>NC_063213.1:84420774-85068691 GCF_020740725.1 Corvus hawaiiensis | reverse complement strand
AACAATTACTAAAATTACTAGATTAGTGACTTCAATAAACTTCTATTTTGTAACAAATCCAGTAGGCATAAATACTTTATAAAGATATGTATTTTATTTTATTCATTTTTTAAAGGTATTAATTGTTGCAGAGTGGTATTAATCTGTAGCTGTATTTCTTTCTTCTGTCTCTGTTGGTTGGTAATTGACACAGACCAATGTGAAAAATAAGGTAAGCTATTGTTAACTCAGTAAAAGTCTCTCTACCGCCAAACAAGGATTTGAATTTTATACGACTGTGCAGTTAGAGGTAATATCTAATTGCAGAGTAATAAAAATGCAGTATATGCAAGTGGGTATATTTTCATTTGTTATCAAACTTGGCATGAAGGCGTAATAAACAAATTAGAACTTTTGATTTAAGATGGAAGCAAGTTGGTTTAAGGCACTCGTTTTAAAAAAGGCGGAGCTGTTCATTTCTCACGGGTCAGGTCGGAGGAAGAGGAGCGGAGTATGTTCCGCGGGATGGATGTGATTCCGTGGGATGGATGTGATTCCGCGGTGGCAGCGGGGGTGAGGCAGGGGCAGCGCTGAGAGCAGCCGTGCCCAGGCAGTCTCTGTCCGCCAGGGCTGCCCCCGGCTGGGCAGGAGGGGTGGCAGGGGTGGGCATGAGGGTCCTCCCGCCAAGCACGGAATGCTGGAGGTCCCAGTGCAGCCGAGAGGGAGGCGAGCCCCAAGGCACGGCCGCAGCGGCGGCCGCGGCTTGCTGTAAGCAGGGCAGCGTTCCAGCGCAGGGGCTCGCCGGGAGGAAACAGCCTGGCAGATGCCTTTTTTTTTTTTTTCCTTCTTTTTACCCCTTCACTGAATATCATTTTAAATCATCTCTAATAATCCATTTGTCTGCTCAAGTTGGGGAACTGTGCTTGCTGGTACCCGTAAGTGAATGTCTCTCGGGCTGATGCATTGAAAAGTTAAGCTGTGGTTTCCAGATGTGCGTTCACATCTCTAATGAAGGTTTTCTCTTTGTGTTTGGCGCAGGGCCGTATCTGCAGAAAAGCTGGCAAATCAAAAAAGTCATTCAGTCGAAAGGAAGCTGAAGCAACATTTAAGAGTTTGGTGAAGACCCATGAAAAATATGGGTGGGTCACCCCACCCGTCTCTGATGGCTGATGTTAGCAACCTGCACTTGACAAAAATGCTGAACAAAAGTACTGTGACATCTCCTCAGTGCTGTACACCGCCCATCCTTTTCTACTTCAGCTTCAGTTACATACCATGAATGTCAAGGAGACATCTAAGTTATTTATGAACAGATGTGTTTACAGAGGGAGAGAAAAAAAATGCTGTGTAGGATTATATTTCAAGACTGGAGAATGGTCATCATTGAAGTCACTTGAGCGGATGCTGAGATTGCGTCATTTGCCCCCATACAGCCCACATTGTCTTCAGCTTCTTTCCATGACAGCAGCACCAAACAGCAGTACTGGAAAGTCTATCCATTACTGCTCAGTTCATTTAAATGTAAATGAAACAGTTAATATTTAATAGGGAAGCAGTGCATTGCAGGTACATGTTTGCTGTGCTGTTTATCTTTGTCTCCTAGCAGGTCAACATAACTTGAAGATTTGTCTTTATGTGGAACTGTGGTCTGCTGTGACTAAATTTAGACCTCATTTGTGCTCTATATATGACCTTTAATTCATAAATGAAACCAGAATTTAAATGCTGAAAGGTCCTAGTGTTGAAAAATTATTAAGTGGAATCACCCAACCGGTTACAATGTGCTCTCTGTGCTGATATTGTGATGTGCTGTTCAGAAATAAACCAGTGCAGTTAGCTGAAGGTTAGGTGGTTTTTGAAAACACATCCATGCCAGGGCTCAGAGGGGTTGGTCGGTGGTAGCAGAACAATGATTACCCTGCCGGTACCTTCTGCAGTAGCATGTGGCCTGTCAGTTCTTCAAAACAGCAAAACAAATGAGTGGAAATGGACAAAGCAACCTTAAAATTTTATTTGTTTAATTTTGAAATTATATGCCAGTAACAGAGTAAAAATTTTCAAGTCAAATGGATAACGGTTTGTAAGATGATTTGCATGACTGGAATTTTTCTTTTTTATTTTCACTGAATAGACATTGTATGTACTTAGAGCCCAGTATCTGAGAAAACCCACTGATGTATATAAATGTCCTATTATTTAATCATTGAAATTTAAGTTTTCTGGTAAACAAATTGAAAAAAACAACTTTCTAAGGGACTCCATAAAAGCTGAAGGTAATGTTAAGAATGGTATAGAAAAGCATTAAAAAATGTGGATTCCGAATGGAAAATCATATTGGACATGTGCTGAATAAAATCACCAGTATCGTTCTGTTGCCTCAGGAATTCAATCATTTTGGCCAGCTTCTGTATTCAAAGTAATAGATTTTCTGTTGTGGCAATCTAAGCGCCATATAGATGTATCTGTTGTGGTGGTATTTTAATTGAAAGTAGGACAGTATCGATTGTAAGACTGATTAGGAGGGGGGAAGCAGTGTGTATTTGGAAGCACTTCCCATTATATGGCTAACACAAGAGCAAATCGAAATGGTTGACCAGTTTCTGTTTGTATTACAGCAACACTGGAGACTATACAGAGAGCTTGGGGGTCTGGAGTTTGATTTAAAACTACAAACAGCATAGAAGAATAAAAGGAGGACAATGGAGTTCAAGCACAAGAGAAGAAGCAGCAGAGCAGATATTCTTGCTGTACTGGTGCAAAAACACTGCTCAGTTAGGCTGTCGAGCTTTGTCAGCTAGATCCAGAGAGAAATAATCAAAGCCTTCACCAAAAGGAATATGCAGGTCAGAGCCACTCAGTTTTGTGGGCATACTTGGTTTCTTGCACTTCTGATCTCCATCAGTAGTCACTTCTCTTTCTCCTCTGATCATTTGTGGTGTGCCTTAACTCAGTTACAAAGAGAAATGTTTCATACCACAAATCTGCCCAGATCTTGCTGTCATTTATCTCACTCTGCTTTATACTTGGAGACAAGGCTATAAGCAGTGTATATATATGTACTTTTCCTCTCAAACTGCGTATCAGTTCTGTGCATCCACCAGTAGAATGTGTCTTTTGAGTGAGGAATAACATTTCAAGTAATTCACTTACTCATTTTTTATAAACTTTCTTTGCTCTCCCTTATGAGAGAGGAAACTGGTATGTTAAGCACCAAATAATTTGTAATCCCTAGTGGGACTCCCTGAGAACACAGAGAGTGATCTAGCCCTGGAAAGCATAAGGTTTATTTCCCTTCAGAAAAGCTCTTCCCTCACCAGCACAGTAAAATTATGTTAAAAACAGCATGAAGGTGTGGTAAGTCTTTGGGGGGGTATTATTTCATTTTCTGCTGTTTTTTAACCTGTCTCTTTTTTTCTGTCAGTGGGTTATTTTAAATCTTCCTGAGAACCCTATCTTTAATATTTAATTAAAGGGTTAGCTAAAAGGAACGTAGTGGGTGGATTGCTACCACTTCCCTCAAACCTACTTATTATGTGTCTTCTTAAGTGTGCTTTAAATAGTTAGAGCAAACATCATCGCTAAAAATCACAGTTACTTTCTGGATGTAGGAGGTTCTCTGCATCACTCAGCGTCTTGGAGCAGTAGGAGAGGCAAATCAAAAAATCTGGAGTGCTTTGAAGCTGTAGCAGAAGGGGAGCAGAGTATGTGTGATGATAAGCTGCGGCAACAAATCGTGCGAGGAAGAAAGAAGGCAAAGTACACTGCATGAACTGGGGCAGGATGAAGTTCCTGCTGCACCAAAAATAATACTGCTGCTATTAAAGAGACCATGGTTTGTGGCAGGAGCAGCCTGTGCTGGGGGCATGCAGGAAAAAGGGGACAGCAGGGAGTACAGTAGCTTTGTGCTTCTGAGCAGGGAGGGAGGGAGGGAAATGGCTAGGAGAGTGGTTAATTAAGAGATCTATAAAGAGAGCTGATCTATTTTAGGGGAAAATTAGTTCATGGTTTTTGTCTAGCTGCATGCTAGACAGGTGCTAATTTCTCTGCAACAGACAAGCCTAAAAGAAAAGTGAAGGAGAAAATTGGGAAAGGAAAGATGTATGAGTGGAAGGAAAAGATGAAGACCTGACAGAGAGAGAGAGAAGGAAAAGTATGGGCTGGAGGAGATACAACTGGGCAGGTGAAACACAGGACAAAAAAAAAAAAAAAAAGACTGATAATGGAAGGGTATAAAACCAGGGAAGCAACACAGCATTAGAAAAAGCAGTTTAGGTAGGACATACTGCAGGAACTGATTGCAGAGCTGCTCCAGGTACCTAAGATCCAAAAATGTACTTTTTGTTTGTATCCCAGAAAGTGAGAGCTCCTTCCTTGTTCTCTTCTTCTGGCAGATGAGAAGAAGGATGTTAGGATTTGGAGCTGTGTTGTGGAACTTAAATCAGGCCTTCATGTCTCTTATGTGACTGAGAAATAAACCCAAGTGTCATTCCCAGATTCTAAATTCCAGGAGGCCAAAATGAAAACAGATTGGACAGTCATCTGCTTGGTCAAAGTTCCTCAATATCGGCAAAGTGAGAGGATTTCTTTTGCAGAGAGCAAACCTCAATATTCCCCATTTATCCAATCAAAAGCCTCCTTAGGATTTCTTGAAAATTAGCAGTCAGCACAGATCCTTCAGCTCTCATTAGACCCATTTCATCAGGAACATTATTTTCCATCTGCTGTCCCCAGAACAGATGATTAATTTGAAACTATCATCTGGGGAGGTGTGAAGCTGTATTGGGAAGTTACCTCCTGGCTTCTTTATAATATATCCTTTTGGAGGATCTTCTCTGAGTCTAAAAAAGCTGCTTGAATGAATACAGGCATTGAGCAAAGCAACCTTATGATAAAGGAAGAAAGCTAAATACCTAAATGCTGAAAGATTTCCACAAAGAACAGAATCGATGATTTATATAGGAATGTATTTCTATGTCGTGAGAAATTGGTCCTAAAAATTCAACAGTCAAAACCTTAGCAGTCAAAGACCTCTTACATTGTTTTCTCTCCCAGAGTGTGTCTCCTTCATTCCAGCCTAAACTTCAGTCCTGAGCCCAGAGAAAGATCATAGGCATGGTCTGTTTATTTGGTGCTGTGACACTGTCCTATGTTAAAAAAAGAGACTCGTTTCATTATCCTTGTCCAAAGCAGTACATAAGACCCTAAGATGAAGCTTCTTTCATAAATAGCAGGGTTGGAACAAAGCCTTCTTAGTATGACAAATACATGTGATATGACAATGTAACATATATATATATATAAACTTTTAGAAAACTCATTTAGAAAGACGTTGAGAGTCACAACTGCCAAGCAATGATGGCCAGTGCTCTGATGTGCATGCACTTTTCATTCCACAAGAACTTGCAGTGGAGAGAAATCTCTTCTTGATAGGCTGACTGTACAGAGTAAAATACCGTAGAATTAACTGGCTTTGGGATTTAAATAATTAATTTAAATTAAATGGGTTTTCTTCTCCACTTTTTCATTTACTTTTTTTTCAAGATTTTCAGGCACCCACATGGAGCCACAGTGTCTTCATCCTCCACTGGCAGTATGATCAGCGTGGTAATTTACATGACTCCAGTGAGGTGGTTGACTATGAACATACTTCTTGTTGGAGAAGTTTTTAGAGGATAACTGACTTCCAGCTGAATGCCTGGGTGTGGAGCTTGGCAGACGCACTTAGGATTCACTTGTCAGTGTTACGTAGGCAGATGTGATGCATGCATAGGCATCCCAAAGCTTAGCTGAAATTACATGGGGAAGCATTTGCATAGAGTCAGTGTGAAAAGTTTGTCTCTTCCATGCAGGAAGTAACTTCTGGTGAAGAAGTTCTTCTCACACTGTGCTGTGATCTAGACAATAGAGTTAAGTAGGCCAATACAATTGGTGGCACAATATAATTTTCCAGTTATGTTTTCCCTCCCTGACAAGCACCAACTTAAATGGTCTGCTACAGACATCACATTTCAGAAGATGACACTCAGTAGCAATGCTGAAGTAAAACTCCTGGATATTATCTCCTCCAGCCTTCCCAGTGCATTCCTGAGGGGAAGATGTAGCCCTGATCTAAGTGAACAAGCAAGACAGAGAGGGCTGTGCACATGCACTGCGAGCATGCACTGCCCTACAAAGTGCCTGCTGTGGGACGAGGGGGGCAGCAAGCCTCTGAGCTTACCTAGACAATGTGCATCCTGTCTTGTTTTCAGATACTGACCTTGCAAACACTTCACAAACATGCATATCACTTGGATTGAATCGAAGGGTTCAGTATGCCTCTGACCCAGGTTCCTGCTTGCAGAGCAGATGGGTTACTAAATACACACTGTGGGTTTTCATGTAAGTTGGTGACACAGTTAAAGTTTTGCTTTGCTGGCTCTGAAGAATAAAGTGGCTGTCAAACTAGGTCTGAGCACAAATAGGTTGGAAGTGAGTCACCTGCTATTATCAGAACAGTTGCGCTTTACAGGTGGTTTCATCCTTACATCAAAGGGTGAAGGTGAGGTACTGCAGGGACAGTCACCAGTAGGACACTGCAAGAAGATAAAAAGACAGCCTGCCTCTGTCATGTGTGTGTGTCCCACATTACTGACTACTTAATTGCATCCTTTGAAGTGTACATTGCTCTGCTTTGTAAATTTTACCCCCGTCAAAGTTTTACTGATATGCTAAGGAAACATGAAGCAAGTTGTGTAAATTTACATTAAAAGCCTTCGTTTCAATCTGGAAGCACGCAAATGCCATGCTGACGCCTGTCAAATTTCACCAGCAGCTTCCTCGCACAAGTCATGGACAAATGAGGGATGACGGTAGCTAACACAAAAATAGAACCACTGTAATTTGGATGTTTGACTTCGTCTTTTCGCTGATTGCTTTGTCTTTTGGTTTGACTGACTGCAGACTAGAACGTCAAGCTAACAGCAGTGGAACTGTCATAGCATTTGTTTATTTATAACAGTTCCTTTTGTTCATGCTGCTAAATAAGGGGGCAATAAATATTCATTGCACTTGTGTTTCACCAAATGGGAATTCAGAGATAACTCCTTGCACTCAGAAAACTTTGCATGTTATACTCAGTGTTTGCCACCACACATAGCATTCACTATCTTTTGCTGTCAAATATTCTTGTATTTTCTTATTCAGTGACCTCCTGTGTTTGAAATTATTTGTGGTTTATTAGCAGAGATACGTGAAGTATGTTGCAGGTCCTCTTGGCAAAAATCAGTGAAATGTAACTGAACCAAATCTAGTTGCCTGGGTGATTTAGATGAGTGCTTCACTTGCCATTTGCATTAGCAAGATCTGCAGACTTTCACTAAATATTCCTCAACAAAACCAAGACTTCAATTTCAGCACAAAATCCATGCTGACATGGATTAGCATGTGTCTTGGGAATGAAAGCAGACCATCCTTACAAAAAATTTAAACCATTTATGCCAGCATCATTTAGTTCTGGAAATGCATAGTAACAATACAACACAGGTAATGCCTTATACTGGATGAGGTTTTAATTATTTGATTATTACATAAATATATTTTTATAATGTATTAATAGAATTTGTGATAATCCCAGCAAACTGGGAGGAGTGATTGATACTGGAGAAGCTGAAGGAATGGGCCAACAGGAACTTCATGAAGTTTGCCGGTGACAGGCATTAGACCCTGTATTCAAATGGAGCCACCCAACTGACCAGGACAGGCTGGAGCTGTCTGGCAGCTCTGCAGGAGAGAACTTGGAGTCCCGGGAAGACAGGAATTACAAGGGATCAGCACTGCACCCCTGTCTCAGGGAAGACCAGCCACACACTGGGCTGCCCTGACAAAGGCATTGCCAGCTGGTCAAGGAGCGTGATTATTTTCCTCACTTGTGAGTGACTATGTCCAGTTTTGGCCCCCCAGAATATGGCATTTTTTGACAAATTGAAGTGGCACCAAGAGGGGTCAGGGTCTGGAGCCTGTGATGTGCAGGAAGAGGCTGAGAGAGCAGCTTGTGCTTAGACTGGGAAGAGAAGGCTGAGAAGGGGCTGACAGAAGTCACTACCTGCTAGAAAGGGATTGCACTACCCAGAGAGGGATTACAGGGAAGATGCATGAAGCCACTTCTCCGCCGTGAGCAAAGAGCAAGAGGCAGTAGATGCAAATTGCAGGAAGCAAGGTCCCTTGGGTGAAGGGAAGAACCTTTTCCAACCACGCAAGCAGGCAAGTACTAGAGTAGGTTGTCCAGAAATAATGGAATCTCCACTGTGGGAGATTTTTGGGATTCAGCTGCATAATGAGCTGCATAGTGCCCTGAGTAACCTGATCCATGCTTGAAGCAGGCATTTTGACTCCATAGGTCTTTTCCAAACTAAATGTTTCCATGACTCTGTTATATGTATTATAAAATTCTGCTATTGAGAGATACTGGGAAAACAAACTTTATAGCCAAAAACATGCCTGATTCATAAAGCTGCTAACCTCCAGAAAGTGTAAAGTATCCCCTTCCAAGCACCCTGTGCTCTTAACTTCACTGCATGGATGTCGGAGTATGAAGTTGTACAAACACCTATTGAAGGTGTCACTAATTCACACTAAAATTCTTGCATACCTACACCAGATACGACTCCACTGTTACAAATACTTCCCATATAAATGTATGTCTTTCCCTGAAGAACTTTAAGGTTTGCCATGTTGTCTGTTTTCCTGCAATGCAAGATTGAAAAATACTTCCCTCCGTAGAAACCATGGAAAGCAAGTCTGGAGCTTGCAGAGGGGATCTTCTGCAATAAAGATCGCTAAGTTTTGGAAAGCAAGATACTCCAATTGAAGCTGTGTCACAGTGCAAGTGTTCATGATTGCTAAGGTGAGCTATCCTTGAGTTCTTAGGGACTAAGCCCCTGTTCTCAATAATGCCCTAATTTTACCTCCTCTAAACAATCTGCAAATTAACATCTGAGGAGAAAAGGATTTTGGTGACATTTCTGACAGGGACTTTCTCCTGTAATATATCATATCGTAGAATAACAGAATATGCTGAGTTGGAGTGGACCCACCAGGATCATCAAGTCCAGCTTCTGGCCCTGCACAGGACACCCCCAGACCATGTGCCTGAGAGCGTTGTCCAAAAAACTCTTGAATGCTGTCAGGTTGATGCTGTGACCACTTCCCTGGGGAGCTGTTCCAGTGCCCAACCACCCTCTGGGTGAAGAATCTTTCTCTAATTATCCAACCTAAACCTCCCCTGACTCGGCTTCAGGCCCTTCCCTCCAGTCCTGTCACTGTTTACCACAGAGAAGAGATCAGTGTTTGTTTCTCCTCTCCCCCTCACAAGGAAGTTGCAGACTGCAATGAGGTCTCCCCTCAGTCTCCTCTCTCCAGGCTGAACAAGCCCAGTGACCTCAGGTGCTCCTCACACAGCTTCCCCTCCAGGCCCTTCACCATCCTCATAGCCCTCCTTTGGATGCTCTCTAATAGTTTAATGTCTTTTTTATATTGTGGTGCCCAAAGCTGCTCCCAGCACTCGAGGTGAGGCTGCCCCAGTGCAGAGCAGAGTGGGTCAATCCCCTCCCTTGCCCTGCTGCTGATGCTGTGCCTGATGCCCCCCAGGACACACTTGGCCCTCCTGGCTGCCAGGGCACTGCTGACTCATGTTCAACTTGCCTTGGACAGAACCCCCAGGCACCTTTCTGGAGCACTGTTTTCCAGCATCTCATTCCCCAGTCTGTACATTCATCCAGGGTTGCCCCATCCCAGGTGCAGAATCTGATGCTTGACCTTGTTAACATTCATACAGTTGGTGATTGCCCATGTCTATAGTTTTTCAAGGTCTCTTTGCAGGGCCTCTCTGCCCTTGAGGGAGTCCCTCCTTAGTGTAATTTGCAAACTTTCTTAGTGTTTCTTCAAGTCCTGCATCCAGGTCATGTCACGGTACAGTTCTGCTTTGCATTTGATGTCCACATTCGGCTGCACAACAGATCCCAGTCTGGTCAATTCACGTACTTCCACTGTCCACCTTGTGGGGTCAAAGGCTCTACAGGCAGTGTGAGGACCCGGGTTTACCTTTCCTTGCCTGCTTCCTTGTATGCTTTACATCACCACACCTGAATACGAAAGCTGCCTCTGATTTCACTTATTTTGACCCCATTTCTGAGATAAAAGTTGTGTTGTCAAGTACCGCTTCCTCGCAAGGGCAGTCAGAGCACTTGGAAAAACAAAGGGATGGAACAAAGGGCTCATGTATTCCAAGTGAGTAGCCCTAGAGCACAGCTGGTAACGTTGCCACAGTGAATAGTGCTGTGATTCAGCTCCCTTATCCTCTGCTTCTCGCAAAATGGAGTCATACTGGAAGTGCCGTCAGTCTGAGTGTTAAGCACTGCAAGAGCAGTTTTGCTGCTCTCGGCGAGCACAAGTGGTGCCCAGCCTTTACAGGGCTCCTGCAAACAAGGTGCATCTGTGCTGAGTCACTTCTCCCCTCCCTCACCATGCAGAAAAGATCTGACTCTCATCCTGACTTTCTGAACAGTTGCTCTAAGGGGAATCAGTTATCTCTGATGTATTTTTAATTTTTATATGTATTTTTATTTGATATTTTCTTTTATATATATATATACACATACACACACATAGGCAAAGCCTGGACCCAAATCAAGACCAAAGGTGAAACAGACTCTGTTCTGGTATTCTTTTGACCATAACACCCATGAGGTTTTCAGACCTGGGGCATAACTACATAGACATCTTCTGCAGGACTTGGGGTAGAAATAACAACTTTATCTAGGGCCATTTCTGCTCTTCTTTCTGTATTGTCATTTAATTTGAATTTAATTGGAATTTAAAGGTTCCTTCCCATTGGAAGTAACCTGAAGAGTCCAAGTATTTTGTGACATGAATTTCACTGACAGATGACATGACTCATCCATTGCTAGCTGGAGCTATCTACAATTCATGCACCAGCTCTCAAAAAGTGACAGCTGGGTGCTGCCCATAATACCCATGGTAAATTCTTTATGGAAAAAGCATAAATATAACTAGACAAACCAGGGTACGAGTGGTGAGGATCCACCATGGTGAGGGTGGCAAAGGAGGAGGCAGAAACACCTTCACCAGTACACCTACTGACTGTGTTCCTGGAAGAGCTAACAGATTCTTTGGAAGGAAAAGAACCAGAAGTTATTGCGGCCTCCTGAAGGAGAAGCTTCAGTTTATGCTGTTGGTTTCTCTTGAAATCTTCTGTTAACAGAGAAGAACATTAATTCCTGCCAGTAAACGAAGCCAAAGAGGGATGGATGAGAAGTCAGGGGTTGCCTAGATATTTGAAAAATGACCAGAAAATTCTTCTTTATAGCTCTTTGTCCTACATTACTTCACATGCCTTGAGCAGCTATTCAGTTAAATATGCCTTCCCACCTTCCCAGTGTTTTTCCAAGTGATTTGGAGTAGTGGATTGTTCTCAAGGGGTCCTGTGAGTGACACCATTATGGGCCAGTACAGACTGCTTTTAAATATAAAAGTGCTGGTAGGAGGGAGAGAACTCACAAATGGTAGCGTATTCCCTGCATCCTCAGCTAGCAGGCACTTGTAATTGCAGAGCTATACTTGATTTGCTATGTTTTTAGGGGAGTTTTGTGCAATGTACCAGCTGGAATGAGAGCGGAAAGTTGTCCTTAAAATGTAAATTGAAGTGTGTGTTTATCTTAATGACCACAAAGAAACATGCCGCAGCCTTTGTGTGGCTTCAAGTTAGGATCTGCTGGATCAGAGCAATTCTGCAGCCATCTCTTCTTGGAGCTAAATGTATGAATCTGAGAGTAGAGAGCCCTGGTTTATAACAAGGTCATCTCATCTCTGTCACTGAAATTAATTTCAAGAAATAGATTCTTTCTTCAAGACACTTTGTCAAGTGATCTGAGATTTTGCCACATGACATGTAAGAAGAGGTCTAATATAATAGAGAAATTGAAGCAGCATTTCGATTTCCCAATACCAACATCCCTTTGTCCTCTAATGCCAATGCTCTTAAACAAATGGGAAAAGCTTAAGAATACTCATTAACTCATGAAAGTAAACAGCTGGCATATCCGGCTTAAACTGACGTGGGCAAAGCACAGAAGGTTTTTTAAACATTTGGCCAGATTTTTCTCTACATAAGCAGAAACTAGTGAAAGGATAGGACTGCCCTGTTTCCAATAAAAAGTGTCTTCAAAGGATCCTTAGGAATGTCCTTAACTTCTTACAGAGGCTAGTTTTACACTAAGGGCAAAACATTTCTTTTAAACAGACCCCCCTGCCATTGTGCATTGCTTCCAGCTCCACAGACCTGTCCTGCCCCTGGTTCCCTGACAGCCTGCCAAACCAGGAATGCCATTGCTCAGTAGATGACAAAACTGGCAAAGTTTAGTCAACATCTGTAATGTAAAGAGATTATCCTCTGTGACTCAAGCAACTAGTCAAAATGTAGTGTAGTAAATTATTTCAATTAAATTAATTTTTTCAATCTGGAAGAGAGCATTTAGGTATCTTTGATGGAATCCACACTCTTGTAAGAAAACACAAAGTCTTAGCTTCTCCATCTAAGAAGGAAATAAGCAGTAGGAGACTGCTGCTTATTTCAAAGCTCCTTGAACAGAGACGTCTCTTTGTCTACAGGCTGCCTATGGAAAAGAGAGATTTTTTTCCTTCCCATTTCTTTTCTTTCTCTAAATGAATCATCTGCTGGTGCCTAAGGATAAACCTGCCAGATTCCTTGTGCTGAGGTAGAAGTGGAGGGAGAAGAGTAGGGCAGGGTAAGGGAGAAGAAAGGAAAGCAAAGTTAACACAGACCAACCTGCAAAGATGTCACTGATCTAGCCAAAGGGAGCAAATTCAGAGAATCAGCTACAAGAAAATGAATTGAGCTGAGACAGGCAACCACCCTCATGTCACTCCTTCTGCACTTTCTCTTTTTGTCACTCTCTATTAGTAAGGCAAACATCCATAAAAGGGATTCACACAATTAAATCTCGGTTCCCAGGAAATACTTTGCCCTCCCGTCATGCATCCATTCCTTCCTTCCTTCCTGAGCAACATAACACTTTGCATTGAACCTTTCTTTTTAAAAGAAAGTTTCACCTTTTCAGATACAAAAGTAATTAACATCCCCACCCCCAAAAAAAGACAACAAAACCCCATCCATTTTATCAGCACTAGTCCTCAGCATACTTTTTACTCAAATAAAAATAACCTTTAACTTAGTGTAAAGGGACCCAACTATTTCAGAAAGTGGAAAGTGGCCTTATGGAAATTAGTAAGAGTTGATGTCAACTTCAGCGTGATCCGTGTGTCATTCTGAAGACATGATGGCTTCTCCAGATTGCTCCGAATGCCACAGCACTGGGTGTTTCACTGAAGGATGCCAGAAGGCACCAGCATTGCCTCAGAGCTGTCTGTACCCTTAGGGAGCAGCTGAAAAGGATGGTAGTCACAGAATTACAGAATGGGGTAAGTTGGAATGGACCTTTAAAGGCCAGCTAGTCCAAGCCCCTGGCAATGATCAGGGTCATCTTCAACTTGATCAGGTTGGTCAGAGTCCAGCCTGACCTTGAGTGTTTCCAGGGAAGGGGCATCCACAGTTTCTCTGGGCAACCTGTGCCAGTGTTTCACCACCCTCATCATAAAAAAATTTCTTCCCTATGTCTTAATCGACTCTCTTTCATTTGGAAGCCATTCCCCCTTGTCCTATCACTTCATGCTCTTGTGAAAAGTCCCTCTCCAGCTTTCTTGCTGGCTCACTTCAGGTACTGGAAGGCTTCTATAAAGTGTCCCCAGAGCCTCCTCTTCTCCAGGCTGAACAACAACACTCTCAGCCTTTCCTCACAGAAAATGTTCTCCATCCCTCTGATCATCCTGATGTCCCTCCTCTGGACTCGCTCCAACAGGTCCCTGTCCTTCCTGTGCTGGGACCCCAGAGCTGGATGCAGCACTGCAGGTGGGGTCTCACCAGAGCAGAGCAGAGGGGCAGAATCCCCTCCCTCACCCTGCTGTCCACGCTGCTTTGGATGCAGCCCAGCACACGTTTGGCTTTCTGGGCTGTGAGTGCACAGTGCTGGGTCATGTCCATCTTTACATTCATCAAAGCTGCTCACTTTGCAGCTAGAGCTTTGGTTTTGTGATCCCTCTGCTCATAGCTGATTGAAAAGGAATCTCAGTTTTCACATTGTTACGCGTGGGACAGCTTTGGCTATTTGGTAACTTTCTTGCCAGGACGTTTGAAGACTCAGAACATGCTCTACCAACATACAGGCTTTTCCTAAAGAATGCCTAATGATATTTATACATTGTATCTTAAAATCTTTCAATATTACTTGCAAATTCCAGTCTGTGTTCATGATGTGCAATAAAAACAACTGCTTTATGTTGTGCTAGGCAAGATTTGAAAGAGGCATCTGGTTTGTATTTTTGATGTAATTTACAAATATTGAGATCAGTACAAATTAATTGTCCAGCTGGATGAGAAAGTCATCTAATTCTGTGTCCTGATGGCTCAGAAGGGAGAGTCAGTCTTGTCCTGGGGATCAGAATGATTCAGTCTGGAATGGAGATGATCTCATTCGACCCTTTGCTCCAAAAAAGATCATCTGGGACATTAGGTCAGATTCCTCAGGGCATTGTCCTCCTGAATTCCAAATATCTCAAAAGGTGGACACTTCACCACCCCTCTGGGCAGCCTGTTCCAGTGCTTAGTTACCCTCTGGGAGTTTCCCCTTTTCCTTACATCCAGTTAGTAGCATGACTGCTGGCTCTTGTCTTCTCTACAAGAACCCCTGACAGGGGCCTGCATTGGTGAGAAGTGAATAAAACCAGGTCAAAAAGAAAGAAGAATGGTTACACTTCCCCAGTTTGTGTCTCAAGGTAGACATTTCAGTGTTTTATCCTCACAGAATCTCCCACCAAGCAGAGGTCTCCGATGACAGTGAGAAATTAATTTCTAATATGTAATAGATACTATTTTATATATTATGTATTATTTATACACATAGATTGTATAATACAATATTATGCATACATTTTATACATTCTATAATGTAAATAGAAAAATTATTTATATTGTGCTATATAATAAATCATAATAATTCAAAGAAGCTTCAGGGTGGCCTAATTGCAAGCTTCCAGTACCTGAATGGAGACTACAAGAAAGGTGGAAAGGAACTATTTACAAAAGCAGGACAGGGCAAAATGGCTTCAGACTGAAAGAGAGTAGGTTTAGATTAGATGTTAAGAGGAAAATCTTTATTGTGAAGGTGGTGAGGCACTGGAACAGGTTGCCCAGAGAAGCTGTGGATGCCCCATCCCTGGAAACGTTCAAAGTCGGGGTTGGATGGAGCTCTGAGGAACCTGGTCTAGTGGAAAGTGTCCCAGCATATGGCAGGGGGGTTGGAACAAGACGGCCCTTGGGGTCCCTTCCAACCCAGGCCACTCCATAATTCTGTGAAAAAATCTGTGACATGTTATTATGTAATTTGATAGCCCATAGTATATTATATAATTATACTAACATGTGCATGTATTATACACTCTGTTATACAAACCTATAACAACATACATATACATAGTGTATGTAATATAATTTATAATATAAAATACATATAGCTTATCAATAATCAGTAAAATTTTAAAATAATAGATTTAAAGTTTATATAAATATAAATATTTAACACAAATCTAAATCGTTTAAGGTAATCTGAGTATATATATATTTAATAAACACTGGATATAAGGTGTGCATTGAGGTTTAGCATGTGTTACATACTATGATATAATTTTATTTGCACCCTTTCAGTGTCCAGCTTATGCCCCTTCCAGACTCTCGAGCACAAACCAACTGGGTCTTTTGGAACAGGCTACTCTTTTATGTGCCATATTGGTTTGGTGCCTCCTATTTTTTCACCACTTTTTTCTGGTACTTCCCGTCCTCACAAGACTTTACCATCATTCCCGAGCCCAGAACTGGCATCTCTTCAATACTGTCTGCAGAGGCGGTTGCTGTTAAGAACTTGCCTAGCAATGGCCTTAATTGCTCCCTTCAAGCACCAGGGAGAGCAGCTCTTGCATGGACACATTTCCCTCAGGAGCCGCAGCCAGTAAGTGCATCAGTGCTTCATCACGTTGCTCAGTCCTGGAAAGCAGCAGTTCCAGTGCTGTGCTGCGTACACACAATTCCCCAGGGGCTTCTTTTCCTTTTAACATCAGATGTTTGACCTTCAAAACCCTTACACATTCCTCTCACCCGCAGCCAGCTGCAGTACTTTAAATTGCTTGTTATTCCTAATGTTGCAGGATTCCTCTCTCTCCCAGCAGTCTGTTCCAGCTTCCCAAGTTTCTCCTAGTGCTTATCCTCTGCCCTCCCACTTCCCGTCCTGTTCATCGCTTCTCCCTGAAGCCTTCCCTGCCTCACAGCCTCCCTGGGGGCTCGCTGCCCATTTCACCTCCCTGCTAGGAAGCCCTTTGTGAATGGATGCACCCTTCTGGGAAGAAGCAGGCACGCAGCATTTAAGAGCACATCCACAGCCACGCCACACAAGCTTTTCCCCTGTGCCAGGAAAGCACCGCGGGGGCGCAGCGCTTATGGAAGTGAGAAGCTTTTACTTGGCATTTACAATGGTTCCGCTCGCCTACCTCTGAGGAAGCATTGTTCGGGCACACTGCTCCACTCAGGGCTTCTTCAGCACCCTGGGCTCCTCCAGACACATCCTCCATCCTCCAGGGGTGCAGGGAGGCAGAGGTTTTGAAAGGTCACACCCCTCTAAAGAACACTGACAAAAGGAGAGCTTGTGAAGCTGCTCTCAGAGGCTGCCTTTGCTTTGGCTTCTCTTGGCAGGCTGTTTCTGGGCGTCCCTTACCATACGTGAGAGCAATTTGCTGCTAGTAGGACACATCTTCCAGGCAGAAGGGGCTGAGCAGCTCTAGAGCCAGAGCCAGTCTTTCTGTCGGAGACCTTCGATCCCAGTCAGGGGGCTGGAGGCAAATACAGTGATTTCCAGTAATCACAATGCATTTGTTAGATTCTTATTCTCACATCTTGCTTAGAAACAGTAGTTGGCATCTGTGCTTGGTGCAACCCGCCATAAAGTCAAGTGTTGTCCTTACCAGCTGTTTCAGACTTTTATATTGTTTTTATGACTAGCATCTGCTGTTCATTCTCTCACAGTAGGGCTCCTCTATTGGCAGTTTCAGCAGTGAGCCTGACAAAAGTTATCGTCCATATATTCCCTCTCTAAATCAACGGTAATTTGTTGGTAATCACTCATCTCCTACTGAGACCTCTCTGTCTTCCTATGTACTGTGCTTTTTCTTTTTTTTTATATTAAAACACATCTACAGCATTTCAGGAAAACACAGTATTTCAGTACAGCTGTATAAAGTATTACTCCATGTAGGACTGGGGTAGAGTAGCTGGAAAGCTGCCCATCAGAAAAGAACCTGGGGGTGCTGTTTCACAGCTGGCTGAACAGGAGCCAGCGTGTGCCCAGGTGGCTTGTATCAGAAGCAGTGTGTCCAGCAGGACCAGGGCACTGATTGTCCCTCTGTGTTCAGTGCTGGTGAGGCCACATCTCAAGCGCTGTGTCCAGTTCTGGGCCTCTCACTACCAGAAGGTGCTGGAGCATGTCCAGAAAAAGGCAAGGAAGCTGGTGAAGAGTCTGGAACAAAAGTCCTGTGAGGAGCAGCTGAGGGAGCTGGGGTTGTTCAGCCTGGAGAAAAGGAGGCTCGGGAGGACCTTATCCCTCTCTACAACTGCCTGAAAGGAGGATGTAGTGAGGTGAGGGTCAGCCCCTTCTCCCAAGTAGCAAGTGACAGGACAAGAGAAAATGGCCTCAAGTTGTTCTAGGGAAGGTTTATATTGGATATTAGAAAAAATGTCTTTACTGAAAGGATTGCCAAGCATTGGAATGGACTGCCCAGAGAAGTGGTGGGGTCACTGTCCTTAGAAGTGTTCAAAAGGTATGTGGATGTGGCACTTGGGGTTATGGTTTAGTGGTGAACACGGTGGTGCTGGGTTGACAGTTGGACTCAATCTTAGAGGTCTTTTCCAACCTGAATTATTCCATACTTCTATGAAAGGGTCAGCTGCCTGGGTTTTTTGCTGTATTTTGCTGAATGGCCTCCATACAGGAGCAGGTAAGCACTGGAGCAACTGCCCAGCAAGGCAGTCACGCTGGGGCATTCCCAAGACTCACCTAGACCCTGAACAACCAGGGAAGTTGGCCCTTCATGGTGCAGGAGGCTCACTGCACCACCTCCCCAAGTCCCTTCCACCCCAGCCTGCTCTGCTGTTTCCATGGTCCTACACACTTGGTTTAGTGAACAGAGTTGATTTGAAACACGGTCTCGTTTGCCTCAAGAGCACAGCCCGGAAATTAATCTAGAGAGACAGAAAATGACATCAGCTTTTTGTAGATGGCTGGCACGCTACAAACAATATATCAGGGAAATACCCGGTTTCATGATGTTTACCTTTTCAGATTAAATCTGATTTAATGTGCTTTTCTATAAACTTCAGGAAAGAATCAGGCTGAGTTCAGCTTTCCTTTCAATGTCGTTCCTGGAGGTCAATAGCATCACCCTGTTATCCCAGCCCTGGACCAAGGCAGCCTGGACTACAAAATGTTAATGTTATTCCCTCTGTTTAGGCACACCATTTGTATTACATTATCCCTCCTATTTCTTCTCCAAGGGAACAGCACAGTCTGTGTAATAGCATGATCAGAGATTTCATATTATTTTAACCCTGCAAACCCTTTTGTATGACTTCAGCTCTTCAACAAAGTGTGTCACATCCATGACCTGTTGCAATATGTCACAGGAAGAAAAACATTAAAGAATTAGTTCTTTTTGGAGGCTTTTGAATGAGGTATTATGTGAGTTTTCCGATCACCGGATGTAAATTCAAATCCTGTTTGGATGTGAAAAGCAGAATAACTGGATTCTCCATAGGAATCAAATAAATTGTTCATCAGTTGTGATGACTGCTTTTGTTATTGGACACACATTTTCTAGGTTTCTCTTTCTCTCCCCTTTTTTGCCAGTGTTGCTTGAGAAGGCTTTGATTAAAAAATAAAACAATACAAACCAAACCAAAACCAAAAACTAAAAACCACCCCACCAAACAACTTTTTTTATCAGAAAGAAAACCCAGATTGGCTAATATCAGAAGCAATTCAGTTAAACACTGAAGTCCCACCCACAGGCAAGTAAGGGTCAGTTGCTCAGTTGCCTTAATGTCGTCTCCGACCATCTTTAAGATGTTCCAGAGCACCAGAAATATCTCCACGGGACTGGCTGACGTCCTGTGTGACCTACAGGAGACCATCAGCACACACATGTATTACTTCTCCCCACAGAACATTTCTTTCTAAGAAAAACTGCTTGCCTGCTATCAACAACTTCCACCAGTATTTCTTCCCAAGAGAGGCTCTTCCCAACTTCCTTGGAACATGCTGGAGTCCTAGCAGGACAAGTGCCTCACAGCTGTCATTCCTTTTGTACCATCACTTCCTTTTTGAGGTAATGAAGAAACTGAATCTCCTGCACCACCTGATTTTACCGCACACCAACGAGCAGTGTCTTACAAACCCCCCTGGTCAAAGCTCAGGCCTGGGCTGGTGCTTCTTTGGGTGGGTGGCCATCCTTTGACCAAAACTGAAGGGGGCATAGGTTTTTCTGTGCTGTCTAGTAACCAGATAAACAGATAATCATGCCCTCATTTAATTTTTTTTTTTTGAGGGAATAAAAATGTTCTAAAACTGCTCAGATCTGCCCTTTCTATCTGAAATTCACAGTCATTATGTACAACTCATCCTCTGTCTCTAGAGACAACATAACATTTACAGCTGAACATATGACTTAATGAAAACAGGAACAATTCAGATCTGTAGATGCCTCACATTATTCATGTGCTGCAGCTCTCCTCAGCCAGTAATGCAGCATTTTGGAACATAGGACACAAGTCCCCAGCCTTGTACGTCTGCAGTGTTCCTGAAGTAATGGTGGTGGCACAAAATGCCACCAAAATGGAGTCTCATTTTTACCACAGCAATCTAACATTAACAATTTCATCAGCTGTTTCAACTCTTCTATCCTCTAATTTATGATATAGTTGAAAGAACCATGAAGTTACTCCTCCTGCATTTTGACAGATTCCATTGAATCAGCTTGAATTACAGAAAATAAAAAGCACTGGCAATACCAGCCTACTGTACACAGTCAGCAGGGGATCCACTAACTGCGTTCTTAGACCATCGCAGGCTGGTTTCACTTGAGCTGGACATGTACAGGTGCTTCCCTAATCCCTAAATGCAATACTCCCATGTCTGAAGAGCCAGAGGGTGGGTGAAAGTGTACTCAGCAAAGTGTCTCAGGGGGCTGTGGCTGAAGGCGCTCACCTGGGAAGAGGTGCTAGAATCAGAAAAAGACTAAGGTTTGGATCAGCTCTGGAAGGGAGCTGGTCCAACCCCCTTCTCAAAGCAGAGCTGGCTTCCTGGCTAGGTCAGCTTGTTCAGGGCCTCACTCAGGAAACTTTTGAAGATACCCAAGGATGGAGATCCATATCTCTCTGGGCCACTTGCCCCAGTGCTCAGCTCCTTTTGTGAAGCATCCCTTGCTGCATGTTTGTATCCTTTGCTGTGAGTCACATCACTTTGCCCTGAGAAGTGCCTTTGCAAAATGCAACTTAGCAAGAGAATTTCAGGATAACAAGATACCATTCTCTGCATTTTTTTACCTTGTTGAATGGCACAAGGAAAAAGCTGACAAATATATTCAAGAAAAAAGGATCAGCAGATGATTTCAAACTGAGTTGCCTGTTAGCTCTTTTGAACCTGCATTCTCTAACAGCAATTAATGTATCTAAAATGATGACCTAGCCCTTTAATAAAATGAGGCTGTTCATGCACACAGTATCAATGAATGCTCTTCCTCTTAGGGACCAGAGGAAGAACAAGCTAGAGAGTAATGAAATAAGTTACACCTAACTAAATTAGACAACTTCACAAATTAGACAAGCCTGATAAACATCATCAAAGGACACCTAGGGAATTAGCTTTCACTGACTCAGAAGACTTAGCAATCACCTGAAAAACCGAGTATGGGAGATTAGAAAAGAGCAGATGCCTTTAAAAAGCTGAGAGATGGTGGGAAATAATGGAACAATCAGCTTAACTTCAAGGCTGTCAATCTGCCACCTGTCACAAGCTCTACAGTATTTTCACCAATAAAAAATATAAATCCAGATAGCCTAAGCTGATTTTGCAGCAACGAATTTAAACCCCACTATAAAATATATTACTAAGGTGTAAAAGAAAAATATTTCTAATGTGAAGACCATTTCAGATCAGCTAAGTGCACTTGTCTCTCTATACTCAGATCAAAAGTTAAGAAATTATAAGATAGAGAAAATGTAAAGTTTTCTAAGGGGTAAAACGACTTCAAAAGTCACTAGGGACTAATGACACAGACATTTTTAGTATTTCAGGCTGTTTCCAACTCCTTCTTCACTGCCCTAAAGTATCAGCTGAAAATGTGGACACACAGTTGGATGGTGTACCAGACTAACAGCTGGTCAGGGAGACATCCAGACCTACAAGGGCAAGAACTCCTGGTAACACAAAGTACAGGATACCACCTTGTTAGTTGGTGAATTTGAAGCCTGAGAAGCCATAGAGGAGTTTAGGGGGTGGTTCTCAAGACCCTCCTTGGTAGTTTTCTAGGCTGATGTACTCTGGAAAAAGATTCAGGGGAAATTGTCAGAAGTCTGATTGCTGTGTTCCTAAGGACACCTTTTTCCCCTCCAATAAGCTGGTATTTTCCAGACAACAGGCATTCTATGAGAGTATTTTGTGGACATATATTTAATTACTTAAATATTAGAAAGACAATGCTATAGTCACTTTGGGCTCGGTCATCCTGCTCATCAGCATTTTGATATGAAATTCCTCTCGTGTGACCTAGTCATAACAAAACAGCCAGATTAGGATCCTTTCAGAGCTACTAAGGACCTGCAGACTCCCAGAAAACTATTCTGGGCAAGATACAATTCAGTAAGTAACTACTGGTTTAGGTCCAGCTTCAAAGAATTGCAGAAGGACCTTACAAGACCAAGGCAATTGGGTGATAAAACAGCAAACGAATCTCAATGCAGACAAAAGTGATTTATGTGGGGAAAAATAATGCTACCAGCACATGTAAAAACCACCAGGTTCTCCATTGCTGCTCAGAACATAATAATGAGGTTATGACAAGCAATTCCAGTGGAACTTCAGCTTAGTATTTAGTGGCATGAAGAATCACTAACCAGAGGACAGGACAGAACAATGAGCACATGCTTCCACAAATGCCATATCCTAAGCACCATGTGCAATTCCTCCCCCTGGAAAAGGAAATAAAAACTGAGAAAAGGTCAGAAACTTTTGATAAAGATGATGAAAGGTCTAGAGTAGTCTCCATAGAGGGAATAAACAAGTTAGGTAGGACCCCTCAGTTTGGAAAAAAAGATGACTGATAAGGGATATGACAGAAGACAATAAATCGCAAGTGTCCTGAAGAAACTAGTCAGCAATCAGTTGCTTGTTGTTGCTTTCAATGCAAGAAGTGGGGATCATTGAACAAATCTATGAGGTGCTAAAATACTACTTCACACAACAGCAGGTAGGATTTTGGGGCTCCCTGCTATAGGATGAGAGCTAAAAGTCCACATGGTCTCAGGGAGCAAATTTATGGAGGGCAATTACATAAAGGACCATTAAACCCAAAAGACATAATCTCTGGTCCAAGAAGCCCCTGGAGTCTGGAAGAATATTCTGGGCAAGGATCACGGTGTATTTACCCCATTATTACATAAATTGTAAGAATAGTTTTGGCCACCATTCATATCAGTTTTCCCTTTGAGAACAGGCAGAAGTCCATTGTTAACACACCTGAAAGCATTTGAGCTACACAAAGAAGAGAATTAGGGAGAAGTCTGTAATTTCAAGGAATGACAAATGGAAAATGGGAAGAGAGAGGCAAAACATCAGAAACACAAGGAGGTATTCAGGTGAGGCAGGAGTGTACAGGCACGCTCCCAAGTGATGGTTTGGTGATGAAGTGACTGGAGTTATCCATCCTGCCAACAACAGGAATGGATAACTCATTTAAAGAAAAAATTTGGCTACCTGGGCAAGCACCCATGTAGCCAACAGCCTGCTTAAATGTTAACTGAATAGAAATACCAAGTGCAGAAGAAACTTAAATTTGTAACACAAACAGCCACACCCTAGGAAGAAAGCCAGATTTTAGTCAAAAAACAATACTCAGGTTTGTTTAAAAAACACGGAGCAATAAATTAAATACAATTAAATACAACCATGTATTTGGTACAAGGGCGAGCCACAGCGGTGGCAAATCCCCCTGGAGGGAGAAAGGTGCGGGCAGGGTGCGTACCCCGGTGCGTGTGGGATGCTGCAGGGTCTGCGGTCCCCCGACACCGCCCGTGCCCCGCACCACACGTGCGGAGCGACCTCGCCGCGCTCCAGCTGCAAAGCCCAGCGGCAAAGGCATGTGGGCACGCCGGCCAACTTCATGGGGACATTTGTCGGGAATAACAGAACTGCTCTTGTGTCCGCGCCGCTTCGCTGGGGGTTGTTTACAAGGCTTGTCCTGGGCAGAGAGCAGGGAGAGAGAGCGTGCCGAGTTCAGCTCCGGCAGCACTGCAGCATGAGCACGCCACCGATTGTTTTCAGGGATGGAGTTTTCCCACTGGAAAAACGAAATGCTCTGATTTTCCTTTGCCGCAGCTTCAAAAAGGGGTTGTTACACGAGCTAAATTGCTTCCTTTTACTGTTAGGTCTAAATTTGAAATTCATGGGCAGGAATTTTTCAAGGGGTTTGTATACTTTGAGAAGCCTCATTGACTTTTAATAGGATTTGGACCTTTAAGAAAAAAGAAAAAAAAATCACCTCAGTGGCACTAGGCTATGGTATATCAATTTTGCAGCAAATTAAAGTAAGAAAATTCTAACAAATTTCCAAAAGTAACAAATGACTAACATCAGGCAAATGCTGAAGAAAAGCATCTCTTGTGGTGCATTATGTTCTCTCCTTAGCATTCTAGGCTTTTCAGTCAACAGATTTTAAGGATCCAGCAGTTATCGGAAGTTGAGGACTTCTCTGAGCAGCACATCATCAGGCTATTCATTTAGATGCAGGAAATTTTTTCTGTTTTCCCCACTATCACATATAAAACCCTGTGCCATCAGTGCAAACATCTACAGTCCTGTGTTTCTGAAAACCAGCAATGCTAACTAGAGAAATCACACAAAATTTAATAGGGACTACTTACAAGGACAGACTTCATAATTTGTGTTCAAGCTTAACGTGACTGCTTATCACTTTGTCTTCTTTTTAAATTATTTGCAGCAACCACCCGGGCAGAGGTTCAGCCACCTGCGCATCAGAGCCGCAGTAGCCGAGAGCTCAGCAGAGACAGACAAATAGAACACACCCATTTCATCGGGCTCCGAGCCTGGGAAAGTGGGACAGTGCTTTCAGCTACTACCAACACAATTTTGGGCATCTTCCTTTCCTGCTGTCAAGGCAAGAGCAACTGGGACAGAGCAATTGGTTTAAGGAAACTCGCAGTATTAAAAAAAAAATACAATAAATCTGCAATCTCTGGATTTGCTTGGAGATATAGAGTGAAACTGCTGAACAGCACAAGAAAATTAGACCCCTAGTTTCTCAGCTGAAATCTCCCACTTGCACTTGACAGCAAAAAAAATACACCTCCAAAAAGCCAAGAGCAAAGCAAAATTTCATAGATAACACAGGAAAATGGGACTACTGAGAGGATTTTAAATGATGGGCTCTTACTCTATTACAAGTCTAAGTCATACCCAATTTCAGTCAGTTTATGATCCAAGAACCTACTTTTCTTTAGCTCCCAGATAAAAGCTTCCTATTCTCATTTTAGTCTGCCAGTCATAAGCTCAGTCAAAAAAACCTAATCAGGACTGTTCATTTTCTATAGTTTGCTTTCTGCTGATTTAATTGTCTGGATTGTCTATATCAACAAGTACTCTTCTCAGCTTAACCTGTCAAACTTGTATCCTTAGCAGAGTCACTGACTGAAAGGAAGCTGAAACTGCTGCTCAGGAATATCAGCAGATAGAGTAACAGCAGGCATAATTCAAACCAAATTCTAGTTTCTTCACACAGGTTTTAACACTTGACCATTTGATAATTTATGGAGATCATCAGAACATAAAGATTAGATGGATTCAAATCATCATCAGGGCTGAGTATTGCAGACTACAACTCATAAGTGACACTGGTCTTTCCATCCTTCTTCCATTTTTGAATGCCCAATATGCCAGAATAAATGTGAAGATAAGAAAACCAATGTTAAGTTTCATGCTTGAAGTTTCAAGTTGCAAAATCTTTTTCCTCATATACTTTAAGAATTAAAAATTATGGTTCACACACATGTCCACTCAAAAGAAAATTCTGCTGTGCTGCTCTTCAGCCTAAGGAGCTGCTAAAACAGAACCTGTTCCATCATAGCTCTCGACTCAAAGAACAAACTCAAACCTTAGCAAAATACAAGGGCAAGAACTGATCTTTTATTAACCTATTTTATGGACTCTCGAGAGGAAAATGAGTCCTGTCAATGGTTCCTCACTGCACGAGACTAATATCTCATCAGAGGACATGGCATTATTTCACTTTTATGTCTGTCCCTCAAGAATTCTCCCTTTGATGAAGTAGTTCAAGGGCAGACATCAAAAAGTCTTTTGTAGCAAGGTACAGCAAATGGATCCAAGCCACACAAGACTTCATCAATAAAAATACACATGGTAAAATTCCGCTTGACAGGCATAAGAAATATTTGCATCACTGTGGTCCTAGAGGAGGACAATACCTTATAATGCTGGTCACTTTCCTTTCAGACCAATTTGACAAAAGTACACAGTAGGGCTGAAACTAAACCACAAAGGATGGAATTTATAAGGTAAGTTTCTGAGGTAGCCAACTTTTTTTTGTTTCTAAGTCAGATTAAATAAATTGCCCTTTTAGACCTAAATAACCTTTTAAACATCTACTATACAACAACATATATACCACTGTGCTTTTTTTTTTAAACTATTATTTCAGCTATAAACAAGTTATCTTGCAAAAATTATAGATGACTCCCCCTTGAAGAACTGACAGAGGAACAGATGACCACAGCAGATTTGAGTGACGGTCAGACTCTTCCCAGGCGCATTTCAAGACAGAAGTCTGAGGCACGCCCAGCACATCTGAAGATCTAGTTAACAATATTTACTAGCTGGCTCTGTCAAGCAATTTATCACTCTGAAGAACCTCACACATCAGTCTCTGGTAAAATGCATTCTGCTTTTTTTTTTCCAGGGTGCTGCACATGGTTTTATTTTGAATAACCAGGCTGTCAGTCAGATATCCTGTATGTGCATTTGTATGGATACTCACACTGATTCTCTTATCCTTTAAAGAACCTGCAGTTATCAATAATAATCAGACTGGGTGGTAGGTGGGGTAAACAATCATAGGAGAAAAAAGTGTTTTTGGAATCTATGTGCTTTGAATGGAACCCCAGGTTTTACTTCTGAAGGAATTTTTGACCAGTTACACACGTGCAGAGCATTTGTGCATACCATTGTTCCATTAAAAATACGAGCTTTAGATTTTACTGGTGCCTGGTCTGTTGCCAGCAACAGACACAGAAATCCACCAATAAAAGGGAGTTTAAAATGGTAAAAAGAAGACACATTTGAAGAGAAATCTCTTTATAGCTTTCATTTAAAATATAAAATAGGTGAAACTTTAAAAGAGGAACATCCCATTCCAACCAAAATTTTAAAATACAGTTTCATGCTAAAAGCAAAAGTCTGGAAGTCAGCCTCATGGAAGCTGCCAAGCAATACAGAAAGAAACCTAATCTTTCACATTACTGGCATCCGTCTCTCTGCTTTCCTGGCTTACATGAGCGTTGGCATTTTTACTAGATTGATCTAAATCCTCAATTTTATTTTCTATTTCCATAGCACTGCTTTCCACAGGACTCTGGGAAGATTCTTCACCTATTTCTGCTTCCATTTTTGTGACTAAATCATGTTCTTTATCTTCCACATCCATTCCTTCCTCTGTTTGTGCCAGTCTGTGTTGAACTTCTTCCTCAGTTTTGTTTTCCACTTCCTCCTCTTTCCTCTTTGCTTTAAACACTTCAACTCCCATCATCCTCAGGTAATGAAGTCTCTCATTCTTGGGCACAAAGGCACGGAGTGAAGTCTTCCCTTGCCAACCACACAGCACTATTGGACACTGAAGATCATGAGGTTTTCTACAAACAAACAATTAAGTTCAGTCAATTATGAGAAAGTTCATCTTCAAAACTTCATTTTATAGCCATATACCTATTCAGTTCTAACACTGAATGCATTTTGTAACTATTCACAGAAGATGGAAGTACATTGTTCTTAACTTCAACATCTACACAGGTACCTGCTTGTCTACAAGCAAGCAAGCAAGCCAAAAAACCAAAACCTCAAAGCTATTAAATTTCTGCAACAAGCAAAATAATTTTCTGTCTCTGGTTTCAAAACTAATACAGGGAACAGCAAGATGAAAGTTTACATTTAAAAAGTTCTCAAGAGTTTTGTCCACAGAAGTTACTTTGTCCACAAAAAGGAACAATAAAATGTAACTTTTCCCATTCCAAATACTGGACTTTACAGGGAAACAAACAAATAAATCACACACAGAGAACTGTGGACCTCTAGCACAACTACCAGCTCTCCTTTATGAAGCTAAATTCTACACTTGTTTTAAGAATTCACAGACAAGACAGCTTCTCTCCTTGTCATATTCTCTGTATCCTCTCTGGCTTTACTGTTTCCCTCACTGCATCTCTAGGCCTCTACTTCTGTTTTTGCGGAGTGAAAATAAATTCTTGTCCAGGTCTTAAAAGTGCATAGATAGAAAGCAACACATCTACTTACTCAGGGTCTGGGTCGTACTTCAGAACTATACTTCCCATCGCTACAGGGAAGGGGAACAAAAACAAAACAGATGTGTTACTTGGTACGATGATAAAATGATTGTAATCTGAAAATGCTCAAGAAAACAAGTTTTCAGACAACCACAGAGCATGACATGGCTAGAGTTATCTACATCAGTACACTGAACTATACACAATACCAGATTTTATTCCCTTTCTTTTCAAACCAAAGTATTTATACAGTTACAGAAGCAATTGCCAATTCTGCCTCCTCCAAAATCCCAAACAAACAAGTTAAAATACAAAACCCACACAGTGGATTAATTTACTCAGTGAATCTAGCAAGGAACTTTTACTCAATTAAAAACAACATAAGAGCATGCCAGCCCAAACTTTGTAACATTTTCTTCTTCTCATTTTCTCTCATCAAACATGGAAGTACAAGGATCAGCAATGAGTTGGAAATAAAACAATAACAGAAGGCTGAAAACCAATTTTCATTTCTTGAAGCATCCAGTGTAGAGGAAATAAAAGTTTAATATGAGTAGACATTGCTCCCCATATTTAAGAAAATCAAATCTGAGTAAGTCATACATAAGCTCATGAGAAGCAATTGCAGATGACAAACAAACAGTTTCAGCTGGAGCACTAACAGGCAGAAAAACCAAAAGCGTATATAAAATCTATGTTCATCAGATATTTTAAACGCTGCCTCACAGCACTGCTTTGCAGGAGTCATAAGTTTGGCAACTCCTCTGTTCTCTAAAGCTCAAAACCTTAAAGGCTGCAATCAGAAAGGACTACAGTATCTAGCAGCACACTGGCTTTCAGTAATGCTTACTTACCTAACAACTATATTTAAGATAAATTTAGTCAAAATTTTTAGCAAACACTGTTTATGTTACAGGACTTTCATAGTCTTCTGTGTAAAGTATAAAAATAATTTTGTGACAGCAAAATTAGCAGGCTTACCCATGTCTTTGACTTTCTTCTGTGTTTCACTGCTAAATTTACTTAAGAATGGATTTTCCTGGGTTAGCAAAATTTTGACATCTTCTATGCAGACATTTATAATCCTTGCATGAATGAACGGGTACAGAGTATAAATCCCCTGTTTAATAAATAAACACAATTATTTCAAAATTTAACCGTTACTTTCTGAAGGAAAAATGTTAAAAACCTAATACCAGAAAACAATTTTCACATTTTAAACCATACGAAAATGTAAATTACCATTAATCTGACAAAGTTAATACCAGCTGTTTTATAGGCTCTCGAAGAAACCTAAAGCACCTCCTTTGAAAACACAGTGCTATGCAATTACCTCTTGTGCTAATCTGAATGCACATCCAAACTGTTCACCATCACTGTTGCGAGACCAGACTTTTATCCCTGTGTTAATAACCTGCAAACAGCAAAGCCAAGAAGCATCAGTAGGGAGTATAAATTCTAAATTACCCCTCTGAACTTGTTTTTTCCTCAACTCTTCGACTAAAAGTTCATTCGCACTGGACACTGAATTAATGTGAAAATTCATCCAAGGGAAAAAGGAACTCCTGCTATAAAAATGTGGTGCTCTCTCAACATAAAATGCCTTTTACTTCTTTCCATATTGAAAACTGAACAGTGTGAGGAAGTGGCAGTCTTAAAATGAGGGCAACAAATTATGAATATCTAATTTTAACTTTAGTTTGAGTAAGAATTTTCTGTGTGATTCTGGGAAAGTCAGTCAAAGACAGGATTTCAAAAATGTACAAGTGATTAATTATTTGGACACTATATCTGTCCTCTGTGGTACTCAAAGTCTCACTACCTAATATAATGCACAAATTTCTTAAACTTTTGTCAATTATTTAGCCATTTCCTGCATGGGGGATAAAAGAATAATTATTTATCCATCCCAAAGATCTGTTGCAAAGATATACTGAATATCCTCAAAAATTTTCAAGATTTGACTGGACAAGGCCCCAGGATGTATCTGATCCAGCTTTGAAGTCAGCTCTGTTTGCTGTAGGAAGGAAGCTGGACTAGATAACCTCGTTCCAACCAAAATTACACAATGACTTTTGAGACAAATCTTTAACATTTGCAAGACATTTTCCATAGGGAATCATATTTAAAAAAAAAAAATTCTCTTTTAATTCATGAAAACTACTTATTATCTCACAATCATTCACCTTAACAAACTTCCAAAACGTTAAGTTGTTAAAATTACTTTGAAACAACGTCTCTATGTAACATAGCCAGTAAATAATTCAGCTGAACTTATCTTTTTGGTAGGCTTTCAAAGCTCTTAATACTTTCATAATTAAGGGGCTTATAAATACAACAGTGTCAATGTAAACTTGTAAAGTTACCTGAAGACTACATAAAAATGCTGGCACACACACAGCAGTTACATATTCCCTCTCTCTACTTTTTTCTTTCATCCACCAAAAATACACTGATTTTCATCTCAGAGACTGTTCTTTTCCTCTCAGAGTCAACTTTTCATCTCTAACACAGGAGGGACAGAGAGGAAAACATTAATCCAGACTTAAAAAAACAAAAAAAGCCTGTCAGAGGGCTAATCCTCTATGTAAACAGTACATCTGGCAAGTTCAAGGAGATATCCATTGATGCTTATGAACCATACCTTCATCTTCTCACTATTGTTCAGAAGCACATTCCTTAGCTCCTTAGAAACCATGTACAGCTGCCTCTTTTTTCCTTCTTGAGTTCGAGTCAGTAAATTCGTCTTGGGAAATGATGGGTCCAATGCGTAAAACTTCCTGTGGCCATAATACTTGTTTTGATTAACTGAGCAATAAAATCACATACTCAAAATGCATGGGTTAGCCCATTTCCTCCAGCTATCTCTGTAAACACTTAGCACTTTGGCTTCAGAACACAAAGATTAGACTTTCTAAGCTGCATGACATCAGAAAAGACAAGCTGTTATAGACACTGAGACACACTGGAAAATTTCCAGTGCAAACTCTAGTTGGCTATTTTTACTGAAGTATTTCAGTGTTGAGGAGAGGGGGGCCCTGGTGCAAAGTCAGGCAAAAACCCTTATACAAGACCAACGAGACCCATCTTTTGTGACGAACTGAACTTGAACTACTAATATTCCTGAACTAATAGGAATCTTACTGCCAAAACAGAAACTTTTTTTTTTTCTTACTGGATAGGAAGGAACAGTGGATCATCTTCAGGGAGAAACACAAAAGGGTCTTCTTTAAAACCAAACAACTTCATTTTTTTAGATGGTGGTGGTCTAAAAAGAAAGTAACATTGCACTGTCAATTTCAGTAACAGTACTTGGAATAAAATCAGTATATTCAGTTCATTTAGTCAACACTTGGCTTATTGTAACAACAGTATGGCAAACAGAATACTGGCATTTTCTTGTGCTTCAGTAACACTACACACAATTTAACTTGTTAAAATGAGGATGTGAAGCAGTGCTTTGAAACAGAACTCACAAAAACAAGTAAACAGAGATTTCTGACGGAGTGCTTGTGAAGACAATAAAGATCTTCCAAACGTTAACTTCTGAAAGTATTTTTTCTCTGTAATAGAGAAGAAAGTACTAACAGACTTTACGAATGCTAGTAAGAAAACTGGCTATTTTCCAAACTTGCTGAACGAAAGACAGACAAGACAGAAAACATGGAAATGCAAAACAACTGAATGAATTCATTAGTTTTTCTTGATCGACTTCTAAATAACAAAAGAACTACAGAATACTCAGCAATTACTGTCACAGGACAAATACTTAGATGTGGTCCTTACCCGCATACTCCTTCCTTTTTGCTCTGCTCAGTGTCCGCATTCTGCAATTCTTGCATTTTCTTAGACTCTTCATTTTCAGCAAGTGTTGGTTCTTCAATAATACAGTCAGAACCATTATCTGAATTAGCTGCTGTCACTTCAGTATCCCCTGTTCTTTGTGGTAATTTCTGATGAACCTGTTTGAAATTACAGTATTTTCAAAAAGGCAGAAGTGGTGTCCAACTTGTAACAGAAGGCACCTATGTGCTTAATTCTTGTCAACTTGTATACAAGTGCTTAAACAGATCCATTCAGGGGGTTAATCTGATTACTAGATCAAGATACCACTACAAATTGCATTTACCTCTAGTACTGATCCGGACAGTTTCGTACCAACTGTCCAAGAAAGGTATTTTTGTACTATCTACAAAATCATGTTCAAGCACTCAGAGAAGACTATTTTAAAACAGGATCTGCTGTTTTCTTCCTAACACTCAAAGTGACACACATCCTGCTGCTGTACACCTTCTGTAAGAGTGCTACGATGTTCAGCTTAGAACAGCACAAACTATTTGGAGGGTGCTTCCTTCTGAATAAATGCTTCTTCCCTACTGCCACAAAAATTTTACTCATAAATAGTTCTAATGAAGCAAATAAAATAAACACCTAAAAGGGATTCACACAAGAAGTTTTTCTTATGGACATGACAATCTAAGAGATCAAATAAATCACATCAACTTAAAATCCTGTTGCCAGGATTTTAAAGACAATTGACAACAAATGGATTAAAGGCAGATGGCTGAAGCTGCTGCTCCAAACAGTTTTACATCCATTCCCCGTGCTGCTGATCTGCTAATCTGCTAGTGAATCACTCCTGAGCAACCAGCCACAGAGCAAGATAAACTCAAATCAGAATTAGCTTACAACACAGCAGAAAAAAGCCTTTAGGAGGGGACCACACACAGCTGAAGGAAGTGACAGCTTTAGCTATCCAATATAATCTGCTTCTGTAATTCTTCCAAAGCCTTAATTTTAGGGTCAAGATTTATCTTGTTATTTTACTATAATTTCAAAATCCCCTTTCTTTTTTTTTCTTTATTCTATTTCAAAAGTTGTCATGGTTTTTTTCTTAAGTGCTTCATGGATTTAGGAATTTATTTTTAATTGACAAACAACTGTAACTGAAGGGCAGATACAGAACAGTTACACTATGTCTATTATGTGCAAACTTGAAAAAAAATTCCTGAAACATTATTAGTAATTAACATTTTAGATAATTTAAAAGAAGTTACCTTAGGCTGACGTTTATTCCATGGCATTGGAGACTTTTTTATCAACACAGCCACAAAGAAGCCACCTGTGTTCTGGTGATGTGGCAATATCCTAAGACTAGAGAGAAAAGAAAAAAAATGTTGCTGCATATTCATAGCTGCATTTGGACTCTCACAAAATGCTAGAAGGCCCATATTTATATTTACTTTCAGGATAAGTATTCGTAGTAGGATTGTGCAGATTTAATTTATCAAACTAGAAACAGGATCTAAAATAGAGCAATTTGACAAAAAGACTTGCATCAATGCGACATGTTCATTTCACCATTCCCATCTGAGCTTTAATGACTCATTTCTAAACAATATTTTTAGGATAGCTATGGAAAGCCTTTAATAGCAAGTCACACTGTTAAACTGTTAAAAGTTTTACATACTTTTTCAGTAATTTTGACTGTTTATCTCTATTGGATGCAAAGAATTTGACCTTTTCATGTGGGTATTTATTCCTCTTACACAACTTGCAGTAATTTCTCCTGATTCACTGGAGTTTAAATATTGTGCCCTGGCATTACATATGAAGCAATCAAAATATACTCAGACCTACACATTCCTATTCTGATCTAATTATAATTTGCCCACAACCACACGTTACATCAAATCCTCATAAGATCTACTCTGGAAAAACTTACCAGCGCTCCAGATTCATTGCCTTTAGCTTCTCTTCATCCTTCACTGGAAACATAGTAGGACGTATTTGTGTTTGTCTATTTGAAGGCACATCTTTCCACTCTTCAAACCACTGCCCATCTTTCAGCATCACCTTCAAAGGAATAAATATAAATACTATGAAGAACTGAGGTCACCATTTTACAAGTTTTAATTAAAATATTTGCAAACCAAGGCTCAGACACCAAAAAGAGAACTTATTTCCTTGTACAGAAAATTAAGTTCTTTAAAGCGTATTGTTTCCTTGCGCATTGTACGTGTGCACTTCAGTGTAGGAGATTCTTGCCAGCTGCAGCTCTTTGCTGCAAAAAGCATGCAGTCAAAGCGCAGACTGGTGCTGAACCAACTACAAAGATCTCTGGTAACTGCTAAAACATATAAACCACCAAAATCCAGTGGAAGGACAGTGGAGAAATTTTTAAGAAGACTGGTGAGCCATCAGATTTAGGATACACTACTCCTTTTTTTCCATGAGACTGGCTGTGAAACATTCTGCTATAGGCAGCTTCCAAGCAGTATACAAAGGAATATAGGATAGCAGTATACAAAGGAAAAGAGCTACTGCAGTATAGTAAAGATCAGAACTGAGGAATCTCAATTTCATTACACAAGAAACATGCAAGAGTGCAACACAACAGCTTGGTAGGCAGAAAGCCGCACGACAGGGGCATATACAGCTCACTGACAGAGATGCTTTTGTGGAGAGTTGCTGAAGAACCATGTCCCCATGAATTTTATAGCTTCTCTACCTTTACTCAGAACTCAGAACATATTTATAGATCTGCTCTAAGACACTGTGTAGACATAACATCACCTCAGTCTGGCTAAGGGTCAAAGCTTTTGATGGACTCTTAAGATACAAGCAAAAGGTTAGAGCCACAACTCTTATAGGAAGGCATTCTCAATGCTCTTCAATCAAGAATACCAAAGTGAAAAAATAAGCCAGGGAAAATTTGACTTCAGAGCTCTAGATGCCTGGTTTTGTACTGAATGCTAAAGCTGGAAGAAAAGTCCCAAATGGGGGTGTACAGGGCAAATCCATAAAATTAATCACTGAAATGAAGGCCCATTTTTGTTGTTAAGGCAAAAAAGTAAAGAAGTTGCACTAATGGCAACTTCAGGACTGGCAAGTATGATGAAGTGATTTCATGCATCTCACTGTGATTGTCTTGAAAGTTTAATCAAGTGTTCTAGTGGAAACTGAAATGTAACATTTATCTGGAACACAGATTTCAGTATCATGAAGTCTGGCACTTCTCAGCCACGGATCAAATCACACATTGTGCTTTTCCACATTTCCTGAAATAGAAATTACTGTACTTACAGGATTAGTATTTCAAGTCAAAATATGCTACATTTCATAGTGCTAGATGGAGACAAGACAGACTGTACTTCTGAACTGCTCTTCTTTGGAAGTCATGACTCAAGCTTGAGCAAAACCAACAATAGGAGTGATAAATAACTGAAGCCTAAAAAAAATCTAGAACTATTTTGGTTTTACCATAACAACTGCCAAGCAGCCCTGTGCTGTTCAGTTTTGGTTTACCAGCCTAACTGGTAGGCTGGTGTGACTGGTAGAATGACAAAGCACCAAAGAACATGCTGAACTCTCTTCTATTGCACTTTTACTGACCACCTGTGAGGGCAGAAGGAAGAGTAAAAGTGTTGCAGAAGCAGATGACCAAATCTACAGCTAAAAAGGTGTCTTCCTGCAAGCCCAAAACAATTCACTGGAGTTCACTCAACATCTGGCATAAGGAGGGAATACAGAATGCTATTTCCAGGCACCCAAATGTCCCTTGAATGAAACCTTATTTCTGTTTTTGCTGTTTCCAGAGATTTACAGTCAACTGATGCTTGGGAATATTCAATATAATCAGTTACATAGCTCCCAGAAAACAAATGTTGTACCAGGGAACAAGTAAACAGGAACACCAAGTAAAAACAGCACCAAAGCAAGCAAATACATCCACAATGACATGCTAGCCAGTGAGGCCTGAAAATACACAGTAGCAGCAAATAAGAGCTGAAGCAAGTCTGGCAAACTTTCAACACATTTTGTCAAACTAGTTTTTAAAACCTGTTAGGGAGATTTATATTTCAACTGCAAACAGAGAAATAGATGCTACAGGGAATACAATATACTCTTAGTGATCATTATATAAATATATATCTAGTGGCTTTATGGAGTACCAAAAAAAGGTAAAATTAAGATCACAGAGCCACAGTTATGCATTTTACATTTATTCTTCAGGTACAAGCATAAAGAGTAAACCTTAGGAACTGTAAGAAGAAAGAAATCAGCTAGTTTCTAAGCTGAATTTCCAGTGGCAGAACATAAACAGATCTTTATTCCCTGCATCTCGTTCATTAGCCTGCACACAGGCATAAACCTGTCTGCCATTGAAGAGATTAGTGAGATGGTAAGACAGAACCACCACTGGCATTGCAAAGGCACCCACTCATAATTAAAATTTAATCAGTTTCTTTCCCTCCTACTAGGATGGCCTTCTACTTTTCTTGACTCTACTCATAACAAGAAGATGAAGCAGCTTTGGGTTTTTTTGCCCCTCCCTACTAGTTTGTTTCCAGAACTGAAATCACTTAAGGCCTGGAACAAAATACAGGATTCTATTAATATTCTAGGATTAGTCACAACATTGCAGGTTTTACAGCTTATTTGCAGAAACAGTTTCACAGCTTTCACTTTCAAATGATTCAAATGGACCAGCTGAAGAAATGCAGAATCTAACATTCACAGACTGTAAAGACAGAGATGGATGAATAACATAAAGTGGCTGAAATCATGTTGCCATCTACAGGCCACATACACACAACAGAAAAGGGAATTGTACCAAGAAAGTATAGGAGACAGAGGAAAGACACCTAGAGGTAAGAGGAGAGGAGCCAAGAACTTCCCTCCACAAAGACCTTCAGCTTAGCTCTCTCCCCTAAACATCAAATCACTGCCATTAATCCAGCTCAACCTAATGCTCTGAAATGTTACACTTCTGAATTTCCCTTATTTAATACTCTACCACAGACCAAAAACTTCACAAAAATATCAGGATGAATACCTTCCATTTTGTAATTCCTGGCATCCTCTTCAAACCTGGTAACTCAGAAGAGACATCAGCAAGTTCTAAGGCACCTGAAATCCCAAGAATATAAACGATCTTGAAAACAGAGTTCAAGAGTTGTGTTGCCAATTAACTTTTACAAAAATAGTTTTCCTTAAAGTTTTAAGACTGTTTTAAGAATACTACTTTTTAAAACTTCCAAGAAATTATATATACGTATATTATATATACAACTTCTACCATGCACATTAACAAAGAAGCTGAGAAGAACTGGTAATAATAACTACATAAGTTGCAATCTAGAAATTAACCAAAACGTAACAGTTAGATATTTTTTGTAGCAGCTGCAGAGTAATATTCTACGACCTGTATCATAAAACATCAATGTTCTAAGCAATGCAATCACTGAAGTTTTTATTCTCATTTAGTTAGTATTTGGATTTACTACACTGATTAAGTATTTTTCAGGGAACTACTTTTGGTATAACTAAGCCTTCTGAAATGCCTATGATGTTCTAGTTTCAAGGACTTACAATCTCAATATATTCCAGTGAGAGAGGAAAGAGAATTTGTTATTTTTTAACTGGAAAGGAAAATTCCAAACTATTTAACACTAACAGGACAAAAGACTCTATGCTTAAAATATGACAAGTTACTACAAGAAACAACAACAGAGTATAGTTTAATCTACTGAAGAAAAGCTTTAAGCTGTCCAAACTCAAGAAAGAATGATACAAAAATTTACTGTTTAAATAGGTGATCTCCCTAGAGAAGAATAACTTCTAACATTGCTTTTCAGCGATTCTGAATACTTAAGTTATATAACAGTCAGGTAGGCTTTTCCTGATGTTGTACACAATTTATCAACCTGTTCTACATGACTATAACCATTTACTCTTACAGTGACAGCTTAAGCAAGTCTTTTAAATAAATGAAAAGGTGATGTATGAATTCATAGACAAATTCAAAAATGACATCTCAAATGTGATTACACTTGATGTTTTGCATCCATCCTTTGAATACTCTTGCCTCCCTACAGCATGACTTCAGCTATGTTTCAAGACTACATCAGACTTATCAGGCACTAAAGAGTCTTGTCAGAAGTACTACAATTTCCAGTAGTTGCTACAGGGTACAAAAAGACCTTCTCCCTATTCCTTCATCCCTAAGGAAAAAGCAATCTCTCATCTGTTTCACAAGCAGCAAGACAACACTGTGCTAGAAAGTACCAACAAACCTTCTGAACTGACCTAAACTAATTCTTGAGGTACAATGCCCCTTGCAGACCACTGCACGACCTCTTTACTACTACCTTCTTTAGCTACACCGGTGTTCAAGTTCCAAGGATTAACATGCACTTGCTGGGACACATCATAGCCTCCAAGTAGGCCTCAAAATACCTCCAAGGGCAGAGACTAGATCTGAACATCACAGCCAGTCAAGACCCTTCCTTCAAAGTACTGAATTTGCCCCAGGTGCTGCAATTGCTGGCCTTCACATCCTACTGCTTTTCTGCTCCTATCCCAACTAGTTCTTAATGCTTTCCAATCTTGTAATTGTTAAAATTAATGCTGGCTTAATATGGCCTTAGATAAGCCAAGCATACTATAATTTACTGGAAATGTGTCTATGCCTACCAAAGAAACTACCTCTAAATAAAAATGTCATTTCACAGAATCACAGAATAAGCTGAGTTGAAAGGGACCCACCAGGATCATCAAGTCCAACTTCTGGCCCTGCACAGGATACCCCAAGAGTCACACCATGTGCCTGAGGGTGTTATCCAAACACTTCTTGAACTCTGTCAGGCTGGTGCTGTGACCCCTTCCCTGGGGAGCTGTTCCAGTGCCCAAACACCCTCTTGGGGAAGAACATTTTTCTAATATCCAACCTAAACCTCCCCTGACACAGCTTCAGGCCATTCCCTTGGGTCCTGTCATGGTCATCACAGAGAAGAAATCAGTGCCTGCCCCTCCTCTTCCCCTCACAAGGAAGTTGTAACTGCAATGAGGTTCCCCTCAGTCTCCTCTTCTCCAGGCTGAACAGAACAAGTGACCTCAGCCTCATCAGGCTTTTCCTGCAGACCCTTTACCATCTTTGTCGCCCTCCTTTGGACACTCTCTAATAGTTTAGTGTCTTTCTTATATTGCAGTGATTAAAACTGCACACAGGACTTGAGGTGAGGCTGCTGCAGTGCACAGCAGAACGGGAGTAGAAATTAAATAGTCAATTCCTAATTAACCTACAAGCACTTTAGCTCAAGTGCTGTTTCTAAGATGATGAAATTTCATGCATAATTTGGGGCCAGAATAGTTACTGGTACAAAGTAAACATTACACAAAACAGGCTACCAACTTAAAGAGTAAGCGCAGCTCCAGGAGCAATAGAGTTGCTTCTGCTCTGTAAAAGGCTCAACTTAAAAGTCTGTGGAACTTTTCATAACAAATCTAATTAGATGTTTCCAAATTTCAGGTTATTGATTCAGAAAAAACAGTACACACCAGCTACGAAATGGGCTACTAAACCCTATCACAAAGTGATGCAGTGCAGCTTCCCAGCTCATCTCAATTTTTCCACCTCTTGTAATGTCAGCCTTCAAATGCAAGTGAAAAATGCAAAAAACCCCATGAGTTACAACACCTTAAAACTCCAAGCACATCAAAATGTAGGTCAAAGGATTCTAAAGGTATCAGTGGCTCCCACCTAATGGTGTACAATTACCTTGCTCTAACTGCTTAACTACACACCGGGCTTTTTACTCCTGTAGTGAACAGCAGCAATGTTCCACACTGAGTTTTCCAAAGGAATTATGAATGTCAGACATGGACTCCAACCAGTGAAAGCAGTTAGTGGGAGCAGGTAACAGAGACTGAATGCCACTGATCTGTAGAAGTGTCCTCTGTATCATTAACACAACTCTTCAGGTTTTGTACTTGCAGCTGATTCACCCATTTCAGAAGACTGCTCATAGCAACATTAATGAAACCCTACTGGTACCAAAAAATTTCCGTAGTTTTGCAAACTAGGAGTGTATTATCCACACCAAGCTTATCACTAGTACCATCATACACGTATCCTTTTTTGGGCTGAAGGGGAAAAAAAAAAAATAAAAAGAAAGGAGTTCCCCACTCTGTTCAAGCTCACATTCTCACCTTGACTCTTTTCCAGCAGAGATGCGATCACAGCTTCATTTTCGATGGGATTCAAGGAACACGTGGAATACACCATTCGCCCACCTTCTGCCAGCTGTTCAACACCACGGGTTGCAATTCTCAACTGCAATCTAACAGAACACTCTTGGTCTAGCCAGCTATCATTCAGGAGCCCAAAAGAAGCTTTACTGCAGACACACAACTGTCCCTGGGCTAAGCCAGCACTTGGGGAGTTCTACAGCTGTCAGCAGTACACAAATTATAGTCAGTGTTAAACTAAGTCAGCTTAGTGCAGTCCATACTGCAGACACACTCACAATGACACCTATTAAATTAAAACAGCAATTAGATCAGGATAACTTTGAACATAACATTCTCTATTTTTTTTTGGTTCTTTCTAGTGCACCATCAATTTTATTATAAAGTACTCAACACTAGAAAAATAACACCCCCAAACATGACTCTTCTCAGAAATCCAGTTAAAATGAGGAGTAATCTGATGATTACAAATATTATGGAAAACACAGCTTAGCTAACAGTGGCTTTCTGAGAAAGGTATCACTGAGTCAGGCCACGAGCTTAGACCGTACCTGCACACTTACAACAAAAATGAAACCTGCAATAATGAATGACTTGCCAAGAAGTCATAGTCAGCTGAGTCACAGCAACCAGTGGCATCTCCAGCTTGTTAAAAATACACAGTAAAATGCTCTGAGATATTTCATCTGTGTTGCAATCACTACATTTTACCATGTACCTGCACACTTTCAACAAAAATGAAACATGCACTAATGAATGACTTGCCAAGAAGTCATAGTCAGCTGAGTCACAGCAACCAATGGCATCTCCAGCTTGTTAAAAATACAGTAAAATGCTCTGAGATATTTCATCTCTGTTGCAATCACTACATTTTACCATGTGCCTGTACTAGGCTAAGTACTCATTCACCATCAGTTTACTTAAATCCATCTCAGGTAACTGGAACCATTTATGTATGATCTCTAGTAGCCTAAAGACTTCAAAATATCACTATTAAATTTTACAACTTAGTGTATTTGCCAACAGTATTTTACCTGCCTAAATGCTAAGAATCCCAACCAAGTGATTTGCTCCATTTTATTAGCTACCCTGTCTAAATCAATTCAATGAATATTTTAATGTCAGGTATTCGTAACAACACAAGCAATTTAGATTCACATGCTCCCCTCCTCACATCTGAAACCCTACATTTCCTCTCAACAGCACTAAGATCTTGATTTGAGAGAAAAATGACTCTTCTTAGTGTCTGCTTTGTCATATATTAATATGCGAATGCATGCGGATGTTAAAGATATAAAAAAAGGAGAGAAAAATGAAAAGTTCAGATGTGTAATAAGCATTTTTTACCCATGGAGCTGCAAACTGTTTTGTGTTGTCCACTTCCTCCACACATCAATGTTCTTCCTCATGGTTCCATCTCCACTGCAACAGAGGTTGAACAGATTTGTATTATTTGCGTGTAAAACTCATTCCATATCCAAGTCATTTATAGCAGCACAAAAATAAGAGTCCCTCTCCCTTGTAACTAGTTCTCCTACACGGTTCTGTTTCCTCACTGTCTTTGTATTTCAGTGTCCTGAGTATAAGGTCAAAATTTGAAGCCCTTCAACTGATCAAATTTAAGGACCACTTGGAATGAAAAAATTCACCTTGATTCCATATCCCCACACTTTAAAGGCATTAGGAAGTTACTACAAACCCTAACTCACTAACCTACTCAAAAGGCACAATTCAGTAACACAAAACATTCAGCACTGCACTTAAAGCACTAAAATCCATGTATTCAAATTTACATGCAAAGTACCTGCAGGGGACGTCACATAAAATCCTGTCATAGAAGAGGATCTCTTTTCTTCCATCAACATCTATTTGTAGGTTAGGAATGCTGGAGGCATCATGATTTACCACCATGATGCATGGACTGTTTAATCTCTTAGCCTGATGAACCAGCAAATAGCAGCGCTTGTTGTCAACATCATTGGCAATTACAAAACCCTCTGGGAACATAAAATAGTGGGAAAATGCTTCACTATTCAACAGCTAAATAATTTTACATAGTTTATTACCCAATCTTCGAGAGTTGCGTAAACTTTTCACTAGAGATTTTTACTTAAAAGACTGCTTATGAATAGAGGAGCCCTTACTGAGCATAAAGTAACTTAAAATATGTTGAAGGTTAATTGAGGTGTCATAGTCACAAGAGTTTTAGCTCCCATCCAGTAGCAGTAAGACACAGTCAAGGGCCCTCCAGCTTTTCAAAGTAAAACCCGTAAACAGAAAAAACCCCCATTGTCACCAAAGAATCCCTGCATCAGCAAATTTTCAGTAGAACACAGAAAGAATCCACACTTTCTACAACTTTACAGTTTCAATAGGCAGTATTTTCTGTGAGCATCTAACCAAAAATAAAGATTCTGAAGCTTACAAAAATGATAAATATCACAATTGCTTTAAGTCTAAAGCAGTTTAATCCAGTGTTTGCAGGATACCATGAAACCACAGAGCCTCATGGGCCACTATCTACTAAATAAACCTGATTTATATACAGAAATTAAGCTCTAATCATATTTTACTGTAGTCTGAACTGTAAAGATACATATAATTCATCTCTCTTTTTCAAGCAAAGGAAGCCCATGATGTTTCAAATCAAAGGGGGGGTACCTTTCATCTCATAAGAACCCCTTTGGGAATTCAATATGTAGTTAAATGCAGTTACTCATCTGTGACATTAAAAACAATCTGCTAAAAGAAAAAGCAGAAATTCCAAGTCACAAAAGTTTTTAAAGTTTTCCAGACTTACTGGGAAAAGGAACATTCATGTCTGCATGCAACATTTCAATGAGCTGTGCAGTCTTAGATCCAGGTGCAGCACACATATCTAGAATCTACAAACATAAGAAAGTAAAAAAAACGTCCTGCCTTGTACTTTTTAAGTACTTGAGAAATCTACTGTGTTCCTATTTAAATTAAGTATTTTTGAATATGCAGAATTACAATTGCTCTGAACACCAATTTGAAAAAACAAAGTACAGTTCTGTTCTTTGTATGCTTTACCTTTGAAGGTCGAAAATATAAAAAGAACTTTAGTTTGTAGGGAACAAAAACATCGGCTGAAATAAAATTTGAAAGAGGAACCTGGATACAGATATGGGGATATGATCTTTTTATCAGCTCACAAGCAATTCCAACTGAAGTTAACTGGAATTTTACATATACACACACACATTAAAGGCAAAGTTATACTCAAGAGCAAGTAGTACTTTTCTTTAAACTATCACTAAATTAATTAGAGACAGCTGTTTATATAGATTCTGTAAAAATAAATTGCTCTCTCTCCTTTCACATTTCCTTTTCAAAAAATGAAGGCAGCATAAACCTCTTGTTTCTCTGTCTTGGAAGAAGCACTTGGGAAGTGTTTGAACTGCCCTGAGTCAGCTGAACAGAACAGCAGAGACACCAACACCTAAACTGATGTTTATTTCTCCCTCCTAGTTTATCACCAGCTTGGATTGTGAGTCACTGGTAGAGTCACTTCCACAGCAAACCAACTGACATCTCACACTGTTCTCTTAAGCAAGGAAGCTTAGAGTCTTTCCTCCTGCCTAGTTAGAGATTTTCAGAAACATATGTCTATCTCCTGGACCTCTGGCTCCAGTAGAAATCAGCAGAGATCGTGCAACAGGATAAAGGATGGGAATGACCCGCTCAGATCCTCATGCAAGCCCATGGCATGAACAAGACTAAACCAGAAGACAGCCCCCAGAGAAACACGAAGACAGCTCCAGAGAGCATGAGCTAAGTGCTGTCATGCAGCAGTGCTAACGCATCATGAAACACACCCTGCAAGATCTGCTGTTTAAAGTCAGAGCTGTGATGCTGCTTTCTGCTTTTGCAGATAATGCAAAAGATGATGAAGAATATACAAGGCTAAGCATGCTCTAAAACTGTCCAGCAAACTGATGGTGAGGGAAAACTAAATTGTGAAAAATAGATTAAAAACGAACACAGTTTTGGAAGTTTGACCATCATTAATTTGATCCTTGTAGAAGATGGAATCAGCATGCTAGCAATGACATACAGAACATGCTGGTTAAGCAAAAGTAACCTGCAATTCTGGTCCTAACAAGCAGCTCATAAGCTAAGGCACTAAGGACTATAAAAGGCTCTAACTGACAAGTCAGGGCATTGTTACATTGTTAAACATTTGCTGTTTTGGCACAAGAGAGGATGAAGAACCTATTCTTAATCTGACTTATGAACAAATTTGTGAAATCTTACTTGCATTTCTGGAAAATGCTGAAATACGTACCCAAATTAACCATTCAATGTAGAACCTCTATATTGCTATCTTGGCATATACAATGTAAGGTGTGTGCAAAAACAGCCCCACAATTTGTGTTTTACATTAAGACGAATGTGTTCACTACGTGTTCAACTCCAGACAAAAATCAAAATACACCTGTGACACATCAGGACTGAGTCTTTCAATCCATTATGCGCTTAAGAGAGATGAGAAGACCTTGCCTCACATAAAACAGCCACAGCTGTCATACACTGGGTTGGGGTGAAAGTAGGACAAAACAAGGTAAAAAGTTATATATGCTAAGTAACATTAATATAAAAACAAGTACATACAAACTAGTCTTTAAAACATATGTCGGAAGTTTGATAAACTAAAAGGTTTAAGATACAGCACGAAAATTTAAGAAAGAAGAAGACAACATGGCTGCTTGAGATAGCAAGGCAACTACCTCATTAACTTAACAGAGAAGAGAGTAACACCGCCTGACAGATTCGGTCTGCAAACAAGCACAGAATATGAAAACATCACAAAAGTTAAAACAGAAAGTTTGCTAGCAGATATCCTCATTCCTATGGCATGCCATAAGAAAATACCATGGGCATTCCTTAGACACTTCAGTTAAAATTAGCACCCTATAGTGTTTAGCCACCACCAGCAGCACGTTTCAGCTCAACCAAAATATTTCATCTAACTGATTTATAGAGTAGAACTTTTCAGCTTCTTCAAAAGGCACAGAGGAGTTAAATCTACCTGGTAGATAATATTATCACTTACACCTTGAAAACTACATCTGTTCACAGTGTGATGGAGTGAGGAAGTTGAAAACAGTCATCCAACTTTAAATGCAGGTTGAAACAAGTATACATAATTCAGATGCAGCTAAACACATTTACACTTTGAAAAATAAGACTGTGCAACTGCTTAAAACCTAAGTGGTTTTTGCAGGGCATTACATACAGCTGAGAAAGCAGATGTTCCTCTGATACTGTGTTTGTGACCTGAACATTAGTTGAGTGCTCCTGTGGATGTGCAGAAAGCATAAACATAACAACACGAAACAGAACCGTGTATCAGCCTTGGCACTCCTGATGTGATCTGTAGTTTAATTAAGCTCATTTCACAGAACAAGCTTTAGTACACATTATATTCTACACTTACCTTATGATGAGGGCTAACATCAAGCAGCAGAGGTGGGATCATACTAACAGCTTCCTGGCGACTGATATTTCCCTTGAAAGGAAAAAAGAAATTAAATTTGGTTTTATTCCATGAAAGAATGCATTTCTTTTGCAATAAAACTTTTAAACTGCTAAAAATAAAACTTCTAAACTGTAAAATAACAAAGCAGTCGGAAACACACTACTATAAACTTAGGATTAAATTTTGTTAGAATTTAGCAAAGAAGAATCACAGTATTTCACCCAACTGTAATTTCTAATAATTGCGTATTTACTCCAATTATATTAATTCTGTAGTTTCTGATCAAAAGAGAGGAGAAACTGGCTCAAATCAAGTGACAAACATCCATCACTTAAGTTGTCATGCACATGCAAGCACTTTTTATCGTATTTAAACATCTGGTTTCTAACAGCAAATGATTATTTTACAGGGGCTCATTTTAGCACCCCCAAACAACAATAAAAAATGCAATTAGTTTAGGAAAAAATTTCTAGCTGCAGTTATGTGCCAGAATCATGGAATGCATCACTGACAGCTGCAACACAAAATCCAGATTCTTCTGAGCTACTCAACTTCTGCAAGAAAAGGTAGAGTCTCCATCTTTCATAATGTATTTCAATACAGCATTACTCAGGATATGCCAGAAAAAAATCAAGATCTATCAAAAACTTACACATTCTGTCTCGCTAACCAGAAACTGATGAAACTTCTCCAGTTGGGGGGACTTGCGTAAGATTTTTCTACTCAAGTTGGTGTGCCAGGCTAACTCTTCAGGATACCTGGGGAAAAAGAGATAGGAAAAGGGCAGAGGCAAAAGAAAGAGACCGATGAGCCATGCTGGATGCCGGGAACATGCAGAATGCCTTATCTCGCCTCCACATCACTCACCAGCTCAGCGACTGCGGCATCTCGACTTTTTGGCCGTCCACCTCCAGGTCCTGCAGCTCTCGGAAGTACTTTTCCTTCAAGCAATGGAGAATCTCCTTGGCGTGGCTGCATGCGAGAGACACCCGGAGAGACACCGTACGGAGAATTACAGAATCACAGGAGGATTTGGGTTGGAAGGAGCCCTAAAGATCGTGCAGTTCCACCCCCCTGCCGTGGGCAGGACACCTCCCGCTGCGCCACGGGCTCTGGCAGCCGCTGTCGGGAGCGCGGCCCCGCGGCAGCCCCCAGCCCGTACCTGCGGTAGCCGGTGATGCGCAGCGTGGCGGGCAGCGGCTCCCGCAGCGCCGCCATGAACGCGTCCCACTCTCCGGCGGGCACGATGCCCAGCTCCCGGTAGTACCGCTCGAACAGCTCGTTCTCCTTCACGATCTCGGGGTAGCCGCCGGCCCAGCCCTGAAGAAAAGCGCCGCTGCCATCAGCTCGACGGCCCCGGCTCTCCCCGCCCCGCTTCACCTCACCCGGCCCGGCTCTCACCGCCTGGTGTTCGCCGCCGCCGCCGCCGCCGCCCCGCTCCTGCTGCTGCTGCTGCTGCCGCCGGCGGTCCCGCGCCCTGCGGCCCATGGCAGCCAGGCGGCGGCCGAGCCGCGCCACCAGCCCCGCCGTGAGGAAGCACGGCTCCCGATCCGCCTCCGCTCCCGTTCCCGTTCCCGACCGGCCGTGAGGGACCGCGCGCCTGCCGCGTGCTCCCGGCGCGCACGCGCAGACCCGCCCTCTCCCGGCGCTGCTTCCCGGCGGAACTTCCCGAGCGCCGGGCGCGGCTCGGCCCCACCCACAACGGGCGGGCGGCGCCGGGCACGCCTCCGGGCACGCCTCCGGCGGCCACTAGCGGTGCCGGATGAACCGCGGCGGCAGAGCAGCATGGGGTTCGGCGGCGGTGATGGTGTGTGCGCGTTGTGGCGCCGGGCCGAGGGCCCCGAGGAGCGGCGGCTGCTGGAGCTCTTCTCCTACGGGCTGATGGCGCTGGGTGCCGCCTCCGCCCTGCTGCTCTGCTTCATCCCCATGCCCTACGGCCGGTACTCCTCGCGGCGCTTCGGCTGGCTGCTGCCCGCCCGCCCCGCCTGGGCGCTGCAGGAGCTGCCCTCCCTCCTCGTCCCGCTCGGGCTCGCCGCCTGCGGCGGGGCAGTCGCGGCCGCCCGGCCCAACCGCGTCCTGCTGGGCTGCTTCCTCCTGCACTACGCGCACAGGTGCGGGGCTGGGGCGGATGGTGGGGGCACCCTGCGATGCTGGGGACAGGAGAAGGGATCGGTCTTCATAGATATGCCTGGTTGCTGCTTCCCGACCGAAGGGGTTGAGGTTCTTGTCATTAGCGTTTGTTACTTAATGTAATAGTTACTGACGTCTCTTCTGCTTCGCTACATTGAGATAGTCTGTGTTGTTACGGGAGCCGCGTAAACAGCCGCGGTGATGCGACGCTGGCTGCCTTGTGCGCACTGTGCTGTGCACTGCGATGCTCAGCGTGCCGCTCCATCCCTGTGCTGCTGCTGTGCCTCATGGTGACTCCCGCCTCAGCAATGGATTGACCAGGCTGTCTTACGGTCACAGTGTTACAACAAGGAAAGTTCAGCACCGTGTACTGATATAATCTTGATGTTGTGAGACAATAGCTATTTTCCAATTATATTGTTCAACATTATCTTTCAACTCCTGTTTGTTGCAGGAGTTGGACTGGATGCAGATTTCCTCCAGCTCAGCGCATCCAATGAGTCATTAAAATACTGGCAAAGCCGAGGCCGAGTGCCCTTTGCTGCCAGGTAGTCAACAGTATTCAGGCATTTTGTAAAAGTACTTGGAGAAGGCAGCTTAGCTGGAGAGTAGGTGCGATCTTGCTGTTCCTTTCAATTCATGGACTGTAGCTACTGATCATACTCCACAAGTAAATTTGCCACCAAGATGGGAGCAATAGATTTGTCAGGTTTATTTTAAGCCACTTTTGTGGCTGATATGTTGTTATTTTCTGGTGATTATCGAGAAAAGCTCTTGCTTTTGACCAAGCATATTCCACAGCCTTGTGGTGGGGAGGTATATGACATGTGGCTGATGTGGAGGCTGCCTTTGAAAACCTGGAACTGTGTCTTGGCTCCCCCTTTTTCTGTTCTTAAGCATAAAGGTATTAGCTTTGGTATGGGGTCTTAACTGATCCTTGATGTCTGGGAATAGCTAGGAATGCGATGCAATGGTTTGTACAGAAAGCTGAGCTGTGCTGCAGTTTCTTTTTTTCCAGTTGCTTACTGCTATTGCCAAACCTGAGGGATTCTTCTGTAGGTGAATGTAGACTGGAAGAGACCTCTGTTGATTTACCAAAATATGAATATCGATCTAATATCGATATCCAACTGAGATGGACAAAAACTCTCTAACAGTTTAGAGTTAGAAAGTGCATGTTTTATTTGGTGCCAGGCACTGCTTGGGATAGCTCCCTAAGACGCAGGCCCTGATACAAGCAAAGATGATACCTTTTATTCCGAAATATTATGAATATCCAAAATACAAATGCATATTCATAACATTAACACCTCCCATTCTCCGCTTCATATGGAAATGAGCTTACATGTCATTAAGCATGCGTAGTGTGTGTTCTGAATTGAGTCGGTGATCTTGAATTGGGTTAGTGGTCCCAAGAAAGATGGAGTAACTCATCTTCCTCATTTTGACCTTTTTGCCTTTCTGAGCTTTAACAATCCTAATTACTTTAGTGACCTCTAAGTTTCCTCTTGCATGACTTTTGGATGGGTTCCCACCAAGGGAGGAAATTGGTAATTGCCCTTGTTCCCTACACCAACTTATCAATGTTTCTGTTCCTTGTTCTAAGCACAGCTAAGCAAACATACAAATGACAGATCATCAGTTATTTGGTAATCAGTTACTAACATCTTAAAACCCATTTCAGGTCCAGCTCTCTCAACTATTTTAATTAACTCTAGCTGGGCCCAAATTCCTTCCTATTCTAACTAATTTCAACACAGCTAGCCTATGACTAAAATCTTTATGTTTCTTCTAAATCTATGTTTCACTGTTATCTAGTTCTGTTTGTTGTAGCATAGTGGGCTTTAAATAATCCTGTAGTGAATTTGTTACTCTTTCTTGAAAGCTGTTAGAGTTGTGGTTCCTTTGGAAAGATTATTTTGAAGCAGTCGTCCTTGGGTAGATGGAAAACACGTGAAGAGTGCTCAGGCTTCAGTGATCCTGCTTCTGTATCATTATAGATCATAATTAAATCAATAGACCATTGGGAGTTGCCTAGTTCCACAAGAAAGAGCACAAGAATATTCACCTGCTCTTCTTGTTTGGAGCTAGTTTGTTTACTTGCATAATCCCCCAGGAAAAGCAATCAAGATTCCTTTCCCAAATGGGATGGCAATTGTGGGTTTGTCACGTCTTTAGAGGTGTCATAGAATGCACCAAAATTGTCGAGGTGAAGCAATAATTGTTTTGACTTACGGGGTAGGGAGGAAACTGATCTCATTTAGGTTAATTTCAAGGGGATTGACTTTCTTTCTGGAAGTGCTGGAGGAATTTGGTGGCGGGATCTTGAGACCTAGCTCATTTCAGAAAGCTCGATGATACAACTGAGGATTTAGGAACAAAGGAGGACAAAAATGGGCTGTGCTTAATATCAGTTGCCTTTACTCCTCTCACCAAAGTAATTGCTTTGGATACAAAGTCCAAAATTTCTGCCATATGGGGAGAGAGGACTGATCTTGTAATTCCAATTAGGCAAAAAAAAAGAAGAATGTTTTAGGTGTTAAAGCAAGCGCAGCTATCCTTTCAAACAGGCACCAAGGACTGGTGCTGAGAATTTGAAAAGTAGGGTAGTGTGGACAGTGTTTGGACTTCAAAACTATCTTTTTTTGTAATTAATACAATACATTTTCTTTTCTTTGTTTACTATAGGGCACTCATCTTTCCTCTTCTGATCCGTGAAGGAAAACCAACACCGTTTTTCACTTTTGTGTTAGCGCTTCTCTTCTGTGTTTTCAATGGATACTTGCAGGGCCGAAGCTTAACCACCTATGCAACTTACCCTCCAGGCTGGTTGGGCGATTTACGCTTCATTACAGGTGAGTTAAATCATGGTATGAGAACATCAGGTGTAATTTTCCTCTGTCTTCATAGCTCTTAATTTTTTATTGTGCTCTTACAGTATCTTCAATGCCTTTTTATAAGTCTTCTCATAATTTTCTTATTGGTGTAGCTGGAGGCCTTTTAGCCTTTTTTACTTTAGAGCTGTGAACTGACATTTCTTTCTGCAGTGCTAGGTGAGCCGGTTGTCATCTTTACTCTTTAACACCCAAGTAAATCCGGGTCGTGTATTTCTTTTGATGCAGTAACTTGAAGCCCCACGTGGAACCAGCAGCATACAGGTTTAGAAGAAGCAAAGATTTTTTGTGTAACATGTAGATTAAACTAAAGTAAACAAATGCATGGAGTAAAAAAACTAGCAAGGGTAGCTGCTAACTACCGACATACCATGGCAAATGCTACAAGTCCTTGGTGTCAGGATATCTACACTGGATATGCACACAGGCACCAATCCACCTGCCCTTCTAATTGGGGGCTGGCTTTGTCAAATGACAAAGCTGGCCCCACAAGGAAGGGGTGGAGGGGTTAATCATTCACTCCCAGTCGGGAAGTGAGGTTACATTATACTTGAAGCCATGGATATGATTAAAAGGCTAAGATATTTAATGACAAATTATTTTGTTTACCATACTTTTTTGTTACCTAGGCATCTACTTTTGCCCACTGTCAAAATGATAGTATCATTTCCTAATGAAATCTTTACAGAAAGATCATTTTCCTCTGAAGATAAACCAGAATATTTTGCCTCATCAGTCAAAAGCAGAGTACTGGACTGTGATAGTTGATCTGAGTCAGTACCCTTCTTTTTGTTATTCTGTAGCCAGAGCAAGTTAGTGTTTCTCCTGGATTTCTCAAGCCTTTTACATCAAGAAGAAGAATTTATTGTCTCTATTCCAGTGTTACTGTGGATGACAATAGAGGATAACTGTGCTAAATGCTCTCATGAATATAAAGGTGAAGAAATTTACATCTAAGTAGATTCTCTTGCCAAGATTAGGAGGCAGTTTTACTTGTGTGCTAAAAATAGAGAAATTGAGGTACAAGGGAATGACTTCAGAGGGCACTAGAATATATTTGAAGTCTTCTTGGTACTTTCAAATTTCCACTCTCCTTAAATTGGAATCCAGCAAAAAAAAAAAGTTTAAAAGATTTGTTGATCAAAACTGTTGAAGACACTGAAGCCAGGCAGAATTTTCTTTCAGTGTCCTAGTTCAAAAGATATCTAGTGTCCTTAGTCAAAAGATATCTCAATGCAGTGCTGTGAACAAATCATGATTAATGAGCATAAATCAGTTCCTCCTTACTCAAATATCTTTTTTTAAAAAAAAAGCAAGTTAATAAGACTTGTTGCTCAAATTTCCTTGAGTTCTTTTGGGCGGGTTTTTTTTTTTTAAGTTTCAAGGATATCTGAAAGATGCAAATATATAAATGACAATAGTTAGGTTCATCTGCCTTCAGTTATGAATACTTCTGTGTATGAATTAGTTTGATTTGTATTTGTGTTTTTTGTTGTGGTTTTGTTTGCTTGGGGGTTTTTTTGCCAAATAATACCAGTTTGAAATATATGCTTTTATGTATATTTCTAGTACTGCTAAAGTAAATAAGTGTTGCTTTGGTGACTTTTGTAAGTCAATAAAAATTGTCCTGAAAACTAAGAAATTGAAGATTCTTGTTATACTTATCAACCACTTTAAGAGTGTGACCACTGCTGATTTTTTGAGACTGTAATTACAACAGACCTTGAGATAAAATTTGGCATGCCCATTAACAGCTAAACTGAAGACCTTTTTTTTATTATTATTATTATTTCTGTAATTAGAATATCTTTTGGAGTTTTTTTTGTTTTGTAGTGCATATCGACATAATTGGATCTTAGCAATTTATAGTTGCTATTTGGTATTCATTCCAGCTGGGCATCTCCAAATACCTGCAGCTTATGTTTGTGGCTTTGATCAAAGCAAATGCCCAAGTGAAGTATTGTACACTGGGTACTCCCTGAACAACTGGACTGTTATGTTCTAGTACTTCAAAAATATCTGACACTGTCTTTAAGCTTCTGTTTAAAATTACTAAAAAAAACCCTACTAAAATATTAGAAAATAACAATAGCAAGAAAGCATATTTGCTGGTAGTTAATAAGGTATTTCTTAAGCTGTATGAAGTTACATGTGGAAGATAAATGAGTGTCTACAAGTAGCAGCCCACCAAGGTTCAGTAGCTGGAAGCTGAAATGAGATAAATTTCCAGTGAAGATAGAAATTTGGAGAAGGCAGCCTGATTAACTATCATGGTGAGAGACTGCAAACAACTGATTTGTTCTCTGACTGTGGAACCTTATAAGTTATTTTGTTCCCCAAAACAGACAAACTATATAATATCTGCACCAGCAATTGATTTGGAGCAGGAATATGATTTTGATGTAATTTCCTCATGGTTTCTCTGGACTGGTTGTTGGTTTAGTTCAGAGCAGTGAACATATCCATTTTCAGAGGAAATGAGAATGTTCTGCTTCAGATGCAGAACCATGAGCTTGCAAACCAAGAACAACTTCATAATCTTTCAGCATGAACCTTACACCTATATGCCAATAACAAGCTTGTGAACTTACCAAGAGAGCTGGTCATACCCTGAAGTGATGACTGCTACAAACAGGGACACCAACACCTCTGTGCTTCACCCTCGTGTCCTTTCCTTATCTATCTGCACTTTTAGTTGGAAACTCCTTTCTTCCTTTGCTTGCTTTAGCTTCTCCAAACCCCTTGCAGTATTCTGTGTTTTTTCTTACTCCTTTAAGTCCCAATTCAACTGCTTCCTTCGAATGTTGATGGCTAACTCTTCTGTGCATCAAACCACTTTTTTTAGTAGCAGCTCTGCAAAGCAGAGCAGCACCTGCAACTCACAAGGTGCAGGTGACAGAACATCAGGACCTCATCTGTTGCATGAAGCATTTTATCTGGCAGTCAGGCAATTAAGCACAAGTACCACCTCTGCTCTCTTCACACATCAGACCTGAAGAGCACATATGCTTGTCCATATCTGGGCATAATCTTGTAGGCAAGGGATGTGGGTTACCAGTGTCCCTCCTAATACGGGTAAGCATCTAGATGCTCCAGATGATTGTGTCTTGTTGGAAAGACTAATCACAGAATCTGAGATTAGGCACTGGTTAACCTCAAAATACAGATCTTATCTGTTCCTTATCATCAGGGAGCCTTCAAGGGAAGTTAACATAGGTGACACATTGCCAAGGGGTCAAAATAATGAATGTCAATCATAAATTCCTTTTGATTTATCCCATACTCATGGCAACATAAGGATGCAGAATGTTACAACAATCTCAGTTTCTGTGAAAGGCTGTTATAAATGGCTAAACAATTTTGCTGAACGGCACAAGTAGATGGTACATTAATTCCTTCACAGCTGTATTCCTTTTATTGCACATAAATCTGTTGGGGAAACTCTGATATGCTATCAGTAAAAACGTAAAAGGAGAGTGGGGCTAAGATATGTCCCTCTGGGAAAATTAAAAATGGCTGTTTCTTTCAGTGTTTAAAATTTTAGCGTATTTGTTTTTCTTTGTGCAAGTTAGGGATACATACACATTATATCTGCATATATGCACATGCATACATTTATATACATCTTGCAACATAAGAATAAACTTCATTTTTACAGTGCCATTTCATTTCTAGGGAGCTGTTGGTATTGTGAGCTCTACTAGCTGAAGAGCACAGTGTGGGAGTGGGACTGTGCAGGATGTCACCAGAACCGTCTATGCTGCTTACACTACTACTGCTTTGAGACAATATGCCTAATGTGATATCTGACTGTAATGTGTTTTCTGAAGGAACACTGTGCACTTAATATAGTATTTTCAATATTTTTCTTCAGGTTTCTTAGGGTGGTTGATTGGCATGGCCATCAATATTCATTCTGATCATATTCTCAGGAATCTGAGAAAACCAGGGGAAACAGGTTACAAGATACCAAGAGGTAAGTAAAAATGGTACAGAAATTAATACAACAAAAAGAAGTATCTCTCATACAAGAGGTGGAGAGAGCTTGCACTGTTCAGACTGGAGAAGAGAAGGCTCAGGGGGATCTTACCAAAGTTTATATATACATGATGGGAGAGAACAAAGAAGAGAGAACCAGGCTGTCCTTTGGGGTGCCTAGTGACAGAACCAGGAGCAATGGACACAAAATTCAAGCAAAAAAAATTATATCTGAACTTCTTTTTTTTCTTTTTTTTTTCACTGTGAAGGTGGTCAAACACACAGGTGTGGAACAGGTTGCTCAGAGAGATTGTAAGGAGACTGAAAACGAGACTGGGCATAGTCCTGGGCAACCTGTTCTGGCTGATCCTGCGTCAACAGTGGGGGTTGGACAAGATTATTTCAAGAGATCCCTTCCAACCTAAAAAGATTCTATGTGTAAATGAATCTAAAGCTTGGTTTATTTTAGAGGAGATAGTAATTTATGATATAAGAGGCAACTGGAAATAACATTTTGTTGTCTACCTGAGGAAGTGATTTTATAGTTTGAGAAACATCTTACCTTTTTTCCTCTTAAGCCAAGTATTGTAAGGAATCTGTTTGATGGTATCACTTGGCTTGTGCAAATCTTTGGGTTTCTTGACCAATGTTGGCTATATTTTAAAAAAGGGGTAAAAATGTAACAGCATTGCCCAACTTTCCAGAGAATCAGCAGGTGGGTGGAGAAGAAAGACCTAAATTATCAACCCAGTGTGGGGGCAGGAAGGGAGCGCAGAAAGTACTCAGCATGTGACCCGTCTCATAGATGAAGAGGGAGGTACCTAAAGTAATCTGAGAGCAGCAATAATTGTGGAAAGGGAGACACAGGGAAAAGAGGACAGAAATCCAAATGAATTTGGCATTATAAATTCTGGCCTTCATGAGAAAATGGAGAATATGAAAGGCTTTCTTATGGAGCCTATTGAAGTGTTAAGTGTTAAGGTTATTGACACTTTTGGAAACAGGCTCTCTTCCAGGTAAGTTACACTCACTGAGAGCAGAAAGATAATAGTATCTCTGAATTCTGCTCTCTCGCCACATTTTTTCTCTTAGTTGTTGCTTTTTCTTGGTTGTTAATTTTTTTTTTTTTTTTTAAGAAAACTGTAAGAACTAAGATATATAAGGTACCCTGTTATTTTTCACCAAGAAGGTAACTTATAATTTTAATAGATGTAAATTGAAGTGCTCATGTGAAAAATGAATATGAACATACTGTACTGTGTTCAGTGTACAAAAAAGTTCTGAAAGGAATATGTTATTTGCTGCAATATCAGGAGGAGCTGGTCTTTTTGGTGTTGCTTACCCAGTTGAAGTGCTAGAATTTCATTTTTCTTCTGTCACAAAAGTAGTGTAATTAGAGCAAGGTCAAAACATGTCCCTTATTACATTCACCAAATACTTGTTTGTTTAGTCCCACTAGTAAAGCACATACTGAGATGTTATCAATTTGTACACTGACTTTGGAATTAGGGTGAAATTCTTGATTTATAAAATTCCCAGCAGGTGAGTACCAGTTGTTTATGCACAATTGTCTGTACAACAGATTTATCACAGACTGCCAAATTTTCACTGAGTGTAAGGGTTGAAACAGCAGATCTGATGAGGAATGGGAACAGAAGTGCAACAACTTTGTAAGCTAGAGAATAAATTTGGAACTTTACTTCATAATAATATTGTTCATAATTAACTTGATTTCTAAAGTACTTGAAGAAATGAAAAATTGTAGGATAACTAACCCTGTGAGTATTTTCTGGGACTCAAGGGGAGTATGTCTTCTGTTTTTACATATTTTAAAAAAGGTTTAGTGTATGATCAAAGAACATAATTATTTGCAAAGGCATGTACTTGCTTCTGATGCTGGTAAATCATCTTTTCTTTAAATAATGAAAGGAAAAATGGAGCTACAAAAGGTCTGTCTTAGAATGAAGTCTGAAGTGATCCTTCATAGTATAGCTTGAACTGAAAAATGCTGCCTCCACTGCCCTTAAAGATTAAATAGAGCCATTGGTGATATAGCTCCTATTTGATGTACAGAAAAGATAACACTGGACATCTTGATTAAAGTATTTTGAAATAACTCTGTCCTGCTTGCAGGAGGAATGTTTGAGTATGTCAGTGGAGCCAACTTTTTTGGAGAGATCCTGGAATGGTTTGGGTTTGCCCTTGCCTGCTGCACCATTGAAAGCCTTGCATTTGCATTGTGTACTCTCTTCATCCTGGGTTCAAGGGCAAGACAACACCACAAGTAAGTGTTTGTGCCAAGCTGCTTTTCCATTTCACAAATTATGCCTCATCCTATAGGGATGTTGCAGAGCAAGTCTTGTGAAAGAGACTGCTGCTGTAGGGAAGAATATGATAGAGAATACCCTGAGAAGATTAAGCACTGGAGAATTTCAGCAGAATAGTACAGAGCATAAACACACAGTTCAATGAGGTCATCAAAATAATGTTTAAATGAAGATGGTTCATCCTGGATCTGTAAAGATTATAGACAAGTTTGGCAATATTGTCTTAATCAATCAAATACTGTACTTTCCCTTCTCAAACCTGTTTCTGTAATATTAAAATTTGGAAAGTCACTCAAGCTGTCTTTAACAGGCACAATTTATAGTGATGTCTGTATCATATTGTCTATAATCAAGCATATGGACAACATGAAAACAGTTCTGGTAGATGATATGTAATAAAATCTCTGCTCTAAACATTCTGACTGCCCAGGTACAGTATTTATAATGTGGTTTTCCTGCTAACAAGAGGGACCATACTTTGGGGACACTTATTTCCTGAAAGGATTCTCTTTAAGAAATAGAATGGTTAAAAGAACTTGAGCATGTTAATTTTATCTTGGTCATTTTCAGCTTCCTGCTTTGGTTCTCATGTTGAAGCTTAATGGCATAAGAGGAAATAAACATGAATTTAAGGAGGAAATGGGTTGAGAAAAAATTACTCACCACCTGTGAGGGCAGCCAAGTCTATGTCTAGTGGAGCCCTGAAAAACTCCAGAAACAGAGGTTTTCCTACCCCTTGTTTGTAGGATGTTCTGGGTCTGTATTACCCTCCCAGTGAACAAGTTTCTTCCACTACCCTACCTGAGCCTTCTAAACCTGTTGCCTATGCCCATCTCTTCCTGTTTAATCACCTGCTATTAGTGAGCAGAGTTGCAGAGTATCTTGAGCTGGGAGGAGCATTTGAAGGTTGTCCAGTCAACTGGTATGGCTGCTCCATCCAGGACAAACCACAAGGCAATGCCCCGTTGCCCTGGGCTCATCCAGTTGAGTTCTGAGTGTCTCCTCCTTGCCAGAGGAAGCAATGACAGGTTCTCCTGCCTCTCCTTGTACATTACATTCTTCAGGTTCAAATTCCATGGCTGGTCTCCATCAATCTTAAGCCTTGATGGCACTCTTTCAGAACATCAAGAAAAGCTAAATGTTGTTAATGGAAGTTATTTACACTAAAGGAAAAAATGCATAAAAATGGAAGAGTGGTACAGGAAAAAAGCTCCAAGCTACTAAAGATAGAAATCCATGTAAGTGAAGAAACATGTTAGTGTAGTTTGTTTAGTTTAAAAAACTTAGAATAAATGACTGAAATGAGTAAATAGGGTAATAATGGTATTCTCTAGATGCAGGTTATCGTGCACTGCATGTTTTGTTCTGTTTATTCCAGCTTTATCCTGCAGTTAGCTACTGATATTGAGAATATCTGCACCTTTGAGGAGCGCAGGTGAACTTTAGCTCTTTTATTTCAGAGAAGCAGAAGAATAAATATTCAAAAATGGGACTAAATGTGCTTGTTATGGAAGGTGAACACACAATATCTGATAGTGCTCCACATTTTTTTCTTTTTTAAATTGTCTGTATCTGAAAATAGTGATGGTCTTTGAGGGATGTTAGCAATGAGGCTAGTGTAATGTTTGTCATGTTCAGTTTGACTATCCAAATTCTAACTGGAACTGGAGACGTTTCTATGCAGAATGGGACTCTCACTTCAGTGTGTGAAGTATCTCTTGCTTCCATGTGAAGTCATTATGCAATAACATGTTTTTTGATTTAATTTTTTCTCCCTCTGACATGTCAAAAACACTCACGATGTGTAACAACATACTTTTTGAAAGAATGGGCTACTCCTTCCCTGACTGATCTCACCACATCTGTTGGTTTGATTTCCCATTGCTGGCAGCTGTAATGTAGTTTTGTTGTATTTGGTGATTAGATGTCACTAAGGTGATGCAGTAAATGCCATTTTTCTATCCAGAGTAGGTTCTAAAGGCATTTGTTTTGTTTGTAGACAAAAACATGTATGGATCAAACTGAATGCATTGTACAATTACTTAATTTCTTCAGCAGCGTTTTGAAGACTCAATACTCATCAGATTTCTTTCTTTGTTTTTCAGATGGTACCTTGAGAAATTTGAAGACTATCCAAAGGACAGAAAAATTGTCATCCCATTTTTGTACTGAGCTGTGCTTTTAACACTTTGAGACGTATGCTTTAAGTAACAGCCAACATTTTACAGATGCTGGCAGGTTAGCAACATACTCTGCTCATCACTGTGACAAAGCCTTTCCATCAGTGCTGCTATTACTTACTGCTTTTTCCTCTTAATGGTAACCCAGAATCTGATGGACAGGGTGAATAGGAACAGAAATGCTTTTCCAGCAATGAAGCACCTTCATAAATGCATTAGGCAATGAGTCTGAATTGGCATCGTGGGAAGTACTGTGCACGACTTCTGATGCTTCTTTTTCTGCCTGTGAGGGCTTCTGCTGCTTCCACTCAATGTAGCCATGCTGCCCTAAGGATTGTGCTGTGAGCTCAGCCACCCTCACTGCAGTCTGGATGGTGTGTTCTGGCTACACATACAAACAGGGTTGATTTTAATTTTTTTCCTTGCCATACTAATCCTTTCGATTCCCCCTACCTGCATGTCCAGAAGAGCTGGTGATGCAGACCAAGGAATTAGATAAATATAGTTGTTTTTAGATGAGAGGCAGTGTTTTTCCTTCTCTTTGCACTCTTACAAATATAGGGATGCGGTATGGACAATATTTAATGATATTTACATAAAATTTGTACTGCTAATAGATTCATATTTTCATCTACCTCTTAAAATTGATAGCTATCTCAATATGCAATATGTGTCTTCTCACTCTAAACTGGTTTTGGAAGTCTTAGGATACTTAGGCTGATGTAGCATTGTTAACAATTGTGTAATGTTTTCTAACTTACTTTATAAAAAAACCTTGAGATTTTTAAAAAGTTTCTTACTATGCTGTTTTAAAAAAATCAAGTGTCTTCCTTCTTCTGTTGCTAACATTCCAGATGATTTTATATTCTAAAATTCTGGAGCCTTGCGTCAGTTCTCATAGCCCAACCTTTTACTCAGGAAGGACTCCAGAATGGTTTCAAGAACATGATGGGGATCCCAAGCATACAGATTTTCAAGTTATCTGTGTCTTTTGCATGGTTGTAATAATAAAGAATCTTTTAGAATTGCTGACACAAAAAAAACCCCAAAACAACTCAAGAGAACTAAAAAAAAACCAAAACCAACCAAACAAAAAAAACCCAACAAAACCCTGAAGTGAACAACCAAATTCTAATAATTAAAAAAAATTCAAAACAAACAAATGAAGAACTAAAAAAACTTTCCACAAAACCCCAAAACTCTGCTGTTAATGTAATTTGAAAATAAATGGAATTCAAACTTTTACCAAGTGTCATCTGCTCTGTTTGCCCTTTCATGTTGGGTTATGTTCTTCAAAAGAAATTGGTAATATAATTTTGCCAGATGCTAAGTTTTCCAGTAAGTTACTGCTGTAAGATTTGTTTTGATGAACAGCCATGATGCTTGCTGGGGAGAGAGGATGATGAAGAGCTTGATTTACTCCTCAATGTTAAAATGGAGTTATTGGACAATAGAAGTTCAATAGGATCACTTAAAGAGTATTCTGAAGATAATTTTAGAATCATAGTCTTAAATATCAGGATATTTCTAAATTCTGTCATCTCTGCAGCATTTTTTAAAAATCTTCTTATCTAAATCATCCACCTATCAAAAATCTCTTTTAGTGGAAAAAATGTAGGATTCAAAAACCCCTATCTACTCAAGGTATTTAAACACTTACATAGTTTATGGTGAATATATATCTTTATTGGGTTTGTGTGGCCAGATTTTGGTAGTGAGGGGCTAGGGGTGGCTTCTGTAAGAAGCTGCCAGAAGAAGCAGCTGTCTGGCACAGCCAGCCTGTTCCTGACCAAGGCTGAGCCCAGCAGGAATGACAGTAATGTCTTTGTGATAACATAGTTAAGAAAGAGAAAAAAAGAAAAATGTTCTTGGGCAGAGCAACATCGATGCAGGCACCAAGTGGAGAAGGAGTGGGAGGAGGTGCTCCAGGTGCTGGAGCTGAGATTCACCTGCTGGAGCTGTGCCCCTGCAGCCCATGGAAAACCATGGGGCTGTAAAGATCCACCCACAGCTTGTGGAGGGTCCCCATGCCTGAGAGAGGAGGCTGTGAACGTGTGGGAAGCCTGTGCTGGAGCAGGGCTGTGACAGAGACCTGTGGAGAGAGGAGCCCATGCTAGAGCAGGTTTCATGGTTGGACTTGTGACCCTGTGGGGGACCCACACTGGAGCAGGCTGTGCCTGAAGGGCTGCACCCTGTGGAAGAGCAATCCACGTTGGTGCAATTCATGAAGAACTGTTGCTCATGGGATGGACTCACACTGGAGAAGTTCATGGAGAACTGTCTCCCGTGGGAGGGACCCCATGTTGGAGCAGGGGAAGGACTCTTCTCCTTGAACAGCAGGAGAAAACATATGTGATGAACTGACCATAAGCCCCATTCCCTGTCTCCCTGCACTTCTGTGGGGGAGGAGGTAGAGCTTGGGAAGAAGGGAAAGGTGGAGGGAAGGTGTTTTTAAGATGTATTTTAGTTTTCATTATCCTGCTCTGATTTTTTTAGTAATAAATTCAGTTAATATCCCCAATTTGAGCCTGTTTTGTCTGTGGCAATATTTGGTGAGTGATCTCTCCTGGTCCGTATCTCAACCCAGGAACCTTTTGCTATGTTTTCTTCCCCCTGTCCAGTTGTGGAGAGGAGTGACAGAGTGGCTTTGGTGGATACCTGGCATATGGCCAGGGTCAACCCACCAAAATATCTTTTATCTTCAGGGATATTTGTTTAAAAATCACTAATGGGACAACCTACCAGTAAAAAACATCTTTCTGCAGCACATTAGACTCTAACACTTTCTTTTTTTCCTTTTTTGGAAAGGCAAATGTTCTTTTAATAATAAACAGTGAAAGAAAGGTCAGTGTTCACCATGTCTCTGTATATTCAAGAGCTGTAGCTCTCTAGGCAGTAGTCTTTTATGATAGTTTGCAGCAAATTTGTATAGATGCCTCGATTTTGCTCTGCTACTATGCTAATAAATATTTATCTTTCCTAAAAGTTCAGTTGGTTTGCCCACATGATGTTAATTTATGGTTTGTCTACAGTGGGATGGGATCTGAAGTGTGGTGGTCTGACAGCTTATTTCTGTTCTCTCTCTTGTTACAGAAAAGGAGAAGCTAAGGTCTGTGGGCTGTGAATGTCAGCATGTTTAGAAATTTTAGTTAATTGTATGAACAAAAAAAAACCCCAAACCCAAGCCAGAAGGTTTTGTTCTTTGTGTGATTACATTTTATATTATCATTATACTTCTAGAGCCTTCCCTAAGTAAAGTACGGATTTTATTTGAGGCAGTTCTTAGAGCACAGGTCTTATGAGGAGCAGCTGAGAGAGCTAGGGCTGTTTAGCCTGGAGAAAAGGAGGCCCAGGGGGAATCTTACTGCTCTCTACAACTGGTTGTAGCCAGGTGGGAGTTGGTCTCTTCTCCCATGTAACAAGTGATAGAATGAGAGGAAGTGGCCTTATGTTGTGCCAGGGGAGGTTTAGATTGGCTATTATGAAAAATTTCTTCACTGAAAGGGTTGTCAAGCCCTGGAATAGGCTGCTTGGGGAAGTGGTGGAGTGACCATCCTTGGAGGTATTTAAAAGACATGTAGCTGTGGCACTGAGAGACATGGTTTAGTGGTAGACTTGGTAGTGCTGGATTAAAGATTGGACTCAATTAACTTTGAGGTCTTTTCCAACCTAAACAACTCTGTGATTCCTGCATTTCAAGACCCAGATATGTTGGTGAAAGCATATGATCAACTTGGTCAAATGCTAGAACTGCCTTTTGTTTAAACAATATCCCACTTATTTGTCATACTTCACTTGTGATCCCTTCCCTTTTCAGCAGCTCTGACAGATTTTTCTGTTGGAAAATATCTAATACTGAAACATTTTTCTTGAGAATATGTAATGTGAAAATGAACTCTGTTCTGTCTGTTCCAGAGGGAGAAAACATGCATACTTGCTATTGGGTATAATATCTGTCGCTATTTTTAATAGAGATACTTCTAGTCAGATTGATACACCTTTCCCCCAAATCCCTTACTAATAAAACATGATTTGTGGTGTCTTGCTTGAATACTGTTTTTTTAAAGTTAGCAATCCCCAGTCTAACTTGTGGAGATTGACCAAGGCTTTCATATCAGCAATTTCATTATCCCAGTTGAGATCCAGGGGAGTGTATAAACAAGGTTGGATTAGAATGACCTAGATGCATGAACTTTATGAGATGCACTCAAAGCAGTTATTAAAAGTCACACGGTAAATTTGCCTAGTGATACATTCTTAGTTATGTAAAACAAAGTACGTAGCTGAGATGTTCTACACTCACAGAGCAAAGATTAACACAAGCAGAGGGTGCTCCTTTGGGTTCCTCTCCTGATGCTAGGTCACTTTTCACTTGAAGAAACTATAGCACCTGCTGTTTCAACTATTTTATTGTGCTTCAGCACCATACTATCTTCTGGGCGAGTGAAGATAGTGTACAAATGACTTGTTGTATAAACTTGAATTCTTCCAGCAGGCAGGAGATCCTGAGTGCCTACCACAGTTTTTATGTCCTGTTTGTGATTGAAATATATTAATAACTTTCATATGAGTCTGTTCTATGCTCCTCAGTTTTACCAACAACAGTTGTATTTGTCAGGGCAGCCTTTCACACACACATCCATTTTGTGAGGAAAGCAGATCTCAGGGTAAAATTGCACCACTTTTTGCAGTGATGCAACATATCTATCACCATCTATGTGTTCATGTGCCCACACAAAAACATTTGTAAGCAAGCTATTAAATTCCTGTTGCAGGACAACTAAGGGGTAAAGCCTTAACCAAGGTTTGCATCTGAAAGAGTTGCACAACTGAAGCTTGCTCTTGAACTTAAAACATATTCTTTACATGCCTTGCTTGATTTACCATGTTGGTTAAAAATCAAAGCTAATACATGATGCATTGTTGTCTCCAAGTGGACAATGGAAGCAATAGGTTACGTGCTTGCAGAGACAGAAGAAAACCTAACACTTGGTACAACCTTTGGTGTAATGCTTCACTGGAGACAATGCATTACCAATGTGCTAGCAAGAGTGTCTCAGTGATGTTGTTTGTCCCTGCTTTGGACATATCTTTGGACATATTGTTTTGGAAATATCTGTCCAGTTTCTGAGAGGACATGGGTGGGTAGATCCAAAGAGATAGCACTAGCAAAGCCACATGTTCCAGCTGCTCTGGAAGGGAGCAGCCCATTTCTCTTGGGCTATTGAAAGGGAAAACCACTGGAAACTTAGTTATAAACTCCTTCCAGAAAAGAAAAAGCTGTGTGATCTGTGAATGGTGGCTCAGACATTGAGCAGCACTGTCCAGACTAAAGGCCAGTCCAAGGTAAGCAAGCAAAACCTGCTTCAGGTACCTGCTATCTTTGTGTCTTGCTGGCTGCTTCATGGGGTTGGAATTTAATCTTTTTAATCGATATTAAGAGTACTGGTGAACAGTCCAAGAGGCTTCCAGTTATGCCCCCACTCCACGTGTTGTGTTTGCTGCAGAAGACCAAGAACCCGCTGCTGTGCAGAGCCAGGGTCCTGCTAATATGCAAGGAAGCCCTGTGACAAAGCGCCCTAGTGCAATAGCACACATTTGTAGGATTTTAATGTTTTGCAAAGGCAGATATGTTTCCTCTTTCATTCCCTGCCTGTCTCTTCGAAAAATGGTGATAGTATCTGAACAGGAGAACTGACTTGAAAATCCCAAATAGTACTGTGAAAGTGTTCAAGTGTTAAAGGAGAGTCATCAGGATATACTAACATCAGTAACCAAGGATGAAAATAGCCCTTTTTATGCTTCAAATAATCCTCGCAGATTTTACTAGGCCTCTGAGTATTAGATTCACCATAATATGTAGTCTAAAACAGTGCAGTATGTGATCATTACTGATAAAGTAATACTAGGAAAAGTAGTTTAGAAAATATGAGTAGCTATGCAGACAGCATATAGCACTATAGTCTTATGAATAGAAATCTAAATGACCAAGAAAAAATGAGCTGAGATATTTTCATGAGCAAAAAGAGAACACTACTCTAGTGTGGAGTCCTCCATGGGCTGCAGGTGGATCTCTGCTCTACTATGGACTTCCATGGGCTGCAGGAGCACAGCTACCTTGTCATGGCCTTCATTACAGACTGCAAGGGAATCTCAGCTCTGGCACCTGGAGCACCTCCTTGCCCCTCCTTCCTCACTGACCTTGGTGTCTGCATAGCTATTCCTCTCACATATTCTCACTCCTCTCTCCACCTGCAGTCACACAGGGACAATTTTTAATTGTTATCCCAGTAATGCTACCACCATCACTGTTGGGTTCAGGCTTGACCAGCAACAGGTCTGCATTGGAGCTGGCTGGCATTGGCTCTGTTGGACATGGGAGAAGCTTCTGGAAACTTCTCACAAAAGCCACTCTTGTAGCCTCTCTACTACCAAAACCTTGCCATTCAAGCCCAATGCAATGTTTGAATTTATAAAAGTTCAAAATAAAACAATAACATGGCACTTGTTGGAAAAGTCTTTTGCCAATTGCTTTAAGTGGTTTTCCTAAACTAAAACTGCCATGCAATGTAGACATTCCAAATTTCAATGAATAATATTATATAATTACTACTCTTAAAATGGTTACTATTAAAAGTAGAAAACCCCAAAGTAATTGTACTTTGTTTCCTGTTTCTTCATACTAGATGAATTCTCATTGCAACAGCTTTTAATTTCAATTCAAAGCAGACAAAACAATCTCCTTTGCAGATGCAACCCCATCTGCTACTGTGGCTAAACCTCAGAGATCTTCTTGAATATTCTTGTTTCTGCATCAGATCAAAAAAAGATAAATTGCAAGTAACACTGCAGATGACAAACCATGCCTTATTTTTCATCGAGTAATACTGTCATCTTCTGCCACTTTGTATCTTCATCAACACTAGGCTAATTAGAAACATGAAACGTAATTATCTAACATTTTCTTACATATAAAATCCAGTCTAACACTGTTCTCAATTTCTTATTGTGGCACTGCACAGATGTGGGCTTACTGGGTACCTATTGCATCATAGCTTCCAGTCCCCTCTAAGTACTGCCTAGAGCAGAAATTGTTACTCAAAGCCAATCCTCTCCTCAGTTCAGGGACCCTGGAAGCAGACAAGAATGCACCCCCAAACATGCATGAATAAATTATCAGCAAAGGTCTGCACCAGCCATCTGTGTCTGTGTTGCACAACATGTAGAACAACAAGGAGTGCTAATCTTCCTGCTTGTGATCCTCTTCCCCCTCCAGCTCCCAACACGGTAGCCCTCAGTAAGATGAACCATCCTCTACAAACTTACTGATAGCTAGACCAGTTCCTTGCCAGCACCTTGGGCATAGACCCTCATTTGTTATCACAGCATTCAGCTAAGCAGGCCAGGAAAGATGGAAACCCACACAGAGAATTTCTTAATTCAGCCTTTCAGAGGCTTACAACTTTTGTTTGGTTTTGAAAGTTTTTAGTCTGTTTGTGGGAAAATGCCAATACAAGTGTACAAAGTGGATGTCTCCAGCAGCTGGGCTCAGGCACGCAGTCTGGATCTCAGTCTCCCGAGTCTCCCCAGTCACTGGTACTTGGATGTACCAGCCCATGCATGCATGGAGATACAGTATGAACCCACCATTAACTGTGCTCAGACACAGAGGGCATCCAGCAAGAGGCCCTGGGTCCTCAACCTCCACAGCTGACAGCACTTGGGCATGCAAAATTCTGAGGGGCCTGCAGCTCCATCCCAGCCACTGGTATATTTAGGCTGTTCTTGTCTCAGATTTTCATTATACACCTTAGTTAAAACAGACAAACAAAAAGACAAACAACAACACCCTGAAAAAAATCCATTCAATGATTTATTCATGTAATCTTGTTTTACATACAGTGAATTTATGGACTATCTCATGAACTGATCACAAGAGGGATTTCTTGAGAGTCTCCTGTGGAGAAAAAATTGCTTACCAAAGCAAAGCTTTACTTTGTTGTGGGTCTTTTTTGTGTTTTGGGGTTTTTTTGTTTGGTTGGTTTTTGGTTTGGTGTTTTTGTTTTTGTTTTTTTTTAAATCATATCGAAACTCTTTCTCATAGAATTGTTTGTTTGTGCTGGTGAATTTTTGCAAAGCACTGTTTACAGGAGGAGCAGAAAGGGAAATGGTGGTACTGACCAGAAGAGTAGGGTTCTACTTTTAGTAGTTATTTGCAACTTAAATATGTAGATGATGTAGCATAAGATGTAGGGGAAAATACAAAATACAAAGCACAGCTCTATTGTTTATAGAGATTGCTTTCCATAACACCGTATTTTCAGCCTAGGAAAGTATGTCTCCACGGGCATTTTAAACTGCAGCCTTTGAATGGGCTTTCGTTTTAAGTAAGTCAATTCTATGAAAAGCTCTCCAGTAAGGATTTGGAATGGATACTAGTGAAGACTACAGGTAATTTTGGTCTCCAGGGATAAGGCCCCTTACCTTTGTTAGCCTCTGTACAGATGCCTCCAGAGAAACATACTGCCTTTTCCTACTCTGTGTACAACAGCAAGGCCAGCTGTTTGGCAGCAAGGCTGGGCTCTACTTGATCTAGAAAAGGTTTTATCTTTCTTAATGTATACTGTAAATATTTTGTTCTAGCAGATCCAATTTGAAACTTTCCAGGGTGATAGATGAGATCTGCCCTGAGACATCACAGACCATTTCTTCCTCCTTGTGGGTAACTGCAGATGAGATTTCTGTGAGATCAAAACATTTTGTCCATAATTCTTGATGGTTTCCATGTGGCCCAAATGAGAAAATTCAAACTGAATGAGAGAGTTTGAATCAGGCCCAGCAAAGAATTACTCCATGCAGTAAAAATGTCAAGAAATTGTTCTTTGCAGCTGTACAGAATGCTGAGGCAGAGCTGTCTATCCTATAAATGGCACAATCAAGGTCAATCCACTTCCACCCTGTCTCCTAGCCCTGTGCCAGAGCCATTGCTAGTAGTAACAGATGGTTTCCAGGCCAGCACCAGGCAACAGAATTCTTATGCCAAGTAGTGTATGGTTAACATGTCCTCAGCAAGAAACATACCACACTCAGGGTAGGGAAAGGATTTCACTTGTCACAAGGATACTGAAAGCAGAAAACAGCAGGAAGAAACTCAGGGCAAAAGGCGAAAAAGGCAGCTTCCATATCCTCAGGACAGATCCTCGTATGTTCTCCCATCCACTCCTAACAGATCCAGTTCAAGGGAAGACTCTGAACGGGTCTGCACTTCACAGCCAAGAGTCAGCCGCAGATTTAGGCAATGGAACTCCTGAAGCATCCCACTGGGCAGTGTGTGGTGTAGATTAATACTATGTATGGTTCTCACAGGTAAGTTATGGAAGAGAAGGATCAAGAGAGGGTCCCCACTAGAGAGCAGACGGACTGATCAATCTACACAAACAAGGAGCTGAAGGAGAATGACTGTATCATGTAAGAATTGGCTGAGTGCCTGACACGGCACCCTGTGAGAACACTACTCTCAGAAAGGATCACCTCTGGACAATATGACCTACACCATCAACAAGGGAAGGACTCAACAGAAGCATCTAAAGTAGAACGGCAACAAAGTTGTGAAAGAAGCACTTTTCAACCACTAAGTGATGTAGTGTGCAGTTGGAAAGGGCAGTAGCATGGCTTGATGCTCAGAATCAGATCTGTGGAATTGTCTGTGTGATCAGTCTGATTAACTGATGGTACATGAACTGAGCAAATAAGATTCAGGAATTGCGAAGGAGATTCATTCGATGCATTTTGTTTCTCCCACCACGCAAGACTTGTTGGCAGTACCAATCTTAACTTCCTGCACTGGTAGCCACATGGCTTCACCAGGTTCTGAGAATCCTGCATCATCCTAAAAAGATTGGTGTTTACATTGTGTTAATTACTGTCACCTTCTGAGTACATGCTCAAGAGATTATTTCCATCCAACAAAATAAGTCTCATGGACCATGTCTGTCACCGTCTCATGAGGAACCAGCTGGGATGAACTTTGCAGCTATCACCAGGCAACTCTGAATGAGAAAACAGCTACAGCCTGGTGATGAAAAGAGCCCTTCCAGGTCCCACCAGCTAGGCATGGAGCCACAAGCACACCTGTCTTGTGTCCAAATTAACTTGTTTCCAATGAGAAGGAGGTCTACGCATATTTGCTACCATATCAAAAGAAAAAGACAGCTGAACCTTTGTGTTTCTATGAGCAGAATGAATATCTATCTGTTTGATGGCATCAGTCCATACCACACCATGAGCTCTGCTGGAAACTCTGCAAGTAAAGCCTATCCCATTGCAAGCATCATCTGTCAGCAACCATGGCAAAGATCTTCAATTTGAGCTGTAGCACTGGAGGCCAGACCGTTCCGAGGCAGGCTCCCAGGTACAGGGCTGTCAGACCTCTCACTCAGCTATGAAGCATGAGAATCATCAATGAACTGCCTGGACACCAGGACTCAGTGAAGAGGATCACCAGCCTGTGAACCCTCACTGCAGGAACGTGGAGCTGTTTCCAGTCTTCTGGATACTTTGTGACAGTGGTGAATTTGAGGCATGGGAAAAAGTAAAGCCGCCCCATCACAAAGCTACATGGGAGCTTCAGCGTGGAACATGGCAGCAGGAATGGTGGCCTCTCCTTGCTCCACTCCATGACCTGCCTTGAGGGAGCACCAAACATTCTGCTATCTTAACCTAAGCACAGTAACCACAGGCAATCAGAAATCCTAATCTGTTTCAATTTCAATTTCACTCCTCCTTCCTCATTCCTTTTCTGCTCTCACCACAATAAATGAATGCTGTTTCTTCAATGTTACCTGCATGTCCATAGAGATCATGAGCCCTGGAGATCAGAGGTGTAGACTTACTGTGAAGCCCATGCTTGCTGAGATTAGTGACAGATATTATGAACAGACTCTTTAACTCAGTTTGCATGGCTGTGGAATGGAAACTGCCATTGCAGGTAACTATCATGTTCTCTGTGCTGGGCTCTGCCCTTGGATCACAGCAGCAGCACTAGAGACTGGGGGAAGAGCGGCTGGAAAGCTGTCCATTGGGAAAGGCCTTGGGGGTGCTGTCAGCTGAACATGAACTAGCGTGTGCCAGGTGGCCAAGAAGGCCAAGGGCATCCTGGCCTGTATCAGCAATGGTGTGGCCAGCAGCACTAGGCCAGTGATGGTCCCCCTGTACTTGGCACTGGTGAGCACTCAAATCCTGTGTTCTGTTCTGGTCCCCTCACTACAAGAAGGACATTGAGATGCTGGAGTGAGTCCAGAGAAGGGCAATGGAGCTGGGGAAGGGTCTGGAGCACCAGTGTGATGAGGAGCATCTGAGGGAGCTGGAATTGTTTAGCCTGGAGAAAAGGAGGCTCAGGGGTGAGCCTTACCACTCTCTACAACTGCCTGAAAGGAGGCTGTAGCCAGGTGGGAGTTGGTCTCTTCTCCCACATAACAAGTGATAGAATGAGAAGAAATGGTCTTATGTTGTGCCAGGGGAGGTTTAGATCGGCTATTATGAAAAATTTCTTCACTGAAAGGGTTGTCAAGCCCTGGAACAGTCTTCCTGGGGAAGTGGTGGAGTGACCAAGAGTTGATTCCCTGAAGGGATACTGCAAGTATTTAAAAGATGTGTAGATGTGGCACTTAGGGACACAGTTTAGTGGTGGACCTGGCAGTGGTGGGTTATACGTCAGACTTCATGTTCTACCAGGTCTTTTCCAACCTAAACAATTCTATGATTCACTGCTGATACCCACAGGCAGCAGATACTGGCACTGGAATCACAAGGTGGGGTTGGAATGCCCAGGCATGCTCCGTTCATCTACAGCCTTCAGGATCCCAAAGGCATGTCTGTTGGACTGCATGTGTGCAAGGTCCCAAGGTGAAATGGTACTGACAAACTGAAGAAGTCCTGGAGAAGTCCCAGTGTCTGTCCACGCACTGGAAAGAACTGATGGTGAGGGTGGTTTTTATTTCTCAGGGAAGACAGAGAAAACTGTAAAGTGCTATATGGTTCCAGTACTGAACCACAGGATAGGAACCATAGGAGGATTTGGTGCAAGAAAGTTGGAGTGCTGGCAGAGAGTCTGGGGAAGAGGTGCCTGAATACTCTTCTGGTTCCTGGCCTTGATTTTAGGTCCTTCAAAGAGCAAATGGACATCTGTGTGCTGACTGATGAGCCTTCACTCTGACAGTTTTCCTGGCCCCGTGGCCAACACCTGCATCTGTCCACTCCACCTCTTTTGCTTCCCTTATTCCTAGTCCAGGTCTTTCTCTACATCAAATGAAATTGTCAGCCGTGTTCTCTTTTCGATGCATGCTTTTCCTATATTCGTTCCTATTCTCATTCTAAAGGACCAGCTAAACCATATTACTCTTTCTTATCAGTCCCTATCTAATCTATCCTACAGCTGCTGCACATCAACTTTACCTAAAAACCCTGCCAAAAAATATTGCTCTCCTTTGATCTTCTGTACTTCTCTGCTAACTTATCCATGGCCCAATGCAAATACGGCTCGGGTCAGCAGTTTTATATTGGCGTCAAGCTGCCTCTCTTCTGGAAATCTCCTTCCTGAGATGTCCAAGTGATTTAGTTGTGGCCCAAGAACAGTTAAAAATAATAGCTTTGAAGGTGGAGATGCAGGACATAGATATATTGAAGGAGAGGGAGATGCATTGCAATAGAGCAGTTTCTATTTAAAGAGCGAATGCGTGTAGGTATGTGCCTGTGCTGCCTATAGATGAGGACCAGTGGGCAGGATGAGCCAATGATAAATACTAAGCCAGCTGACCACGCAAGATAAATTATCTTCTAGAAATCTGTACAAGATCAAATATGGCTTTGATCTAGCATGGAATCTAATAAAAGTGAGCCACATCTTCCACAAAGATAGTTTTTGCTGACACCTGACGCAACTTTAATTCTAACCACAGTCGTTCTGCTATGCATAAATGATCCTTCCAGCTTTAGTACAGAAGCAGCTGGTGCCCTGTCTGATGCCATGTTAACATGGCAGATCAGGGCTCCAGGGCACATCCTCACTAAGCAACTTGTATATCAGCTTTCTCACAGCTTGTCCCCTCTTGCTCTCCCCAGCAGAAAGCTTACACCCAGCAGATATGAAGAAAGCATTTTTATTCTAATATTGTTCCTAGGAGGAACAATGCATTACGTATAGATTCTTCTCCTGGAAGACAGTTTAGCCAGATCTTTTCCTTCCATATTAGTGCTAGTGCCCTCCCCTTTGCCAAGATTCACACAACATGTTCTGCATGCCCTCAGCTGTCCTCCGCAGCAGCCTGGAGAGCTACAACTTAAAGATGATACTGGGACCTCCTAGATTACAAACACAAATAAGAGAGGAATCCTGACCAGTTTATTCCCATGAACTTTCATGAGAGTCTCCTTAATATGTTCTCTCAACCTGTCATTCAAAAGCAAGTGATCTTTCTGACAAAAGCAACCCTTTGCAGGGCTCTGTGTTAATCAGGACAGGAAGACAGAGCATCTGATTTCATACAAGTCTTCAGATTCCACTTGGAAAAATACTTTCAAAAGCTTTATAGATATTTAGCATAAACTTCATTTGTTTATCATCTCTCTCACAGAGTATTTTCTCAGCTAAAATTATTCTTAAAACCCTCTTTGTGCTTGTTATCACAATTTAATTTCATGTTTAAATAAAGCTTTGAAGAAAGAAAGTCTGTAAGATTTGTCTTTAATTAAGTGTTACTGCTGGCAGAACATCCTCTCTTATGAAAAGTGACAAGTCTCAAAGGCAGAATTCCTAATTCCCGAGTTAAAAAACAAACCTTCCAAAACCTTTATGCTCCCAAACCTTCTCTAAATGATAAAAAGAAACAAAATAGAACACAAGAACAACTTTAAAGCTTTCACAGAACATCCTTGATATAGAATAATTAAATATGTCACGAATACTGTAAAAATATGCTGTTAAGTATTTAATTTCTGTGTAATAAGCTAAGATAAACATTCATAGTAAAGCAGACTTTTGAAAGTAATCCCTATCAGAGTCCCGAATATAGCAATGGAAATAGAACGTGGGAATGTCAAGGTGGCACCCTTACCTTGCTCCTGTTGTAGTATTGCTCATCCATACCATGCACACAGTGATGAAAGGTCTCCAAGGCAGAGTTCCCGCCAGAAGTGTTGACACACATCCAGCAGCGTGAGGCAAGAATCGCACCCGGCTGTCCATGAGCCCTCTCCCACTGTGATGCCACCCTGAATGCACAGAACGGAATGGCTCGTGAACTGCCTCCCACGCTTTCTCCATTTACCACACAGCAATTTTATGTACGCAGCTAGAAAAGTATTTTCATGTGCATGAACATGCCTGGATGGAAGCTGCAGCTGTTCAGCTGCTGATTTATCATGTGTTCAGCTTCTCTGACACAGGGCTGGCAGTCATTGTAAGATCAGGGAAGACAGGGTGGGAAGAGGAGACGGCTGGTGGTTGACAGCTGTTTCAGGCTGTGTACTTTAATTGGCTTTGAATACGCCTGAACAACCTAAATTTGGCTGATGCTTACTGTACATCAGAAGAGGACACAGAGCCTTGATGAGAGGAAGGACTGAGCCAAGTAGAAAATTTAAGGGCGAAAATATAACATGATTTAAGCCTCTTCAGGGCTACTCATGCCAGGCCTTCTTTAATGGGAGACACAAGCCATTTTAAAGAAGGTAAAAGCTTGTATTTCCAGATGACAGATTAAAAGAATGCCCGAAATGATATCTTGTAACAACCAGAAACTTGTGTTCTGGATTTCTCCTTGCCTCTCTGTTGTGATCAACTACATTTGAGACATGAAAATTGTATCTCTACTCTCCCATTCAGGAATGTATTTACTGAGGAAAAAAAAAAGAGATGATAGTGCAGCTAAGGAAACTGTTTCCCTGTTACCTCCTGGTGACTAGCACACTCTGAAGGTCACTTGTTAGAGATGCACCTCCTTCAGCAGGACAGCCTTTCTCTCACACCCCCATCCAGCTTGAGACCTTGACTTGTTCAGTTCTTTCCTCTTCCCGCCTTCATCAGGTACAAGTCTGGTCAGATATACTGCTGAGCCTTACTCTCTGTGCCTTCTCCATCCATCCCACCACAGAACATTCTCAGTTGGAAGGGACCATCAAAGATCACTGAGTCCAGCTCTTAAGTGAATGGCTATGGGCCACAAAGGCTACAAAGGAGATCAGAGATGGTAAGCATGAAGGAGGTGATCCATCAGAGGCTTGCAGTATGATTGCAAGTGGCCAGAATCAAGGTCATATGGGTCAAAATCCAGATGCCACATTGTCCTGGGTTGCAGTGTATTCTATTACCATCCTCATGAGCTGTTGAAACCAGGTGGGGCAGTGTTTCCTTGCCTCCTCCCCCCAGACTATCTTCCTGTTAATTGCCCATCATTGTCCTGCTGCATGACTCAGAGATAACTCCCTCTGGACTATCTTCTGTTAATGAGCCTAATCAACACTTGGCCTCATGACTCATTACCCCATTGTGAGATGCTCCACCCAGAGGGAGGAACCAAGCATTCCATCCTGGATATAATCTGAGATTCTGAACACCACAGACAACCTTTCCACTGGATTTCCAGAGGACAGGAGCTACACAGCCACCACTGGACCTTCTGAGGAAGAGCAGACCCTTTTTTCTACAGGATCACTGCTTCAGGAGGACTGCAGCCACCATTCTATCAGACTGCTACCACCACCCTGATTAACAGGGTGTCTGGTTGTATCCTGACTCTGTCAGTTTAACCCAGTGTTTTCTGCCTTTATTTTTGGGGTTTTTTCCCCTTATTTTATTTTCCTATTAAATTGTTATTCTGACTTGGTGTCTCCCACTAGTTTATTTTCAAACTAGTACACACATCCAGTCTTTCCTTAAACACCTCTAGGGATGGTGACTCCATCACTTCCCTGGGCAGCCCATCCCAATGTCTAATCATCCCTTCTGTGAAGTAATTCCTCCTAATGTCCACTCTAAACCTGTGGATGCTCAAGAGCAGGAGCAGAGGAATTTTCCAGCTGCTGAAGCATTTTGTGAAGTTTTCCTTTCTCATGCTTTAGCTGAGAAACAGTGGAAGACGGTTCTGTAAACTAACTCTCTATCTCACACCTGCACAGACTTGTTTTGGTTCACTGGGAAAATATTTTGGAAATGGGTGTTATGCTGTTTAGCCAATCCCTCTGGGAGGTGGATGGTCAAGCATCCAATGGTTTTATGCCACCCTTGTGAGCAAAGCTATATAAGCTGAATTATATGATTAAATATAGTCATTTCTGGCCTTTGAACCTGCTCCTGGACTTGTGTCATTTCTCACCGTCCCTGGGGACAACAGTGACATAAACCTCCTCTGGTGCACCTTGAGGCTGTATCCTCTCATTCTGCCACTGCTCTGGGAGAAGAGACCAACACCCACCGGGCTACAGCCTCCTTTCAGGCAGCAGTAGAAAGTGATAATGTCACCCTTGAGCCTCCTTTTGTCCAGGCTAAACAACCTCAGCGCCCTCAGCCATTCCTCCTGGAATTTGTGCTCAAGACCCTTCATCAGGTTTGCTGCCCTTCTCTGGACTCACTCCAGCACTTCAATGTCCTTCCTGATCTGAGGGGCTCAGAATTTGACTCAGGATTCAAGGTGCAGCCTCACCAGTGACAAGTGCAGGGGGAGACTTTTCATTACCTGCATCCTCACAAATTCAACAGTGGGAAGGAAGCTTTATTGAAAAGAAATTTTTCAGATGATCCAAACTGTATTTGGCTTTCAAGCGTTCTGAGAATCTTACCTTCACTGCAGCATTTCATTCAGTAAAGGACAGCTGAATTAAAATCAACCAGACCTTAAAAAAAAATTAATCCTTGCAAAGGAAGTTCTCACTTGCTACTTTTAGAGGGAAATTCTCACTTTAAGGAGACAAGATTACAAACATGCTTTATTTAGATTTCTTACTGGAGAGGCTGGAAACAGAGGAGAGTAAAACCTGATGTTAGAAGATGATAATTTTCCTTGTCCTCATGCCACAACAGACCATTGGGTAGTATTTCTTCATATTGTACACATTTATGTAGGAAACATGTAATATTTCTTTTTCTGCAGAGATATTTCAGTGATATGCCACAAGCTTTGACAAATCATCATGAGATAGATGAACTAATTGGAGTATTATCAAACCATTGCTTATCGATTTCTCAGAGATTTCCTTCTTCTCCAAGTTCTTGAAATGTGGACCTTCAAGTGCATTGTGCCACCCATCCACCCCATGTTCTCTATTACACTTACATGGTATTTGCTGCCTTGAGCCCATACAAAGAACTGACAAAGCACTATCATAGCTTCAGAAATTCTAACACAGCTTAAGCCAGTGAGAGACAACTCTCTCTGTGGCTACTTCAGGAAACTACCTAGCCTCTTCCAAGAGAGTCTTGGGATTGGTGAGAGTCTCTGCTCATTCAAAAGCTGCTTTGAGTTACTGCTTCTTACAAGGCAGTGGTCTCGACCACTTAGACCTCAAAACGAAGTTGGAGATAATTTTAGCAAAGTGGGAAATCAGGCCCTCTTGAAAATGCTAACTTCTTTTAAAAGATGGCAGGAGGGCAGGGAAGGAAATAAAGAAAACAAGTCATGAAACTGCTGAGCTTGGAAAAGTCTCTATAAGATTGGCCATTTTGTCTCTTTGGTTTCCCCCTTCACCTCTTGGAGCAACCTGGTCTAGTGGAAGGTGTCCCTGCCTACGGCAGGAGGGTTGGAACTAGGTTGTCTTTAAGGTTCCTTCCAATACAAACCACTCTGTGATTCTAGGATCCTATGAAAACACTGACCAGTATTCCTTTATTTTAAGAGTTTTAACTCAGCAGGTTGAAGATGTGATCTTTACTGGATGTATGGAAAGTCAAAACATGGAACTAAAAGGGTTGAGATGTGGGCTCTGTAGCTGCCTAAGCCTTCTCAGTACTTATAGTCGATCTACAAAGTAACTCATCCAACCACTAGCACACCACAGCAGCTAAGCTTGCAGAAATACTGTCTATCCTCATCTCTCCTTGCTGTACACAGGCCATCATAGAGGAAAGAATGAAAAGTATTCAGGGCTAAAAGAAGAAAGAGACAGTGTAATTCCCTGGTTTCTTTCTTACAGCATTTACATAAAAAGAACAGAGTTGAGGGGCCTGTTTATTTGTCTTCTTTCATGTTCAGTTAAAACCCAACCAAAACAATCCAAAATCCTTTGGAAGATGAACCAGAAAACCAAGGACTACTATCAGTAACTCAAGCTGAAATCTCTGCTGAAGATCTTAATACTTCATTGACCATGTAAGAAATTGTGGTGAACATACTTTTATATGAGACATAATTAATAGCACTTTCATGTGGTTTGGTTTTGGTTACTTTATTGTGTACTTTTATGTGTACTTTGGCAGTTAGTCCTGAAAACAGGCCTATTCCTTAACAAAAACAAATTAATGACCTGCTTTTTCTAAATGACTTCCGATAATAAAAATTAGGCTGTCACCCTTAAATAAGTTTCCCTTGTTCTGAAGTCTAAAGGTATAGTTAGAGAATACAACTGCATCAAACACAACTGCCCTCTGCTAACAAATGACAGTCTTGTTCTCTCATGCTCTCTCCACCCCCTCCTTAGCACCAGCTCTGACCACAAAGTAAGCTAATTCAAAATGAACTGCTGAAAACTATTACTTTTCTTCCAAGTGCAGTCTTTTCTGAATTAACAACTTAAATTGTCTCATTGATCAATATCAGGGATTGGGCAGGGCAGCAGGGAAAGGAATTAGCAGGATCATGGAGAGTGGGACCTCTCCTTTTCTCACCTTCTGCAGTGATCATTCTGCTAGATCATTCAAGATATACCACACAACTGCATTGGAGGGCTGTTCTAACTAGGATTCCCTGATAGTATTTGTCTTCATGCACGTACAACTCTTCTCTGTGCTATTCTGAAGTTACGTTAAGGGCTCTGTTGAAGAGTCTGGGGAGTCCTGGACTGCTGGAGCTTCTGGGGCTACCTCAGGAGAAGACACTTTATCCATATGCATGCTGAAGCTGCTCAAGGAAAAGGCCAAATCACTGGCCTTAGATTAGAAAGAGAACCATTATGGACATGATTCTGGGGGGCTGGCTGTTAAAGCCCATCTTTAGATCATGGTGTGTGTGTCTGATCCCACTCTAATAGCAGTATGCATTTTACCTAGTGATCACTGCACACAAAACCCATCCATTATAGACACCCCTTGGAACAGGCACTGTGTCCCTGAGACTCAAGCCCAATAAAAACTGAAGTACCCACTGGAAATGTGCTTTATGGTGCTATCTTGGCACTATCAATCCAAGGAGAGCCTTCCCTTGGTTATGAACTGCATGGTGCTGTCTGGACGCATCAGCTGCGCCTCCCCTTTCCCCCAGGGAATGAGTGGCCCTGCTCAGCCCCACACTTTCTGCTGCTCAGCCTCCCCAAAGGAGGTCTGCCTGCACTTGCTTCTTCTCTGAATTAGTCCTCAAAATCCACCCTTTTATTTTGTGGGAACTGGGCTACTCTTCTTCAAGGGGATGAGCTGTGGCATGGAGGGGTCAGACAACGCAGTGTTTGTGAGAAACCAACACAGAGGCAGGGCCTCAGTTGTGCCAGCTGCTCACGGAGATGAAGGGAAGACAAGTGAGAGGGAACCTCATCAGTGTCTGTAACTATCTGAAGGAAAGGTGTCAAGAAGATGGAGCCAGGCTCTTCTCGGTGATGCCAAGCAATAGAACAAGAAGGAAAGGGCAGCAATTGATGCAAAGGAAGTTCCACCTAAACATGAGGAAGAGCTTCTTTCCTGTAGGAGTGACTACACTCTGGAACAGGTTGCCCAGAGAGGTTGTCGAGTCTCCCTCACCGGAGATAGTCAAGAACTGTCCGGATGCAATCGCGTGCCACGTGCTCTGGGATGACTCTGCTTGAGCAGGGAGGTTGGACCACAGCAGTCCCGTCCCGCTTGACCAATCCCGCGACTCTGGGAGCTACAGAGCCGCCGGCACCGCGCTCCGGCTCGCCCCGCCCGCCGCCGGGCGTGAGGCACGGCCGCCCCGCTCCGCGCCGGCGCAGGCGGGCGAGCGCCGAGGCGGGGGAGCATTCCCAGCTCCCTTCTCCCTCCCGCTTCCCGCGCATGTGCGGTTGCCAGGGCGGCCGTCTCCGGTGAAGGTTTAAAATCTGCGGGACATGCGCAGTGTCGGTTCTGGCCCTGGCGAGGGGGACACGCCACATTGGAACGGCGAGCGGAGCGCTCCGGGCAGCGCCGGGTACAGTTTGCGCCGCCTCCGCTTCCTGCCGAGCCGCGCTCGCCTCGCCCGGCTCTGTCTCCGGCCGCCCTGCCGCCCTCCGTCGCTCCCTCCTCCCCGCGACACATGCCGCTGGTGCCGGGCCGCTCCTAGCGCCGCTGCCGGGCCGAGCGAGCGAGGGAGCGGGCGGTGAGCGGGCGGCGGCGCGGAGCTCTGGCCGGGCAGTGAGGGACGGCGGCGGCGGGCGGGCGTGGATGGATCCCCGCGTGGCCTGGATCCAGCCTGAGCAGAAAGGACCCGCGAATGCGCTGTGGATGCAGATCTGGGAGACCTCGCAGGGCGTGGGGGGCCGGGGCGGCGCCAGCTTCCCGCACTACCTCTGCCTCAACTCCCCGGCGCTGGACTCTGCTGCCTCTCCGCCCCGCGGGCACGGCTGCGTGCGGCTCGGGGCGCCCGGCGCCTGCTGCTCCTCTTCCTCACCGCCTTCGCCTTCGCCTTCCCCGCCGGCCCTGTTGACCGGACTGGTTCCCGCTGTCTCCGCCGGCCCCGCGGCGGTGAACGGCGGCGGCGAGGGAGGGCGGCGGCTGCAGAAGTCGCCTTCCGTGTCTTCCTCGTCCTCCTGCTCGTCGGTGGAGTCCGGCACCGAGAGCCCCGGCTTCTCCTCCTCGGGATCGTGCAGCGGCGGCGGAGGTGGCGGCTCCTCCTCTTCCTCCGGCGGCCCCCGGGCGGTGGCGGTGGCTCCTCCCGGGCTGCTGGGCAGCGGGGCCGGACCCGGGGAGTTTTTTAACTTCCACGAGAACAAAGTGAACGCTGTGAATGGGCACCACCAGCCGCCGCACCCGGCGCGCAGCCCGCACCCGCCCCCGGCGTCTCCCCAGCAGCACCAGTACCACCCGGGCCGCAGGAAACGGGAGAATAAAGCCAGCACCTATGGGATGAATTACCTGCTCTCCGGCAGCCGCGGCGTCGCCGTCAACAACTCCCCCCACCAGCAGCGGCAGCCGCCTCAGCCAGCGCTGCAGAGCCCCGGCACCCCCTGGAAGACCAGGAAATACAGCCCGGGCGTGCAGGGGTGAGCAGCCGGGGGCCCGGGGGCTGCTGCAGCCCCCGAGGGAAGGGGGGCCTCGGCCGCCTCTCCTGCGGCCCCTCCGGGCGGGGGGGCGGTGGGTTGGGGTCACACGAACTCCTCTGGAGCCGGCCGCGGCAGGGAGGCCGATGGTAGCGATGGCGGGGCACTAACCCGTGCCCTTTTGTAAATCACCTTGGTCTGTGCCGGCTGGGTGGCTCCTGGCCGAAGCAGCGATTCACGCAGGGACAGGGAACCCTTAGGTACGGGGGGGTTAGGCCTTACCTTGTAGTAGGTTGAGAGGTGAAGTTGTCAGACCATGATCAGAGGTCACCTACAATAATTAAAGCAAGGATGGTGGAGGATGCTTGCCAGAGCTACCAGGTGTCAATTCAGATTGTAAGGGGGAAGTGGAAGGCTTCCATTCAGAGGAACTCAGAACCCTTGTGCTAGTTTTTAAATGCCTCTGCTTAGGTTGCAGCAAGCTGGTTGGCTTCGGGAGTGTTAGGAACATCACTTGAAAGGGAGGTGCCGAGTTCTCTCTGAGATGGGCATGAAAGTCAGTGTGGTCTTAGAACATTTCTCTTAAGTGTGTTTTAGCTCTAAGATAGGTTGTGCCAGCCAATACTTGTGCAGAAATCTTGTCTTTTTGAAGAGAACATTTTTATGAAGCTTACCCTATCTTGTAAACTATACCTTTCTCATATAAATGGGTAGTTAGTAAGGCCGAGTATTCAGTTTGATCTGATTGGCATGGAGAAGGGACTGAAATTGAACAAAGCATGTCTGGGATGCTCTTAGAGATTGCTATATTTCACCTGTCAAATTTCATTCAGTCAAGGGGAAATGTTACTTTCTAAAGTTAAGGTTATTTTGTTATTGGAAAAAGTGCTAGCTACATTGACTGACTGTGGCAGATTTCTGATGTCACTTCAAAAATAGTTTCTTGGAACATCCTAACATCAAGACCTTTGGATGCCTGTGGAGTAAAGGCACAGCGTATTTGTAGAGGGTAAATAGCTAAAGATAACAGGGTATGAGCTGGGGATTTTTAAGTGAGAGATTTAACTTAAGGACTGTGTCTTCCTTTTATCTTTTGTGTAGGTGTTGTATCTTTTTGTGTCAGGTGCTGAGTATGTTAAAAGTTATTAAGAAGTATAAAAAGATATTTTTAAAGTTCTCTTTTTGTAAACCATAACCTCAAGAGGGGGAGGACAAGACTTCGAACTACTGCTTTTTAATTCCAGACTGACACTGAAAATTCAAATCTCTTACAGGAAGCTAGAATTTGAATCTTTAAGAGGCATCTTGCGCTAGGAGCTTTGAGTCTTATACTAAGAAATCTGTATGTCTGAAGTTCCAATAGTATCTTTAAAATAGTGTGAAGTTCTTGTTTTACTTTCATAGAGACGTGGTAGAGCACTGAGTTAACTTTTTAATCTAAGTCAAGTCAGTGTAAGTGAGGCAGATCTCTAGGCAGGTGGAGCAGCCTGAGTTCACCCAGCAGGTCTATGGCAAACCCGTGACTCAAATCCAGGCACTGCGAGTTCTGTTCTGTAGCTGTTAGGCAGCACCATCTATGCCTTTCACATATCTTTATTTTTTTCATCTTTTGTTCTTCTGTTTTCTTTTGGCTTTCCTTTAATAGTGGCTATGTCACTCTTGAAGTACGAGTTTATCGAAAATCTCTACACAATTGTTTAGCTGAGATTCAGTTGCACTGTTCAGTTCATAATGTAGGTAGTTCTTTTGCTGATGTGTTAATGGCAAGTTTTTTGCTAAATATCTTTGGAAGTGGAAGCTGTGTTTCCTGATCTTCTGTCAAGGATCTCTGTTACAAAAGCAGGACCTGATTCTGGGAGTGGGATACCAGTAGCTACAGCATGTGTGATCCTGTAGTTCCAGAGCATTCCTTAAAGTAGCAGGGAACTAACTAGTGCTGAAGGAGAGCATGAAGCTTGAAACCATAGACCTAAATATGACAAGCAGTTTCTGCTTTAAAGTTTGAGTTCTGTTACCCAAGGTGAATCTTGGACAAGTGTGTATTCTTAAACAGTGTTCTGTTTAGTGTTAGTGATTTTTTATGAAGTGCTTGTGTGGTTGAAATAAGAATACTGTCACTGATGGAGTGGATTTAGGTATCTGTCTTCTGCAGTAATTCCTGTTTAGTGGTGAGCTTAACTTTTTCAGCCTGGCTGGTGCGTTATTTGTCAAATCAAATAAAAATGCACTGAAAAGGCTGGGATGGGGACAGATCCCTACAGGAGTTTCTTGTGGATCCCTTATGTTCCTTTAGTTGCCTGCTGTTCCCTGGAACTGTCAGCCTGGTCCTGAAGTATCACTTCGATAACTCATCATCTGTTGACAGAGCATCTTCAGTGTTGCTGTACTGGTATATGCAACTGTTGAAAAATGTGATCCTGAAAATCTTCAGCTGCAGTCTGGTTTGGACATAGATTATTGGAAGAAGGACTTGATCATAGATGCTCTTATGCTTACCCTGTACATGAATGGTAGAGCTTACTCTGCTGTGAATATCGTTCCTAAAAGAATGTTTTTCTGCAACATGCTGAAATTTCCGAGTGATATGCAGTGGCTCACAGTGTTACTGTATTGTCTTTTGGTAACACGGTAAGAAGGGTAATCTCTGTTAGTGCTCTCCCAGGCTGCAGTAGTACTTCTGATGATTTGCCTGCGTGCTTTGAAACAGTACTGTGCTCTCTCTGCTTTCTCATTCAGAGCTGAGGATGGTCTGTAGCACTGCAAGTCATTGTTTTATTCACACTGCTCATAGTCCGTGGCTTTGTGATGGTAGGTGCAGTGATGTTTAGGAATACTGTATGTTATAAAAGCTGTGTTTTCCTCTGCTTTATATACAGCATTCCTTCTTTTTCCAGTGAACTCATGCTTTCACCACTTTGATAGCATGACAACCTTCGTAAAGGAAATTTTTCTCATAAAACACAAGAGTGAATAGCTGTGCTTGATTAGATTTCATCCTAAAGCTGTGCTTTTGGATGCCCTAGATTGTCCCATGTTACGCTTTTACAGAATTTTGGAAGGTAGGGAGTGAGGAGATTGAAGCCATATTTATTCCAGTGCTTCAACAGAGTGATTAATATAGCAGCAGTGTAAATTCCTATATGTCTGCGTTTAGTTTAGGACTACAGATGACAAAATGATTGGTTTCAGATGCAAGGCAGAGAACTGTCCTTTAATATTATGAGGTTAATTCAAACTGTTGTGACTGATGTTCAGAACTTATTTCTTGGTACTGTGAAGTATCCTCTCGTGTCATTTAAAACTGCATCTATCCTCTTAGTGTGTGCATTCTTTGTTCAGCAAATACCTTCTGTTTTTGTAAAGTCAGTATCTTAAATATATCTGAGTAGTTTAAGCATCCAGAGAGTTTAAAAATGCTCAAATACTATTTCAAAATATGGCATCAAGCTATTCTAAACGTTTTGCTAAGGACTCTATAGCTTTTGTTTGGGTGCACAGCTAATAGAGTGCTTTCTCTGAAGATGTAGCTCCTAGCTTGTGAATAGTATAAAATCATACTGGATTTAATAATTTTGCTTCTTAATATAAATTTAACAAAGTAAGTAAAGAATTAAAGCATTTTTAACAGTATGAGTCTGTTCTGCTTAATACTTTCAACTAGGTTCAGTGTAACTGTAGATGTTGAATGAGCTTAGTGCTGAAATACCTGGCATATCTGCTTTGCACATTACAGTGCTGTGCAGAAATAACAGAACTGGCTTGTTGAGGATTAGTTTGGATACCAGAACTGTTATGATACATTGGAATGGGGCTCTGCCTGGACTAATTAGTGTTGCATAGTGTCTGATGACTTCCTGTGCTCAATTTTTCCCCTATATAGCTGTTTTCTTTAAGTCTCTCTTGATAATGACGCACAAGTTCCGCCATAGAGTACAAGAGCACCAAGACCTCTGCATTTCCTTGGGCTGAAGGAGGGTTCAGGGCAGCATTCCCTGACGACCACAGCAGGTCCTTGGGGAGAGTTCTCAGAAGCAAGGTAAGCTTATGACAGTGCTTCCCCGGAAGACTTGCTTCAGTGTTCACCAGTTTGCAGCTGAATGATAGTGTAAACAGAAAGTGATGTCCAGGGATGTGGTGGTGCTCCAGTATGCTAAGCCTGTATTAGGCTGTCTTTATTTCTTCACCTGTATGCAGTGTTTCTAATTCCAGTTGTACAGGGTTTTTTTTGCATTTTTGATATATTTCAGAACTTTGACTAAGATAAATTTAATTACAGTTTAGTGCAATGCACTGTTAAAAATCCATTGCATCCAGGACTCTGCATAGCTTCAGTTGCATGTTTGTCAACCCTTGCTTATTATACTGCTGTCAGAGCCATCAGATACAAATTAATGTGTGGGGATGCCACATTGTCAGCCTCTTCTGCAATTTTTTTTTTTTCTTCTACTTTGAGCTGAAAGAGTATAGACTTTGGAGGTGCTCTGGAGCCTTTACTGTCTGCAGTGAAATGTCCAGCTCTTGTAAGGGCTTTAGGGGCCTCCCAAGGGTGATTATTCTTAACTCCTCCCTGTACTTAACAGTGCTGCCTTGCTCCAACACCTTCTAGTAAAGAACAAACACAGTGGGCTGTGCTTCATCCACACTGCTGTCCAGTCCTTGGTGTCTGCTATGTGTGGTGCTAGGTGGACACCTTTAGTGGAGGTCGTAATGCAGGAGGCAGGTAGTGCTGGCATTGTACACTCAATTCTTGTTTTGCTTGGCTGTAGGGTCAGGGTAGAACTAGGCAGTATATATGCTGGAGTGTATGCAAGGAGAAGCGTGGAAGTAGTTACCTGTTAGTCATAGTAAATTTCTGGAGAGAGCATCAGGATGTAGTTAGATGGATAGTTTTCATGCCTGAAGGTTGGTACAAAGGAAAGTTCCAGGATGGCTGCTGGATGAATTGTCAAAAGAACAGAACATCTCTTTTTTTTTTTTTTTTTTTCCCTGTGGTCAAGTAAGTTGCCTTGGTAAAGCACAAAGTTTCCGTGCGAAGTGGGTACCCAGTGTATCGTTAGAGACTGATGCTGTGGGGAGTGGAATGAAAGGAATGTTTTGGCAGCAGTAGCCTCCAGAGTCACTAGAGGTACTAGAGGTCAGAAAGGCTGAGCTGAAGTAGTAAAACATGAGAAGGCCTTGGTGCTCACATGACAGGTGCTCACATCTGTGTGTGAAGGAGAATGAGCCATGTTTGGAGCAGTTTAATCCTGGCATCAGCTTTGTGGTGGTTTTGCCAGTTGTTAGGCTTTGGCGGTAGAGACAGTTGGCACTAAGAACATCAACAGCTGTACTAGGGGAGACTGTTAGAGGCCAATGCCAAATACTGGGAAAAGAATATATCAATGTGGGCTTGTGGTGATATTCCCTGAAAGCATCTCCCAGCTTTAAATTATCTGTGGTTCTTGGATTACCTGGGCTATAGGCAGAGCATTTTTAGGCTTATTGTAGATTTTGTGTATGAACTTGTCTTGATCTTTTATGGTCTGGGATCAGCAATGACCTGTGGGAAGATGTTCCTCAGTAAAGCCATGCATTATGTAAAGATCTTTATTTTTATTTTTTTTTATCCTGAGGCTGTCACTAGGGTTGTAGAGGCTGCCAATTTCAGGTCTGTGTATTACAGAGGCAGACCATGAGTGCTTTTTTGCAGGGGACTTGAAAAAGGAGGGGAGGAAAGGTTGAATCACCTGACAGTTGTTTTCTAGTCTGTTTAATCATTCCTTGTATTGAAACTGTTTCCTGCCGCTAGATGTTTGTCTTCTTTGTATGCTTTGCAGTCCTGTTTTATCTTTGGAACTCACATGAACCAGACCTGTGTGTGATAGTGTCACAATATTCCTGCATCTTGGGCTGTCTTGTTCTATCTTGTATTTTGTCTCCTCATTACTAACCTGGGACTTGCCTGATGTTTTTGTGCTTTGAGGCTTCACTAGTGATCTTCCTTTTATATGGAAACTAAGAGTTCCAGCTGCTTGTTTCCTTTTTAAAACAATTCTTTATCTATGTGAAGGGTCTTGCCCCTCATGCCATGTCAGCTTAGTTTCTTCATAAGCCTGTGTAAGGATGTGTGGGGCCATTGTCAAATGCCATTTGGAAATCCAAGAAAATAACAGATTTTTCCTTTGTGGTTCTCTGATTCTTCCAAGCAGCTCTGAATGTTTGGGGTTTTTTTAAGACACTACTTCCATTTATGATAGTTATGTTAGCATCTTGATACAGTTATAGCTATTAATTTGTTGCATTTGTATTGTGCATTTGTAGCACTTTAGGCTACTTTGAATATTTTGAATGACAAAGCTAATCCTTTTAAATCAAAAAAAGAAAGATTACTTACTGTTCTGGTACAAATGCAGTATCAAGTGAGTGTGACTTTGGGTGAATACTGAATTACCAGGAATAGGTTTTGCTGTGAAGTATTTTCTATTAAAAAGTTTAGGACAAGTTCTTCCTTTGTAGTTGTGGATCAGGGAAGTCTCTGAGGAATTAAAAAAAGTAAAATACTAGCTTCTCTACGTATCATGCGTTGGAATCCCCTAACTTTCTCTGTACTGATCAGTTAATACACTTAACAGAAGCAGGTTTTTGGGCTCTTGAACTAGTTTAGCCTTTCTCAGTCATAGCTTTGCATCTCGTTAAGTTGTTCCTCATAATCGTTTTTGATATCCTTAATCTTCCAATCCTCTTTTCCTGCTTTGTACATGACTTCAGGGTTTCTGAACACATCTTCTGATGGAATCCTATGACAAGGTAGTAAAAGCTCTTTTTTCCCCCCTAAAACCTGATTAAGTGATGCATGCTAAACAACCAGTGTGATACCTTTAAAACTCTCTGTAACACATTGTTCTTTTGGTGACGATTTTAAAGGAGCTTCCTCTCTTATATGGCAAACTGCAGCAGTACTTAAATCCAGAAAAGACTTTTCTAGTTTTTTTTTTGCCTTGCAGAGATGCTGACTGCGAATGTGAAGGGTTTGCTGCCAGTAGTGCTTTGATGGGTGCATTTTGAATTAGTCTGCTGCTCAGGATTATGTCAAGAGTTGCTTCTCTTTAATGTTTCAGTGGCTAACCTGGTGTAATGAATACCTGATCTACATGGGCATAATTAGTCTCTCATCACTAGTATGTTTCTGCTGTTGCAATGACTTTTCTGGGATGTTAATCGCTTGCTATCTTTGGGCATTTGGAAAAGAATGGTATTAAGGCAGGAATTTTGGGATTTAGTGGATCTATTTATTGGCATAGCAAACTTGCTGATTCAGTCCCAAGGTTTAACATATGGAATTCTCCTTCGCTGGTGCAACAAAATAATTGTGATGCTTTCTTGGTGGTGTAGGGAAGTCCATCCGTCCAAGTCAGGAGTAGTGTACTTCAGAAGCTTATGTAGCGGATCTGCTTTGCCATGTATTAAATTGGAGATGTACATCTGGTTATTTAAAAATTTTTTTATGATGCAGCTTTTTCAAAGTACATCCAGCCATTAATAAGGTAATTGGTTGAGTTTTATTGGATTGATATACTTTGCAAAAACAGATTAGTTTCTGATTCTTTTTCAAAATGCAGACAAATTCTGTTACTTGCATCTGGAAATTTGCAGTGTGAATCAATCCAACAAACTTACTTTCCTGAGTGCATCAGCTGTCAAGGTGTTCCTAAGAGGTAAAATCTAATAGCAAGAAACTTGGTCTAAAGTCAGGATGGGCTCTGACTTGCATGACTGTGGGGAAAGAGAAAGCTTAGAGAGGAAATAAGGACAATGTAATCTCTTGAGGAAAAGGTACAATACATTTTATAAACTACTCTTTGTTCTGTGGATGAGAAGTACTTCTTTCTGCCGTTCTCTCCTTTGTAGCTAACTTGCAAAGTAAGCTCAATCCTTACTTGAGTGTGTATTTAGGGTGCCTGTCTGTAAAACATTTCACAGCTCTGATTCATAAGTTCTATATAGTTCAGCTTTTTTTTTATTCTGCCAGTCTTTGTAGTTTGCTGCCTTCTGAACAATTACAGTGATGAAGATAATTGCTGTCTGTATAATGTAGTAGTATGAGACTGATTTGGTGCAGCAGTGCAGTCTGAGAGTGTAGCACTGTGTTTTCATAGTTTTTCTCATCTGTAAGCTTAGAGCATTGCATAGGGCATAGAGTAGTACTGCGTGAGCCTTACTGACGTAGAGGAGGACTAGTATACAAAGGTAAAGGCATCTGATGGGTGTTGTGAGGGGGAATGGGAAGAGAAGAATTGTAGTCCATCTCTTCTTGGTCATAATTATATTTTAGTCTCTTTTGCAGATGTCTTAATCTTAGATCATACTGGGAAAATCTGTCTCAGAATGTATTGTTGCTTTCACATATATATTTATATATTCTCCTTTATTTCACTGAACTGCGTTCCTTAGTTAGTTTTAAACTTTAAGATGGATTTAAACTACTGAATGCATTTGATTGTTGTAGTGTGAGATTTCACCTGCATTTCCATGATAATGCAATTGTGCTTTGCCCTAGTTGTAGGTGAAGGTGCAGTTCAACAGATTTCCAAGATACGTGCAGTGACTGCTGTGCTTTTCATCTCGAAACAGAGAAGTCCTCACACGTGTTTTGGAGTTCATGCTTCATTGAAGGAATGTATTCTATGACTTGTAACCTTTATTTCAGCAGAGATTCTTTTGAGATGCTGCCTATACCTCTCCATTTCTTTACCTCCCTTTTCTACACACCCCTAGTGTTAGACCCCCATGCTTTAACTGTGGCATCTATTCTTTCCTTTTATAAGGATTCTTGGATGATGTGTTAGACTTCAGTTAGAAAAATGTTCTAGTAAATAAAGAATATGCTTTTAAAAAGCATTAGTTGTTCCACATAAAAGATGCAATCATGTTTCTGTCTGTTCCTTTAGAATAAATTAATGTGCTTAGTAGTGTAGTCATGTTGAAAAGGAACCGAATGCTTACTTGAGGGAACAAAGTCTCTGTAGCTTTTCATTTACCTTCTAATTTGTTGATGATGTTTGAGAATTTCTTTTCACTGCATTGAAGTTAGCCCTTGAAGTAATAAGTTAATCTTGTGTATAATAATATTTGCAGTAAATGAGTAAAGTGGATGATCTCCTTTCTTAGAAACCTACCTTTAACCAAAACCATTGCAAAAGTCTGAGAATGTCACTTGAGTGTTATTTTAACCTAGACTAGAAGTATGTCTGCCTTTCCGAAAACAGTAAGAGGGGTAATTTTTTGATAAACAGAAGATGTTAATTCGGTTGCATAGTTCAGCCCATAAGCAGCAGATGCTTGCTGTGCTTAGCAGTAATAACATCAGTGAATGGTAGGTTCCTCCAGGCTGTTAAAATTAGCAACCTGAATAATATAGCAAGTACAAGTAGCCTCTCTTCTGCATCCCTGTATTCTAATCTTTGCCATCTTGTATTAGGTAAGAGTACAGTTACAGCTTACCAACAAGTTTCTTTCCCAGGATTTCTATAAATACAGCAAAACTGTCTTGTGAAAAAGTTGATTAAAAGGCCTACATTTGCTAGCAAAGTAATACAATAGGCATCTTAAAATGTTATAGGAGATAGTTAGGTGCTGGGATGCTGCTGGGAGTCCAAATTCTTGAAGAAGCCAGAAGGGAATTGAGAAGATTGACTTGTCCATATGTTGAAGGAAGTTCTATAAAAAAAAAGTTAGGATGTTAACTTGTATCTGCATGTACATCATGTGCTGCAAATGGAAATTGTCTTACTAATGGTTAAAATACTGTCGCAGTCCTGACTTAAGAAGTGCTTATGAAAATCATAGAGGCTACATGGACAAAAATACTTAAAAAAAAAACTATCCCTGTATTGGCTGGCTGAATAGTCCACTGTTATCTATTTTTTTCAGATGCCACATTATTCCTTCAGCTAGTAGAGAAGTTACTCTGGGATTAGTCCTGAATAGCATGCAGGATCTTATTTTATATGTATAAGAGCTGGGTTTTTGTGACTGTTCCAGTAACCTTATCTGAGCAAAGATGTTTAAAAAAATGCAAACCACTGTAACATGAAATTTTAAAAAAGCATCTCTGTTTTGAGAAGCTGCTTCAGGGTGAAACCCAAAAGGTAAAATGCTACAGTGGTTGTGTTGTCATATGCTGACTGTGAGTATAGCATTGATTCTTACCCAGAAGGACATAGACCAAGAAGATGATCTCTAAGAAGTAGAAACTGTTGAGTTAAGGAAAACTGGAAAGAACAAACAAAATAGAAGTCTGTTAAGACAGAGAGTTGAGAACCGGTTTGCTAAATGCAGTAAGACCCGAAAGTCTTGCACATCGAAAGCAAGAAATGTGCCAGAATCAGTAGGGCTCAGAGAGAGACATGAAAGGGCACCTGAGGGACAGATCATGTAGCAAGAGCTAAGTGAACTAATTGCTTTCTGTCAGAGAAGGGCTTATGAGACTTCTCAGCAGAACTTTTCTTTGACTCCAGGCAACTGCAATTTTAAATTTCAGTAAGAGTCTGGAGTAATTTACTCTTACTTCAGTAAGAGTAAATCCAGTCAGCAGAATGACACCTGTTGTACATCCAAGTCTTGTCATATATGCCAGAGAATTTCAGAAGAATTAGCCATGAGTATGGCTTGAACTCTAAATGAGCTTTGATATCCAGACCTTTGCTGTTGTCCTGTGCAGATCGAAGCATTAAACCAAGTACTGCCTTGCCAGAGCAAAGTAGAAAATATGAACCTGTCTTCATATTGAAAAGCAGATCAGGGAAGGAGGTGTAGACTAGTGATGAGTGATATTCTTCTGAGTCTTTCATGACGTGGTTAACAGTTGTGATGGTGTTAATCATCTGAAGAGAAGCTCAGTAGGGTATCAAAGTGAGGGTACTTGTGTGTTGGCTCTTTTTCTGAGCTTACTGATGCACTGAGGCTGCTTTTGAAAGGCTGTGCTGTGTATGGTAGAGGTTGTGATGCGTATGGGGACAGAGACCCCTTTTATTCTCCTCCTTCCCTAATACAGGATGGCTACTGTAAATGCATTTTTTTCCAGGAATGTCTTGATCACCTGGAGTGGTTGGATGGGGCTGATACTATAAGAAAACAACATTTCTTGCATGAGCAAACATAAAGAAAGGGTCTAAGTGCATGTTTTGATAAAGGTAGTTGTATCTCACAGGGCTCATTTTCTTGAATGATTCATTCTTAATCCATATTCCTGTGTTCAGTTTGATAACACAACTGCTGAATTTTTTTTAGAAGAATGTTTGAGATTCTTTTTGAAGACTCTGTAAAAACCAAACATTTACAGGGTTGCTGGGTTAGCTGCTTAGAAATAACCAAAGGAAAGAATAAATTATTTATAAGAGAAGGTTACAAATAGAATTATTCAAGACTGTTGCTCGATGTATTCATAAATACGTGGAGGGAAGAAATGGGTGAGAAAAGGATAGAAAGGATAATAGAAAGCTAGAGCTCACTGCAGACAGACGCAGTGGGAGTTCATTGTTCATTAGATTATAAAATTGCTGGTAAAATTAAATTCTAGTAAATATAGAATCATGACTGAAGAAAAATAATTCAGTCTGAATATACCTGGTGGGTGGGCTTTATGTTGGTGATTTTGTTCAGAAAACACATTGAAGCTCCTTCATAATGGTCTCTTTTAAAGAGCAGCTGTGTGCTCAGATACCCTCAAGTAGCAGCAATACTCACAAGTGTAGGGACAATAAAATGGAAACAGGTGTGTGTCCTGGACTGAATGGCAGAATTACATGTTGACTCTGTGTGTGTTTCTGCCCACCTGTCAGAAAACATGGTGCAAATTAAAAACAAGCCAAAGAAGGTTAGCAGTGATCAAACTTTGGAATTGCTCCTGTGGAAGGGGACAGAAACCCATGAGGATTGGTAGCTTGGGAAACTACTGCTGGTAGAGACAAATGGATATGAATTGAGAGCCTGAGAAATCTTACGTTTTGAGATGAACTGCCAGTAACAACTTCTTTTTTGCCCCAAGAAAAAACATCAGATAGCATCATTACCATGCAGCAGTTTAAAATAAAGCACTCTTTATTCTGATGCATACTTAAATTCTCATGGAATGCCATGAATAACAAAGCAGAAATGGACTAAAAGACCTGAAAAAATGCCAGATGAAATTACTGGAGGCGTGGAAGGCTGGCTGCCTCTTTGCTTTTCCTGCCTTTTCTTGCTTTCACCCTGTATTTGCCTACAGTAGATTATTATAGGCAGAAGAACAGACAGTCTTTAGTTTGTCCCCATTGCTGTTAGGTGTATTCAAGTGTTTTATTCATTGGTCATTTTGTCTTGGAAAGGTAGAAAAAAGCATACTTTCTATAAACAAAACAAAATGAGAGCTAGTTTGTATTTTCTGTCTTGCTCTAAAATTTTGGAATCGGTAGATTCATCAGCAAATTGAAATGTTAGTTAGATTTGCTGCGTAGTTAAATGTTCAGTTGTGGGTCCAGGCTTAGTTTAAGGTAAGAGAGAGGGCAAACGGTAATTCAAAATATGTATGCTTTTTGGAGGCATCTTTGTGCTTTGCTGCTAAAATCTCTTTGAGTATGGAAAGGAATACTGACACTTAAAAATTAGGCATGTGGTCTCCTGGAAGTTGCCTGCTAGCAGGGGAATTACCTAGTAAAATGAATTGCAAAAGTCTCAGATGAAGAGTTGAGTTCTTCTAGAGATTTGGAAGTCTAAGTATATAAACTGTAGATTGATTTTTTGAGTTTAGGTCACTATTTGGATTTCACTACGATGTTGACTAGATCTGTTTTGTGAGTTAGTCAGAAATCTTAGAAATATGTCAACATCAAAAAGATGTTTTGGAAAAATGTCACAGCAGTAGTTATTTGCGTTTTTTGTTTGGCATTGCTTGATGTTTTTCTGTTGAGGGCAAACATGACATTCACCTGAAATCTCAAATTTGGCAGTAAGAGTTCTATAGTATTGGTAGATGTGAAACACAATGTCTTAATAGGTGTATAAGGTTCCAGTGTCAGGACTCCTCATGTAACACTGGTATAAAAATACTTCACACTTGAGAATATATTTGACATTTCTCACTTTGACTTCAGTTGGAAGGTCACTCACTATATGAATGAATGGCTAATGAAGGGCTTGAATGTCAAAGGAATCTCCATTTGTCAAAGTGGACATTTTTACATCAAGAAATACTCAAATGTCCTTCTTATTGTCCTCTGCAAAAACCCATTAATGCCAGTGTCCTGTTTGTAGTCTGTGTAAACTGCCACATACACAGAAGTAAGAACTGCTGGAAGAATAAACCTGCTTGAAGACTTTAGTTGGTCTTGTGCTGCTTCACATTTGCATCATTATGTAGTTTTTCAGACTCAGCTTTGTTTTTTAAAGAAAATAATCATTAAGAATTGAATTTGGCCTTCACTGAGCCAATAAGAAATTTAGTAAATGTCTACTAGAGCTAATGTTCTGCGATCTTTGGTTAAAGGATGGTATTAAATAGAGCCTATGGCCTGTTTCTTGTAAAATTTACTGTAATAGATAAATTGTCACTATAACTGATCCTACTTTCTCCATTAGACTACATGAAGAAATAATTGACTTCTATGACTTCATGTCCCCTCGTCCTGAAGAAGCAGCTATGAGAAGAGAAGTGGTAAAAAGGATAGAAACAGTCATCAAAGATCTTTGGCCTACTGCTGATGTGAGTGTAACTTAAGTTTTGATTTGCTTCTCTAGGAAATTGTGGAGCTTGGTTCACTTAACCTTCCTATTATCTTTCTTTGTTTTAGAAATGGACAGGTAACCCTTCAAGTTTAAGGCAATCGACTTAATATCACAGCTCTTGCAGTATTTGGAAATTTATTTTAAAACCTGGGGAAATTTCAAACCTAGATTTTGTGTTAATGAACTGACTATTTTTTTCATTTTGAGAACTGGGAATGTGAAGAATTGTCAGCTTTTAGTAGTGCATTTCTTAAAGTAAAAGCTTATTAAACTGATTGTCTCTGGATAATTTAATTTTGAATGTTAAAATGCCTATGTATCCATTTCTGCAAGGAGTCCTGACTCTGGATATTTGTAAATCAAAATATTTTACAAAAGAGCAAATAAATGCGGATTTTTTTTTTTTTTTGTATTCTTCATGAATTTGGCATTCAAGGAATTACTCTACCCCTACTGTAGTGAGAAAATTGCACTCCCTGAGATACATTGCAATCTAAGCTGGTGTAATTTCTAACACTTTGTTACCCAATGAATATGTCTGCTCATCCAAAAAGAATGTATTTTGAACTGTATTTCTGGCATCACCTTTGTGATTACCAGATTGCAGCATTGTCATTAACAACGAGAAAAATGTTTCAGACCACTGTGATTTCATAGCCTTCCATGGCAGAGAGTGAGGGCTCAGGCCACAGCACTGAGCTAAAAATACTGTAAAGCTCATCTGCTTCATCCTCACCCATGTTTTTCCTTCATAGTGAGATTTTTCTACCTTGTGGAAATCAATATAAACTCTGAAAAGGCCCTGCGTTTCCCAGGAAAAAACTAAGTGAGCTTGTAAATTGGGCTCTGCTGTATCGGAGAGGGAAGAACATCTCAATTCTTTAGATGGGAAGCTCGCTGAATGTATTTGATGTGGCCTGTGGGTGTATCTTCATCATGCCTTCTTTTCTACACAAAAACACCTGCTGCTACTTTGTAGTTGTTCTTAACAGTAAAATCTGGAGTATTTATATTTACCTGAATTGTATGCTTAGATGTACTTGCTGCTTTTTAAACATAAAAATTAGGGAAAACTTTTCCCCTTAAACTCTTCCAATTTCAATGAAGCTGTCCTGTAAGGAAAGGAAGGAGTAGAAGGGAAGGAAATTGATAGAAGCTTGTATGTCTGTCAAACTGGAAATAAATAATGAACAGAGATTGCTTAAATTTATTCTCTGCTAGCTGAATTGGTAGTTATTTAATGTTAAAAAAGCCCAGTTTCCTCTAAAGTTGCATCTGTAAGAAAGAGTGTGTTTGTGCCGAGAATATATGGTAAAGTAACTTTTTTACTTGGCTATATCCTTAACAAGTTAAGAAAAGTATTAAGTTTTGTGAAAGTAAAAGGAAGTGAACATTCATAATTGCAAGATATTTTCCTGCTGTGTTCTTTTCAGGTCCAGATATTTGGCAGCTTTAGTACAGGGCTTTATCTTCCAACTAGGTAAGTAATAGTTTACTCTTATATAAAAATTTGTCTTCTTTTAGAGAAATGGTAAATTTCAAAGAAGAGTTTAGACTGGACTGTGAAAACCTGTCAAACTTTCAGTAAAACGTTGATCTAATATTTCATGTGCAAAGGGAAGAGCTTTTGAACTTCAAGATTTGCAGTATGTATTTGATGTATAATCTTACTGCTCTGCTCTGTTTATTGACCCTTTGGTGAATTACCTTTTCTTCCTTGTGCCTGGGGTTAGTCTTTAGCTATTTTTTTTTTTTTTTTTAACATACAGTGAAACTGAAAGTTTAATATTTTTTATATTGTATATAAATATATATTTATATTTTTTTATATTTTATATACAATATTTTATATTGTATATAAATATATTTATATTGTATTATATTGTATAGGGCTATTTTTAATAGCCCTTTTAAAGATTGTGTTTTGTTAAATAAGATGAATTACTGAGAATGTGTCCTTTATCACAGAGTTACTCTGTAAAGTCAAAAGAACCATCACAGTGCTGTATTCCCATCTTTTTGGAGAGCAAAACGTCTTACTTAATTTGGCATTTTATATCACTTAATGCTTCAATTGGATGTGGAAACCTGTGTAGCTCTGTCTTAAAGACTATGTTGTCTTTACATCAATTAAATTTTCAGTAGGAAAGCACTGGAAATTTTATTTCTATGAATACCAATCACTGATAAAATTATTTGGATTATTAAAATGCCTGTCAATGTGAGTAGATAGGTGAGGCATGGAATTGGGCTGTGGAAGTCAGAGGAGAGGGAGCATGAAAGGTAAGAGGGAAAAGAGCTCAAAGAACTCATCAGAGTACTGGAAGCAGGAAACTAGAATGTTGCTTTGAGTCCTAAAACACCATGGACTCTCTTGCTTAATGTTCCTAGAAGAAACTTACTGGGAACCTACATTGCAAAGTGCAAAATGATCACCTTGTACGACTTGTAATGTGTGGAATGCCAATTTTACCATATTTTTTGGTAGTGTATTATGCTTTAGACTTAATGGATTTCGTGCTGTGTTGTTTTTGTCTAGTGATATTGATCTAGTTGTTTTTGGGAAATGGGAACGACCCCCTTTACAGCTGTTGGAGCAAGCACTGAGAAAACACAGTGTGGCTGAGCCATATTCCATTAAAGTACTTGACAAAGCTACGGTAAGTAATAGCTTTGGAATACTGAACTGAAAAAGAGACCTCTTAAGATGTTGGTGATAAATAGTGTTCTTAATTCATGAAGCAAATTATATTGTCTTAAGCTCTCTGTGCAAGATTTCAGTAGTCTATATGTGTTTGGCTATAGTATGGGCTCTTTTACACTGACATTGGTAATTCTGTGTACTGTGTTTGCCGAAGGCCATACTTCATACTTACATTATCAGTAAAGATCTGAAAGTTAGTATTTGCAAAATATCCAGTCAAATAAGTTAACTATTTGCATTATGTTTTTCCACTGACCTTTGAGAGGAATTGGCTTAGCCATGGACCAGTAACTAGAGCTGTCTAGCTTTCAACAGGGTTTTCAGGTGGTATTGTTTCTGATGGCATAGTGAAGTGTTCCAAACCTAACATTGGGTTTTCCCTTCCAAAAGACACTACTTGAGAGCTTTATTTCATTTGTGACTCTGATGTGTACTATCTCTTCCATCTTGTTAGCCTGAATCATGTTGACTGTTAAAAACTTAATGCATGCAAATGTTACGTTAATGAGCAAGTGATGTTTTCTCCAGGGGACTAAGGTGAGTATTCCAAACTTCTGTTTTGTGGTCCCCAAAACAGTCTTCCTCTTGTAGGCTCATAATATTCCTGTGGCTTTCATTAGAATAGCAGTACATAACGGTAGCTTTGGTAGCCTTTGGTTTACCTGAGAACTATAGGGATTTTCAGAACGTGTATTACCATTTAATGATGGAAAATGGTGCTAGGCTAGGCTTACAATTCTACTACCCCTTCCTTTTTTTTTTTTTTTTTTTTTCTGATGTTGATATAAAATGATGCTATACTTCTGGGTTTTTTTGGTTTTCCATTTCAGATTAAAAATATGAGGAGTTCAATATAAAAATAAATGTTATCAGCTGAAGTTTAAGTTATGATTGTAAGATGATTTTGTAGGGCATTGCCTTCCAGGTAGTGGTGTGAAGCTGAACTATATATTCATCATTCTATAATAATTTATTCCTGCCATACTGCTACGGCTGTTTTGCTTTATCTCTTTTGGCTTTCATTTGACTCTGCATTGAACCAGTTCATCTTGATAAACCAACAGGCGTTGCTTTCTGCTAGGCTGGTTTTCTGTCAGTTTAGCAAGTGAATGGTGCAGTGCTGGGTCAGAGGAATGCAGTTCCCACAGGTTATGCGATTAGAAGATCTCCTATTAACTGGAATAAGTCATTAAGTTAAGTAAATTAAGTTGTTGTATGAAACACTGCTATTGCAGCTACGAAGGCAGATAGCTAATGGCTATGGGAGAGTATCAGGGCAATGGTAAGTTAATGTGGTTGTACATGAATCACCTCCCTAAAAAGCATTCACTTCTCAGTCAGGTTAGGATTGTTACCTCCTCTCAGACAGACTTGGTAGTTGGATTCATTGGATTGCTAATATCCATGGGTCTTGGGTAAGCTAGGGAATAGCACCAGTGCTGTATTTCTGGGGATTCATAATCTTGTCTAAATCTTTTCAGGTACCAATAATAAAACTCACTGACCAGGAGACAGAAGTGAAAGTTGACATCAGTTTTAATGTAGAGACTGGTGTGAAGGCAGCTCGATTTATCAAGGAATACATGAAGGTATCAGCCATATAGTGAATGTTATGCTACTTACCAAGGATGTGCTAGATGCTTAGCTAACCTTTTTTGGCACAGCTTGAAAATTTATTGCTGAAGACTATTTTCATTAATACTGATGAAACATGGATGTTTTAATTTATTATCTGTTGGTGTCCATTCAGTGTTCCCTTTGAGTGCTAGGTGTTTGAGTGAATAAACCTGTACACTGTGGAAGGACTTCTTACAGTCATGTCTAGATCTGCAGATAGGTACTCAACTTTGCTTCTAAAGCAAGTATCTTTTCAAGTTTTGCTTACCTTGAATTTAAGTGATGCTGCATTATGAATACTGTCTTGCTAAACTGTCAAAAACCAGTTCTTGTGTAGCTACACACTTAAAAGTTTCCTTTTATGCTCTGTAGTAAAAGTACTATTTAGAGTGAAAGCTTTGAGTATAGTAAGTGACACTGACATTCAAAGAAGGATGTAAAAATCTTGCTGTTAAGGTGGGAAATAAATTTGATATGTAAGGTCTTCCATCAAATAAGAATTGAAGTCTATTCATACGTTTCTGGAATAAAAACCCCCATGTTTTAGTTCTTCCTGTGGAAACACTGTATAGCACACCACTGAAAATATTTTTCTGTTAGATGAATCTTTGTGTATTGAGATTGTGTAGTTCTTTGTTTTGGAATGTTGACATTGTCATTGATTATACTTATTTTGCTTTGCAGAAATATTCTTTGCTACCTTACTTGATTTTAGTATTAAAACAGTTCCTCCTTCAGAGGGATTTGAATGAAGTTTTTACTGGTGGAATTAGCTCTTACAGCCTAATTTTAATGGCAATTAGTTTCCTGCAGGTAAGTCTGTTCCCTGTTTGTTTCTGTTCTTTGAAATGTTTCTTTTGAAACTTTTTGGGGTTTGTTCCTATGCCCTTTTATTTACTGTTTCTTCTGACGCCCCTTGCAGTGCTCAGCATTACTGTTATGGCTCAGAGTGTTTGACTGTTGAAAGATCCTGTGGACTACCTCTCAAACATCCAGGATCTTTTCAGTGTGAGCTGGAACAGCAGCAGGAGCCTTGTGAAAGGCATAGAGGCTGTGCATTGCTCTCCACACCAGGGCCTGTACCTCAATCACCTTAATGGTGTTTCATAAATCTGCAGGATGCAGTTTGTCTCGTGCTTCCCAGACTACTGGTACTGCATGTGCAGAGTACTTGATTTCTGTGTTTATTAAAATGATGAAATCCAACAGTCAAGTTGGTTTTTTACTTATATGTTGGTTAGGTTTTGACATCCTTAAGACTGGCAGATGCTGTACTTGACTGATGAAATAGCCAAGTTACAATGTTACAAATAAGTTACAACTTCTAAAATATTTTTGTGAGTGAGCCTTGTGCAGGTATCATGAAGTATGGGGTTGGCATCTCTCAGCAGCTGTGGTGGAAAACTTAGATATTCTGCTGCTGGTGGTTTTGACTGAAATATTACTATAGATTTTATATACCAAGTATAATAGGTGGAGATACAGACACAAACCGTGTTTCAGTTGGGGCAACTGGATTGCCCCCCACTTTCTGAAAACATTGAGTTTTGGATTTTCTGTGAAAAATTGGGCACTTTGTTACTGACTAGGCTATAACTTAGTATGCAGTACTTTTTTATTGCTTTTGACTTAGGGAAAAGAGTTCCCTAATCCTCAAAAAACTACATGAGGAAAGATGAAGGAATTCTTTAGCTTCCAGATACTGCTGAAGTGCTGCCCCCTCTCGGTTATGTGAGAATGGTTTAAGTACCTGAAGGGTGAATGACTCAGTTGAGACTTATGTGAAGAAATGCTAGCTGTTTAAATGAGAGCTTTTTGTTGCCCTGTGTTATGGTCTGAAAACTACTAATTTTTAATAAGCAAAACTGGTTTGTGTTACAGCTACATCCAAGAATTGATGCCAGAAGAGCTGATGAAAACCTTGGAATGCTTCTAATAGAATTTTTTGAACTCTATGGAAGGAATTTTAACTACTTGAAAACTGGTATTAGAATAAAAAATGGAGGTGCCTATATTGCCAAAGAAGAAATCATGAAAGTCATGACTAATGGATACAGACCATCCATGCTATGTATTGAAGATCCTCTCCTGCCTGGTAAGACTGTACACTTCTTGCAGTGTTCCAGAGATCTGGCTCAGCTTGTGCTCTCAGCTTGCGTTAGTCTGTCAAACGAGTTAAGAAGCTGCACTGGAAAGAGGCTGTTGCTGGTGTAGAGGTACAGTCAGGTAGGAGGGCTAAGGGGTATGGACCTGAGGTCTCCCAAGATTCTTAGCCTGAGTAAATTGGATTACACGCAAACAGCAGAGTTGCATAATGCTGTGGAGATCCAGAACTGTGTTGAGTACGTAATAAGATTCTCTGACAGCACTGAGAGGGTAGTGAAAGAAAGAATTCCAGGAAATCCTGGAAGGGGGGTTGTTAGCAGAACAGTTCTCCATTGTTGGCTGTGAGAATGAGATTGGAAGGTATAGCTTTTCATGCCACAGGCTGTGGTGCCATATTTCAGATAAATCACATGTATGGGAAAGAAAGGCCCCAGATGCAGAACCTGTCCTGCAGGGCAGTGCCACAGAGACTGCACAGGAACAGGGGTGGCTATCTGTGAAATCCAGCTGAATGGTGGTCGTGGTGTGGAGAGCGCTTTGAACAACTGGCTTCTGGGCTGCACAGGGATCTTTAGAGAATGCCAGTCAGAACTTTGGAGTTGTATGTTCATTTGAAAGTACTTAACACAATTTTTTTTTTTTTTTTTTGATTTGGTTTTGATTCAGTAACCCTCAAAATAATCAAGGTTAATTTTGGCTAAGTGCCTCAGGAAAATTTCCAGCTTTATAGTACTCAGTTTGTATTCTATTTAGACTGCCACAAGTAGCTGAAATTCCAAACCAGCTTTTTAACAAAGTCAATTTTCAGTTAATTTGGACTTCAGCACTAGCATTTCTGGAATGTAATTGGCAGTGAAAGTCCATACTGTCACATCTTGTGTGTTGACTGCTTATGTACAGCACTTTTAAAGCAAATACCATGGATCAGGAGCTGAAGTCTGGCACTTTTCTAAATACTCAATATGCTGAATGTTCATAGTTCCCCAGAAGAGGTTGCAGGCTGTGACACTCATTTGTCTAACCATGTCTCTGATATGTTTGTAACTGAGTTTGTGTCCATCATGACTCTTGTACTTGGCCAGGCATAGGTGTGATTGTGCAGAACTGTCACTGTCATTGAGATTTCCTTTAGGAACTGTGTACTTACTTGTCTGAAGACCCATGTGAATAGCAGCATGAACCACAATTGTTTAGAGTCAAAAATCTTTACTGCCCTCCAGTTCTGTTCCTTTCTATCTGCTGAGGACTGAAGGAGAACAAATTGCATGTGCTGTGCAGTTTTTTAAACACTGCTTATAGTACTCTGGAGAAGAAAAAAAAAAACCAACTTTCAAGTCCAGTAGGGAATCTGAACTGTTCCTCCTAGCATTAATCTTGCAGAAACAAAGAACTGTAGTTTAGAATAGCTGTATGCTATCAAAGAGTTGATAAGAATTAAATTCCTCAAGAGTTTGTATGAGCTGAGATAATGTAATTCTTAAAGGAGATAGTGTTTTGGCGATGGAAATGAAAGCTGACAATATTTTGAAGTTATCTGACCGCTGTGTCTCATAGGGATATTTTCTAGCAGCTACCACAAACCTTCAGAACTTTCCTGATGAAGCTAGGAGGAAAATTACATAGAACATATAGGATGACTTTTTGAATCAGTTCTGATGAGTACAGCTTCCTTAGTTCCAGACTTAATCACATATTCCTGCAGTATCTAAAATTACCTGTCAAGCGTGTGTTAGTAATGTCTAGAACTGTGTTAATTAGTTTAGTTCTGCTATTCCTTCTGTCCCAGTACAAAAATCTTTTCCAAGGGTTCAGGTCCTTGCCCAGTTGACAAGTCATCAGCTCTGATTAGTTTGTGTTCAGATCCACTCAGTGTCTGACTCTGAGGATTGCTGGCAGTACTGTGAAGGAGATGGGAACAAGTTATTTTGATAAAGCGTGGGCACAGATATCTCGACTTAAATTAGCATAAACTGCTGCAGAGTTTTACCCCTGCAAACCTGTGTTTGCACTGTATGCACAAGTTTTTAATTTTGTTTTTCAGTCTTTTTTTTTTTTTTTAGCCTGATCACAGCTGTCTCTAAAGTTCCTGTTAAGCCTTGGAAGAATATTTGTAAAGATGGCTTCTTAATGCAAAAACGAGACAATACAGGGATAAAAAAACCCCTTCTTTTTAATTTATCAAAGATTATCAAAGTAGAGTAAAAGTGGCTCCTGTTAGTGTATGCACTAGTTCAACAATGGAATACTGAAGGGTATAACTCATAAGAATAGCTTTAAAGTAGTCTTGTAGGGAACCAGGAATATGTTTAGTGGGATTAATTTCTTTAAGTTGGAGGAACTGGTTTTTATTCAGCATGAAGTGGTGAGTGATGTCTGGCTAACAGATGAAAGGTGTCATCAGAAGGATGTGATACTTCAGTTGTACCTGCTCATTACCTTCAGTTAGTTCCTGGATTTGGAAGGCACAAGCAGCAAGCTATTGTGTTGTATTGGTTGTAGTGGGTTTTGCTTAGATTCTGGTAGGTACTGTGGGGTTTCCTCAGAGATTCTCATTGTGTGCCAGAAGATGATAATTTCTGTGATTTAAGAACCAAGATTCCAACAAAGATGTTAGAAGTCTACAAGTGGAAAGTTTGTTGAAGTCTGGATTTGAGTTATCAGACTAATGTAGTGGTGATGTATTTTGAAGTAATGGTTTATACTTCATCTTTGTACATAGTCTAAGATCTTTCATCTTGAGTTAGTGTCCTAGGACAGGGTAATGAGATGAAAATTATTCTTTTAGCATTATCTAAAGGATGGAGTTGCCATAAACTTATTGTAGCTGCACGATTTCAGTTTCTCAAAGCACTTGCCCTTTTTGTAAAATATGTAAAAAGTAAAAGAATTTATTAAGGAGAAGTGCAAAGCCAGGCACTCAGAAGTTTGCTCACAAGAATATGTTGGAGCAGGGTAGATGATGTCATCTTATAAGAGGTTTGTCTAAAGTTGGTCTAGCGGTATCCTCTATTGGAAGACATAACTGTTTGCAGTTGACAAATATTTTAATCTGTGGTTGTAAAACAAGCTTGGCACTTACTCAGCAGACTGTTAGGGAGGCATGTTATTTTATACCTTTATGAATCAGGTGATTATCAAAGTCCTCCAGTCATTTCTGATGCTCAGAACGGAAATGATTTTGATCTCGTTTCAGACTGGTGGTGGCTAGAGTAGCTACATTGCTACTTTTTAACACCCAAGTTTAAAATTTGGAGTTCCAGCTGTGCTGCTCCTTTCATGAGACAATTTGTTCTTAATCCTGAATTGCTGTGGGCACTAATGAAAGTTCTAAACCTTACATTCAATGTGTTTTCTTTGAAAAGAGACTCTTTAACTTGCAGAGTTTATTATGCTTCGTGTTGCTTGCTTCCGCATCTTGATAGGTCACAAGTACAGGAAGTAAATAGATTTGAGATTGGCAGCATCTATTGAGATTATCTCTTCTAGCCTTAGCAGCTGCCCAAAATTATTCATTTCAGCTTTTCAGTATCAGCTATTTGTCATTAGAACCTGCAAATATATATGTTTGTGTGTGTGCATAAAACATATGTGTTTATAAAAATACACAGATACACTGAAGTTAGCATTTGAAAGAACCTCTTTAATGCTGAATGTTGCAAAAAGCTGTTTACTAGCTAATGGCTTAACATGAATGGGTCTGCTTCAGTCCTAGCTCATGGTCTTACCTTTACCTTTTCAGGCCGTGTTCTTAAAACTGCTTCAGGTAAAGGAAGGCTACCTGATGGAGTGGTAATACTGATAGCAAGTGATGGAAATTTTGGACATGCTCCTTTAGGGATGAAGGCTTTGTAAGAAAGAATAAGGATTGAATTATACATGAAATCACACACCATTGTTATCTGCTAATGTACATCTGAGGATTGAAGTATGTATGATTTTTTTAAAGAGTGACAGCATTTGGGTTGCGTGCTTTAACTGATCAGTCTAGATTGTGACAAAAGAAGAATGCTCAGTTATGTAAGACATGGCTCTCTAATGAGAGTGATCTCTCAGAAGAAAATCTGTTCAGGACGGCAAATGCAAATGTGGGATCTTCTGGCTTCTTTAATATGTTGTTTTCTGGATTGGGTAGGGTCACCTCTATACATACTTGACAGGTGCAGTTCACAGTAGCTCCAGCTGCAGCCCAAGTCAGAAGCTCTGCAGACTGTATAACTGATTAAGACCTGTTAATTCAGACATTTTTATGAACTAGTTACAAGTGCAGAATGAGGCCATCCAAGAACCTATGTATGGCATGAGCTATTCTGCCTCTGTTCTCAGATCTGCTTCAATCAAGACTCAAAATACAACTTCATTGATTTAAGCTAAACTGCCCAAGTTTACTGTAAGTGGTTTAGGGAAGGCTTATGATTTCTTTTGCTGGCACAACAGAGGAGGTAGCGACAACTGATGAACGGAATAACCAATATTTTGTGGCAGCCCTGTCTTCATTTTGGTGTAACTTTATGCAGAATATATGTCAAATGTACCTGCCTAGAATTAGGTTAGACTAAACTAATACAGATTGTTTGAGTGTGTATTCTTAATTCATTTTATGTGAATTTATAGAATCAGTTTGGAAAAGAGCCCTAACATCAAGTCCAACAACCATAGATGGACTTGAATTTAGTGGTAGGTGCAATTATGTCTGTTTAGCCACTTGTATGTATTCCATTTCTGTATTGCTTCTCAATTTAATTCTCTTACATATATATGTTTAGAATATCATTACGTGGCTGGACACAAGTGTCCTGCCTCTGAAAAACCTATACTGAATTAATCATTACTTTTCTAGTAGAATTAACATTGTGTTCTGATTTTGTGACCACTGAAATATCTTGGTCACTTTTCAGCTGCCTTTGGACTCAGTCCTTCGTGAAGTCCTCTGTGAAGAACATTACTGTGTGTTTCCTCCTAGAGTCACTGTCCTAGGCCCACACTTAACTCTGCTTTTACTTCAGAATAGTCCATTAGTAAAGAAACCACTTGGAGAGGCTTCTGTAACCTTGAGCCTAGTGGCTGTTGGATGCTGCAGCAGTGCATTCAGAGCAAGATACTCAGTTATGTCAGTAAACAGGAAGTATTTCTTGATCAATTTTTATTTGACCATGTGAATTACTGGAAAAATTCTGTTTTCCCAAAATGCTGTAATGTTTTCAGTTAATTTCCATTGATTGTGCTTTTCTGTTAGAGTGGCATTATGGTCGGAGAATTTTGGAAGGATTAAAATGTGTAAAACCAAGGCTGTGTTTTTTTCCTCTGGATGGCAGATCTCAGCATGTTTGTCTATAATGGTTTGCTGGACAAAACATTTAGGGGAGTGAAGGGTTCCTGTAAAGTCAAATTCAGCCATGTTGGATTTAGTCCTCCAAAGGATGGATTCTGTCCTTTACCCATCAGTTTTTCAAAGCAGATTTTTCATTGATTTCTTTTATTCATAGGCCCTAATCTGATTTTCATATTTGGTGGTTCATCCCTTTCTAGTGTTCTCACAGCATTTCACACATCATTCTGAAAGAGGGAACCTTTCACTGTAAGCAGTTCTCTACCCACTCAAGACCTAGTCTGTATTTTATGCAATTTGAGAGCAGTTTTATTGCTTCTTAAATTGAGTGCTGACAGTGAATTTTGGTGTTTGGTGCCAAATACATCTACAGAAAGCCCCCAAATGCTTTTTGCTAGTAATAGCAAGATCGTTCTAGGTATCAGATGGGGGATCTGTTCTTGTACATTGTCACTGATACAGAAGGTGTAGCATGTTCCTAACTGCTGCAGTTCCTCACATGGCACTAGATTTGGAAAGAGTTCCAGTTAAAATGCCTAAAAAAGGGCAGTTGAGAGTGCCACAAACTTGATCAAAAAACAATGCTGTAAAAGCTTCTGGTATCTTCTATGATAGATTTTTGAGAAACTGGCTTATCCTGTGGAGATAAATATCTGTATGTGCTGGTTTTAATCTGTTGTTTTGATAAGGTTAAATAGGGTTTGATGTGAGTCTGTTTGACCTAATGAAGATAATGTGGTTACACAGGTGATATTTTAAACTGAATTTGGCCTGCAGGAACTCTACTGGTAAGTGAGACACGATGCTTTAAGCTTGGTAGGTTCCCTCTTGAAGACAGCTCTAAGAGCTTTAAGCTGATCTCTAGGCTCTGTTTCTTTCAAATGCTATATGTGAGTGTTTTAAAAGTGGTAAATTGAATGCATAATGTTAAGTGTTATTCCTAAGGTCAAGTTCTTTTGTTGAGATAGGCACACTTAGGTGTTCCTGATGTGGCTAGGATGGGATAACCAGTTTAAACAGAGTTAAGCTTGTATTGTTAAGGCTTCTGAGCTTTAAGTCTGAATAATTTTTTGGTAACTGATATTAAAAAAAGATGATCTGATGACTGTCACATTATTTCAGGAAACGACGTTGGCAGAAGTTCTTACGGTGCCATGCAAGTGAAACAAGTTTTTGATTATGCCTACATTGTTCTTAGCCATGCAGTATCACCACTTGCAAGATCATACCCAAATAGAGATTCTGAGAGGTAATTAGTTCACTTTTTCAATATCCATTTGTCTGTGTAATCAGTTAGGAATGTTTGGGTCTAGATTCATAAAAGGACTATTGTTATTTATTGTTTAACTGTGGCTGTATTGAAATCTGCACAGAAATTTAAGCTGCCCAGGGATGTGAGAGTGCAATGCCTCAATGTGCAGCATTGAAATGAAGAGAGTGTGATAAAACCCAGGATGAGTCCAATGTGAGATTCTGTTAGAGTGGAAGGGAGCCAGAACATAATTGGTCTTTCCTCAAACATTTTGCTTAAAGTATTTCAAAGGAAGGTTTGCTGGTTTAATGTTTAGTATGATGCATGTCTGTATTGTGGCAGAAAGAAATGTGTGTGGTCAAATTGTTTGTTCAGACAATTAGAAAACTAGCAACAAGGCTAAGAATTTCCCTTTTAATACATGCCCCCATAAGCTGTTTTAAAAGACTTGATGTGTATTTAAAAATTAAAAAAATAATTCAAAGTACTATATAAAAAATATTATTAGAATCAGTTCAGTTTGATCATAATCTCAGAACTGCCATTAAAAGTACCATATTTCTAGACATGCCATTTTTAATGCAGTTCTTAGTGTCTTTTATAGAAACACAACCAGTACTTTCTGAGCTCTCACCTTCACAATTTCTGCTTTTTGAAAGGAAGAGGAGAAAGACAATGAAGGCATGGCAGCAGGGTGATATTTCCATTCATGTATCTGCTCTAGCACCTTTTGTTCTAAGCCTCCATGTGAATTTGGGCTATATCAAAGGATGTCTCTTCCCTGAGACTTCCCTAAAATCCCAATGGCTTTGAGCTACCTAGCTAATCACAGGGAGGGATGGCTGTAATGTGTCACACAAACCATCTTGATACAATTAGAAACTCTAGTTATGATGTAAACTTCCAGCATTAATGTCATTGGAAGGTGAAATAGTTTTCCTCTTTACATCAAAGTGGATGGAATCTTTTACTTGTGAGTTTAAAACTGATAGTAGTCCTGTAAATCCTTTAGGTTTTCAGTGGTATTAAATTTACAAAGGTTGGGACCGCACTGTGATGGAGGTACAGAAGGAGTGGTACAGTGTTGCATGTTGACATTTGAGACTGCTGGCTTAAGATATTAAAGGTCACTGTTAAATGTGTATTGGCTGACAATTCTTGGTACTAAATGAAACTTTGTTCTTACCCAAGTACAGATAGAGTAACTTAGGGATATTCTGGAAGTTTGCTTGTCTTGGGTCCTGGCCTCCATTAACTTCTCTGTTTTTTTCTGAAGGATACAGTCATTCTCTTATGAGGTATCTGTATTTACTACAGACATCAAAAAGTGTATTTGTAAAGCATTTAATGGGAGCCTCAGGTGTCATCAATACATGCACTTTTCATGGACTTGTACTTGTTACTGTATCTGGGGAAATGTTTGAATTTTGTCACAACTGCAAACCTGTGGAGCAGTCCAAGCAGTGGTGTTCAGGTGTTATGTCCAACCTGTCTGCGAGTTCTGGGCTGTCTGTGCCAGTGAATGTCAGAACCCATCATGCCACTGGCTTGTTTGCAAGAGGAACAGCATTCAGCAAAGTTCTGTACACAAATACTTCCCCTAGCACCAGTGTTGTCAGTGCCAAACGGCTTGTAAGTGGATGATGAGCTGTTTGGTAACAAGTTTGTTGTAGAAATCAACAGTCCATGTTTGGTCTCAGTTAAACTTGATGTACTTGGGTAATCCGGGTATGTTTGTGGGGCAGAGTGGTCCATGCTCTGTATAAAGACCTTTCTGGTGGCCTGACCTAAAGCCTGGCTGTCAGGGAGCCCTTTGTCCTGATCCATTTTTTCCCTTTTCTAGACTTGTTAGTAGGTAGGTTAAACTACAGCAGAACTGTAACTGTAAACAGTGGGCTCCATTTGAGACCAGGGACTGGCTACATGACACTCTACTAGAGGGATCAGGAGTAAATGAAGAGTACTTAAAAGGATAGGAAGTTGCAGGAGGCTGAACTCCCCAGGCTGAGTTTATTGAGTTTTGTCCTAATTGGGGCCAGTGTTTTCTTAAGTGGGATGGTTTGTGCTTGAACTGTCTGTTGGGTTTGAATTCAGATTTCCTCTTTCCAGGGAAGGTTTCTGTGTACAGAGTTCTGTTTCGTAGATGTCACTCTCAGTAGATTTCACATCTTTCTTGGTGATCGTTGTGATTCTTTTTCAGGGTCTGACCAACACAGATGACCAAATGTCTCCGTTAATTTAAGGCTTTCTAGACAACTGCTGCTTCTGATGTTCCCAGTGGGGAAAAAAAAGTCAGATTTTATTCCTTCAGCAGCATAGGCCTTTTTCTTCTTCATGTTCTGTAGTAGGAAGTCCCTCAGAATAATAAGGGATAGATTCACATCACTGTTACTACCATCTTCATTCAGGCTTCCAAATAGAACATGTGAGATGTAGTGGGAATTAAAAGCTATCTTCTGTCCTGGAAAAGCTTTCCAGCTGAATCCTGAAGGTAATTCTTACAGCTACAGAAATTACTTTACTGTTTTGTCCCCAGTCAATCCCACCTGTCCCCTTCCAAGAACAGCTCAGGAGAGCTTGATTGACAGTTTGGTTGATTTTATTAGAGCTAACAGCTTCCTGTCATCTTGGAAAAAGAAGTTTCCTTTTAGGAGAACAGAGACTGATCCATTTTGAACTTGTACAATTTGTATGCAAGGTGAAGTTTGGTGTTGTGTCTTCAGCCAAGGTGATTGAAAATCATGATGGATTTCTTAATATTTAGGGCCACATGAGTCTAGCTCAGTTATGGACAGGATATCTCCTGCTTAAGGATTGGTGTCAGTATGTGTTTTGAACAGCTTTCATATGATCTTTGGCCCTAGCCTGTCTCTGGGAAAGAGTGTGCATCTTAAGTGAGCTCACCTCTTTAGTCTGTGAGGAATGATATTTTCATAGAATCATTCAGGTTGGAAAAGACCCCTAAGATCATCAGGTTCAGCTGTTAACCCAGCCACTGCTATGTTCACCATTAAACCCTGTCCCTCAGTGCCATATTTACATGGCTTTTAAATACACCCAGGCACAGGAACTTCATCACTTCCCTGGACACCCTGTTCCAGTGCTGGACAACCTGTTTGCTGATGAAATTTTTCCTAATATCCTATCTAAACCTGTGGTGCAGCCTGAGGCCATTTCCCCTTATGCTTTCACTTTTACCTGTTCATGTGGAGCTTGACTGGAGCTTTCCATATTTGGTTTTGCTGAATGTGATTTCATCACTCTGATCCTTTTAAGAGCGATCTTAAGATTGATTTGCCCAGTAGTTGCAGTGTAATGAGAGTTAGAAAGTGTCCCTGTGAACCAAGGTCTTGCAGTGTGTAAAAGGAGGAGCGTCTGAGTTCTTACTATAAAATAAGCTAGGCCTGTAAATATCTTATTCCTGGTCTTACTGTATGATAATATTAAGGGAAAAAACTTAAAGGGACATCTTTCTCAGGAGAGCTGTCTAATTCTACTAACCAGTTAACTGTATTTTTTCATGTCTTCCAAACAAGCATCTTTGAAGAATTGTTTGTCTCAGACACTAGTAGAAATTTTGGCCGCTGTCAAAATAAAAGCCCCAAATGCATGAAATTTTCTCATAATGAAGGCAAGGTAGATGAATAGGTTTTTTGTTCCTAAGTTTCTTCAGTGTTGAAAACAGATTTAAGCACAATTCCCAAATGCTTGTTTTAAGAAATTGTTCTTTGAACCCATGGATATGCTTGAGTCCCATACATAGGAAATGGTGTTCTTTGAGATCGGTATCTGGTTTGATCACGCTTGCTTCCTCTTCTTTGCTGCTATATTAAGTATATGTCAGTATAACCTTAATCACCTTTCAGTTTCTGATGTCTCATAATGAATGCTTTCAATTTTGCTGCGCAAGCAATGTAGCATGGATCTGCCTTTGGACTCCTGACCTTATAACTGAGTGAATTTCCTTTTTTCTACCTTTATACCAAAAAAGAGAGTTTAGGGCTTTGATCTCCATGCTCTTTGAAAGAAACTGGTGGGAGAATTTATTCCCCCATTCTGTGCATGCAGCTCTGCCACAATTGTTGGTGTAGCAGTCGCTTCACCTATTAGGCCTATTTGATAGCAGGCATTTTTAGTATATCAGTCACCCAGTCTGATAAAAATACCAACCTGTATTGTTCATTTTGCTTCTGGTATATGAAATCGTGACTCTTGATTTACTTCCAGGAAAGTTCTCCAAGAAGCATCAGGCTTGACAAACTCCTTATATATATCAGCTTATGTTACTTAGCCCATGTTCACTTTCTGGTTCTAAGACCACAGCTGGTGGTAGTTTTAAATTTATGCATTATCCTGGAGTAAAAGCTCAACTATTTCTGAAGGCTAATTCTCAGATGAAACTTCTTAACTGCAAGATTTCCTTCTCTGTCCTGGTGCTGAAGAGACCCAGTCTGGTGCATGTTTGAGTCCCATACTGACATTCCTGTCTTGAGAACTGCGAGGGCCACAGCTGAATCTCTGCATGGTCATCCCTGTCTTCATTCTGTCTCCTCTTGCTCAACTTAGTTTTTGAGAAACCCGAACTGCATTGAGTATTCAAAATGCTGCTACATCATGGGAGCATACATACATTAACAAAATGTGATCCTCTGGTTTATTTGTTCTTTTCTTAGTGTGCTCTGCTTAGCTCTTGAATGTTCCCAAAGAATCATCTGTTATAACCCAGAGCTTTAATTTTTAAGTGGTGACAACCACACCTTTAATCTGCATGTAAAATTCAAGATTTTATTTTCCAGCATGCATCATTTTATCTACATTACATAAATAGAATCGTGGATGACATACATTCTGTCCTGGTGGCTCATCTGCAGCTATTGGACTTGTAATTTAGATTATATAATTTGGTTCAATGTTTGCTTAAAATGCTGGGCTGACTTTTTTAGTACTAACAGTAACATGCCTTTAAAGCTGGAAGACTGACATGGAACATGTGGTGTTTGGTCTTGCATGAAATAGTAATCCCTAGGACAATAGAAGTATCACTACTTCAAGTGTTACTATGAAACCTAGTAAAGGTAGTTTAACTATATTAGGGTTTTGTATGTCCTACCTTCCCATTGTACACCTAAACCAAAAGAAAATTCCAGTACAGGTACCAGGTACCTTTGTGATGCAAAATACAAAATGAACTTTAATATAAACATTGAAGATTAAAAAAATTAACATTACGTGTTCCAAAGTGGTAACTTTGCACAGCCCATTTTTGTACAATAGTAATTTCTTCATGTGTCTTGAGCATGGAGTTTAAAGTTAGTGTTTCAGTGACTAGTCTCTGATGAAAAGAAAGCTTGAAAATTTATCTCTCAAACAAGAAGACAGCTCACTCCTGCTCAAGAAGTACGATTCAAATAGCTGAATGTTGGGAAGGTGTGTTGGAAAAACACTGCTTTGTTGATAACTGGTCACTGTTCAGCAGGACCAGGTAAGCTTTTTCTCTGAGCCTCTTACTGTTACGAATTTATTAAAATTCTAACTTGTTTTGGAGCCAGTCCGTTTCTTGTTGCACTACCTCACGATCCATGGTACTTCCTTTATACTTGTGGGGGCCGTAACACCTTTGAAGTTGTTTTGTAAATCTGGAAGCAAGGATTAGTGAATGACTCTCTCCAGACAGCCAGTCATGGTGCTGGGATGTTCATGTTTTCCGTGCGTCCCATACCTGCTTATAACCCAGACTCTGTGGAAAAACTTTCTGTATGGAGAAATGCAAGAACCATAAATTGCTTTTATCAAGTGCACTGTTACCAGCATGTACATTCTTTATAGTTAATATGCTCTCCATTTAGAAATACAGAGTAAAAATCTTACCTATGTGTCACTGCTTGCATGTTAGTATGGTAGAAGAAAAATATGAATATAAGTGGTGCTACAGTGGATTAAATGGTGTGCTAAAAAAAGGAAGGTTCAAAAAGATTCTTTGCTTAGGGATATCTTAAACTGACTTTTAGCATAATTTGGTAGCTTGTTAAAATGCTTGCAAATATGTAACCAACAGTCTTTGTTTAATACTTAATTGAAAAATTTTTTTAGCACATTAGGTAGAATCATCAAAGTGACCCAAGAAGTGATTGACTACAGGGCCTGGATTAAAAAGAAGTGGGGGAGCAAAATTAATTTATCACCTGAACTTGGTAGGTATAGCAGGAAACCAACTTAAAATTTTTTCTTGAATTTGATGTAATTCAAAATACTCATGCCTTGAAATTAATCATTCAGATATACAGGAAAAAAATAAAAGGAACTTGTAACTTTCTAACCCAAGATAAGTTTTCTCTGAGCCCGTTTTTCAATTAGCTTGTTAAACTGCAGCTCTTCTTAGACTTCAAGGCCCACGTGTTTGTATTCTGTGCTCTTAAATGATACTTATGTTTTCTGTTAACAGATAATAGGTTGAAAATAAGAGACCAGATAGCTCTCTGCAATGGAGAACAGCAGCAGAACAGAGACTCTGAACCACCTTACAATCAACACTTGGCATTGTCATTGGCCAGTACACAACAGTTATCCTCTGGTTCATCTGCCTCTTCCGTGTCATCACTCTCCAGCAGTGACATTGTAAGCTTTTTCTTTTAATGGGTTAAACTAGTAAGTAGCAGTTTATCTTCAAAGCCTCAGTTGATATGATAGCAGTTAGTGTGATACTATCCCTAAGCTGCTACAGCAAATCAGTAATGTCCCCTGCTCAGAAAAATTACTGAAATTAAATATTTTTCTAATTAAATAGAATGGGTCTTATTTCCATCCTAAATCCTTGGTACCCTTTGTGGTAGTAGTTAGATGTAAGGAAATATAACAACCCAATTTAACAGTAGCTAATTAAGCAGAAGAGTAGAAATGCCTTCATATATTCTTCCATTAAGCAAAATCTTCCATTGTCAAATTCTGATCCTTGTTCCCCATACCTGAAATTGAACATGACCATTAAATTGTGCTGTGAAGGTGAATAATACTCATTATTTTCAGCCAAGCAGTTAGTTCATGTTTTAATGGTGACAGGGCACTTGCATAAATTCTTGTCAGCTTCCTTATTTGAAAGTAATTGCTGGGCTTTATTATAACTTCCTGGAAGAGGAGGCTGCAGTCTCTTGAGGTATGTTCCCAGATTCTTTAAGGTTCTGCCAGGTGGTTTCATTTTGGTATAAAGTTAAATGAGTGCAGAATTGGGCAGTGCAGATTATAAAGCACAGCATTACAAGGCATGAGTGGCTCACTGTACATCTTCTGAAGCATTTTGTCGTAGGTAGAGGCAGTGATGGAACAAGATGTAATATGCAGTCAACTATGATAGTGAATAACTGGATGATGCCAAGAGAGGTCCAAATACCTGTTTCTTGGCTGCTTTCAAAATCTAGTCAAATATGGAATTAAAAATTGGGAATTGTATTCAACAAAAATTTAGTAACTTTTGAGGGACAAGCACTGCCATTATATGTTCTGGTTACTTCCTGTAATTACTTTACGCTACTGTTTTTTTGGTGTTGAATTGCCTTTTTATGCCACCTTCAGTAAACAGGACAAATGTTTTAGTTGTACCATCTGGCTAATGAACAAAGAACAGCATGATACTTGCCAGTGACACTATTAGCCATGCTCCTGGTTTAAGTATATCAGTGGGAAAGATTTTGCTGTAATAAATTTTATGAAAAAATGCAAGTATTTCTTTATTACATTGGGAGTGCACAGTATTGTGTGGTGAGTCATTATGAACTCCCCTTAGTCCTGTTTAACCTGATGTTGAAGGTGAAACTTCATTGCCTGATGCCAGAGAAATTAATGAAAAGTGAAAAGAAAGCTCTCAACAAAATAGAACTGAAATCAACTTCGGCATTCACAAAGTAAAAGGAAATGCTACGTTTTCTAACAAAATAAAAAACCATGTCCTTGTGAGAAAGGCCAGGTCATATGTCCTTAGCAGACTGTGGTGGCATGTTATCTTAATTTGGAATGGAATGGTAGGTTTCTGACAAATGACTGATGAGTTCATCCTACTCTTACTTGGATGTGTGAGGAAGAGCAAGTTCTGGCTGAGCAGTCCTGAGGTGCACCTGATTCAGGAAGAGAATCCTATTCCGCCATAGTCAGGTGATCTGTGCCATGATCTGGCATAATGCTGTGCCCAGGTTGCAGTAGAGGAACATCTGGCATGTGTGCCAACTTGGTGTTCGTGCCAAAACTTCTGGTGCAGTATTAATAGGCATGATGTGGTGAGCTTTGCTATCAGCTTCAGAAGAAGGTAATTATGAATGTGGTGCATCTCATCACTTTGGAGTTACATGTAGTGTTACCTCTGATCTTGTGGGAGGCTTGTTCTTTGGGAAGGATTCTGTTTTTATTTAAAGTTAAATCCTCTAAACTTTTCCGATACTGGAAGACTGAAGGCAAGGTACAGATTATAAAGAAAATGCAGGTGACAAGGAGACGATAGAGTTACAGCTTGCTGACCTCTTCCCAATAATTTAAAGTTTTATTTTAATAGCAAGATGTTATTCCCTATGTTGCTATTAACCTTAAACACAAAGTCTACATTAAGACATTGTTTCAGGAGGTGCATTTTTCATGACTGCAGAATATCTTTTGCTGTTTATGAGGTGCAAGATCGTATCTGCTAAATTGGAGGGACTAGATAGCGTATTTGCTCTTCTACTTACTGCTAAAGTTTCACTGGTAATAGTGATCAGCTGCATCTGGTCCTTTCTGAGTTCTCCTACTAATATAATAGAAGTCAGCTTACTTGTGTTGAGGAAGAGGTAATAGACTTGGAAACTTGTGACATTACTTTGTCACGCTGCCCCTTTCCAGCCATCCACTCCAGCACAGTAGCAGTTGTATTCTGAAATCATCACATCACTGTTCACTGGTGATAAGTCTGGAGGTCTTGGCGTGTGTTTGTCAACATGTCCTGGAAACAATATTGGCAGCATATATTGAGTGTGCAGGCGTTATCAGAGCAGTGCAGTATTGCTCATAGGGATCCTAGAATTTTTATTAAACCCTATAATTGGATAGTTGGTTGCAATACAGCATGCTCTATGGTTTTTAAAGATTTGCTTCCTTGGAGTTCTGACAGCATTACAGATTTTGCACTAATAATCTGTAAATATGACTCAGCAGCTGAATAGATAAGGGTTCTGGTGTCTTGGACTTGCGAGTCTGTCAGCTGAAGCAATGAGTATAGATTAATTCTGGCAGCAGGAGAACAGGTTTCAGAACAAAAACAAGGAGCATGTTTTTCTCGAGACTGGATTGGCATTAACCAGAGCTAACATTCAGAAGCCAACCTCTCAATGGCTGTATATGCTCAGAAAAATGGAAGTGTAGGAATATAAGAGCCTACAGTTACTACCCTGAGTTCTCCACACTGGTGGCAACCTTTTGAAGATGAGAACTTGGGTACCACTGGGGAACAAGAGAACTGCCTCTTTCTTCTCTTTCCCCATATAATTTAGATTTATGTGCTTTTTCTCAGCATACCATCTGAAACTCAGGAGGATGTTGGCTTTCATGTTTGCACATCTAGGATTAGCTTGCAGGAGAACACACTTCTGGGCTACTGTCTACACAGCCCAAAATTGGATCTAACGAGACCAAATCATAATTTGAACAAAAGGTACCCTTTTACGGATTTCCCGGAGTAGCAAAGCTATTTACAAAATGCCTTAATCTAGTACTCTCTGGCCAATGAAATTCTAGCCATGCTGTCTTTAGTAGGTGTCTTAGCCAACTGCAAAATCTTAACCACAAAGGGCATCTTTTCAAAGGGCCAGTAAATTTTGGATCAAAGACCTTGTGCAAGAGAAGCCTGTTCTTCGGGTGTCACTGTAACTGTTAGTGGGAGACCTGTTCAGTTTATGGGGTTGCCTTACTGCACGTGTCAATACAGAGCTCTGACTCACTCACCAGTACTTCTAATACAGTTCTTCTCAAGATACTGAGTATTAAAATTCCTGCCTTGTTACCTTGGATCTGTGAAAAATGTAAATATTAGTGATCAGGAGCAAACTAAAGAACTCATATTAAAAAAATCTTATGGATACAAGGAATCTGGCTATCAGATTGTATTAGACTGTACACATATTTTTCTCAATTATTTTAATTATCAAACTGATCTGTGTAGTAAGTCTTCTCTCAATGAAGCTTTCTGCTGATTTCAAATACCCTATGCTGGTCTGAAAAAATGCTGTGTATATTCCTCACTCCTGCAAACAGGTAAGTTGTACAATACATTCCCACATGATCCAACAAATGTTGAAGTAAATAAAGGAAGATGCTTTATAAATGTCTTTGTCATCAAGGACAGTGAAAAGTGTGTGAATTTTTATTGTATGGAAGCAAGAATCAAACTGTTCCACAACAGAAAACAAGCCTCTGGCATTAAAAAATCTCACCTTCACACTGAGTTAAGTGATTGTTATGAGAATCTGAAACCAGATGGGAAAGAGCTATGTTCACCCCCAGCTCTCTACTTGTTTTGGCTAGTTGGAGATGTCAGTCTCAAAATCCAAGCAGTGACCAAATTCTTCTTGAAAATGCTCTTTGTATTGCTTGCTTGCTTGCTTGCTTGGCTTTTTTTTTTTTCTGGGCGCTTTTTTTTTTTTCATTCTGGACCTGCACTCTATAACTGGTGACCAGGATTTCTTGTTGCTTAAGCATTGTGGAAAAATGCTTTTCATTATCTCAGGAAATCCTAGAGTAGTGCTAGAGAATATCTACTGCTTGATCAACAGTCTCTGCCAAGTAAGAAATAATCCTAGGTATGTTTTTGCAGTCTCATGTTGGTCTGGTTTACTTTGTGGTGCTAACTGCTTTGCAGTTTTGATGATGTGATGCCAAATAAAGCTTAATATTTTATGTGACAGTGATGCCTGCATATCAGTAGCAGATAAAATGGCTCATAGGAAATTCTCCTGTTACCTTATGGATAGATAATGTCATATCCGTCACAGAAACTCCGAGTTGTCTGCTACAAGTTTGGTTCTAACAAATTTCATACACCTCCATGTTTCTGGTGATAATGTTGTGTGGGCTTCTAAGATGAGATAATTTCGTGAAGACCTCCGAGTTCTCAAAACGATGCAGTCATGCCAAGGTAGTTGAAGTTTCAGTGAAAAAGGTACCCCTGTAGTCTAGCTTCAGAGGTGACACAGTCCTTGCCTCTTTTTAACTTCTTAACATTTACCGTGTCTTCTTTCAGACTCTTTTTGAAATTTTAACTGTAACCCTTGCAGGGTTATAAAAAGCTTTCATCAGAATGTCAGTGTGTAATCTTCCCACGGTTCAGCCCCATCAGCTGGAGAATATGCTGAGCTTCAGTGTTTTGTGAATGTGTCCTGTCACTGTATTGTATTATGTATTCAGTATCTTGATTGAATGCTTACATTCTGAGACTAATATATAAATATGACTGATAAGAATAAGACTCATTATTCTTACAGTTCTGCTGAATGCATACAAGATCCACACTTATTTTTGGAACTGTTACTTGCTTTGCAGTAATTGAGGCTTAGTACTTGAACTCAACATGCCTAATGAATTTATCAACCATCTCACCTTCCTTCCTATTAGCCAGACTAAATTTCAGTTTATTAGCAGGAACTATTGTGATTCCATATTCACAGAGAGGTAATAGAGTATATGACGTACCTTGTCTGGATAAATGTGCTTTTTTAAAGTGATGAAATTTGCAGGCATAAGGCATGCTTATCTGCAGTAGAGAGACAGACACTTCAGAATATGTAACAGCTGCTCTTGTAGTCTTGTTAAATCCATCTTAATGAATGATTAATTTGTAGAGTTGTAGTTGAAATTGTATGTGTAAGGAGTGGGGGCAAAAGGAGGTTGCCACATAAAATTCTCATCCTGAGAGCAGGAGCTACACACGTTTCTCTCTTCTTTCTATATGCCTGAATATTCTTGTGTCCTAACCAGAGTAACTGTTCAAATGTATGAATAGTTGATCATCTTTGTGTAGAATAATGCAAGTTTTGTCTTAAGCTTCTCCCCTTCCTGAAAAAATAGAGGCAAACTCTTAAAAAAGCCTCTTAATGTTTCGTTTTCAGAGAGATGTAAGTGCTGGCTTGCAGATAGGTTGTTTGCAAATAAAGCAGTGGCAACCCTAAATGCAGGACAGCCTGGTGTTAGTGGGGAAAAGCATTTAATTGACATTTGATTTGGGGCATTTAAGAGTGTAAGCCCCCAGATCCTTTAAAACTGCATTCTTTTTTCTTTTTCTTGCTGTGCAGATTACTAACACTTCCTGTGGACCAGAAGGGAACATATTTTTCTAGTGCTGCTTTTGCCTATTTTCCTTTCACTGTATGGCCCCATGTTTGTTTTTGAGGTTTTTAACCTGTATCTCTGACAGTGTGGTGTTTTATACTGTCTCGTGCTCTTCCTCGGTTCTTCTGTATCAGTTCCTTGAGCAGTCTCTTCTCCATATCCACTTGAAGTAAGAGTAAATTTTTGCAAAGCTGCAGGAGGCACAATTTTGAATACAAAATTCTAAAGTAATTTTATTCAATAAGTTGTTCTAAGCAGTAGAGGATGCAGAGGGAATTTGTAATTCAGCAAGTAAAGTGGGATTTTTCTGATGTGAGGTCAGTGAAGTAAGGAGAGAAGCACATAATTTTGAAAGAGTCGACTTCAGAGTAGTTTCTGGTGCCAAAGTCTTAAGTTGTAATCTTGCCATATCTTAACATTCCCTCCCATGAAAAAAAACCCCAGAGAGGTACCTAAGTAATTTTAGGATGAAAGAAAACCTAAATACAGTATTTGTAGTCTAGTATGGTGCATGTTCAGATTTCATAATGAGTCCTATAATTTAATGCATAACTTGAAAATTAAACTGGAAATATTTTTATATTGTTAACAATACAGACCAGTTGAAAGCCTGTGAAATGAAAATATTGGGCAACAAAGGAAGTTTTAAATCACACACTCTTGGGGCCTTTTTTATTTAAGATGGCTCATCTGAAATACAGTGAGTATTGATAAAACATGGAAAAAGCTTGCAGTCAGACCTCTCAGGATATAATGAGCTGTGACTGAAGGGGTACTGTACTTGTATTTAATCTGGTAGATACTAATTAGATAATGTTTTCAGTTGTCCTTCTGTAAAACAAACATGAATGCTTTTAGAGGATGCATATTTTTCAGTTTGCTTGTGTGTCCTATATTCTTTCACTTTTCCCCTTCTGTAGTCACAATGACCAATTTCTTTTTGCAATGAAAGGCAGAAAAAACCAACCAATTTCACCTCAACTCAAGACCTGTATTGTTTATAGGCTGGCCAGTGGAAGTGGAGCAACTGTATTGATGCAAATTATCTTGTGATCTTCCATAGAAGTAGAAATTTTGTTCATCTCAATTCTACTTTATTTACACCATAGTTGAAGTTATGGCTCCACCTACCAAGAAGGAAAATGGCACACAATGTGGAAGAAGTGGGTTGAGGGCGGGGGTTGATCATAAAGTCACCTTGGAAGCGCGGTGTTTTATCAAGCGGAGTTACGTACGCTGGGGCTAAAACCGTTCAAGTGAGAGCGTGCATTGAAGTTCTTCTCATGCGCATGGCCCCAAACTATGACATGTCTGAAGTTCTCTGGTGTTGCTTTACGTTCAAAGGAGTGTGGTTTTACACTTTACTAAGCCAATTCAGTAACACGATGTATATGCTAGCCAAATTTCCTTTCATTAGCTGCTCCAGCATTTCTGCACTGGTGTTCACCTAATCTTGTGGTGAACTGATTCAGAAAGTAAAACTAGTAAGAAGGGGATTACTGTTTCTGTGGTTCACCTCTGTGGATTAGCTCATAATAATGTCAGATTCTAATGCAGGTGTAATGGAGAATGCCAGAATGGGAAAAGAGGCAGAAGGAGTTAGACTGGCAGCAGTAATCTGTTAAATCACTGTAATTATAAGAAAGGAGAGGAACACTTTGAAAATGTAGAATGTAAAGTGTTAACTATAAACAGCAGTTTTCAGTTCTTTGCTTTCAAAGATGGAACATGATTTTTACTGTACTGGTCATTGTTCTCTCACAGCTTCCAGCTCCTGAATGTTATGGGAAAGAGGAAAAAAAAATTGTTTAATTAGTGGAAGAGATTTTGAGAGTGGGAACAATAAGGATTTTTTGCCAAGACTTCTGTAGTTCATTCTTGGAGACAGGGCTGAAAACCCAAATACATCCCATTATCAGGCGACTTGCATTCTATTGTTTAAGTTCTTATTTCTGAATACTGACTTTAGGATAGTTAGACTCCTTTAGCATTGAGCCAGACTTAAACAAACTGGGGTCATGAATTAGTCTTAGGTGACTTCAGCTTTTAAGAAAGCATACTGTCTTGGAAATGGAAAGCTCTGAAATGGTAGCTATTGTTAACTAAAAAGTTTACCAGGTATCTTAAGCCTTGAGTTACTAATGGAATTGAAATAACCTCTTATGGCCAGACCTAGTTAGTAATGAGTTTTTGGCAAGTAAATACTCTCTTGGTGATGAGGTCCTGGGTCTTTTTATGATGGGAAATGCATTCTGCAGAAGAATAAAGGATTTTATTTTGTTCTCCTCCTGTGTCAGGAAGAGAAGTCTGCATTTTAAGATTGCTTCAGTTCTTCATCTGTCATATGACTGCAGTGTTTCACTGTGTCTAGGCAGAAGTTCATCAGTAACTCTTGAGTTTCTAGGTATCTTCCATACTTTGTTTTTTTCCAGCATTAAAGTAAATTAGAGTTCTCGGTAATCAGGGCTATGACAAGTAGAAATCTTCCTTCTGGGTATGAAGTTCTTAATCAGGAAGTTGAAACTGATTAAAGAGCATGTTTTAAAATGGAAATGTCCCGGGAGGATACACCTGCATGTGGTAGTCTTTCTTGGTTTCCAGAAGCATATCTTTAGAAGATACTTTCCTTGCAGGATGAGGTACTCTGACAGGCATTCACAGTAGTACTATTCAAGAGATCAGGAACTTATCTTGGCTCTAAGTGCAGTCTTGTAGCTTTATGCCTACATTATCTGCTAAAATCAGTTGAGGGATCTTAACCCCTTTAGTGAACATTTATCTTTTTTGATGTGACCTCTGTAGCCCTCACCCTAGTAGTGGTCAGAGCTTTTGTCTTCCAGATGCGTATTTAATGTGTCGAGAGTGTTACCTCCCATGTGTTTACTTGTAGGTCATCTGAACTTCTTTAGTGCTTCAAGTTTGCATGTTACACTTAAGAATCTGGTCCAGAAGACCAAGAAAGATTTAATCCTTCAGTGTAGGCAGTGCGTATGGAAAATCAGATTTGTTAACATTGGGCTCAATTTTCTGATCAGATGTTAATCTTTCAGTTTAAGAAGGATAATGCTGCTCTTCACAGAAAGATTTTGTTGCTCTTGAGGAGTCATGATATCAACTCCATGCAGTAATCCTGTTAGCAAACCAGGAATGCCTTAGCAGAAAGAAATAACCTGCTTGTATGAGATGTTTCAGTGAATAACCCTTGAGGCAGAAGAACATACCTATTACAAAATTAAAATAAAGCAACACAAGCTTCATTGGTGGTGAAATCTAATCTCAGTTAAATTATATGACACACTTTTCTCTTCCATCTACTACTCTTCCTCTTTTGAGCAACTCTTTGTTGCTCAAAAGCCCTTTAGAAGTCTCACTAATGAGAAGTGTCCCATCTGGGTTAGGTATGTTCATTGTCAGGGATCTAATTGTATCTAAGTAGAAGAGAAAGGGAAGATCCTTTGAATGGAGACACTAAAATTGTTCTTTGGTCAGGTTTGCGAAGGCTGCATTGCAATGGATTTGCACATTGGTTTGGCTAGACAATAAGATCCCTTTTTCCATCCCATCTGCTAGCTCATGGGTACCTGTTGAGCACATGGGTACATGGTGAGCATGCTTAGAACTTGTCTGTTCATTTCCCCCTCTTCTCATAAGCTTTTTAGTAATTCCATGACCCAAAGTATCCAGTCTTTGTGGAGACCTTAGCCTGTTCCCACAGTGTTGATACTGTAGGCTTGGGTAAAAGAGAAAAATGCCATCTAATCCAGGCATCAACTAAGCTTAATTTTTGGTCAGTGCTACAACATGTAGTTTCCCACTATGATGAACATATTTATTAAAGAATAATTATCTGATCCCATAAATAAGAACTTTCTGCACAGATTGTTTTACAAGTATGATGTGTCTCTGATGAATTCATGATGCTGTTATCTGCTTCACAAAGGCATACTCTAACTTTTATCACTAGTTGAACTAATAGGAGAACAGCTCCTTTCTTTCTAGAACTTATTTTTTAGTAAGCACAACTTTATAGAGACCAGTAAAAGACTGATTGTTCTAACAGACTGGTTTTATTGAGGGCTCTTTCTACTATGAGTATTCAATTCAGCTGGGATGCAAGTTTTGCTTTGTAGTAGCTCATTGGTTAGTCTGCTCAGTATTCACAGTTGTCCATCTCACCTATATAGTCTTTTTCCCCAGGAAAAGCTTTGAAATATTTTCTTGTTTCTGTTCTTGAGCAGCCGATTCTCTAACTGAAGAATCTAATTTAGAAAACAAGGCCACGTGAGGGCAAGTAGTAGTGCTGGAGATCTGTTTAAAGTTTGTGTGATTTAAGTGAAGATTCTTTGCTTCCAGGCAATTAATCTTTAGAGACAGAGCAATAGAATACTTCAGTAATTACTTCAACAGTAAAGATCTGTGATGACCTGAGCCAGTAATGCCTTTTAATGTGGTAACTTCTAAACTGCTAATTGGCCAAGCCCCATCTCTTGCTATATTTTGAACCAGACAGCTGGGAGTGGGAAAAACACTAGTGGTTTGGGATAAAGAATAGGTTTTTCCATTGTCTTTAAGTTCAGAATTCTTTGGAGTTAAGAACGTGGTAAAAAGCAGCAGTAAAATGTAGGGAAAGCTACTTCTGCCATTGTGTTATGGCTGAAAAATAAGTTTTACAAGATTTTTTTGTGTTCAAAGTTGTTCTAAAAGGCTGTAGCTTGCTTTCCACCTTTCTCAACTTAGAAAATAATTGGTCATTTAAGAACTGATGTAGTCAGGTATTTTCAGACTTAAGTAATTCCTGTAAACCCCTGAATCCGTGCTTGCCTCCTTGTTAAGTGCTCCAGACACACAGTACTTTAGCATCACCAGTATGTCTGCTTAGGATGCATCTGAAATTGCTGGTGATTGGGCTGGAAGGAGGAAGAGTAGTAATCAGTGATACCAGTTTCATTTGCAGTATCTTTTCTGTTATCCTGTATCCATCTTGCTTTCGCTGGAGAATTTCCCTTGGATTTCAGATGGAAAGCGAGGGGAGCAGAACTCCTGGTGAGCAGTGGTGTGTGCGACTGGTGTGTGTATACTGGTCTTGGCTGGCAGAGCATCAACTTGTTTCTTGGCAGGTGGAGCCCTAACTTTGCTGTTGCTGGGTAGGGTGGGAGAAGAATGTAGCAATTACAGTGAGCAACTTTGCCATATAAATAAGTACAATCCAGAACACTGTTCAGGGGACCGAATCTGTCTTGACACCTAAAATTCTTGCCCTTCTATCACCTACAGTGTTGCTGTTCTTGTTCTGTTTTTTCCCAGCCTTAGTTCTCATCTTTTAATTTGAATTTGGTAGAGACATAACTTTGGCTTTAGATTTGTCCTGACTGGAACTGACCTGTGATTGCCATAGACCTGTTGACATTTTCTTCTTAATAGAGGTTCAGTTAAACTTTTTCTGGATGTATAAAATAAACATAGTGCTGGCTTTTATTTTATTTTATTTTTTACTATTGAAAAAAATCATTATGTTTTGTAGTATTCACTTGAGTTGATATTTGGGTGCATTTTCACGTGCATAGTCTGAATATACTGTACTTTCTGTAAAGTTGCTTTTCTTTTCCCCTTTTTCTCTGCCAAAAGGAATCAGATACAGCACCTTGCACAGCTCCTAATGTTTACCAGTTCAGTCTTCAAGCACCGACTCAGCTTATGGCCAGTTTAGCACCCGCATTGCCCCTGCCAAGTGGTAAACCCCAATCTGCGCCTCCGAGAACCTTGATAATGGCCGCCAGTAATCAGGTATGAGCCAGCAACTCTGTCACGAGCAAGCGATCACATCGCAAGTGTAGGTCATGTGCACTGTGCTGTCAGTCTAAAAGCCTCTGAGGATAACCTTCATGTAGCATGTGCTAAGCTTCATGTGGTCATAAAAGTACTCACCTGCTGTGTCGGAGGTGCGGGGAGAGCAAAGGGTGGGAAAGGGTTTAGAGTAGAAGAGCCCCTCCACAACATCGACACCTAGGAGTAAGTTAAAGAACGAGTGTCAGGTGTCTGACTCTTTGTGTTTGAGAATCCTGGTGCCCAACTAGTGGGGTATTTGTTTAGGCTGTTTAATTCCCACCACCTTATATGTGGTGGAGGTGTAAGATAGTTTTTGAATTTTAAGGAATAGTATTAACCTTTCTAGGCTTACTTAGTTGTCTTGATTTTGAATTATTAGAACAGATTTTGTTATACTTGTAATTTTCTGTAATACATTTTAAAGGTAGAGAACAGAAAATTAATTATGGACAAGTGTACAAGAACTTTTACCAAAAAATTAAATGTTTGCATAAATGTGCTGGGACCTGAATTTTTTTGGCTAATGTATCTATTCTGGTACAACCTCAGTGCATCTTTCTGCAGGAAAACATTCCCTCAGTCTTGATGATTACAGCTATTAGTAAAACATGCCTCACATGAGGCTTAATGCAAATTGTGGATTGTAGGTTGCACATGATAACAAAACTGTGAGCTGGTTCATTTGAAACTTAGTTTTGGTCAAGTTCTTGTAAGGTTTTCCTTCTTCTCCAAGTCCTTGTATCAGAGTTCATGGGAATCTAGGCCAAGACATTTTCAACTTAATGACTTTGCCTTTTTTTATTTGATTCAACACTTACTTATCTTCATGGACCTTCACTGGACTTTGTCCCATTTGTCCACATCTCGATTCCTGGGGAGCCCAGATGGGGCCCAGCACTCTGTGTGTGACCTCACCTGTGCTGAGTAGAGGGGAAATGATCACTTCCCTTGACTTGCCTTTGGTTTTAATGTTCTAACTGATTACACAGATTCTTCCCCTCCCTACTTTCCCTACTGCTCAGTCCCACCTAGGCAATACCCACTTACCTGCACAGGAAATGTTGTATTAGTGAGAAGCTAATAGAATAATGTATTTCTGTTTTAGTGTCTGCTAGTGAATATTCACTGCCTAGTGAATACAGTACAGTCTGAAACTTTAAAAGTTTTTTTAGAATAAAACTGGAGAGCTATTTTAAGTTAAAAGTTCATCTAAAATACAAACCTAGTGTAGATGATTCTTTCCCTAACAGCTCTGCTTTTCTAAAGAAGTACCCTGGAGCTAGTTAGGAGGCATGCAGTTGTTAGTACCAAACAAGTTGGCATTCAGAGTGTTTGCCACCATTGTGAAGAGGCAGTGTGTTGTGTGAATTTTGGATCTCTGTTGGAATTTTGAATCTTGGAAGACAGCTGCTTTGTAGCACTTTTTCTGGCTTTCTGTTCCTTGGCTGTCCTTTTAAGTGATTGTTAACTGTTCTGTTAGTAGTTTTATAGTACTTACATGTTTAAAAGTGGGAATTTTTCTGTGGCTTTGCTTAACAAAGATGTGCCTTTGAGAATCACATTAAATCAGAATAATTTCTTGCTACTTATAGTTTAGAAGTGGGATAATGGGATTTTTTTGCATTGAATTTACCAAAAGCTTATATTTTGTGAAGTAGGAGTGTTCTTTTTTGATAAAATTTATGATTGAGTCAGAGGTAGGAAATGAAATAATTTTACCCAAAATACTGTAAATACCTTCTTTCCACTTCCAACTTGCTGGAGCATGACTTTGCTAGATTAGGCTTTTCTTTTGAGTTGATGTAACTTGAGACCCAGCTAGCTTATAACTCTTAATAGGCACATTCTGCCATCTTAGAGGACTCCTGCCCTGATAAATCTGAACTTGTGCTAGACTTTCTTAAAAGCAAGTCTTCTTTCGTATTCAGAAGGAAGTTTTGAAAGGGATTCATTTGTCTGCATGGTGTCTTCAGCTTTCTCCCTGGCAACGTTTTCCACCTCAGTTCAGCTTGGAAAGCTGTACCTAGGTGTTGAGTACAACTCTAAAAAGCAGGAGGTGCCAAGAGCACTAACTGTATTTTGAACAAATTATAGCCTTCTAGGCAAGTTTGCTGCTGCTGCTAAATCTTCCTAGTATTTTCATTTTTGAAACATGTTTGGTGTGATTACCAATTCTATTTATGTACTGCATTGAAGAATTTCCAGATAGTTCAGGGACTGATGAAGCTCCTGGCACAGGTCTGTGTGCTTTTCAGGATCATCATCATCCATCATTTTTCCAAGGTAATAATTCTTCTACTCTGCTGACAGCAGTTTGAAATTTCACTTGGAGGAGCAGAACGGTTTATGAAGCTGCCCACTAAAAATAAGCAGAAAAACAGATGTTGACATGTATGTCCAGATGAGTAGAGGGGGCAGAAATTGCTTGCTTGGTAACTTCCCAAGGAGAGGAGGGGACTACATTCCCCATTCCTTTGAGACAAGTTTAATTCATGCTGGATTGCTGTTCTCTAGGTTACCAAAATGAAGACAGAAGAAACTTCCTTTTCTTAGGTCAGAAGAACTCTTTCATTTAAGGTGCTTTCTTTTTTCCCCAAGGGGTTGTGTCTTGATTCCAAAGTATCTAAAGCCAGTCCCTCTGCTGCACTGGCTGGCTTCTAGTGTGTCTGAGAAAACCTCCACTAAAGATTAGTGATGTCTGATTGGGAATATGTTTGTTGCTATGGAGACAACCAGGAAATGAAACCTTAATGTCAGTGCTGAAATACTACAGTCAAAACTTGTAAAAGGACTTGTGGGAGTAAGTTCTTTTTTTTCAGATTCTTTTGAGTTTGGCCAAATAAGGTGGAACATTTAAACTTATAAACTGCTTTTTTACAGTTTTATACTGCTTTTTTAAACAGTTTTTTACGGGGTTACAGGCACTTATGTGGTCAACATACTTTGCTTCAGAGTTGGCTTTTATTCAGAACAACTGTTAATGGTGTTGCCTTGTCTCACTAGTACTGCTGATACTGCTAGTATCTCTGAAATGATTGCTGAAAGGTTAGCAGCATTGCAAACAAAATTGGTCAGGCCTTGAGTCAAAAATGTATTTCTGAGTGTAAACAGTTAAGTGTAGTTCACTTGGATGAAAGATAAATTTGTAAAGACATATTTTAATTCATGTCAGTGCAGAACTTTACCAAATATTTCTGAGAAGGCAGGTGTCATCAACTAGCCAGTGTACAAATATGCTGAACTCCCTTCATATATTGCAATTCTCCATGGTTTTCGGTATGTCAGCTTCAATTTAGAAATGACCTGATTTGTTCAGTGGCATTTATAAGCTGTTTAGGTACTGAAGGTTTCTTCACTCAACCAAATGACATTTTTGTTACTTTGTTTTATTGAAAATGCTCTCATTTAGGGTAGATTAATTTTTCAGAGCCAGTGTGTTGTCATAGGAAGGAGGCTACAGTTGTATATTTCGGAAAGAGTTTTGATTCTCAGTGTCAGACTCCCAACTTCCATGTATGACAGAACATTGTTTGGTTTTTAACACATGCAGAACTTAAAACATCATGTTGTCCTATTTCCTTTCCTAAGAAAAGAAGAGAAGGAAAAACTGCATCTGAGTTTCAGAGGTTGTTCAGCTGAAAGCAGTACTAGAGATTTTTCATTTAGGTTGTCCTGTATTTATACAGGCAGTCTTTGTGGTGTTATCCTTCCAACTATAGAAACTGACTTAGCCTGACCAGGCTCTGGATAACCTGATCTGACTCTGCTTACAACAGAATGTTGGCTTAAGTGGTCTCCAGAGGTCTCCATATAAACATACAGTCTAGATGTCTATAGGACTGTATGAGAGCTTCATTGGCCACATTGGCAGTTGCTTCCTGAGCACTTTTTGAGTTGCAGGAAAGACAAAGTAAAGTCTAAATAGTAGTTTCTTAGAAACATAAACAAACTCACCATAAATAAAAGACTTACGGAAATGTAGGAGTCATATCTTCCTTTTGTTTGCATAGTACTCCTTTATCTTCCAGTGTCATTGTAATCAGATTTTTATTCACAAACTGAGATGGATTTGAATGATCACACATTCATTTCCTCTGCAGACTTTCTCACATGTACTGTATTGGTATCTCCTCATCATTCGGAAGGAGGTTTTCTTACTGTAGTAGTAGTTTTTCTGTTCCAAATAAAAAGTGGGAATTCTCAGTGAGGTAAGATTTCTCTTTAAGGTCTGAAATTGTCAGCTTTGTGCTAAAAAAGTTCTTGTTCCTTGTAGTGACAAGTATGCAGATACATTTCATGGCCTGTGTCACAACAGCAGCAAAGTTGAAGTATGAGTTCTGTCTTCTGGTAGCATTGTTTTGACTCCTGCCCCTCAGTTTTGAAACCTGGGTAGTGACAAGATCAAAAAGGGTATTTATTTCATGTGTCATTCTGCTTTCTTTGCCATAACATAATTCAGTATTTACTGTGATGCTGACAGTAGTCTCTACTGTCAGTCACTCATTTTGGGGACTAGGCCCTCTGCTCTCTCAAATACTAGTTTGTCTTGGAGCTGCTCATACTAGTCTTGCCTAGCCTGTTGTGAAAGGTGAAGAGAACCTTGACATTTGTGTGGTAGCTCTGCCAGTAGCCTGTAATGAAGTGAAATAAGATATGAAGGATTGATATAATCTGCTCCCTTGCAGCTTTTGTTTTTCCAGTTCTCTTGTGTTGGAATTGTGTACAATTTTTCTTGCTTTTGAGCTCTTTCTAGTCTCCATGTTGGTTTTTCTTTTCTTTGCTGTTCACATAGTTATCTCCATAAATGGTGTTTTCCCCTTTTAATAACAGCAGTAAAGAGTTCGGGCTCATTTTATAAAATCTGTTCAGAACTCAAGATCTAATCAGTTGTAGCTGAAAGTAGCCTGTAGGTCCCAGAAAGAGAAGTGTCTTTGTAGTGCTTTGGGCCTTATTTCCCTAGATTGTCAGTACTAAACAACTTTTGGAAGAACTTGTTTTGGTTTTTCTCTACTTCAGCTTAGATATCTAAACCACACAGAAATCTTACCAGGTTAAGAGTACACCCAGGTAGCATGTGCAGTTATCTTGTAGAATCCTGTTAACTAATTTAATGAGGCTAGGTTGCCTAATACTTGGCTTATTGCTTATGCAGTTGTGACTAAAATGTTGGTTAGGTCATTGTCCATTATTTCTCTGCAAAACAATGAATTTATTTCATAAAGAACAAGAAGATAAAATTTTTTTAGTGTATTTACAGACATTATGCTCAGAAAGTGAGCAAGTGAGTGCTACAAGCCTATAATAGAGAATTTGGAAATACTGCAAACTTTGTGAAATATTTTGAGACTGCATGTTAGGTTATTTAAGGGATACTAAAAATATTAATGGTACATTAAGGTAACTCTGAATACTACTCTGATATTTCACATGAAATGATTTTGAGGTATATGAATTTGATTACAAGTCTGATCAACTGCAGACTAGATTCAGTCATGGCCTTTAATCTTGTACTCTTAACAACAAAATAGTAAACATGTAATCTTTCAAAACTGTCTTACGCCTTTTCTAAGCTTTTTGTTTACCTCTGTAAGTACTTACCAATTGTTTTGGAGCACTGTATGTATAATCTCTTTTGAATCTTAGTACAGATACTTTATTATCAACATTTCCCTTTTTTTTTTTTTTTTTTTTTTTTTTTTTTTTTTTTTTTTTGTCGTCTTACTTCAGAAATGCTATCAGGCAAAAAAAAAACCCAACAAAAGACCAAAATGATTTAGAAGCCTGTTTATGTTTAGAGTTTAGCTCTGTTATGTTACTTGTGTTATTTCAAATTGTAGGGGATTGATTTCTGGCTATAAATTTTCTTTTTGAATAATGGCAGTCTTTAAATGTCAGCAGTTTTGTATAGTAAATTTGCCAGTATTTAAGAATAGAAGTTTGGTTTCCTTAGCAAATAATTACTTGGTATGTCTATTGCAACCAAATTTCTTTTCTTGAGATTTTTCTGGGGCTTTTTCTTTCTTTTTTTTTTCCCCTCCTGTTTTTTTATTTCCTGTTAAGTTCTGGGGTTTTCTGTTTATTTGTTTATATTTTTTTCCATGTTCTGTTGTTGTTTTTCTCCTGGAAACTTATTTAACCTGGTATGTGATGCAGGATTGCACCTTACCCCCACCCCCAGGCTTGTCTTAAATGTGAATTCTTTAGTTTTCCCTCCACATCTAGCAGATTTTTCAACACAGCTAAAAACCAAACCAATTGAATCATTCAGTTGTTGAATAAGTAGTCGTAAGATGGGAGAGATTGTTCTATCTAGAGAAATAGATCCAAAGAAATTGAAACTTCTAAATCGAAGATTTATCTGCCGTATCACAGACGAAGGGCTTTCTTCTTGGATTACCTGATCTCTCTCTAGCCATCATCTGCTTACAGACATGCCACCTCTCAGTGATTGTGTGACTCCTGAGCATCTGAATGTCCAGAAGTTAGTGCACAAGAGAAAGCTGTTTGATACAGCCTCTTGAGATTTACAAAAACACGAAGCAAATTCCTTTTATCGAAGATCCTGAAAGAAGCTAAATGAATCATGTGTGTCCCCTTTTAAACAGTTAACTAATGGGAAGATGAGGAACTAAAATTCGGTTTTTATAAGAAATGGAGGTCACCAGGATAGCCCTGCAGGAGTTTGTGCTGCCTAATGTCTAAAAGGCAGTGGATGAAGCCTGGTGGAGTTTGTGCTGCCTAATGTCTAAAAGGCAGTGGATGAAGCCTGGTGGAGTTTGTGCTGCCTAATGTCTAAAAGGCAGTGGATGAAGCCTGGTGGAGTTTGCTGGTGGTGTGAAGCACTGTAAGGTCTGCCTGAGAAGAGGTGCAGAAGGACCCTTCAAGGTGATGTGTCAGGAGGGTGAGAAATAATTTAAACTTTGCAGAGAGTGGTAGGCCCTGAGCCAACAGTTTCTTGTAAAGATGACATCATGATGTTTTTGCAGAACACCAACAGTGGGTATAATTTTGCTGCTTCTTTCCTCATTGGGGAAAGTCAAAACACAAATGGAAGCAGAATAGGGAAAGATGTAATAGTAATCAAACACATGGAATTGCTTCTGTGTGAAGAAAGAATGATTGTTTAACTTTGACAAGATGAGGTATATGATCTAGGTCTGTGTAATTGTCAGCAGTGTATGCAAAAGTTAGAGAGCAGAATGACAATACTCCCAAGAACTGATAGATCATCCTGTAGTAGGCTCAAATTAAATGTGATGCTCATTTAAGCTGTGAAATGCCATAGCACAGGATGCAAGATGCTAAAAGCTGACAGTTTCAAAAAACCAAGCAAACTAGTGAACAAAATGTAGTTGAGAACTAGTAAGTATAAAGGTATCATCTGTGACTGAAGTGGTCCCTGAGTCAACTTCCTTAAGCACCTCTCTCAGCTGATGAATCATAAGACTGATGGATTCAGATCCTGGTCCAATAGATCAACAGTCTTTATCTTGATGGCCTAAGGACAATGCAAAATGCTTCATCACAAGCTAGAGTTCACGTTCTGTCTCAGTTATTTATCATTCTTTGAAAGTTTGTTTACCTTTTGAGCAAACAAGGGGTATGACATCTTTTAGGATACAGGTAGATGCACTTAATTGTCATACTTGCTGTGCTCCTTGTGTTGTCTTGGGGTCACCTGTCATCCTGTCCCCAGTGGCTTTTTTTTTTGTGAATCCTCACTCATATTGAGGAAGAAATCGCCAGATTTTTCAAATTTTCAGCTGAAGTGGATGGATAAGGTTCCTGGAAGTTTGTATGCTGCTTGATCAGACTTTTGTTCTAGTTGTTCAGTAGCAATACTGAAGTTTTCCTCTGTCTTTCTTCAGTATATAGTTGACGGTAACTGTGATGACTGGCTACTTTTAGTCTTTTCACTATTATAGGGTCATTTTTAGTGTTTTGATGTCATTTCAAGTAAATGTTTATATATAATTGAGTCAGAGATATACTTACTGAACTAGAAAACTTCGCAGGAAAATGTGACAAGATGGTGTGTTTGCTTGAAGGACTATTTGCCAAAAATTTAAAGCATTCTAATTTTTTTTTGTTTGTTTTTTTGGTTTTTTGGTTTTGTTTCATGTTGACTTCCTAAAACATCTACTAGAAGCTATTTATGAAATGTACATCAGTAAATTATGTTTGGGAAGTTGTCTCTCTTAATGAAAAAGTCTCAACCTGCATTTCCTCTTCTTGTTTGTCCTTGAAGTATTTTGCCACTGGTAGTCTTAGGATAATACTTAGTGCATCTGTCTTGAGAGTTTAGAAGTTCCATGATGGTTAATTAGGTTGCTGTAGGAAACTGTACAAATCCAAAATAGTTTTAAAGGTTTTTTGCCACCCTGCAGTTAACTGTGGTTGTTCCTCAACACTAGTCTTCACCACTTTGTCTTTCTGGATGCTCAGTGTCTCTTCAATTACAGTTTGACAGTAAAATGTTGCTTATGGCATTATGCGTTCAATAACTGGGTTTTTTTGTGCATACAATTTTAAGGGTGGCTTGGTGTTCTCCTTTCTTTCTACTTCACACTTGTTTGGAAATACAGAATATGAAATACCTGCAGCTACTTTAGTGTTCTAAGCAGTTGTCTCAAATGTTAGCTCTGTGTTCCTGTTTAATCACTTAAGGTTAGAATTAGCTTTTGCTACAGGCAATCAGTTATCTGTTGAGTTATTGCTGTCAGACATCAGGAAATGTTGCTTGCATTGATGTTCTCAGTATTTAGGAAGTCTTTCAGTTTCATCTTCTGAAACTCTTGTACCTATTTTAAGTACATACCAACTTACTGTATGCCAACTTAGTGTATACATCTATAGTGATAGTGATGCCTGTAGTACCTTATGGTGTGGTAGGTTTACTCAGGCTGCTGCTAAACCTTCTGGGCAGTTTTTGTTCCAAGTTATTGGAGATCCCTTGAAGAAAGTGTCATGCTGTATTTCTGATCACTTAATTGTTTTGCCTTGGTCTGCATATGAGGTACAGTCTAGGAGCTGTGTAATCTGATGATCACACCAGTAGGATTTACAAGCTCCTCACAAGACATACTTAGTTTGCCTGTCACTGACTTGAGATTATGGGAAAAGCAGACTTGTACCCCCCATGCATCAGCTCATGTGATCATGCCCTTATATTTGTCCATGATGTTTCTGAAAGACTTAAGTATCTCACTTGGTCATGCTTTTGCTGAGATACTCCAAAATAGATACATCTGTCACAATTAGTATTTAATGTGGAAGTTCTCTGGTTTTATAAAGAAGTTGTACAGTGAGTATATTTCATACTGAGATCCGAGGGTTTTAAAGATACTTTGAAATCTACACCATTTCATTTGCAGGACATTTTCTTCAGAAAACACTTAGTAAGTTGTTAGTGCCTTGTGACTTGCACAGCTACAATTAAACAAACATGAAAAGACCAGTTGCTTCAAGCAGTGCTTTGTGGAAGTGACTTATATGTTGAGGAAATACAACTGGTAATATATGTTTTGTCTGTTGTTTTTATGCTTAAATGAATGCTTACCTTATTTTATTTTTTTTAGCAGCACAGTGGAATGAAGTTTTCCATGAAAGGAACTCATAACCAAGGCAACAGCTACAGCCCTGTCAGCAGTGGAGGTATGAGGCAACCAGTTGGTAACCGAGGACACCACCAGTACAATCGTAATATATGGAGAAGGAAAAAACACAGAGACAGTTTGCCTATCAGTCTGAGCAGATAATGGCAGATGCCAAAATGACCTTCCCTGCTCAGACAAACTGAGTGAGTGCCACTCGACTTGAGGGATGGAGACCAGCGTCCAGCACATCGTTTTATTGGTGTTGCCAAATATCTGCAGCTGACTTCTTTGCATGTTTCTTTGTGTGGTGGTTCAATCCATCTTCAAGAAGTAGTTGTGCTTATCTGTGAAGCCTTATTAAATGTGGAAGTTTGTTTTCTGCCTTCCCACAATGGTTCATTCAGTGCCGAAGCAGCTCTGACAATAGAACTGCAAGGACATTTACAAATGCTGTAGCTTTTTTGCTGTGGCTGTATCTGTTCCTTTTCTTTTATTTTAGAAGTGAAGGAAACTTCAGCCCCTTGGAATTATTATTTTTTTCTTCTTCTTTGCAGCAGATCAAGTTGGGAATTCATAAAAGTAAATTTGCTGCTCTCCTGTTTGTTGGTTTTTTGTTTTTTTTTTTTCCCCAAAGCTCAATTTTTTTCTCTGTAAATATTGGAAGTATGATTTGTGCAATAACTTGGAATTTTTAATTTAATTTCATATTATCACATAAGTTATATTTAAGGGGAAGAGGTTTTTTAATTTACAGATCCTTTCCCAGGTTGCATTATCTAAGTTGGGGTCATAGTTTTGGCAGGTTGTCTGAGCAGTGTTATAAACATGACATTTGGTAACATTTGAGGCTTCGTGATTCACAATGAAAGTGCGATTTGGCTTACAGTTTTAAGAATTTATGAAGCTCCAAAGCATTTTGACCCGGTGTTTTTTAGCTCATTGTCTGGCCTCTATCAGTTGTCTTGCTCTGACCAATGAGTTTTAATTTTCTTTAACTAGACAACAAATCCAACATTTATAGTACCAGAAGCAAACCTTTTGAGAGGAATGGGAAAAAGGTTGGTTCAAGTCCTGGTAGGAAATGAAAAAGCTGTGAACTACATGCTTTGATGCATTTTAGTAATGTAACCTGTTAATGTTTGGGTTGAAACAACACTATTAAACAGAGGTACCCGGCTTAAGGAATGTGGAGAAAGGAAATATGTTGATTCCATTAAGGAATCTGTATAGTAGTATGCATTAGTTCTGTTAAGAGCAAATATATAAAAAGTACTTCAGCTGCTCTAAGCATTACAAGAAGTATCTTTTAATGTGTTGCAGGAGAGCACAGCCCAGTGTTGTACACAGTATGAGTGGCTGGCACTTAATTTACAGATGCATACAGGTATACTATGCAAGTGTGTATTGCCATGACGAACACTGTCTTTAACTTTTTGAAAAATGTACATCCTGCCTAACCCTGAGTTTTTAAAGCACCACAGTTGTCCTGGGAGTAGGTCACATCTCATGCCCTCTGACTTCCCTTTTTTTAAGTGAGAGTTCTTAAGCTATACAGAAAACTACAGGTAAGTTATGTAAGTCCACTAGCAAAGAAAGCTGAAGAATCCTGTTAACAGGACATCTATACTGTGTACAGATAGAGAAGGTTTTAAAACTGGTATCTGAATATTGAAATGAGGTGTCAAGCATGAAGCTTTTTAATATGCTGTATGCCTTTGAAGCAGAAGTAGTTCATGTTATTACTGAATCTGTCAAACACAAACAGGTCCTTGAGGGGAGAGAGGGCAACATTCCAAAGTAGAGTAGTGCATATCTGTTTGCAGAAAGTTTGTCTTAATGCTCCAGACTCATCACAATAAAAAAAGTTCTAAAAATTGTGAGCTGATTCATAAATAATATCTAAGGGCTGTTACATGAGCCTGTACTGCTTAGTCTTCACACACTAGCAATATTGAGCATAACTACATTAAAGAGCCTTCAGAGGCTTTAATTGGTGTCTTATACTAGCATCCATTTTAAAGCAAAACTCATTTGAAAAGTGGTATCATGTAACACTTCAGTCATGGTGAACCAAATGAATTGGCCTGGCTATCACTGTGGTTATGTGCTACAGGTTTAAAAAAATGTTTAAATTTTTTGTGTGGACAACTATGTGGAAGCTAAAATTGACATATTTTTATGTAAAGTTTTCTATTCTTTGATTTTTAATAAACTTTGGAGACCAGTCACTCTTCTGTACCTTTTTTTAATGGGAGATTTAAGGGATGAAGTGACAGTTGACATTGTCCCATTCTTTGATGTATTCTTTGAACATCTGCTTTAAATTGTTCATGCTGAGCACCTTCAAAATGTGTTTGGAAGATGGATGGGTGCCCTCAAATGATGGTGATGTGTTTCTAAAGGGAGTAGTGAGGATGGATTTTGTAGTTGTGGATTTGATCTCTCGATAATGAGAAAGCAGAGGAGCTGGAGGTGGTTCCCGTAGTATTCTCGAGAGGAGATTGACTGACTAATTCCTAGGGATATCTTAACTTTTCATTAACTCTTCTTTTTCTAGTTGCTTCCTGTCGTTTCTAAATTCCTTTCAAAATCTTCATCTAGGTTTCAGCCTCCTCAAAGATTGGATGTATCTTGTCTTTTTTTGTGGAGTTCTGTTAACCTTCTGAGAGGACTCTGAAGTGTCAGCAACTGACTAGTTCAAAATTTTAAAAAATGGGTCTTTGGAAGGAACTAGTATAAATCTGTAAATGCTGAGAAAGGGAACTGAAGTGTTTTTAATAGACAGCAACACAAGGCTAGGGAGTGACAATCAGAGAGGTCTGTGGTACTTGCTCAATCTTAATTAGTCTCTGCTGGAGAAAAGCAGAGAAGTGGTGGGAAGGGAAAATAATAACCACTCAGTAGTAGCTGTGATAATAACAATCATTTTTTCTGTCAAGTCAGTTAGCCAGTGAGACATGGCTGACAGAGGGATATATAATCTCTGCAGACACAAAGATTAAGTGCAGCAGCATTGGTTTTGTAACTTCTATTTTCCCATACTCCACCTTTTCCCTCTTTCTGTCCAGGTGATGATTTTGCTTTATTCTTCCCACAGGTTCTGCTCGACTATCTATCCTTGTTAGTGGTCTGCATTTAATGCATTAGGATTCTCCCTTGAACCCTTGTTCTCTGATAAAAATCTGAGCTATCCCCTTGATCCCAGCCCTAGTGACTATTTTGTACACTGTTCATAGGCAAAACTTCAAAAGACTTCTTAAATCCTGGACTTGAGATTGTGGAAGGAAGAGACTGCAAATTGAATGGAGGGATGGGACCCAGAGAGTGCATCATAGAAAGAGCTCAGTTGTGATCTATTCCTGTTTACAAGAGATGTCAATGCTGGTGTTGCATTGGACTTTCCCTGTAACTCCATCCCAGTGCACTGGGGCAGGGTAAGAAGACAGAAATGTGTTTACTGGTACCGTGCTGCTGGTTCAGCCATGGGAACAGCCTCTTGAGAACAGTCATAGCAATAGTCAGAGTAGCATTGGAATACAGCACACCTTCAGGCAATGTGAGCTCTTCATCACTTGTGGGTAAAAGAAAAGCCTAAATTGTGAGCTAACAGCCAACTGATCACTCGGTGTATATGTGTGGAGAAGTAAATGTGTCAACTTCTGTGCTTTCAAGGACAAGAAGCTGCCTACTTGCTGACTGCTGCCAGTGAAGTCTGGTTATAAATTTAATAATACCTGGACTAAACTAAAGTTATGACCTGAATTGTTCAACTGAAAGACATGACAGAGCCATCAATTAGGTGGCTGCTTGTATGCATTTGCACTGTTTTGATTGGGGCTTGAAGTGTGGAAAGCAGATGTGCCACATAAGGAGGATTTTGGAAGTAGCCTTAGAAGAAAAGCCTGAAAAGAAACATCTTGGAGATCGGGAAGCTGTATGAAGAAAAATACCAGAGAATGCCTCAGAACCTTAACTGATAGTGCCTGTCTAAAGCTGGTCACAGTTCCCAGTGTTATGCTACTGCAAAAGTTTTAGCTTAGAGCTGTCTATGGCAGAGTAGCCTTTTGGTTTCATATCAATCAAGGATTCTCCAACCATTTGCTTTCTTCATAATCCTTTTCTATTGACGGATTGTTGCCTGAGAATAAAAAGAAATTATGAATGGCCCTTGTGCAGTGCATACTGATGATATGCATGTCTGTGTGTGAGGTCAGGAAAGACAAAGGGCATCTCATCCAACACCAGCTGTTTGCCCCTTATCCACCAAAATGTGACATGTTCTTCTGATGTGAATTCTTCAGTAACTTAGGAGAGTTGAACAGCAGGTAGATTTACGGTTTTACTAAAACATGCCTTCCAAATAGATGCTTCACTGGCTCATTTTCAAACCTAAACCAAACAGGATTTAGGAGCTCCTGTTACAGGATTTTCTGTGTGAGAGGATGAAAGCAGTGTTTAAACTGGAAGTCCTTAAACTCTGTGCTAAAATTGCCACTCTTTTTTAGTGAAAACTTTGGTACTGGTGCTCTGTGGATGTTTTGTTGAGAAAATCTTTGTAAGAAAATTCCTTGCTTCTTGCTCCTTCTTTCCAGAGAAGAAAAGGTGAATCTTCTGATGCCCTATCCCCTCCTTCAGGATTACCATTGGATGCATCTGGCTAATTTCAGGAGCCAAAATGAGCAGGTGCAATCTCGCCCTTGTTAAGGCTTGTGTGTCCAGGTCGTAAGAGTCACTTGAGTACCACTTACTATATAATTGTGGGTGAGATCAACAAACCATCTCTATTCCCTTGGGGAAATGTCTTAGGAGGCTTAGGAACAGAAAATAGGATTATTCTATTAGTCATTCATATGTGTGCATGCAGTCTTCTGTAGATGAGCAGAGCAGTGTTGCAGTTCCCAGCTGCAAGTGCAGGATTTGTTCTGTCCTCACAAGGGCCCTGGAGGGAGCCAAGGCAGCCCAGCAGGTGTTTGCCCCTCAGATTAGGGGGTAACAGAGCAGGTCTGTGCAGCAGTTTCTGACCTGTTCCTGATACAGTGGCTGAACAAAATGACTTTCTGTTTTCCTGCCATTCCTCTGTTGAAAAGGAATCGTCAAGGAATGCAAGGTTATGGGAGATGCATGTGCTGTGTGGGTGTGAGCATTAGGAATTATGAGTGGGTAAGCACTGGGATACAAGTGCTCTAGTTTGGTAGTGAGATTTTCATCCTTTGAAATTGTAAAAGCCTGGCTGGACAAGGCCCCAGGTAACCCATTCCAATGTCAGTCAGTCCTGCTGGACCGCTTGACCTCTGTAGGGCTTTTCCTCATTTAATTTTTCTATGATACCACAAAAAAGAGAACTTTTTTTTTTTTAAAATTTTACTTTATCTCTGCTGGGTTTATGAAGTTTTTAATGGGGACATAAGTCAGGTAGGTATTGTTTGGTGTTTTTGCTTTGTTCTGCACTTGGTAAAATATATCTGCAAATTCTAGGACCAATGGAATGAAACAGGTAAGAACCTAATGATCTCTGAAGTTGATAATCCCTGGAAATGAGTAGTCCCCAATCATAAATTACTGATCAAGAAATACAATTTCTGTATCTTCTCCGTATGATGATGATTACTGGTAACAATGTTTTCTGAGTTCAGCCAACTTGCATTTGCAATGGTAACAACAATGAAGATGTGTGGGAGTAGTGTCTTGTGTAGGACATCAGCAAAATACTCCAAATTGCCAGTTACCTTTTTTTCCCCAGTGAGTTGCATAGATTCATCATGGAAACTTGATAATTAAAATTTGCTTGTTTGCCTTTATTCTCCAGTACAGGAGTAGATAGATTACTTACACTTATATCCCCTGAGAAGTTGTAAAACAGTATTGATGGAGCTGAAAGCATCATGAAAAGGCTTTTTTAGAGATAAAATTTGGAAGCTGCTATTAGCCTAAGTTTTACCTAAATAACTCAAGAGTGTATCTGTCTAGATCAGAGTTGTTCCTTATGATGCAGCATAGAAATCTGAGACTGAAGAATGTTTGTCAAGAGTGGATATGTAGAAAAGAAAATTTCCACTGAGAAAAAGGAAGCAGAATCCAAGACCTTAATGATCTGAACTTGAAATATAAAATAACCATTCCAGCAGAATGGGAATTGTGACATGCCAAGCTGCAGATCTATTAATAAGGACTTAATCGTCCCCTACTACTATTACTGCTACTACTAGTAGTATGATATATGGAGCACAGCTCCAGGATCCCTAACACACTAATAAGGCCAAGACATGCCAAAAGTCCTTATCTGGAAAACTCATACCAGTATTTCATTTTTATTTCTGTCAGACAACAGAAAAGGGCCAATTAGAAACAGAGGCAAATTTTAACACTAACTTACCAAATGTTTTTAATGCCTAACCCAGTATTGCTGCTATTAACATCTATATATTTTAATTGTTGGTAAAGCCTGTGGTGTGGTTCAGTGCTGGGTGGTGACTGAGCCAGGATGTTCTGAACCAGAATGGCATCAATAGATGGCGCTGAGTGCAAATTTTTGGGCCACAGTGGTGCAGTTAGTTGAAGATTAACTTTGGAAACAGATTATTTTATCTGTGTTTGCTAATGATTGTGACACAAGAACTGCCACACACGGGCTGAGTGTCCTGATGTGACAAATATGAGAAATGTGGCATGTACACAGTGTTGGAGTTTCGTAGTACTGAGTAAATAGATATGGGATGAAATATAAAGCATAGAGCTGGGAAATGAGAATTTATAGCTTCTTCTAGGCAGTAAAAGCGGATGGGTTAGAAATAATAAAGAGGAGAGACACCTGGGCATATTTGTTAACAGTATGATTAAATTCACCAGTTTGTCTCACAGAGCTGATAAGTGAACCAAACAGATGAAATGTTTCCATTAGCATTAGTGATTTCCTTTTATTGCAAGTCCAGAGTTTTACTGGTTTAAATTACCTGTGGCTTTCCTCACTTCAGGGAGGAAAAAAGAAATAGACAAAAAAGAAAATAAGCATAATCCTCTTTTTTTCTTTATTCAGTGATGGCAGCAGCTACAGACACAGGTTTAAAGCCTTTTCTGACACCTGAGAATCTACTTCAGCTGGAGATTCATCAAAGCACAAGCTAGCTTTTATGATGGCATGTCAAAATGCTGTGAAGTACTAGGGATGACAGATACCATCACCCAGCTTTTTGCACCCATTTGCACTGTTCTTGTATTGACAAACTCTTGATCTTTGGCTTTGATGTAGGAGTGACTTACCTCCTGGGGATGCTGAACATGCTAGCTGGCTGTCACTTCAGATCTCCAGGTGACAAGTAGAAGATCTGACTGGATGTAATCTATCTAGGGAATGTGGTATGACTGAGGTAGTCAGCCTTCCTTTCTCAATTTTGCTGGAGAAACACTTGTGGTTTATTCTGGGTTTCCTGTTAGATGCTTTTGTGGTATCTGGAATAAAAAGGAATGCAGCATTTCAGACCACTCCAATAACCCTGACCACTTCAGTGGATAAAACTGGATGTGAATTTCATGACACAATTTGACCTAGCCTGGCACCCTAGCTTGTCCCTGATGGCTCTTGCTTCCCATTCCTGTTCATTGGCCTACTGGCACAGATAGGTCTGAGCACAAAAGTCAGGGAGCGGAGGGGTAGGCGACATCTGACATTTCGATTTTATCTAATTGGAAGACTTGGAAATGCCTGGGCAGACCCTAAGATTCAGGATGCTGCCTGGAGTATCTGAGGGTGTAAACAGTCATGGCAGCCAAACATTAAAGACAGAAAAGGTTTGTAAACACTTCTCAAAATGAGCCACCTGTTCATCCACCTCACAGCTTCCTTCTCCTTTTCCCTACAGCCTTTATGTTCTGTAGGAACTAAAAACCTGTGCTTTCTGGCTCTGGTGAAGTCCTGAGAGGAGAGAGGACTGTGGGGGACGAGAGGCAGGGAGGCATCTGATTATGAGGACTGTAATACTCTGAGCATAAATCCTATTTAAATTACCAAGGCAAAATGCACTATTCATTATGCATTTAAATTTCAGAGACCCTTTTGATGCAGGAGGTAGAAAGAGTCTCAGCAGGATCTTTCTAAAGATGTTTTATGAAAAGGATTGTGGTGAACATGAATTAATTTTCCAGCATTGTTTGACCAGATTGCTGTCAGTAGTTACTTCACAATTAGCTTGTCCTTGTGTCTTTCTAGGTGAGTATTGAACCTGGAGAAAAAAAAGCTTTTTTTCCTGTGCATTTTGCAGAAGTTTGGTTGCTTTATTACTATTATTTTTTGTTCAAGTGAAAGTCCTTGTGGAGTCCTGGAACTGAATGTTGCTCATCTAGCAATAAGAATTTAAATTGACTCGAGTATAGGATTTATTTTTTTAAAAAATGTATCTTCTTACAGAGTATTACAAGATTTTGCTGCTGTTAATCAGAAAAAATGCGATTTGTTAAATTCAATTTGCTCCAGCGACAGGGAGGGTGCGCTCTTGCATCACTCTTACTTCCCAATGCAAAAGCAACTGCTCGACCGTCTCTGGTTTGGAGGTGGTGCTACCGTGATGGGAAAACCTTTCCTGAGGCACAGGGTAGCTTTAGAGGTAATTTCGTTTTGTTTCATACGGATAAGGCTCAGAACACTTTATTTGTAATCGGTAATGGATGACTGAGCAAGGTAGCTGTTTTTATAGCTATCAAAATTGTACTTGGGAAGCCCACGTTTGATTCGCGCTGTGCAGCTGCGCCAATAGAAAAATGTTTAATCCTTCCAGATGTTAAATTGTTGTTTCCTTCTTAGGGATCTCTCGGTCCCTTAACTACGCACATCCAGCTCAGGTGCATGAGCTCCTAACTGTTTTAGCATACAGAAGAGTTTTTTTCCTCCTAAGTGCTCTTGGAAATGGAACTGGGACATTGACAGGTTTTCTCCAGCTAGCCTGAAATGGCTGTTTCAGGTTGTTTCTTTTTTTCCCTCTCCCTTCAACTTTAAGATGTCAGCTGAAAATAGAATATACTCCGCATGGATATAAAAGACACTCTTGAAAACAGCTCCAGGCATCATCCAGTTTGGGGATTGTTTGATTTGTGCAAACAGGTACTCGTGTTCAGATAACACAGTTCCTTGTGTTATCCAGCTTTAGTTCTATGGTCAATTCACCATTAATACTGTTTCTTAAAGGCTAGAGTTGTTAGAGCCAAATCTTTATTCAGTAAGGTAGTATCAGCAATCACCATTGCAAATGAGCTTGTGCTCACTAACTGTGCATGAGAAAGAACAAATAGGAATAAGACTTCTAACACAGAGCAAAGATGTGCAACCCAGAACTTTATTCAGTTCTTCTGTGCAGTTCAGGCTGAATGCAGGGAGTGTGTGTTACCATCAGTTTAAGAGTGAAATTTGTGCTTTTAAAGAAGAATTGGCATTTCAAGTGAAACAGGTTGCATCAGTAGGCATTGTACTTAAATGGGCTCTTACATTTGGTTAAAGAACTTCTAAACACAGCTGTGTTTGTTCACAAGGTTGTCCTTTCTTGCAGATTAGGATTACAGTTATTTCAATCAAGGTTTGGGTGTTCATTTTATTGTTAGGGTTCCCCACCCCAAAAGCTTCCACCCCACCTCTCCTTGGAAGTTTTTAAAGATAAGAGTACTGATACCTGTTTCTCATCCTGTACCATTTGCTGGGGTATTGCCTCCATTTAGACTCACATTCAGAATGAGCATCTAAGACTTAGATCTTCTTGTGTTCATGTTAACACTGTTAACTGTTCATGTTAACTGAGGAATGGGAGGGGGGTTTGCAGAGCTTGGCTCTCACTGTCAGAAGCAAGCATTTGTTTTGCTATAGCAGAAGGACTTGATCTTTCCTAGAGCCTGTTTCTCTCTCCCGCTACTTCATATGCTGTATAATGAGTAGCCCTTTAGAAAAAATCGTGGTTTGTCTGTCCTGTGTATCAAACCTTCTGTATTTTACCAAACTTTTGTAAGAGCTGAATGTTCATAAAATATTTTAGATTTCTGGTTTGGTTACTGTATTTCTTACTTTGAATTCAACATCTGTTTTAAAAGATGCAGAGCAGATGTCTTTTTTTTTTTTTTCACATAATTTACTTTTACATAGTTCTCAGTTATTACATGCATGCTTCAATTCAGGTGAATTTAAGAATCTAAGACATCTATTCAAATATGGTCGGATTTGGAGATGCTGAAAGTGATACCCTGTTTAGTTTCTATGTAAACTGTATAGTTTCCATATAAGACTACATAGGATACACAGATAGGACTTTTCACCTATGACAAAAGATAAATGAACATGTATTTGACAAAGGTCTAAAATCAGGTGAGGGAATAGTTGCCAGTCTCTTCTGGCAACAGTTGAACATCATCAAATAAATCATGTAGGTGCAGGTTGAAAAGGAGCAAAGGGAACAATATTTGTAACTCCTGGTTTAGTTGCAGAATTTCTTCCTGAAAGATTTTTGTGTGAAAAACCTTGAGTTTGAAGACCAGTTGGACAAATCCCAAGCAAAGAAACCCATTCAGGGCTATTAAATGTGAGATAATGCCTCTGGATGCAGCAACCAGAGCTGCAAAGCAGTTGCTTTGGAAAAGGAGCTGTGTGGTGCAGATGGAAGCATCTCTTTTCACCCCCTCCAGAGGCGGGTGACAGAGCTTTAGCTGGCTTCAGGTTGAGGTAAACTGTCTCCAGATAAACTTGAACTGAAAGTAGTTTGTATGGAGAAGGAAAAGGAAAGAAGAGAAAAGGAGTTTCTACAATGAAATGGATCTGGGAAAAAGCATAATAAGATTAAAGAAAATTGCATGAAAGGAGTCTGGTGATACTGACTTCTACTGCACAGGAGAGTGGAGAGCAGTAAAGGGCTTTAGAGAGAAGAGAAAATGAAGAATAAGCTAATTGCACAGAGGTGCTGGAGAGGGGAAGTGGAGGCAGGGGAGATACGTGGAACTTGTGGCAGGTGAGGAAAACGTACAAGAATAAAAAGAGAGATAATTGGCAGCTGTTTATGGGGCTTAAATGCTTTGTTTGTCCACTGTGCCCCAGCTGCCCCCCTAGCAGGAAATGCAGTGTGGTTCTACAGCCTCCAGTTTCTGTTTCCTCTGCCATCTGTCCCTTTGGTTTGTCTCTGTTGCCACCACTCTCTTGGTGGCCAAGGCTTTTTGTAGCTCTGCTCCTGGCCACCTGTGGGATTCACGCCAGCAGTCTGGGGTGAATATTAGTAAGGAGTATGCACTTATATATATGAAAGCAAGCTCTTTAGTGTGTAGAAGCCTCTTTTCTATGAGTCTGTACCTTATTATTTCAATGTACCACTGACTATTTTAATTATACCAAATTTTGGAGTATTGTCTACTGGCTCTGCCCTCTGGCTGTTTGTTTGGATTTCGTAGAGGTTTGGGCAGCCTGAGAGCTGCTGTGTGGTAAATCCCTTTTAAAAAAATCCCCTTTAAAAAAAACTTTTAAGGAATTTTTTGATTTTAAGACTAAATATGTCCCCTCTTTCTATGTGTTTAGTCAATACTACACAATGTTTACTAGAGGTATGCAGCAATACTCTTAATCCTTGTGCTTAACGATGTCTAACACTAAACCAGTTCCCTTCCAATCATTTCACATGCAGGGAATGACTCAATTTTTACTCCATAACTACTCTGTCTATACAAGGACTTTGGGGGATGAAATCTAGATGACTAATCACTTCATTATAAAAAACATTTAGTATACCCATGTATGGAAAGAAGAATTATATCAGCTAGACTATTTAATGCATCAGGGTAATTATTTTCTCCTGAGCTGCAACCCAGTATTTTTTTTTTTTTTTTTTGTGGGAGTGCCTCCTCTGATGGTGCATGTCAGAATGCCACTGTCGAATTAAATGATTTACAGCAGCTAAGAAAAGGCTCTCAAAAATTTGAATGCAGGATACAATGTTTGTAAAATGTCTTGAGAAGTGTAAAATACTGAAATAATTATTAAGTCCTTATAAAAATCGGAAAGGGTGATAATAAGATTTAAATGCCAGCATCTTGTCAGTGGTTGATAAATGGAGTGTGTGTGGAAGCTGAATTCTGCACTTCCCCTTCCCAATTAGGCTGCTGTCATCCCATGTGGCTGCTCACACTCTTGTGAATTTGAGTAACACGATCACCTTCTTGATATTCACCCCTTTTGAGCCTGTCTGAAGCTGGCCAACAGAATGAAGTTTTCCAGTAGAAGATGTGTAGATGGGAAAACTAGAAAGTGGAATTGCATACGCTTAGATTTCTTAGGAAACTCCCCTAAAAATACGGCCTTTTAGACCTAATCATGGGTCTTGCATCCCACTGAACTGCAGTTTTTCTTGTGTGACAGATACCAAGATTTGGAAGCAGAGAACAATTTGATTAAATTTGTCTCCTTTGTTGCCACAGGTACATTCCATGTATTCTTAAAATATAAATCCTGCTGCTAATTAAGTTGTTCTCTACTTGATATGATATTCTTAAAAAAATATAGCTCACCTCAGGGAGTCCCAGAAAGTAAAATGTCCATACACAGGATTGTAATTTACCAGGAATAACTACTGTGTATCCTTTCACTGGAAACAATGGAAGCTATTTTCATTTTCTCATAAATTCTTTTCAGTTTGCAGAAGTTACTTTTATTCTCAAAAGCTGGAAAACAATCATAATTCTGACAAAGTCACATATTGATAATTTGAGTTGAACAATGGAGAATAAAATTGTTCAAGCTGATCTCTGCTCCGTGCTCCATTTTAACTGCAGAGAGGTGAACAGTGATTAAATATAACATTTTGCAGAAGCAACATGCTCAAAGGGTGATGGCAAATACAAATCTTACATAATGAGCTTGAATTAATTTTGTATCTGAAGAAAACAAAACCCGACAGAAGCATTTTTTTTATGAGCAGCAGAACGAATCCATTCCAGTCTGTCTGTATTGTTTCTGGCTCCTACCCTCTATCCCAGTGCCTCATGCATCTGCTGTGCTATCTCCACTGAGCAGAGGCCTGTAACTAACCTGGAGCTGGAGCTTTCCTGCTGACCATGGGCATATGGAGGGCACACTCTCTGAATTAGTACAGCAGTTTGGTGTCAGGACTCTCACGTACTTGTGCTTCCCTTTCATCCATGGATTTTCAGGGAAGCTGTAGAAAGTGAGTTCCCTCAGGGCTTGTGCAGCATGTGCGCTGCAAGGAGCAGCTGAGGAAAGGGGCAGACTCAGCACTGAGGAGAGGAGGGTTCAGGGGGACCTGGTGGATTTCCAGAGCCCACAAGGAGATTATTGAAAAGGTGGAACTGGGCTTTTCATGATGTTGCCTGGTGGGATGATAGCAGCCAACAAGTATAAATTGAAACATGAGAGACTCTGACAGCATGTAAGGAGAGACTTCTTAACCATCACAACAGTCCAACAGTGGACCAGGGTGCCCACAGAGGTTGTGCAGCCTCCATTATCAGAAGTTCTCAAGACCAGGTTGAAGAAAAACCTTGGGGAGTGTTTTGCTGATCCTGTGTTGATCAGAGGTTGTATAAGATGACCTTCAGAGGCTGAAGTCCCTCCCAGTCTGTGTTATTCTATGACCCTATTTTTCTGTCCAATTTGGTTGACCTTGTGAGATAGCTGCATGGAATATATAGGGAATTACATAAACAGGAGACTGTTTTTCCTCTTAAAAAGGCCCCTTCATTTTGCTTATGATAAAAATAGATATACATTTTGTTTTTCTTCTTCACGGCAAGCTCATAATATTTGGAGGGGAAGCCCTTCCTTCACCACATCCTACACCCTTAGCAGGTCAAGGAAAGTGAGGAAAACTTTCCTGTTAAAACAGGGCTGTGCAGGGTGAACTGAAGAAAGCTGTTTTTTATGCTTTGGTATTTCAGTTTTGCTTCCAAGGAATTTCAGTGGATGTAAGCATCTCTGTTCCCACCTACTTAACAGTTCAAATATTTATTTATATAATTTGTCTTTAAACCAATAGCTATTTAACCATAGTAGGAAAAAGAAACTGAAGTTTAATCCTCTTACAACAATTCCTTCTCTTAGTAGGAGTGTTTACTGCTTTCTAGACTGACACCTTACAGAGCGTTTTTATTTCTACAGCTACTCTTGCAAGTGTGTCCCAAATCATAAAATGAAGGAGCCAACTTAGCTAATTAGGAATATTCCCCATATTTCTTGTTTATTTGCTTCATTTAAATATGGAAAGAGCCCTCAGAGGCTGACTGTGGGTTTCTCTTTGAGGTCAGCTTTTTTTTGTATGAACCTGCTACACCTGCCTTGAGCATTCTTGAGGTGTGGTGAGTGCTGTCCTTTTTTATATCCTGCTGTGGTTATTCTGGATGCAAAGCAGTTGATGGGACCTTTTTTTAAAAAACTGAAGACTTTGTGAAGACTGCTTGTTACATCTGTGGTATGATTGGAATTCTTCTTTTGCGTCATTAACTGGTAGAATTATTTTCCCTTCAGCCATGATATGAAGTCAAGAGTTTAAACAGGTTCAGAACTGTCTCTCCACTATTGATAACAATTGAGAGAAAAACAGCCAAACAAGAAAAGATATTAGTTTGGAGACTATGTGGGCATCAGAGGAGTTTCAGGGAAAAAGAGTTGGGGGAGATAATCAGCCAGCTACATTTTCAGGGTTTAGGCTAAACAAAACGTTTTCTTGTTACAAATGGAAATTTAATGTTCTAAGTTTGACTAAGCGGAGAAGTATGCTGAAAGACCAGCTTTAACTGCTCATGGTATATTTAAATAGCCAGAATATTTACAGAAGATATTGAATAGTTGAAAAATACCCTTTCTGAAAGGAACAATAATTGAAAAGCAAGAAGCTAATTAAATATTATCAGCACCATTCAGGATTTAATTTAAAGGCTAATAGGAAAGGAGAGAAAAGAAGGCTGTTGTATGATTTCAAGTAATATTAGCACGGAGATTTTATTTTTTTCCCCAATTTGCCTATTAGTTTTTAGGTTGCTGTGTTTAATAAACTGTTACTACTCATACCTTTAACCCAGAATTTAATCATAGTAGACATGTATTTTCCTTGAAAGGGCATAGTTTTCACTAATCCCAGGAAGAGATGTCATATGTGACAGCAACTGGATGTCACAGGGCACTGTGTTTTCCAGCATGTGCTGGAGCTAGATACTGCCCTGGGAACATCAGAGGACTGTGCTCAGGTGCAGCTCCAGAGGAGGCTGCCACTCTCCAGCTCTGGAATTGCAGGGAGTGCCTGGAGCTGCTAGTTGAGCCTGGAGCAAGGGGAGGTGGTATCCATACCTCCAGGAGCTGAGTGCTGGTTCAAGAGGTGTCATCAAGTTAAGGAGCTGCAGAAAGCTGGTTGCACATGGCACATCATTAGGGATGATGAAACACTGATTGGCTGGAGCCAGACAGGACCCAGTCACTGCAGAAACGAGAGCCTGGACTCTTGTCTGCGCACAGGGACAGCCAGACCCCGCGCTCATCAGGGTAGCAAATGGACACTCCCATGATCATGAAGGCTGGAGGCCTGTGACTTCAGCAGCAGGAGGGCAGCTCCTTCTCCAGCTGCTGATCTGCACCAGTGGGATGGGTTCAGTGCCCTGGTAGCAGGCGAGGGGCTGCACACCAGGTACCGGAACTGGCCAGGCCTGATCCGTGCGACAGCATCAGGGGAAGCAGTGCATGGTAACAGCAGGAGACCTCCCCTGCAGGAAATAGGAGCCCCCACTTGCAGCCTGCCTTGCTGTCTGGGCAGGTTTGCTGCTTGCTGGGGGCTTGAATTCAGGATGCCACAGGAAGACCCAAGCTGTTCTCATCCAGCTAATTTTCCCTGTGGGCATCAGTAATACTGCTGGGGAAACCTTGAGTGTATCAAGAGTGATTGCACATCCCTGGTTTTCAGCATCAGGTACATGGAGACCCAGGTGGTTTTCTCTTCAATCCAGCTAATGATAGGGAAGGGCTTGAGGAATGTTTGGATGGATCCTACATTTCCTCTTGTGCTTCATGAGAAGTTCCTGTCAACCTGCTTCTCTAGCCCATCGATAGCCCCTTGGATGACAACCTGGACACTCTGGCATATCAGCCATCTCTCCCAGCCTTGAGTTATCTGCAAGCTTGCTGAGGGAGCACTCTGCCCTGCCATCCAGATCGTTAATTTTTCAATCTCCTGACATTGTGCTCACCCATTCCCTGTTCCTCTGGATCCTGCTGTCTGTGGTTTTATCCTGGTGATGATGCTGGGTGCTACAATGAGTTGTCAGCACCTGGTGTCCTTTGCCAGGAGGAATATGATGTTCCCGTTGATAATTTTTTCTTCCTCCTTCTAGGAACTACTTGGGGTCAGTTCTGTTTGCTCTCCAACACACTTTTACACCTTTGCTCTTTCTTCATTTGTCTCCAGCTCAAGTGTTACATCAACATTTGCTGTATCTTTTGTCTTTTATGTATTACTGTTAATAAATGTATTATTGTTCTACTATCTTATGAGGCCTGTATTTCTCCATACTTCATCATTATGTTAGAGGTGTAAATATCACATTCTGTATAGAATAACTTACTACTACTGCTAGCTGTATAAAGCTCTGGTTGTACAATACAAACATAAAAGAAAGTAAAACTAAATTAGCCATGGACACATGGTAATCAGGTAAACTAATTTAGAACAACCAAGTAAAGCAAACTCACAGGCAGATCAGGAAAACTGTGCCAGAACACATCTGAGAAACTTAAGGTCTGGTGCCTTTTAAACTCATTACAAAGCTTGTGGCCTGTCAGTGGCAATGGCAAAACTGTATAACAAGTTACATGGTCAAACTATTAATAATATTATTCCAGATTTTCTAGCTTTGTATCAGTAAGGTGAGATTTTGCTCAGTGTCTTCGGACCTGTTGTTCCTCCCACATGAATTATGCATAAGAAACAAGATTCCCTATGTATAGTAACTTGTTGGCTTCTAACATCATCACATTTGGATGCTGCACTACTTCTGTCATAATGAACTAGCCTGTTCGGTTTCATGGCCACGATGTCAGGCTCCAGGAAAACCTTATTATATAGCATTAGACTTTACAATGCAAATTATGTCAGAGTCATTTGTTCTCATGCATAATAGTTCTTGAGTTGTAGGAGTACTTTCTGTACTTGGACTGTATAAACACCCTGAAGTCCTTTTCATTCAGCCTCTTCTTTACTATAGGCTGGAGAACATCTCACCTCTCTATATCTAGAGAAGCTGTTTGCATTACTAATTTTGAGGTCAAGGTTTCATAGTGTTCTTAGAAAAATGATCTGTGCTATCTCTCTTGTGTCATTTTGCCCTTGTTACACACCAGGTTAAGACGAGTGCAGGTGAGTTACCTAGTGTTTGCATTTTCAGATGTCTGTACATTCTAGTCACTGTATATTTACACTTTGTCTTGTCTAAGGGAAGAACCATTCCTGTGGGAATTCTTCGATAGGCTTTGAGTGTTTCAATATCTTGTCAGTCAATTAACATTCATTAAAGACATAGCCTTCGGGAGAGTCTGCCGGGAAAGCTCTGGTACTGCCTGCTGCATCTACTTGTGGACCTGAATAGAAATCTGTCACTTAAGAGCAAGGATGAGGCTGGATAGGAATAGAAAATTATCTCTAGAGGTTGTTTAAGATGCAGTTTTAATATGAATTTAGATGCAGATACCTATAAATAGAATAAAACTTTAAATATTAAGGTAGTTAAACATGTTTTAAAATGCAAATGGAAGACTCTATTTTCTGAGAGTTTTCTTTAGCTTGGCTCTTTCATTTCCCGCTTCACAAAGTCCATTATCATGAGTTTAAATTATTGCATTTTCAACTTCAAAGTAATTTACAGATAGGGAAATGTCCCTGAAATGTTCTTATGGTCCTACCCAAACTGAGATTGCCCCTGTTCAATGGAACTTGTGAGCAGCCCCTGGGTGGCCATATCGGTCCAGATACATTGCAAGCATGAACTTACTAAGACTCATTTTCAAAGTGTTTGAGGTTTTTGATCTTGCTCTTATAAGAATCTGTTTTCAGAACATGATTGCATCAATAGTGCAGATATCCTACTCTTATTACAAATGGGTATTTATTCACAGCTCATTAAGAGTCATTTGTTCTCGTGCATAGTAGTTCATTTCCTTCCCTGATGGTAACTGAAATACCTGCCACATAGGTATACATGCTAGAATAACTTTTTGCCTTTTAGAGGAGTATTGCTTGGAACTCAACAGCAAATACTTTCTCACAGTGTCTCTTAAAACAGCCCCCCACACTTTCCATCTCTCAGGCAGGTCTTCTCCACGCGCCTTTTCCTGAGTATAGGTCATTGGTCCTGGATCCACAATTGAGAGCAGTTTTCCATCTACTGGGAATACCTCTGCTGGCAGATTTTATGGTTTTATTCTTGGTTGTTTTGAGGTTTTATAAGCACTGTATTATACTGGCCATTTATGTGGGCATACCTGAGCAACATGTCCCAGTGCCATATGTAGAAAGAAAATCCAGCGTGAGGCTGGCTCTCTGCTTATAAAACCAGAGCAGCTGTGCCTGTGCTGTGATATGCAAAGCTTTGCACTGATCAAGTTCAAAGCAAGGCTTTACCCATTGCTTCTTCACAGTGTTGGTACTGACAACAAAGTTCTTCCAAAATCATCTCCTGTCTTTCTTAAAAGTGAGAGGAAATGAAATGACAAGTCTTACATAAAGCTTTTTGCCAGCAAAAGCTCTTCTCTCTTGCAACAATATGTTGCAAGAGAGAGGAGATTCTGCATCTGAGAGGATTCTTTATGATGATATTTCCTTGTTCAAATATTCTGAGTTCTATTTTAAGTCTTGCTTGAAAAGTTTCTGTACAGTTTGTCAGTTTTATGCATTTAGTTTGCCAATATGCATTGCTATACTCTAGGATAACAATGTGAAATGTAGTTTGCAAAATTCCTAACTAGCATTAAAATGAAATTAAAATCTAGGCCTCTAAATTCTTATGTAGGAGAAAAAAAATCATGTGACTTGAACTGCACTGTTAAATCAGTTTCTTTCAAGTAATTTCTTTTTTCCAACAAATATTATTTTATTATAAAATATGTGAGGACCTGGGAAATTTCCCTGCCCAAATATCTCTTTTCTGGGTGTTTTATCATATCCATCACAGTGGTACCTGTGGCTGCCCTGCATTCCAAAATCCATGACCTTAGTAAGCACACGGATTTCAAAGGGTAACAACAGAAATTAACCTCTTGGGTAATATCTGAAAAGCAGCTGTCTGGTTGTAGATTTTTTTTCCGCATTGTTACCTGCAAAATTCATGACAGTGCCTGTAAGGGCTGAAAGTTAGGTATGAAAGAGTATGGAAGTTCCAGACAGAGAATTTTTTAAATCATTATTTTTAAATGAATTATTTAAAAGAAGTATGTAAATACTTAATAGTCATTACTTATTAATCAATAACTACTGAGTCAATTAATAAGAAACAATTCAATATTATTCAATACTAGAATATTAAAAGAAATTCTTAGAATGCACATCATGTTTATCTACATACTGTTATAGTTTTAGATGCATGCACGCATACATACATACTTGTATGCATAGTTATTGTCATATGTGGCAGTGATCCTTTGTCAGAGGCTGGCTTCTGCCAACATGATCTGGATCAATTCCCAATGAATCTCCCCGTATGAGTGACTGGCCTCGTTCCTCTAGGGAGGCACTTAGAGAGACCTGTGCCCCAGTGAGTGCCCTGCGGATTTTGCACACTATTTTTTCACTGGTCTGCAGTGCTTGTGGTGCTCAGCATTCCTGTACCTCACTTTGCAGCAGCCAGCAGCTCATTACTGTGTTTGTTGCTGATATCAGCTGCTGCTGCTGGCGTTCCTTAACTGCTGCGTTTGCTCCTGTGCTTGAGTAGGCTTCTCCCTACAAGGCGCAAGCCTTGACAGCCGGCTCATCCATCCCGGGGCACCTGCTCCCTCAGGGCTTCCAGTGTATGGGCAAATTAGTAGAACAGATCAGTGTCTTTGGACAAAGTCCCTTGCCAGAGCTTTAGAGGACACCAGGTAGCTGTGGCATAGGACAGCAGGTCCATTCACCAGTCCATAACAAAGGTAACAGAGTGCATGATTGATTGGGTCTGGCTAAAGAGAGATCACTGACCTGCCTGCGAGTGCTGCTCACCAGGAAAGGAGACGCACGATGGGTTAAGAAAATTGCAGGTAGTGCACAGTTACTCATAGCAGTAAGGTTTAGAGCAGGCTGTGAAGAGATGAAGGACATTTCCAAACCACTCAGTCTTCTAATAAGCTTACCCAGACGTAATTCAGCAGAGGCAAGGGCGAAGCAATGGGCTTCAGAGGAAGATAGATGTGTCAATTGTAAATCTGGCAGGCTCAGAGCTGAACATAGGGGCAAGATGGTGGGGTTATGCTAAATGATTCCATGAAGACATTGGATCAGCACCCCGTAATGGTCCAAATAGAAACCAAATGGGAATTTTTGAGGAAAACAACTATAACATTCTTCCATTGTATAATTCTATTCACCTGCCATGTAACGTTGCAGCCTAGCAAAGACAGGGGGGATATAATACAGGGCTACAAATCTGTTCACTGATCTATGACACAAAACCTAGAGGTTTAAACTTCCCAAGCTAGCAGAAAACCAGTTCAAGAGCAACAAAAGCCTGTTGAAAGAGTGATGGAAAGGACCACTCCTACCATTCTCTGCTCTGCCTGGGCAGAGAAGACCATTGGGTTGGACCTTTTCTTCACTGATATGGTGGCCAGACACTGGAACAAGTTGCCCAGTGGAGTGGAGGAATCACCATCACTGAAGCATTTAAAGGACAAGCAGATGTGCCACTTGGGGACGTGTTTTAGAGGTGGACTTGGTAATGCTGGGTTAGTGGTTGGATTTGATGATGTTAGAGGTCTTTTCCCTCCACAATGATTCTGTGTTTCTATGACTTTGAAGCAGAGGCTTTATCTTCTCATGTCTCTGCTGTGTCCTGCTTAACCTGCCCTTGGTGTCACTTGGGGCCTCTTGGTGACACGCTCTGGGTAAGAAACACAGTGCAAAAATGCAAACACCAACAGCAGGGAGGCTGCAGCAATGGTTTGTGTGTGCATCAGTGTTCTTGGCAATCTGTTTCTGGAATAAGGTATTACTAACTCTTTGTCTATTTAGAAATTATCAGTTTGACAAATGGTGGCTATAAAATGAAACTCTCAAACTGCTGACCTTAGGAAGCCTGAGGAGGAGGTAGCTTTAGAAACTATGAAGACTGAAGACATCTTAAAATAGACACAAATCATACTTGCCATCATGAAGATTATCCATCAAAAAACAAAATAGAAATCAACTATTTTTCCTCCTAAAATTCAATACATACAGAGAATTTGCAGTTATATTTAGGAAAATAAGAAAGGAAATTACAGCATCATGAATATATGTCTATGGATTTTATGTCAAATGACTGCAAATCTGGTAAAAATACCTCTATGAATTGGAAGTAGACCCCAGACTAAGCTTGAAGTTTTAAATGAATGTAAAGTAGACATGAACTTGTGCATTTATAACAGTTCAGGAGAAACCACAACTGAGGATTTTGAATTTAGAATATGTTTTCATTTACTATTCAATTTTCTGTTTTGTGTATCTCCCAAATAATTTACTAGAGCTGGTAGATCTTATTAAACCATGATTTTATCCAATTGCTGTGGTCCAACTCTTCAGCTCACAAACAGAAAATGCTCAGAAGTTGACTTTGCCCATCTTTCTTTATTATTTATCCACAAGGGACAAATTATTCCCTAGGTCTGATCAAAAGCTGTGGTTCATTTTGAGGACAATATTTAACAGCGTCTACTCTGACCACTCTCCCTAAATTTCCTGAGGGATTCCAAATGTATGCTATTAGTTCTGAAGATGACATAAATGGAAGAGATTATATATAATAAGATGGCAGTAAAGTAAGATTTTAATGGACAGCTGAGAGATTGTACATTTAAATTCAGGTGGAGATGAAAAACTGTATAGTAATAAACATTTAAAATAGTGGGGAAATGAAAAACTGTACCATTCAATCTTAAAACAAAATGTTCCGCTTCTTATTAAGGACCACAGCAAGCTTTTGGGTTTGCTCTGCAGTGAGGAAAGATGGCAGAAACACAAAAAAGAATTACTGATTTACTTCAGTCACTCTCCAGTGCACATGCCAGGCACCCGCATATCTACAAATCATTTTCCAGCTTCCATGACTGCAGGTGTCATTTGCCACGACAAGCTACAGATTAATAGTGACCAGAGCTAAGCTTGTCTAATTCCATGCTGTATTTTGTTCCTTGTATACATTCTGGCATAAAGCTTTGTACAAACTGAGAATATACTCAACTGGCATCCTGTAAAACCTTGAGACTCAGCAATTTATCCAGGGATTTACTAGTTACGCATCCTGAAGAACATCTTTTCCAACAAACCAGAACTCAGTAATGAGGCATTTTTGAGTGTTAATCATTGTGTCCTACTGCTGAATTCCAGATTTATTGCACACAAAAGAAGTCAAGAGTTGCCAAAATCAAACGTGACATATTTTTAACATTGCGGTCACTTCCTATGAAGGTTTTTGCCCTCAAGAAACAGCTACAGTGATCACAACCTTCTCCTTATGGGAGGGGGGAAAGAAAACCTGCAAATGAACTCTAATGAGCTAAAAAGGGGTAAATATCTAGTGTCATCCAGCTGGTACAAGTAGCAAGAAAAGCTGAGTTCAATTATTGAGGAGTTATTCTCCTTAAAAATACATATCAAGAAAAACTGCAAAGCAGAGGAACTGAATTCCATCGTGGCAATCCCATCCTGAGTAACATCACTTGTACAGTTTCACAGCTGCTGTGCATAACCAGTGCTTGGATCAGGATCGTATCTGCTGTGGGTTACAGTGGATAGCCATTAAAAATGGATTCACTGGTACTGTAGGCAGTGACTGGGGAGAAGGCAAGGGGGAGTGATATTTACCCCACCCAGAAAGGAGGGAGAACTCTCTTCTCTTAACTGGAGGGAATAAGGGAGTCATTATGATTCCCAAAATCCAGCCAAACACTTGTGAATTTGAAGATCTAGGACTTTGAATCTCAAGTCTCTGGTTGCCTAAGTAGCATTCAGAGCTTTGCATGGAAAAAAATCATCATCAGGTACAGGAAGGTTTAAAGCAGACGGAAAATTTATTATGCATTCTGTGATTTGATATATAGATTTTGCACGAATGTCTTGGGTTTCAAGCTTTATATTGCAGTTCCTTGTTCCTTCTATTGATGTCTGGGTGATATCACCTGGAAATCTTCCCTTGTCATTTGTAGAAAGAGTGCAGCAGGTCTAAGGCTTAAGCATCACAGGCAGGCCCATAGAATTTGAGGTGGTGGAGTCTGGTATTAGAAGGCAGAGGCAATATAGGCAGAAGAAGAAATAAAAGGGATCAAACACAACAAATCAGTGGCGTCTTCAAGCTCAGGTGGCTCTTTGCATCCAGTTTCTGTAGCGAAAGTCTAGATAGCATTACATATAGCCTTACTGCTTGTGGCCTTTGATGTTGTCTAGAAGATCTGTGCATGGCTGGGTTGACTGGAACCAGCCTTTGGGGCAAGAATTAACTTTGTCAGTCCAGATTCTCAGGTGCCTTTGCTTCTCTGTCATCACCTTTTCATGGAGAAAGATTAGGAAGAGAGTTTATTTGATCAATGTGTCAGCTAGAGTGTGCTAGAAAAGGAAAACCAGATGTATAAAAGGATAAAAATCACCAAATTTACTGGACAAAGAGAGTGTATTCTAAAGGCAATCATATGTTGTGGTGATTTTGGATATAGGCAGGTAGGAAAACTGAAAAACCAAATAAGCCATAAAAAATATTTTTTGCAAGCATCACCCAGGGCTTGTGAATTTTTCAAAGTACACATCTATAGAAGAAAGAAATTAGGATAATAAAGATGAAAAATGTGAACAGACATGAATACCTGATGGAAGTATTCACAGTATATTGGCAGTGAAGAACTAGTAGAGAAATCATTCAGTGGAGTTCAATGTTCTGGTTTTGAAAAAGTAAACATTTTTTGCCTGAAATTGGGATTGCTTGACAGAACAGAATTAATTGAAAATGTAGATTATAATAATTAGGACAAAAACTTATTTCCTTGCTGATTTTTGTAGACTTCATTCTGCAAAAATTTCCATGAAAAAAGGAAAATATACTTGGATTTTTAAACTACTGAATAAAAAATTGCCTTTACATCATGCGGTCAATTTTGATAGACCATTTGTATCAGTCACGCATTGGTGTATTGCTCCTGCACTTGTTAGCACCTCTTGAATGGATATTCCCTACCTATTTCATTTAATTTGTCAGTAGCAATAAATCACAGTGGGTTTGTTTGTGTGTCCCTGAAGTAAGACAAATAACTTTGCCTTACTGCACTTAGCCCCAGGCTTCCTTGTGGGTGATATGTATGCCTGGAAATTTAAGTCAGAAGCAATACTTGTTTTTTCATTATCCAGTTGCTGTCTGTACAGCCCTAGAGAATGGAAAATTAATACTTCAATTTTCAAGTATTTGCGACTGAGCTGCAAAAAATCACCTCCAACTTCCAGTCTGGAACCTCACTGAAAAGATTTCACAAACGAGTAGATAAGACCTCTTCTAAAAAGGAACTCGCTTGAAGTATGAGGGAAATAGAGCCACTTACGAATAGCTCTCAGCATCTAAAGAGCCATGGTCAAAATTCATTGCATTTAAACAAGCTAATTTTGTGGTAACCCTGTCATCATCCAAGCTTTCTGTCTGTATTGAGGGCAGAACTGAGTAGTTTTGAAGATGATTTTAAATAGCTCACTTGCTAAAATATGCATGTGTAAGAGACCTCAATATAGCCAAAAATTTGTGTAGAATAGTTTTGTCTGAAAATGTTACCTAAGCCTGAAGAGGGAACAGTGCTCTCGTTGCTACAGGAAGATCAGATATTTTGGATGTTCAAGACCTTGAGAGCACCAGTAGGCTTTAATGGCCCCTGCCAGCCTCACCCAGGGGCTCCACTCACGTGTTTGACCAGGGCACCCAGGCCCTCATTTAAGCTGAAGCTTGGGTCCTCAGTTCTTGCCTGAGCTATGTCATGGACATAATGGTCTCCAGCTCCTCCTCAGAACAGACCCTGGACATATGCATCAGGTAACATTATTTCCACTTCTGCCTGTGGCCCTGCCAGTCCTAAGTGGACCCCCAAACCTGACTGATGGCTTTCCTTTTCCTGGGGCTGCTCACAGAGCCCATCACCAGCATCCTGCCCTGTCCACTGTGTGCAGGTCCTGTGGGACTGTGCCTTATTGGTGAGGACACTGCCTGGGCTGCGGTCGCCCTCACATTCTGTTTGTTCCCTCTCTCTGAGCAGTTCCACTCATGCTGCTACCCGGCACTGCTTTGGGAAACCAAAGTAAAAATCATTCTTTGCCTATCTTCATAAAGCCCTCTTGTTTTCCAGGACAAGCTCCTGTCTCACAGACTCATGGCATGATGTCAAGAAGAGGATGGGACATGATGCTCTGGGATGCAGTGTTTTGAGCATTTTCTCTAAAAGACATTTAAGTGTGTTGATTCTAATGTGGTCACAGATGTATAGGGCAGTCAATCCTGATGTACCTCATTAAGTGTTTATTTAGTTGTCAATTCATATGGAACCATGCTCTCTGCCCCTCCCTGGAGGCAACTGACTACATTTAAATGCACTTTGGAACAAAGCGGGGCACTGCTCCTTACACACACTACATCCATGAGATTTCACAGACCTGCTCACTGCCTTCTTCACACAGCCAGAACCAGCAGGGCCCTCTGGGACATGCCAGCTTTTGGTTTGCACCTCTGGCAAAGCAAGCACTTGGAACAGGGTGCTCTGTCACTGATAGACACTGCTCTGGCTCTGGAGGATAAAGAAGGGGTACAGCACTCCATCCTCTCTGTCTCTCTGAATGCTACCTGAAACCTAACACTACTCTGATGGGTTGCTTTAAGATTGTTTCTTTATGACTCTGTAGGGGATAAATGGATACCCATATAGACAGAGACGATCATGCTACAGGTTTGTCAAGAAGGTCCCCTTTAGCTCGAAACCTCTTTTAAAGAATAAGAAAGATAAAAGCAGGGTTGATGGTAATTTTCCAGGATAGAGAAGTATCAGCAGTGGCTACCCAGGGGTTGTTACTAAACCAATATCTGAAATTTATCCATCACCTTCATCACTGACTTAGAAATGGCAGCGCACAGTGAAAGTTTGCAAGTGATGCAGTTTGGTATTCAAAGACTGTTTAAATTGCAAGAACTCCAAGGCAACTTCACAAAACAGAGTGAGTGAATATCCAGGCCACTTTGGGAAATGTGGAGAGGAAAGGGGGTCATGGACAAACCTCCCTAGGTGATGTGGAATTCCATGAACAGCACCAGTCTGTGGTTGTCCCTGGTGACTTTGAATCTGCAGAGGATGAACCTTGGTGCAAAGCAGGCCAGTCTCTACAGTTGCACCAGACAGTACCCAGTGAGCTTGGGATGAACAGCAGTGAGTGCAGGGCTTTGGGATGTGAAGTGCCCTGCTTCAAGATACGACCACTGGTGGCTAATTTGGGACAATCATGAGCAACCCAAACACTTAGATCAGTCTCTGAACTTCTGAAGAGGTTAGCATTATTCAAAAACTCAGAGTGAAATCTTGTGGATTTCTTTCTCTAAATTGGTTATAAACATATTGAATAGATTAAGTCCATCTACTGATTCCTTCTGGGAATATAAATATAATTTTGGGAGGACAAACACTCAGGCTATGACTATACTAGTGAGTTAAACTGTGACTAAAAATATACCCAGATATCGTTTGGCCCAGGAAATGTACCTAGCTCCCAGGATTAATGACATCATGCCATCTTGGCAAAAATCTCTCTGCTTCAGTCATCCAGCTCTTTCCCATTAGGTCTTGTGTTCCTATGAAGATCTGCATGTCATGAAAAAAACACCCTTTGTATTGTGTTGTGAAAACCCTATTCTCAGAGGTTGTTTTTTTAAGCCTTTGACAAGAGAAACAACTTAGAGCTATGTGGGATCCTGGAGAAGTGAAGATCCTTGTTTTGAGGACCCTGTGTGGGAAGGTGGACCAGGAGAGTGTGTATATGGGGGAGTGAAGGTGTGTGTAGCATCAAATGAATCTTCCCAAGCATATGTGAAGTGGCAGTAGGAAGCCTAGAGGTAGAGATTATCAGTGATTTTCCACCTGCTATTGCATCCCTAACCTTCACTGGGGTACAGGCCAGAAGAGAGCTCCAGTGAGCATTAAATGGGGTTCCTACACTTGCTTTAGGGGTAGAACATGGAGCCTTTCTAACACCAGATTCTTGGTCACAGGGGACAACATATGCAGAAACTTGGGACCTGCTTTTGTGGGTGGTGGAGAGCTACCATCCTCAAATGACAGTCTCCCATGGCAACCACAGCAGTCATAGCAGCAGCTGTGGGGATTATGGATAAACCAAAACCAGCTACCACACAGATTAGAGCACAGCCTCCTGAGAAATGATAATGCAGCATCTGTTAAGATGCTCAGATGCTTGTCTTCCTAACCAGACTGACATGGCTGTCCATGTCCAGGGACTCCTTTCCTGCTGGAGCCCACAGGACACCGCTAAACCACCAAAACTGGAGCTTTGTATCTTGGCCACACAGCAAAGGTTCACCTCTGCACTCCTGGAAGCAACTTTTGTGGCTAGTCTCCAGAGCTACTTCCACCCAGTGGGGGAACTACCATGGCAAATACCCTCCCTCTCCTTCTCCTCACATCCATAGAGGACCAGCTTGCAGATTTGGCACAATCCCAAGGCAGCCTTGGGCAGCATCTTCAGCTGGTTTTGCCTGCTTTTTCCTTATGCTGGTCCTTCAAACCCCTGCTGCACCCTTGCTCTTCTTTTCAGCCAGCCCTCTCTGGGCTCCAAAACTTCTCCTCTCATGTGCTGTGTGAGGAAGTTTGCATCAGAAGTGTGAGATGGACACTCTTAGTTCTTCATGAAGAGTAGGGCAAAATAGGGAGGTTTAACACCCTTATCAGATGCTTGATTTGATCTACTTCCATAGATGAAGCAGGGAAGCACCCTTCTCATGCTGACCCTCCCTCAGCACAGGTTGTCTGGCTCCTTCCCACCTGTTGTTGTTCTAACAACACTCAAGGTGTTGTTAGAGACAAACACAAGCTCATCTTTATTTGTTACTCTAATTAAAAATCTAATGAAAATGGCACAGACTGTTTATTATTAGTCCAGTTACAATAATGCTTACAATCACAGTAATGCTTACACTTGAGTACAGGAAAGCTTAATTAAAAATAGTATCCCTAAAAGGAGAGAGCTGGATAGAAGGAAAAGCTTTTTCATCATGAGGACAAAAAATAAGTGGAACATGTAGCCCAGAAAGGCTCTGCTGCTTCCAACCTTGGAAGTTTTTGAGATCATGTGGGAGACCATCCCAAACCCTTGGCAATGCAGCCTGGTTTTATGGCTGTCCCACTTTGAGCAGGAAGTTCGACAGCATGAACCTCTGTCTCTTCTTCCAGCCTCAATTATTCTCTGATGATGAGACAGATGGCACTCACAGGAAGGTGCTGAATGATACCCAGCTGGAGCTCAAGTGCTATGCTGCAGGGTGGGGGCTGCCCTGATGCAGGGGGAATGGGTTAGCAGGAACCTCATCAACTGCAGAGGTAAAGGCTGGTCCCTGCCCCAGGAACAGCATTATCCCATGGAACAAGGGAGTTTGGGCTCCCACTGGCTGGGCAGCAGCTTTGCAAAACTGGTAACACAAGTGCAACATCATCAGCCTTGTGGCAAAGACCAGCAGTCTGTGGTCTCTGGGAGAGGACAGGAGCTCCTCTGGAGAGGAGCTAGTAGGCTGAAGAAAATAATTCTTCCCCTCTATTTGACAATCATTTAACACCAGCAGAAGGACCAGGCTCACTTGGAGGCTTCAGTGCAAAAAGGCATCTATAGGCAGAAGAAGCAGCTCCAGGCCACAAAGAATGGCTTTTGAAATATTGCCCAGGAATGAAGGGATGGTTTAGAAAAGTCAAAGCTCAGCTGCAGTTGAAACTGGGGAAGGACATCAGGGGTACCATGAATTTCTAGTCCTACTTTAGTAACAAGACAGCTGCTTATTGGGTCAGTGGTTTTAATACAATAGACACAGGCTGAGGTACTTGAAGCCTCACTTTTCACCAACAATGTCTGCCAGTCTTCTATACTTAGTGAAAGAGTTCAAGGAGGAGAGGAACTTTCAGTAGTAGGTGAGGATTGAGTCAGGGATTATATGTGAGAACTCAGATGCCACAAGTCCAGGGGACTCTAATGGGCTGTGTCTGAGGATACCAAGACAACTGGCCAAAGTCTTTGCATCAACATGCTCCACAGTTTTGAAGGCTCAGGAGATCAGGGCAGATTCCTGATATAACTGAAGAACGTTGCACTCAACTTCAAAAAGACCCAAAAAGTCAACACAGAGAAACAGAACCTTACTGATGGTTTTGTAAAAGTCATGGAGTGAGTCACCTTGGAACTTCCCCAAACATGCAGAAGATCACTGGAAACAGTGAGCATGGAATTAGTTACCAAGGGTTAGTTACACTTTACCCACAGCTCGCCTGCTCTGATTGGAGGGCTGCATGTGTGGAACTGGGGAGGGGAAAACCAGCGAATGTCATCTCTCACAACTTCAGGAAAGCTCTCAACACTCTCTCCCACAGTCTTGAGAGGTAAAGAAGAGGTTGGAAGTTTGAGCCCAGAGGGTAGTGGTTGATGGATTCCCACATCCCACCACATTTCTCTTTTGGATCTATTTTTTCTTATGATGCTGTCACACTCTGGTGGTTACTTAAGGACCCATCAGATACACTCCAGCTTCACTGCTCACATAAAATGCAGGAGAGAAGAAGGAGGGAGTACAGCTCATGATTGGTACAGAATATATGTGTTAGTGGGAATTAGCAGTTCAGAAATTTAGGGCTAGGGAACAGTAAGAACAGTTAAAAGAATACCGATTCGGTCAGGCACTGTTTCAATGCTTATAAAGTGGTTGGGATAGGGGGAATACATCAAATCTTTGAGCACGGAGTCTATGATCGGTTCTGTCCTGAAGTTGTCAGGATGTACAGTTTTTTATATTGCCCCTTAATAAATCTAAGGACTATGAATATGGAGACTTTTTTAAAAAGGGTCACTAATCTGCATATTGATAGGGTATTTTTTTAATCCACCTTGTGTTTGACTTCTACTGTTGTAAAAGCATTCAGAATGGTGTACGCAGTCTATCCTCAATTCTAAGATTACTGACAAGTAACAGGAACACTTATATCTGTTTTGCTCCTAGTCTCACAACAGTGACAGATCTGACAGCTCCAGAACTCTCTGAGTGGTAGAGAAGTTCTACATGACTGGTGGGGTGGTCCATGAACTGGAAAGGCACGCAAAGTAGTATTCATTTGTTGGAGTATCTGCTATGTGTTAATGTATGTCATCACCTTGTGTCACAGGAAAAACGGTGGTGGGCTGTCCTCATGTCTAGTACCCTTGGACTGATTTCCTCCTTTTACACAGTGGTCATTAGGGCTAAGGTGTCAGGACCGATTTGGGGCCAAGATATTTTTGTGAGAATTGTCTTTCGTTGTACAAACATGTTTAAGATTGTCAATATTACAGCTGGCCAAGTGCCTGTAAGGATAAGATGGGCATGAGAATAAGGTGCCCTAACCCATGTGCATGGAAGTCCCCAGACCCAGCACCCATTTCCTAAGAAACTTTGGATATTTTTAATTCATGAAACTAAACAGCCATTCCCGAGTACTGCAGTCCTAGACGTGTGAGTGTCACTCCTCCTCCTCCCCTTTTCTTAACAGTTTAAAACCGAAATTATACAATCCATTCCTGAATATGAATATTATGTGTGTCAGGGAACAGCGATGATAGGCTCCTTTCCCAGGGAGGATGAGCTGAGCAAGAAAATGGATTCAGCAGGGCTGGTGCCTCACTGTCCAGATCACAGCCCTGCACTATCTGAGCAAGATAAGCAAGGCAGCCCTAGAGGTGGAAACCAGGTTGAACTGTGAGTCCAGATCATAAGGTAAGTCAGGTCCAGGGGTCAAGTCAAATGAGTCAGGTGGAGACAGGAAGCCAATCTGCAGGCCAGGATCAGGTTTGGTGAGGGTAATCAGGATCACATACAGCCCAGTGATTGTTGTCTGATGAGAAAAAGCAGTTCTTGGAACAGCCCATAGCAACAAAGGAGAAAATTTTTGACATACAAGAACCGACTTGTCTCCTATAAGAAGTGAAACTTTTGAGAGGCTACGGGAATGAGACAATGGTGAGGATCATCTCCCATGCTATAGAGAGATGGTGATGAAAATGTGTGAGTGAGACTGCTGGATGGAAAGCAGTGCTGGCCTCTGCATCTGCATGTTCCTGTTTGTATTTCTCATGCCTAAGACTGTAGTGCTAATAGGCAAAAGTATAAAGGGACATTTCAAAATAAAATTTGAGGAGAAAGGTGTTCAGTGAGGTTACGCCAGCCTTTCTCATTTCAAGAGGCTCATGTACATTTTTACCAAAAACCCCGTAACAAATGAACTTAGTCTCACACAGTCCTTGAGCACCATATTGGATCTTTTTGCCCCCAACATGAATTCTATCTTATCAGTTAATAGGTTCCCATATTCCCAGTCTTTTCCTAAATTACTATACTGCATGCATTTAATGCAAATTATTATACAGAAGCTTGCAAATGCAAGCTTCTATACTTGCCTATAAGGCTGTTTTTTATAGGGCATCAGCCATCTCACTGCTGCTGGCCAGTATGAAATAGCATCTCATTTTGATTTTAATGGAAATCCCCTGCAAGCACAATGTTCCAACATCCATAAACCACATTTTCTTCACAAACTGTTTCATTGCAGAGCAGCTAAAAATACTGCTGCACTCTCCTGCACCTTGTGCCTGCTGTCTCCAAACAGCTCCACCTCCAAACAACCACCACCATATGTAGATACTGAAAGAAACAGAGCTGGGTTTTGGTTGGTAACTGGACTTAAGATTTTTTATACTTCTTTCGTTGTTTGTGTGCAGTTTGGGGTGACTGCAGCAGACCTAGTCAGAAGACTATTGTCCATCAAAAAAGTAGTGATCCACAGAACCACTGACCTGAGCAGGCACAAGCCTATGTTCTTAGCAATGGGCATAGCCAAGGCTAACAAGACAGGTCCAAGGTCAAGCCAGGAAAGACAAACAACACTCCAGAAATAAGGTTAGGGACAGGCACAATTACTACATAGCTAAGGAAGGGGCTGGGGGCCCAGAACTGAGCTTAGAGGGACCCCATGGGCTATGGGCATAAGTGGAGGCTGTGGATATGGTTGGAGTAATTAGGGATTACTAATGCCTTCACAAATTAGTTCCTGACAAATTCTTGGCATGTCATTCAACTAGTAAGGAGGAGATGTGTGACCTTCAAAAAGAGCTGAGTTGCCAGTGATGCTGATCCCTGGGGGTGCACTTCTGGGCAGAGGGACCTGGGCCTTTTCTCTGTAGCAGACTCTAGTGAGAAGATAAGTTATTTAGGTTTTACTAATCATCATCACTTCATCAACAGAACAATACTGTTTTGGACACCCCAAAGTTATTTCTGAGAGTTCTGATACCCTGATGGCATTTTGAGCTGGTGAAAGCAAACGCTATCACAACCAGTAGGGAAACAACCAGATGAGTTGTTATGGTTTAGGAATGGTGTTCTCCAATTTAGTGTTCCCACTGAAAGCACTCCAAACTCTGTGATGCTCACTCACTCCCTCCCTCCATCCTCTCCTCCATGCAGGGCTGCAAAGAAGAACTGGAGGCACAAAAGTTGAAGATCATGGTTTGAGATAAGAACATAATTTCCTGGAAACAGCCATGAGAAAAGAAAATGAACAGTTAACAGCCACAATACGAATGAGAGAGGGTACAAGAAAGAGGTGAATGATTCACATGAAAACAATACCTGACCACTCCCTCTGCCACCCTACACCAACCCAGAGGAGATCCCTTAACCCCAGCCAGGAAATGGTGTGAGGTAGTACAGAAGAACCTCTGGGTCCCTGCCATGGCCCCTCCTGGCTAATGCAAAAATGAACCCTGTCCTGGCTGGAACCAAGACAATGGTATGACTGCCTCCTTTCTCTGACTTACACTGCGTTCACTTGTGGTTTTGTTAATAATGTTGAGTATGGCAACGTGTCAAAAGAGGTGTGACCCTAGAACACAGCACTAACATCTTTGTAACTTGCTTTGCCCCTGCATACATAGGCTTAGAGCTTTATGACATCTTAGGTGCCCTCCAGTATCACCGATTTTATCACGAGACAACCTCTGAGATTTTCATGATTTATTTAGGGGACCAAATACCCCCAGCTTGGTGACTGATTAGGTGACCTGATGAGTGAGCTGCTGCTAGACAAGCACTTTGCTGCAGAGTTTGTGGCATCAGCACTGAAATCCTTTGGCTATCTGTGATGTGTATGAAAATTAAAGGCATCACTCTAAATTAAACAAAGAGAAGACAATGATTTTTAGTTGTTGAGGGATCTCATCTTGGACTATGGCACAAACACAGACAGTGATGCACCCCAAAAAATCATGAGAGACGGAACAAGAAGTGTGTTGTAGAAGCAAAGCCCCTTCAGAAGATGCAGAGATGCTATATGACAAGAAGGTAGTGATTAAAAATATTGACAGCCTTCCCAATGGTTTTGGATCACTTGCCATTTGGTCTCGGTTAGGAACATCCTTTTTCTGCTATTCTGACAAGGCACAGCAGCTGTGGAAAAAATTGCTTTGTAAAAAGTCCTAGAGAATGCCAACTGTTTGCTTTTTTCTCTGCCTGACAGCCTCATGTTTAGTTGAAGTTGCTGGCAACTGTTTTATCAGAACAGCAGATAAGAAAAAGAAAAAAAGAAAAAGGAAAAAGGAAAAGAAAAAGGAAAAGAAAAAGAAAAAGAAAAATCCCATAACTCCTCTGCAAATATTTTTTAATAAAATTTGTGGATGACTTAGCTGGAGATCTCGGTGACTATCTGTATGAGGAGAGGCTGAGAGAGTTGGGATTGCTCAGCCAGGAGAGGATTAGGTTTAAGAGTACTAAGTATGTATAAACACATGATGGGAGAATGTAAAGATGGGACCAGACTCTTCTTGGTGTTATGCCACGGATGAACAAGAGACAACAGTCACACACAGAAAGAAGAGGCTTTTAGTATGAGGACAGGTTTTTTTTTCTGTCAGTGCATCTATTTATTTACATACTGAAAAGAGCTACTGGCATTCAGTGCTAAAGAGGAAGGTCCAAGGCCAACATGCTGCCTTTCTCTCAGGGCAGGCTGAGAAGCATGATATGCCACCATCTGACAAGTGACCTGTACCTTCTGGAGCAGTGATCTGTTAGTGCACTCAGGGATGTGTCATCTTGGGTGCATGCCTAGAAAGGATTCTCTGGCATAGGGGTTTTTTGAAAAAAAAAATATATTAATGAGAGTTCTTTGGTGTCCACATTTAATCAAAAGGCTTATATCTCTGGTTTGTCTCTATCATGTGGCCAAATATTGCTGAACACAATCATATTAACAGTGATGGTCAAAGCCCTTGAAAAACATATTTCTGCTCTAATTTTTTCTCTTTTATTCAAGGAATAGGGACCAACACAATACTGATCTGAAGACAGGGTGAAGGCAAACAGGTGATATCCAGGAGTGAATTTTTCCCTGTTGGCTGATGGCATATGTGGCCTTTCCTATGGCTGCCAATCCTCTGTATGAGCTGCAGGTATTCTCTCACACCACAGCCATTTCTAAGACCAAGCTGCAGTGGTTTCACTAGGGTTTGTTAATCACTCACATATAGAACCACAAAATGCCTATCTTACTCTGATGCTGAAAGGGTTCTAAGCATAATTACTGCCAAAAGCCTTGTTATCTGTCACCACGATAACAAGAAATGTGAGCAGCTGTCCCAGAAACAAATTTTCCTGGTTGCTGACATGGCTGCCTACCTGCTATGTTGAATCCTTTCGTATCCACTTGGTCAACCAGGTACTTAAGTGTTGGCTTTGTGTAAAGACTCAGTGTGTCCCCAACACACTCTGAGTGCCACCTACACGCTCTTCACACTCAGCAGGCCATGGATAATAACAGGCTTGCAGGTCCCTGTTGCCAGGGAGCACGTCAAACAAACGCTGTCTTTGCTGCATATGAGCCTAATTTTTACAAGTGTTCAGATCTCTCTGATCTTCCCTAGTCCTGGCTATGGAGAAGCCCAGAGGTGCAGACTGCCATGGTGGAAAGTGGAGTCATCTCCACAGTCTTCTCAAAACTTCAAAGAAATCCAGCTTTGATTTGCTGTATTACTGTTCTTGAGGAGCCTTAAATGTAACTCGTCCCTTTTAAATTATATACCTCCTTTACTAGTCATAGAACAGATATTTTTTTGTCCTAGGCTTTCAATTTCTTTTGCACCGTTTGGCCTGGGTTGTTCTTTTTCTTCTTCACAGACAGACTGCTGTCTGGTGCCTCCTGTCCTCATCTTTTTAAAGGACAGACACAGGCTGCCCTGTGCCAGAAGGCATGACAATCCTCTCCTTCTTTTAAAGTTTTCCTGTGAATATAAGTAAGTCACAAGCTCTTCTTGATTTTCTGCTGTTTTCAACTTCCCCAACACAGCCTTGGAAATTCATCCAAATATATTTTCTGCATTACCTTGAGTGAGACTTACAACACGTGACTTTATAATTCCCAAAGCCTTTTAAAATGTTGTCTGGCCTTTCTCCAGCTTAAATATATGGAATTCCACATGGTATATGGAATATACCTCCTTCATATACAGAACACATGGCAGGCTGCAGAGCATACCACCCATGCGTGTGACATACATAGCGGGAATGCTTGAAACACCAGGTACACCATGGTTAGCCTGGGCAGTACAGTTCATTTATAAGGCTGGATCCCTGTAACAATTTGCTTTTACCATGTTGGTGGTGTTTATTAAAATATCAGACTTACAGGGCTGCAGATGCTACTTTACAATCAACTTCCTAAACAAAGTGTGTTTGTTGTGGTCAGTCTTTATTTTAACCCTGACTGTGCCAACACACAGCAGCAGCAGGCTGGCAGACAGTGCAGCTGTAGTTATAGGTGCCTATATAGCCTGATGATGTATTTTGTAGCAAAAAGTGTTGTGTGCTGTTCAGTTTAGAGTGCTCAGTTAAAGTGCTTTATAGTGGAGGCTTTTACTTCACTAATAGTACCAAGTGTTAAAGGTTATACAGCTTTAAAAGCCTTTTTTGAAGACCAACTTTAAACATCTTTTCCCAGTCACTCTGTAGCTTCTGAGGTGGTGTGCCCTCTGCAAAAATGGTTCTAAATTGTTGTCCCTGGCTATTACGCAGTGGCCTGCACAATGTACCTGTCACCTTGAAGATGCACTCAATACCAGCGGTGTATTTGGAAAACTGTTGCAGCATCCACCAGGGCAGCCATTGTACCTCCACCTCTACCACAATTACCTTGTTTGTTTTAAAGTTCTTTCTTGCTGCCTTACAGAAGCTTTAAGCTTCTTGGTTTGCAAGCCACACAGGCCTTTAGCTTCTCCAATCAGGTGATTTTTACCCCCAGAGATTCCCATTGGCCCAGGACCATAGTGTCCTCTAACAAGTGTTGTGGTGTAGACATATCTTTCAACACACGTTAAGCAATGAGACACTGGGAAATCTCACATGCAGAGGAATTTTATTAACTGGGTATGAGGAGTAATGGCTGCTGCTCATGCTTCTCCAGCTCCAGCACTGATGAAATCTTTCCTGTGTTCCTCATCATCTTTTCCTGTTATGGATTTACATCACAGTTTATAATGGGTATGACTACAAGACACCAGTGTCTTCTCATTACTTGAAGCTGAATTACAAAGAAGCAGATGTAGCAAGATGGACTTTTCTTCTCTCTCTTTGTTGTTTGGGATGAGTATTTTTCCTTCAGTATCTAACAAGCTACTTTCAAAGGGGTCAGTGGAGTCTGTATTCAGCATTTTGATACCTACACTGATTCACAGAAAAGTTAGTTTCTCATTTTGGGGGAAGGAAAAAGTAAAGTGTTCCCAACTGACAAACCACAGCAGAGAATGTGGTCCCTAAATTATGTGCTCAGAAGGGAAGTTGAGCACATGACTGGAAGTCAAACACCTTGTTTGTTTTCAGATTTCAATGCAGACAAACAACCTGAAAATTTCACAGATGGTGTTGCAGACGAATGCATACTGTGCTGCACTGAAATTTTCTGTTGTTCTCTTTTGATGCTGCTTTATCTGATAAGCTGTAATCATACTTATGTTATCCCATTTGTTCTCCCAAGCTAGTATTCTAACAACTTGGATAATGAAATATGTAAATCCTATATTTGGCTCAGCAAATGTTTTAAAGCATGAAAACACAACGAAATGGAGCCAAGCAAAAGTCTGAATTCCATGTTCTGATGTATTAATTTCATTATCAATTTCATGCTAATTTTTAAAATGGATTGGTTCTTTTCTTTTAAAAGTGATCACTTGGCAGACTAGTAATGAATGACTGTGGTTTTAATTTAGATCCCTAACAAATATCCAGACCGTGTTTATTTTTATCAAGACTATTTTTAAAAAGAATTATAAAACTTTGCAATCAGCAAGACAAAAGAATTCCTATCACTTGGTACTAGACTAATGTCACACTACTGTGACATTGAGAAAGAGCTTTTTAGCCAAGCAAAGTGCTTCATTCCTTTTTCTTAGGTTTCCCATCTCACACAATCTCATTTGCTACAGGATGACAAAAACCGCCTTTCAGATCTGATTGTTCAAATGAAAACTGAGATTCCTATTTTTTCACCTCCCAGCTGCCATATTAACCTCAGTTAATGTCAAGAATGAGAGAACATTGCTACAGTTCTGTATCTGCTTTTTAGTGACCACACTTCAGTCTAGCACACAGGCAAAAGGCTCAATATATTTATAAATGGGATGTTACTTACCTTCACTTTCTTGCCTTGAATGGCTTGTAAGCCTGTAGTGGAAGAATGAAAATGTGCACTGATTACCAGCAACATAATTTGTCCATTCTGGGAATAAATACAAAGGTCCAGTCTGAGAGTTTGCAATTTCATGATCTTTCATGAGCATTCAGTTGACATGGTTTTCATAATGCAGTCATACTAGTAGAAGAAGTACAGTGACAATGCTGTAATTTTTTGGAGATTCATTTAAAATTGACTTTCATTCTGTTATTCCCAGCCTGTCCTTCTGCAGGCTTGAGCTAACTGATATCTTTAGAAAGCTTTCTTATTTGATCATGGTATTCCACTAAGTGAAGATGAGAGTCTATTAGAAAATGGTATCCACCTAATAATAAGGAGAAGATCCCTGTTAACAGACTTAATAATGAAATAGGAGGTTCTTGAACTACGCTCAAGAACAGAGACCTCGACATGAAGGCAAGTGAGGAAGTGCTGCATGTGGAGGAGGTGGCACAAGAAGGTTACAAGGAGGGGTTTTCACTTTACTATTCAAAATGAAGGACATACAAGGGTGTATCTCAAATGTGTGGATATTGGTGCTCAGACTTTGAGCCACAAGCAAGAAGCACTGAAGGTGCATGCACTGAGTCAAGGAGCTTCTTCAACATCAGAGCAGTGAATATCCATGTAGCTGATGACAAGACTTTTTCATTTATATACAAATGGACCTTCATCTTCAAGAGGGAAACCGCAGATATAAAGACATTCTGCCTGTCTTATAAGTGTTACTGCTATAATATTTTTCTTCTTAATTATTTTGTTGGATGAGTGTAGCTACCACAAAGAGAAGAAGAGACCTCTCTCTTTTTCAGCCTGATACATTGCCATCAGAAGACTGAAACAGAAGATACCTTATATCTCTTGAGAATTTACACAAGTTCTGCATGTGGAAAATCAAATGAAAGGTAATACCCCCACACCATTTCTCTCCTGATTTCTAGTTAATCTTCTTTTCCCACATTTCTTTCTCAAATTTGCATTTGCTTTCAAAAATCTCTGAAATGAAAGGGAGAAAGAGCTGTTATCACTATTTAGTAGACTTCACTGTGTTCTCTCCCCTTTACTTGATTACATGGTGTTCTAAACCTAAATTTCTCTTTACCTGTGCATATATTTTCCTCTGGGAAGTCAGAAATTTTATGCAGAAGAAGTCTTTGCTTTCTAAAAGAGAGCCTTGTACTGATGAAAAGAAAAAATGTGTTAACAAAGGCACTGTGGTGGGCTGACCCTGACTGCATGCCATGTGCTCAGCAAAGCCATTCTGTCATTTCCCCTCCTCAGCTGGGCAGGGCAGAAAAAAGGCTTGTGGGTCAAGATAGGGATGAGGAGAGATCACTCACCAGTTACCATCATGGGCAACACTGACTTGACTTGGGGAAACTATTTGATTTTATCACCAATCAAATCGGAGTAGGATAATGAGAAATAAAACCAAATCTTAAAACCTTCCCTTCCTCCCTCCTTCCTGAGCTCAACTTCATTTCCAATTTTCTCTTATTTCTTCCCCCACAGCAGTGCAGATGAATAGAAAATGGGCTGCTGTCAGATCATCCCACAGTGTCTCTGCTGCTCCTTCCTTCTCATGGGGAGGACTCCTCACACTCTTCTCCTGCTCCAACATGTGGCCCTTCCCATGGAAGACCATCCTCCATGAACTTTTCCAACATGAGTCCTTCCCGTGGGCTGCAGTTCTTCCTGAACTGCTCCAGTGTTGGTCCATTCCATGCCAGGAGCACCTTCTTCCTTTCCTTTCCCTCCTTTCCCTCACTGACCTTGGTGTCTGCAGGGCTGTTTCTCTCACATATTCTCACTCCTCTCTTCCCTGGATGCATTTGTTCTTGCAAAACAACTTTTTACCCTTAAACACTTTATCCCAGTGGTGCCAACACCATCACTGCTGGGCTCAGCGCTGGCCTGCACTGGGTCCATCCTGGAGCCAGCTGACATTGACTCCGTTGGACACGAGGGAAGCTCCCGGCAGCTTCTCACAGAAGCCACCCCTGTAGTCCCCCCACCAAAACCTTGCCACACAAACACAACACATGCACATATTTATCTTCAAAGCTAAATACAATTGTTACTTATTTTTAACGACGTGGGAAAATTCTAGTAAAATAAGGCTTGAAACCAAGTTTTAATGGAAGAAATCTGAACAATTAAAATAGCGTGAATAATTTTTTTCTTTCCAGTGGATCTGTTCCTCTTCTACAGCTTACATATCCAGAATGAAATAAAATTGTGGTGTACTTGAATTTTTAACAGGGAATTAAGCTTTTTAAAACTAAAGAATGTGAGTCAGTAGAGTGCATTTAATCATGGACCAGATCAATCATCTTCAATAGTCAGTCTTGCTTGATTAAGGTTTTTAAGATGTGGTTGTTTAGGTGGTGAGTGAAACCCCTATACAGGGTTTCATGTTGCTGTGCACTAATATAATGCTGATGTCTTACTTGTACCTTTCACCTCCTATTCACAACAGTAACAACTCCATGCTTTCTCCTAGCCTAGATGAGACTTCAGTATGGCAGAAACAAGACTGATTAAGGTCCATCTTGGATGAAGTGGAAATGTTTTTTAGTTTGAAATATCAGTAGTTAATCAAAGCAAGCAGGGATTCTTCCACACAAATATTGTCTCAATGTTTTTTTATGCTTTAAACTGCACTAGCAACTACAGCACAAAAGACACCTGTGGGTCCCTTAGTCCTGTCTGTGAGAGACACCCAGAATATTCAATGCATCCAGAATTTTCTAATATTAAAATGACGAGGCACGGGTCAAAGATATTTTGACTGAAATGTGGATGTACTTTAGACCCAGATTTTGGCTTCAGGTATGCAGCTAAAGTGAGCAATCATTTCAAGTCCATGAAGAGTATCAATTATATGATTGCAGTTTTTATGTGCTTCTGTCCATTTCTAGCTTCCTCTTTCATCAACAAAACCCATCAGAAGAAGTGTCTCTATGCTTGTTTTTCTAATTTTAGTATTGTCTCTTGAAACTGTAAACACCAAGTTTTTGCACAACGTCATTGCAAATATGCAACACTTGCCAGAATTTTTAGTCCCAATAATTCTACTAGGAATATGTTGCATGGATACCCTTTAACAGTTGAATTTTAATCCCAGCCATGCAGCTGAGGGACCTGGGGACATGGACGTGCAGCAGCCACACTTCTTTAGCTAATTTGCTTCTTCATTCAAAACTTTGAAGGCTTTGTTTCTAGATTAACACTTGGATCTCTTGCCTTAATTAATTTATCTAAGAGAGGTCAGTGGAGAACATATTTGCTTGAGGTGGAGAAACCATGGTTTAGTACATCTACATTTTCATGTAAACAAAACAAGCTTAACATCTGAGCCAGTCAATGACTGAGCATATTTTTTTTCCTGGCTATCATATGGACATGTTGGTATGAACACTGGTTTTAAGACCTAAAATTGCCTAGTTCAACTACTTAACAGTAAAGAATTTCATTAGATTTTGATGGGAATTTTCTAGCAAAATCCTTCAGGTGTTTCTGCCTTCTTCATTAATATTGCCATAAATGAATCTCTGTTTGCTGTGATATTTTGGTAATTTAGTGACTAAACTCATTTCATCTTTTTCCTCTAAGGCAATCTATGCACAACAACATTTTTTTTTACCTTCTCCTCATTCTTCAGTATTACCTTCCTTCATTTAAATGAATAGGATTAGGAAATCAGAACATGGAGAACTTAAAGGCAGCTGTTTATGGTACCTTCTATCCACACAGATCTGCATGGATTATCTGTTGCCTTGTGGTGATGAAGATTGCTCCAAGGATGCAGATACAGCTGCTTGATCCCACTAGAGACATAAAAATCCTACAGCAAGAAGAACTGACGGTTTATCAAACATGGGCAATATTTTAGAGGGTTCTAGAGAAAATCAGCTTTTCAAGAGAATGAGTCCCTCCCTAAAAGGATATGAACGAGCTTTGTGTAAGAAACTATATAGGACAGTAATTGTCCCAATGTTAATAAAAAATCCATTCACTTTTGGAAATGTGTTGGGAGTTTCTTCCCCATTCCTCTCAAAAAAGGACAGTTAATCTCTGTTATATTTTTCCAGCTGCTATAATCCCAGCAGCAGTGGTTTTTTATTCACACAAGCTCATGTGTGCAGCTGTGTATTGATGGGGTTCTGCTGATCAGTATGCTATAAGATGTGTTTATGACAACAGTGATTTTTCTTAAACAAGTATGTCATTATTTCTGAAATATTCAGCAGTTCTCTGGCTATATTTCGAGTTCATCTGTTTGTGAAGTTATTTGTGAATTGAATTAATTCTATTTTATATTTAGAAGTGTTAATTTAAGTCTTCTGTTAATAGAATGATTATTTTTAAGGTGAAATCTTTAACATATTCCATTTATTGTCCTTTAATGTTTTTCCCAAAGTTGTTATCAGCCAAAGGAACATACTGGTACAGCTACAAGGCAGCCTATGAACAATTCAAAAATAGATAAGTACAAGTGAGCAAACCAGTCTGAGTTCATGAAACAGTGATGTTATTTTACTTACTGTACTAATGGTTGATCTCTTGGTTATCATTCTGTTTGTTGGTCTGAAACAGATACAAATCTGTACACCTGGTTTCAAACCTGCCCCTACACTGCCTATGAGCAGCACTCCATCTATCCAGCCACAACCTACTCACACTGATATCACCAGTGCAAGCAGAAGCTATCACAGTGAAAGGTCTCTCTAAGTGCCCTGTTTGTTCCAGCACTCTCACACCAAATGAGGCTGTTTCCTCCCTGAGAGATGACTCCTTCTGAAGGACCATCTCTATCCACCATCTCCACGCGGTGGGAATTGACAGAAGGGCAATAGACATCATAATCTTATTTAAGTGGATACAGTGAGCCAGCACTGGGCGTTTTAGTTATTAGTTGAACACAATGCAAGTGTACAAAATCCTTTCACATATCTTCATGGGTTATGCTGCATCTTAAATATGTGGAGTGTTGCCATGGACATTTTTCCTCCAGTGAAATGCTAACTGATTAAAAAGAGAAGTTTGAGGAGATTTTTTTTTTTAAGTTACAAGGTTTAAAAAACTTCTTTCAAGTATTTTACCCATGATTCAGAAATTTGCTGCACGCAAAAACAGTGGATAAATCTGTGGCACCCTTCTGTTTCTGCAGTGTTCAGTTATCAGTGCTTCACTCCTGAAGTCAACATGCAGAGGAAACATGTGGAGCAAAAGAAAATATGAGGAGGCATATCCACACAATTTCCCACTTACCTAATGCAGGAAATGAGACTAATGAAAACATGGTCAGTTCTAGCTTGGACACCATAGTGCAGACTCAGTTTTACAATCAGTCTAAGCTTCTACTTGTTATCTGCAATAGTGCCTGTTCTGTTCAGCTAATGGGTAGGGAGTAGATAAATCAAGCTGAAGTCAGATACAGAGTCAGGGCAATAATCTCTTGAGCTACTTCAGTAAGGTCTCATCTGCCACACAGACATTTCTGTCACTATGTATTACTCTTACTCAAGCTAGAAAGAATGATTCTTGTTTGGGTGTACCTATCCACACCATCAATGTAAATTTCTTGATAGTGTTGTCACTTGTACCACTTGCATACTGGGATTAAAATTTAACTGTTAAGGGTACCAGTGTAGAAAAATAAAGCTTCCTACCAAGCCAGTAGATATTTTTTTCATAATTTATTCTGAGTAGAAGTTGATGGAGTCACAGCAGTCTCTGGGTGAATTTAATATACTATCTCCCTTGCTATCCTAAAAAAAAGGTTTGGGGTTAAGCAATTTACAGTTCACTAGGCAGAAATGTAAAAGAAAACAAAAAATGGAAAGGAAAGCACTAGAAAAGTCCATGACAGGAAAAGTACCCTTCTCCTATGTTTTTATTTCCTTTAGAAATGTCAGTGTTGACTTGAAACTCAAATCTCTTCTGGAAGCTTTGTATCAAAGTTTTCTTGTTTCCAGGTTTCTTCATAGCATAATGTGAGGTTAAGAAAACTCCACTTTTCAACATCAGTTGATGTTGTGTCTTATTCATGTCTGAAACACATACTGGAAGGGAGTTTTATGATATGCTCAAGGAGTGTACATCCTTAGAGATGATGAGGACCCAAAGGTTATGTTGTAACTACATTAAACCATTCTAGAAATAAGTCACATCTTCAGCAGTGCTATTGAGGAAACAAGAAAGTGAGTCAGAGTCAAAATACTCCTTCTCATTTTCGGTTTTCAGACATGTTTTTAGGAACTTACAGCAGCAACTATATTGAAAAATGAAAACTTACGTAATGATTTATACCAGGGACAATGCTTTGTTGACTCGCACAAGTATATAAATGTTTTTCACTGAACTATGCGTAACTATTCCTTCAGGTGTTTCTACATTATCACTTCTGAGCCCCAAATCTGTACTTTGTGAAAACCAGAAATACTTTTAATGCTTATCAGTGGGTTTGATCACTGATTTATTATGAAATTAGTGTACTGATAGACCCACCATTGGCCTCTATTCTCTATTTTGAAGAGCTGGACCTCTTAATGTTACTGAAAGTAAGGTAATTATACTGAAGCATATGAAGGACTTGATGCTTTCAGCCCTCTCCTAACTTCTGTGTCTCTGTATCCACCCCTGGGACTGAACTTTACCCTATAAATGATGCAAACAGTGCTTACAGTGTGCCTCTGCAGCCTCCCTTCAGGGAACCTGGCCACGCTCTCATGGGTGCTGGGGACGGTCTCTGAACCCAGAGGACACTGCAGAGAACTTGAGATAATCCAGTCACACTCTGGGCTGCCCTGGATGAGCGCCATCAGTGCATCCCTGAAGTGCAGAGGGGTCTGTCTCAATGCAGGTCCTGCTGCTACGCTTGTCTCCAGGCTGGATCTGACCCTGGCTTTTCTCTGGACCTGACTATAACCCCAGTGCTGGTCAGTGCAGGGCTGTACAGGTGCCTACTGGGAGCACGTGTTCAGTCCTGCTGCTGTTGGACGTGGAGGCCTGGAGCTGTGTCTGCCATGCCCATGTACTGCTCCTGCCACGTCTCCTGTAGGACTCACCAGAATTCCCCCATGCTCCCAGTGCCACTGTGATGTCATTTTGTCTGCACAGGGTGGTCCAGAGATCTGGTCTTCCCATTATCCCAGCCATGTACAAATCAGTTTGTCCTCTTCATCCAACCCAGAGCAAACCAGTGAATAAGGGAAGAAAGGCAAGTGGAAAAACTAATTTACTTAAGTCCATTTATAGTGGTGTAGACATGGCTTTCCATTATCCAACTAATTCCTGTATAGGAAGACCTCTTACATGCTGAGGAACCCTTGTAACAAATCTCAGCACATGTACCATGTACCAGAGCTACACTGAGCTGCAGAGAGAACCTCTTGCTGTTCTGCCTTCTGTTCTATTGGCTGCAAAATAATGAGGCAGCAGGATCAGAGAGGATTAACCTGGGGACCTGGAGAGACCTGCTCTCCAGCTGTGACAATCTTGAGGACTGGCAGTTTAAACGCGAGCTCAAGTGTTCAGGTGACAGCAAAGAGTGTGATAGTAGGAAGAGAGGCAGCTGGAAGGTAAGGATGTAGGAGTAGGATTGGCAGCTCCTTTAGGGGCTGTTCAGACCCATCTGTACCTGAGATTCCTGCTGCAGCCATCTTGGGAACTGGCTGAGGGACCAGGGCTTCCTCACGAGTGCAAATCAGGAGAACAGGTATCTCCTTCTGTTTGTGGGTACCCACGGGATAAGCACCGAGACCAAGTTCTTGATTCCCACAGGCCATGTCTTCTGCAGTTAGAAAAGACATGCAGGCCATCCTTTTCTGCCTGATACTGTCAACAGAAGGCTCAGAGAGATAGGTGAGGGCTGACTTACTGCAGCTGTATGTTTGCTTCAGAGTTTTAAATAAAAGTTGCAGTGGATCCCCCTGACCCGCACCCACCCCAGAAAACCAAACTGAAATCTCTAGAAGCAGTTCTGATAATGGACCCACCTGTAAGCAGCAAGGGTAGAAGCTGTTTTAGTCTTTAAATCATATTCTAAAGGAGATCAGATGCAGCCATGATGCTTCTTTTCTCAGTTCCCTGTTGTCGAATTACATTAAAAGAAACTGAAAATACACTTTCTATAACTAGTTTTTATGCAAACAGATGTTGTACTTACTACAGGGATGTTATTTACCTGTCAGACTAAAGACAAGGTTAATAATAGGAAGACCTGGAGACATTACTTCTACTTTTAGGGGCTCCAAACTTCAGTGTGACAATTAGCATGATTAGGATTTACAAGCTGAAAATTAAAATTGTGATTTTTTTTAAAGACACTTTTTTTAAAAAAGACATCTAATTACTACATAATAAAATGAAAGTACTGGCAATCTCACTGGTTATTTGTATTTAGAACTAGAATAGAAAGCATACTATAAAGGAATACTGGGAGAAACTGTCCTGTCCTTTCATAGTTTCTTCAGATATTGGCAGTCTAAAAAAAGCCTATTTTTCCCCAGTTAGATAATTAGAGCAATTCAGACATTTGCATTCAGGAAAGCAGTCACTTTCAAATGTGTTCTACAAAGCCATTTTCTGAAAAGAGCCATTTCCAAATCATGCTGTTCTTCTAAGTGCGCTAAAGCATAAAGTGTAATTAGACTTACTGCCTTAGAATTTAGTGGGAAATGTTTAAAAAAATTTAGCCCTCCTTAAAGCATGACTCATCGGTTGGCTGGGGGTCTTAAGAGCCACAGCACAGTCCTCTACCCCTTTGTTAGAAGGGATGCTGGTACAAGGGCTTGCCCTTACAAAAAAAAATACACATTTTGCTGGTGGTATTCCTGTCTGTCTGCAGAGAGATGCTGAGAATCGGTTCCCGTCTCTGCTTCTTGCATCCCATTCCCATTACAAAAAGGACCACCAGGAGAAAAGTCTGGCTCTCCTCATGCTCTTTACCACAGGAGGGAGTGCTGGGAAACTCAAAGAAGGCCTTTCTGTTTTGTCTGTTGTGGGAAGGATCAGCAGGCAAAGTCCTTTCAGCCCAACACTGGAGGGAGATACCCATGGATCTGCTCTGTGGCTCATGGAGAAGTTGCCATTTGCTTGATATGTAAAAGAGCAAAGGGATGGAACATCCTCAGTGAAAGCCACATCTTCAGACAATTTGATAGCCTTTGAATGTACGTGAACTTCTTATTTCTCATTTCCAAAGGATTAACATTTTAATGTAATTGGACAACCTCAAGAGCCAAAAAATGCCTTCTTGTTATGTATGTAGTGACTGTAGCAACTCCTTCATCTGCAAAAGTACTAAAACTTCTAAAAGAAAATTATATAAAAGGGATTTTCCTATGGCCTTTTTTTTTCTCTTATTATTTTCAGACTGGGGGAAAATGTGTTTTGGCACACTTGTCTTGGAAACATCTGTATTACATGAGCAAAAAGGTAACAGCCAATTGCAGAAAACACCTAAATGAGAAAATTCAAGTATAAAGAGCGTGAGATTCACAAAACTGTAATTACCAGAAACCAAGTTGTATGACAAAAAACTGTTAGGCAATCTTAACTATATGCTAAATATCCAATTTGTTGCTTACTTATGAGCAAGAAAATTTTAAAACACAGCCTGCTCCCACTTCCAATAAAGTGTTAGTGGATGCATTCAGTGTGCAATGTGGGAGTCACGACTTCAACAGGAACTCTAATTTTCACTTGTGCCATTCAGTGTAGTCTCTAGAGAACCCCTCATACTCAACTCTTATCATATTCAAAGCAGTCTCTGGCAGCCAGTGTAAACTCACGTGGAACATTGTTGGGTTATGTATCAGCTGATTAATACCAGCCTCCTCTCACCTGCATCCTAGATTCATGGTAATGTGACAATTTACAATATTGAAGAAGGCAAAAGCATGTTCCATGTGTTTCAGTCAGGAATGCCCCAGACAAAGACTCCACTTTTCTTTGAAGCATTTTCTAACCTTGGGGCAACTTTCTGTCCAGGTTCAATTCATTGGAATGCTGCAATATATTGACCAAGAAGGAGAACCACAGAAGCACTGTACAGAGGTAAAACAAAATGGTGAGCTAGAGAGGAGTTACAAGCAAAGTTTACAACAACCTCTTAACATTTTAGAGGTTTAGGCAATGTGCGCATGTGCCTTTCCAAGAACTGGGCCTGTTTTATTTATAGGAGAAATAGTGTATGCTCAGAGGATGCATAAAGATGGCTTACACTTAACTAATGAAGGAGAATATTTTCTAATGACATCTTCATTTTCTCAAAAGAGGGAAGTCGTCTAACATTTTCATGAGGTGGAACAATCACTAACCAACTGACTGGTTAAATTTTTTATCAAAGATAGACAATCCTCATATTGGTCTTTAGCTCTGACAAAATGCTTCTTGCACCATTAAAGTTAAGTTCTGCTGAACACTTATTTATTTAAAACAATCTGTGACCATTTGCTGTGGCTGGCTAAGTGTGGTTTTAATGGTGTTTTACCAGACAGAATGAACGGAGGCTGTAGGATATATAGAAGGTGTGGTGATGCGATGTTTTTGTTGTATTTTTATCTGTTCTTTGTACCCTAATGGTTCGTCCCTGCCTTCCCCACTTCTACTCCTGGTTGGTCTGTTCCAGATTCGAGCCGCTCCCCCGGTGCTCCCAAAAATGGTTATCCCCTCCCCTTTGTTCTGGCTCCTTCCCTGTCAATCGCACAAACCCGTCCCGGAGTTCTGGACTGTTCTGTGTCTGTCACCCAAGCCCTTCCTAATTACCCTTACATGGTCCCCGACAAGACCCCCGAGACCCTGCCCCCTCCCATACCTCCCCTCTTGGAAATCCCCTAAACCTTGACGCCCTATTGGGGCATGTGACCCCTCTCCCTCCACCCACCAAGACCATTGGACCAGATGTGAGTCCCTCCCTTCAGCGTCCCTCCCTCCTAATCCGACTATTGGTCCCTAGTTGGTTACGCCTCCTATTCAACCCCCTTTTATAGTGTAGTGACACTGCAACTGTGGGTTATTCTCCGTGGATCCCCTCCAATAAACTTGGGTTATGTCCTGTGGCAAGCCTCCTCACTCTTTTTTTATCTTTCCCTTCGTCGAGGGCTGCTGACTGCCCCAGTGCCTGGAGCCTGTGCTCCCCTGGGTAGAGCAGAGGCTTCAGAGGAGCAGCTTTAAAGCTCTGTGCCTCCAGCTGCTCCCCACTCCTGCCGCCCACTGCTGGGGCTAGCTTGGGCAGTGGACAGCAGTGGTCACTGCGACAAGAAGGGAAGCATGCTGTGGAAAGATAATGGAGTCTAGATGTGCATTCAGTATCTCCATTCTGTTCAGCTGTTAGCTTTATTATCTGTACTATCAGAAGCTGTACTTTGGTGTTATTTCTCATTCAAAACATTATCCATTTTTTTAAAGTGTTCTGCTGTTCATGAGTAATTTGGATTGACTCTACAGCATGAGACAAGTTACCAGCTGCTGCTAGCAACAGACTGTATTCTTATTTATTATGGTCTTAATGCATGCAATATGCACTAATCACAGTATTACTTTAGCTTTTGAATCAGTGTAATAAGCTTAATGCCATTGAGGGTTTTGCCTCTTGTCAGATCAAATTTTACAGGTTATTGTACTAAAAGGATCAGGGTTTCTGAAGCAGAGAAGATTTTATTGGTGAAATCCTGATTTTATTGCAGTCAGCTGGAGTTTTCCCCAAAGCTTAGATGGCAGTCAGCTTTCTAGCAGCTTTCTCATTTTTGAGAAAGAAAAAGAAAGGAAGGTGTGCCATTTATTTGCAACCCTCTCCACAACCCTGACATAACATCTAGCATAAGATAGAGTAGCTGGCTGTGTGATAACATTAGATAAAGATGATCAGGGGCCTATAACACATGACTTAAGGAAGCATATGATGTTGAGGGACTCAGACAAAGATAAGACTGATTAAGTATCTAATTACTTCTTACACAATAGTGGGCGAATTGGATGGAACACTTCTTGTTAGTGGCAAGTAATAAAACAAGGAAACTCCCTAGAGATACGATGCAAGGGCTGTGCACTTTTCTCTGCTTAATAGCTGACCCCTTCTAGCCCCAGGAGCATGCCAGGCTGATCCCTTGTACCATTGGGATTGACCACTCAGCTTGTTCATACCATATGGCAATACTGTTTTCCAAAGACAGGTCAGTGCCAGCACTGACCATTTCTATTTCAGCCAGCTCACTGTGAGAGTTTGACACCCTTTATCCAAAAAGCTATTCCAAATGGAAAGAATGTTGGCAGCCTCAATACCAGGCCTTTTCTGATTAGTGACTTTTCCATGGCTGGTGGCAGGGATGACAGGCAACAGCAGTAAGGCAGTGCATGTTGTGTGCACTGACCCCTCCTGAGGAGGCCACCTGACCTGGGTGACAGCATGTGCCACTCTGCATTTCTGGTGTGCCGTCTCTGACCAGCCAGTGAAGGACCTGTCTTAGGGGTAGGATGGCCTTGTGTGGCACAGCTGGAATTACTGCTTCAACGCCCTTGTGTTGATCCCAGAGAACTTTCTGCTCAGCATTGTGAAGTATGATCCCAACCTGCCTGTGACTGTGTAGCCTCCCCAGCACACATCCTGCAAGAACTAAGTTTTGCTCCTCTCTGTGATTCAGAAGTTTCCCTCTTTGCAGGTGCTGTCTGCAGGTATGATGAACCTCCTGTATGAGCAGTCCCTGCTATCCATGCTGAAGAGTCTTCAGAAAAATGAGTTGCCTGTGGGGTGGAAATATCCTGGGGGCATGAGATGACGTGAATGTCACATTACCTTTGGGGTATGTACCGGAGAACAGATCTGTTTTAGCATTAAATATTCAAAGGTGAGAATCAAAGCCAGAGTCCAATGGCTCGGGACACCCCAGAGGGCACCACCAAGGCCAAGCAGCTGCAGCATTTCAGCAGAGCACACTCACCAGGCTTGTGAGCATCCTTCAAGACCAAACATGGTGCTGCTGCCACTGCTTGGGGAATTTAGCCTTATAGGTATTTTCTGGCAAGACAAAAGCTTGAGGTAGCAAAAGGGTATTGCAATTGTTTGTCTTCGTCTTTGAGCACTTAAGCCCATTGTTTGTATGTCCTATTCACATGCTCAAAATCGCTGAAGTCTGATTCTTTGTAAACCTGTACCTCACCAAGTCATCCACATTTCTGCTGGTGGGGCTGGGCACAAGTGCCTTAGGGCTGAAGCTGTTATGCAACTAATACGCTGCTTGGTGGCCTTGACATGCCTGAGGGAGAATTCCCAAAGGCTGTTTCTCCTACATAATCTGCCAGTGCATCTTATGGCTATGACATGTAGGAGATGATACCACACAGAGTGAAGCTGGCACGTTACCGTATCATATCACTGGATGTCAGGAACTCCCGTGTGAACCGAGGCAGATCCCTTCTGGATCAAGAAGTGGGGCAAGCTCAAAACTAAAAAAAGGGCAAAATAAACCCACAGCAGCCAGTGACTTTGTAATTAACCCCACTGTTCAAATAGTCAAGTAAAATTCCTACTCTGAGCCCCTTGAACGTTTCAGTTGAATTCTTCCATTTTCATGCTGCTTTATGTGCTTCAGTCCTTCTAGGACAAAACGGCTTGTAGCGCATGCTTTATTACGGTACATGTTTTCTTTTCACACTTCGTTATATATTTCTGTTTCCATATTCCATTATGCATCTCAGCTACTGTATCTCCTTCGGCAATTCGCATGCCATGCTGCATTAGCATCCTGGTTCTTGGTTTTGCTTGTCATTGTGAATGATTGTTATCACAAATCATTTTACTTCTGATTTCACGTCTCATTACTCATTTTCCAGACCCTCACTGTGGATTTCAGTGCTCGTGTTACAATATACATTGGAGGGTTTGCTTCCCATCAAACACTGATTTTTCACAACTTGTTACAGATTTTGCTTTCTGCATTTCTTCATGGATTTAATCTTTCTTAATTCGTTCTGCATTTTTCCTACTGCATCACAGGATTCACTACTTAATTTTGAACCTTATTTTCCTCTTTGATCTTAAAGGTGCATTTCTGGTCTTGCCTATCATTACGCTCTCAGATTTTGTATTTCTTGACTTACTAAAATTTTTCCACTTATTATGTATTCCTCATGCCAAATCCTTTTATGAGTTTTCCTTTTCACATCTCATTACCCACTCTTTTTGATTCTGGATCCCCATATGAATGCTTTTTTGCATCTAGTTTCCTGTTTCCAGTTTCGATTTTTGATATGCATGTTCATTTTTATTTCACTGCTTGGTTTTGTTTCAGTGTCTCATTATGTGCTTTTAGATCTAATTAGGAATTTCATGTATCATTGCTTATTAGCCAATTTCCTTTTTGCTGCCCATTACAGACTATGCATTGTATTCTGAGTGTGAGCTTTCAGATTTCCCTGTGCATTTTCCTTTCCTCACATTCTTTAGTTAACTTCTCACATCTTATGAGAAATTTCATATATTCCTGCTAGCATCCTACTATGTTTTTTCAAGACTATAATATTTTTTGCTCCTGTGTAAACTTTCTTTTGCACCTCAATAAATACATTCTTTTAATATCTCATTAGCATTTGAATGATAAAATATTGCAAATTTCCTTTTTGTATCTCATACTAGATTTTCATTGAAAGAATGCATAATGAACTTCCATCTTTGTATTTTTTGAAACCTGAAGATGGGGGGTGGTGCCTCTCAGCATACATTTTCATATCTGCACATCCTCCCATGTTTTCTTTTCACATTGTGCACTTTTTCTGTGTTTTCTTTTTCAGAGCTATTTCTGTACTTTCCCTAATGCCTGCAATTTCACAGCTTGATTTATTTCTAGTGACATTTCATACTTTGTAGGTCATGACACATTTCTGATTTTGAATATGTCAAGTTTTCCTTCTTTATTTATGTTTTTTTTTATTTTTAAATTAATGTCCCCTTTCAGAATAAAATATCTTTTTATGTTTCTCACCAAATGTAATTTTTCTTATAAGTTTTCCTGAATGAATCACCTGGTTTGAGTTTTTAGCTTACATTCTTTGGTGTGCAACATTACCCATTTTAGATTTCTGTGTCTCCTCTTTTAATGTTCATAACTATTCTGCCTTTCATTCTGCAGCTTCATTATTCACATCTTATTCCCCATTTGTCTTTAAAATGCTGTTATACATTTCCATTTTACATGTCCCTATGCACTGCTCAGATTGCGTTTTTCTACTTATGAGTACTTGTTTGTGTTTTTGAGAAGTTTCATGTGCACCAGATGTGATTTTTGCCCATCTCATATTCCATTCCTCTCTTCGCTCATTATGGTTTTTCAGGTTTTCCTTTTTTTATCTATGTTCTTACGGCATGTTGGGCTTTTTTTACAATTTATTAGGTCTCAGATTGCACATCTCATTACATTTTTCCATTCACCTCTCATTGAAGCATTTCACTTTTTTAACTCAGTATGTATTTTCACCACAGGCTCTTTAAATACATGTTGAGCTCTGTAGCTCAACATCTGTTTTAACTTTCTTACCACATAGACTCACATTCCCCTGCATGTATTCTTGCATCTCTTATTTCCCACTTGCCATTATGTTGCATCATTTAATTTTTACCTTCGAAGAACAAGTGCCTTCTTTGTATCACATTACAGCTTTTCATTTCTATCTCTTTTTTAATGTTTTATTTCTGTCACCTCACTTTGACTATTCTTTTCCCCAGGATGCTTTATTTCCTTTTTTATATAATATGATGTTTTTTTTATCTGCATCTGCTTTTGTTTGCACATTTTTTATTACACATCAGTGTGCAATATTTTCTGCATTTTTTCATTTTCTCCTCTTCTTACATGCTTGCATTTTGTCATGATTTTTCCATTTCATCATGACTTTTCCTCCTCACCTATGACTTTTAAAGGTTTTACTTTTCACTTTTACATATGTATTTGTTTTTATCCATCACCTTCCATTCTACATCTTGTTGGCTTTGGTTCTTATTGAATGTGCTCCTTTCTGCAGTACAGTAGTTTTTGTTGGTATAACTCACATACTCCTCCTTTTTCACTTGAACTTTCCTACATCTCATAGTGTCTTTCTTTCTGCCCCTCATTATGCGAGTATTTTCACACGCCACCACAGATCTGCCTTTCACATCTCATAATTAGTTTTCATTCCCTCTCTCTCACAATGATTTTGCCTAGCTGATCACTCAGAGGTAGTTATTTTGCCTTTGTGTATACCTTCTTAATGCTGGAAACAAAGTTTACATACTCACATGGTTTACTTGGTCCTTCTCTTTTTCTAGTTGTTACTTGTGTATGCAAAACCAAGTAAATTGATACTTCTTTCTTTTCTTTTGACTAAGTGCCTTTGGTTCACACAAAAAGCCAAGAGGCAATACAACAAAATAAAGATGTCAGCACAGAACATACATTGCAGACACTATGGGAATACAGAAAGTTGAGGATGAACATCTGCTTAAAAGTGTACTTCGGAATCTTTGGTCAGGTGTTTTCATTAAAATCATACACGTTTTGAAATGCTGATTGCATTAGCAAGCACTTGCTGCTTTCAGAATCAGATTTACTTTATGAAAATCAGATCACGCAGTCTCTCTGCCCTTCCCAGCTTATCTTGGGGGATGGGAAAAAAAAGGTAAGGGAAATCTGGTTCTCTGTCTTTCTTTATGGATTCAGTAAAACAGATGAGGATAATGGTGGTGGAGGTTATGCAGCTGCTGGCCCTTATTAACTGAGCTCCCTCTGAAGAACCAGAGAAATGCTGTTTGGAGGACACCTCTGGAGGGCTCCAGTTCCACGTCCCATGAGAGAGGTGGGTGCTGTCCAGCCTCCTGGCCCTGACCAGCCCCACCTAGGGCCTCTCCTCCCCTGCCCATAGCCCTGGAACCCCAGTTCAAGCTGAGCTTGCTCCTTGACTTCCTCCTCTTGAGCAGAACAACAGGAGGTTGTGCCAGTTGGGGATTTGCCAAGCCTTAGCTTTAGAGCCTCCAACCGTGCACCCTGCACCTCTCCCTGGGCAGCCTGCTCTGCTCTGGTGCTCTCCTGGGGAAGCCCCAAGGTGCTGGATACAGCTGTTGCTGTGGATGGTATGGCCTAGCACCATGGTGAGACGTCATTTCTTCCTTGACTGTGTATCTCCCTCTTCAAGCAGTTTAGGCTGTAATTGTGTGGTTGTCCCAGTGTCTTTACCCTTCCTTAGCCAGAGAGGGGAGCAGAGCAGGGCCATTGGTGCTGGCTGTGTGTGCCTGTCAGCGCTGACACACGTAGTGCAGCTGGGTGTGTGTGTATGTGCAGGTGTGCTGTTCACATGTGTACATGTGCATCTACATCTGGCCAGCACCTGCTCAGCCTTGATACCAGTTGGTCCTACAGGCATGGAGTGGCAGCAGAATTCCTGTCCTGGCCTACTGGATTTGGCAAACCCTAACAGCCATACCACTAGGTCAGTGTGCTCTACAGATTTGCTGAAGATGGACTCTGCCACCATCCAGGCCACAGATGGAAATGTAGAACTGCAGGGGCTCAGGTACAAATCTCTGCTTCACTCACAGTCATCTTCCAGCTGGAGCTACTGAGCGTTTTAGTCCAGACAATTTTAACAGTCTTACCCATTACAGTAATTCTCAGCTTTCAAATGAGAATGCTGTGGGAGGAAGTACCTCAAGCCAAGGTACATCACATCCACCTCTCTTCTGAAGTTTTGTGTCCTTTTCCACTTCCTTTTTCTTCTGTCTCCAAGAGGCATCCCACGAAAGAAAACATCACTCTCTGATTCTAGACCCACCTCTCTGATTCCTAGACTTACCCATGGTGGAAATTCCAGACATGTTCACATTAAATGTTTACCACACTAATTATTATTTCCATGCCTTACATGAGCTGCTACAAGCTGTAAGTGGTAAGGGACACATATGGTCTCCTGTATCAGTTGTGTGGGTTTAGAAGTTTGGAAAGGAGTTGTTACTCTGTTATGGCAGCTAGGGACTTGGCAGCATTGTAGGAGAAACATTTTAGTGGGAAATTAGATCCCTTGAATCCAGACTAATTTGATCCCATCCCAGGGAAACTGTTTGATCAAGGACTGTGGCTTTTTACAATTTTCTATGTTATCAATGCTACTCGTTGTCTAAATATTGTTTTAAAGTGCATTTAACTGCAAAATTATATTTACAGGAGAGAAAACAAAAGATGTCATTCACAAACTTGCTTGTTGAAGTTAAACAATATTTGAAAAGTGAAGGAAGTAGGAAAAAACTGAACTGTTACTTTAATTTATCAGTAAAATGAATATTTTATTTTGGTTTCAGTTGTGAGAGAGGTATTTCAGCACAGGATTTATATCCTTGCTTCATTTCATGCCCATGAAATGAACTAAAGAAGTTCATTTAAGTTTGCAAAAAGTATAAACTAATATAAATACAATACAACAAAGACTTTTGGTCCAGGACCTACCTAACTTTTTTTTTTTTTTTTTTTTTTGCATCATTCCCGAAATTCTTCTTAGAGAGGATGATAGATCTTTGAACATTCCTTTGTATCTACCCTTAGTTTCTGCATTTCTGAGTGCTTAAGAGCAATGTTACTTCTTTACATACCACTGTTAAAATGAAAACCTAGAATCCCCAATTATAGCAATTTAAAGGGATGTGAATAAATGAGATTATGAGGGAAATTTTAGCTCTTGAATACTTCCTAGATCGATTTTATCTTCCCTAATGACAGTTCATTTAGTTTCAGACTGTGCTAGGAAGTATGTGTTTGCCTGGACAGCAGTTTCCTGTGAATCTGGAAGGCACTTGGTTGCTGCTGTGCATAATTTATTTCCTGGCTGGCACTTGTAGCACTGATATGTAACCTGAATATGGCTGCATTCATATTTGTTCTGAGTGAAGGAAAGTAAGAAAAATTAAAATAACTTTGTTTAACCTCTGACCTCTTTCAAAAGGGCACACAAGATCATCATCCTTTTTGTCATGTGTTCCTTTTGCAGCTTCTTGCAGGCCATTAAAAAAATGAGCTGTATGAAGAACATGTGGAGCTTGCAGTTCCATTGTGTCTTTCACTATATCCAAGAAGTGTATTATTTTCCATTTTCATTCACAGTCTGTTAGAAAAAGGATTCCTTCACTTGCTCTCTGACAGATAGTCATGAAAAAGGCAACCAAGAGATCTTTTGACAGAAGATTCAAATTCTGGATACTGCACAGTCTGGGTTCTGATATTGAGGGCTGGCTTAATATTCACTGACAGCCAAATGTTAAGCCAGCTGATGACTTTTACATATGTACACAAGACAAAAGGGAGTATTTCAGAAGATCAAGGTCAGCCTAAGTTGGCATAGCCTGGGATCAGTGCCTGGGATCAGTGCACTGTGCTGGGCTATTACCCAGGGTAAATATATTTTGGGAAACATTAGGACAATCCACCTGCATCCCCTGTGGATGTAAAAGACCAACACCAAACAAGCAAAACCATAAAAAGTGTTGCATTTTGTTATAAACTCCTAAAAACCCCAACAGAGGGTGAGGAAGTAGGCTATAATGTGCCATAAAAAGAGTTATAAAACTCCTAAAAACCCCAACAGAGGGTGAGGAAGTAGGCTATAATGTGCCATAAAAAGAGTCTTTACTGAGTCCATGGGTTGTCTGTCCTAGTGTTATGCCTTTAATTCCCAGCTGCACCTGAGCACAGTGTTTTGTGAACCTCCCTTGAGGATCACGACTGGGCGATGAAATACTTGTTCTGTGCTAAGCATTTCCTTGGTGGCTGTCTGTGTCATCCTTTACACATTAGCACAGGATCTAATTCTGTCTCATAGTGGCTACTTACTTCCAGCTCCACAGTTCGTGAGAGCTTTTGGTGTGAGCTGAATGGAGTGTGCAAAGGTGAGGTCTGTGAGTAGGGTAAGGCCACTGGTAGATTTCTTTGAGAATCTGGTCTTGTCTTGTGCTTTATAACACATTCATCAACAACCTAGAAAAGGCAGGAAACAGTGAGATGACGAAGTTTGTAGCTGATGCTGAGGTACCAGAGTGGGCAAAAGTGGCAGCTTTTCAGCAGAAATTCATCATGGTACTGTCTGGGCACTACACTGAATTATGAAATTCTTGTTAGTAAACAAAATGATGGAGAAGAATAACCCCAATTACACATATAAAAACAATGGCTCCAAGCTGTCTGTCACCCCTTGGAAGGAGAATTTGAGGCAAAGATGCATATGTCAGCTCGGTGCTCTGAAATGGCTGAAAAAGCAAACAGAGCCCTGTAAGCAGGGCAGGCTCAGTTCTCCAGCTGCTCTTTGGCAGGAGAAGCAGGATGCTGGAATTGGCACCAAGAAGATGTATTTTAGGTTTGACCCAACCTGGCCATCTTTGTGTTCATGATTCTGTCACATCACAGTGTTAGTGTTGTTCTGTTAACAAACTTTCATTTGGTTGCAACAGATTTCTTTCAGTCTAGATCCTTTTGCTGTATTTTGTAGAGTGGAAATGTGCTGAATTTAGCAAGCTTGGGAGGCTTCTTTGAGGCCAATAGCACAGTTTTCTAAATGCTCCAAGGAAGAGCTTTTGTATTCAAAAAATGTGTCACATTTCCAGCTGTGTCGCGTGGACCAGTGGTCAGGAATCACTGGACTAAGGGGCCAGGACTGAGTAAAAGCCTTTGGTCCAACACTGGTCACATGTATCACATCACAGGTGTGCATCCATCACGGGACAATAAAGTGCCCAGCATATTTCAATCACATGCCCATCGTGTGCCAGGCACCTGTCAATCAGATACCCATTGAGTGCCTGGGCATCTGTCTCATCTTCAAGTTGTCCTTTTGGAAGAGATGGCCTTTCAATAGCCAGAGATCTGGTGGGATGAACCACGCTTCTCATAGAGATATGATGGAACTCTGTTTATTCTATTGTCAGTCCCATAGTTATACCCTAATTCCCCAAGCACGCATATGCAAGCTCCATACTATTGGGTTACAGCTACTGTTCATGCGGCCTTTAATAGCAAGTGATTGGTTACAGATTAATATGCACATGACTGTTGCTAACACAAGTCTTCCTCTTTCTATGGTCAGTGTTGGAATAGAAAAAAGTCCGTGGACTCCGGCGGGGGGAGAAATTGCTGTCCAAAACCAATGTGGTTGATAAGAGCAAGCTCCATTTATTAGCAATCCAGAGGCACTTATATAGTATACCAGCTTGTTAACTCTTAAGTGGCTTAAAACTTACCAAAGCGCATTTCTGCTTCTACATAATTGGACTTACATTGGCAAGCTTCTACAGTTATGTTATGATTAAAAGAATTCAGAGTTCACCTCCCCTTCTCCGGGTCTTACCTACACAGCTGTAAATCTTCAAAACTCCCTTTTTGTTCCCAGCCCTGTTTTTTTCACACAGGGATTTTCTCATGGAGAGTTTTTCTCACACACAGGCCTTTTGCTTGCAGGCCTATTGCTTGTATAGTTCTTTTATTGATCTCATAATTCTATCAATGATCCATGTCCCTGATCCTTTAATAATTCCCAACAGGTCAGCATCCCCCTCCCCAACATCCTGTCGACTTGCCACATCGGCATTGTTCTTCTCCTTTTCCTTAGTCAAGGACAGTTCACAAACATAGCTTGGGTTGTGCACGTATACGTGTCCCTGTTCACCCAGCCATTCCTCCACACCTTTCTACTGTGTCACTCCACTGGCATTTGTGGAGTGACACAGGGGAGGGAGTGGGGCAGGAATGCAAATGAGACACTGGGGTTGATCTGATAGTTCAGGGAAAACAGGCTCGAAGAGAGCTTTAAGTAACAGGTTAATGGGTATTTTAGGAACCACTTGTGGTTTCCTAATGTTGAACTCAAGTACCTATATGTTCTTTTACCTCCATTTATCTCCATTTAAAAAAGGTTTTTAGAGTTCTTTACTTCATCCAGTCAGCCAATTGCTCTTGTCTTTACAGATAATGTTCTTTTAAGTATGTTCTAGAACTTTTCTGCGTGCTTCAAGGTACACAATAAAACCAGAGAAATTTAATTTGAATGAGGCTTTTGGATACTACCTAAGCCAACCTCCTGCTCCAAGAAGGGTTCAAAGCAAAATGTGGGATACTCCTTAAAATACCTTCTGCAATTTGCTAAGACAGTAAGAGCAGCTCACTTTAATTTCTTGCTTCTGGACACGTTGTGCTGTTTGAATTCAAAGTGGTATTCTAGTGTTAAATTCTGTGTCCATATGCAAAAAAAAAAAAAAAAAAACAAAAAAACCAAAACGACTGCCTTGCTGTTGCGGTGGGTGAGTTCTTGAGTTGGTTTAGCAAGCCGCAACCTTCCCAGAGAGCGCAGCGGGGCTGCTTCGGGGAGGGCGGCTGTTCCGCGCTCCCGTAGCCCTTTCGGGCGGCCCCGCGCTCCTGCTCCGGCCAGCGGGGCTCCGCGACACGGTGACGGTAAAGGAGGCACAAGGGTCCCTGCACGACGACCTCAGAGGAACTGCTATTTTACACGATGACAAGCTGGTTCCCAGAGGCAGAGAGAGAGACCACACAGTGAGGGAGCGATTTTCTCAGGGGCTCAGGGGCAGTGCATGGGCGGAGTTGGGGTACTGGAACCGATAGGGAGAGCCCGAGGGTGTGGCCAGGGCTAGGGACAGGGAAGGGGGGACAATGTGGAAGGCAGACAATTTAATAAGAAAAGTAGTGGGGAAATGCAGCCAGTGATACACCTTGCCTGCTCTTTGTTAGTTTGTGACAGCAGTTTGATTCTTTTTTATTTTGCATCCAGAGGCCCACCTTTCAGCTGCTGCTGTGAGAAGAGATTCCTAGTTAATCCAAGTGTGGACTGGGAGCTAGCCATTCAGCATAGAATGACATGCAGCCCCCGTATATTGATTGCCATTGCCTGCTGAGCTGAACTCTCTTGCTGGGGAAGCTGGTTAGGAGGCTGGGGCATGCCATGTGTGTGGGGAGGCTGAGGGAACTGGGTTTATAAATCTGGAGAAAAAAAGTTTGGAGGGTGTGGGGGAAACCTCACTGTAGTCTTCCTTTATCTAAGGGAATGGCAGGGAAGATGGAACCTGGTTCCTGGGAAATATCCATCCTTAAAGATTTCTGAAATGGTAAACAACATAAAAATTAGTCCTGTGTCAGCATGCTGTTTACATTAAAGAATTTTTTGGACTGTTCTGTCTGTGACTGTTGCCTTTCTGGAATCTGTAGATAGAACCAAACTTGTTTTCCTTAGCAAAATTCGTTATTGTTATTTTTCCCTCAAAATAAAAGGTTTAAATAACAAAAAGTTCTGATCTGTGGGCTATGGAAGCTGTCTCTTTTGCATTTTGTTCTTATCCCAGCCAAGTTTGTGCAAGGAGAAATAAATTTTTAATAGTCCATTATTCAAATTATCTGATGAGAACAAAGCTACCTGTCATAGAAACACACATTCTGTGCTGGTTGAAGTTTGGGCTGCCTGTTGACTAGATTTGCAGCTGTTGTGAATCATGACAAATGACATAGAATAAGTGCCCATAAAAATTTAAGAAAACCAGAACTCAACCTATTAATTTTCACTAATTAGATTCTGTTGGTTTGAGACGCAAACACCATGATTGATTAATATTAAAGGAGCCTTTCCTGTACCTGAGGAACACTCCAGTTTCATACAGCCCATTTTCAGATAGTGTTCAAAACCTTCTTCTATGCCACAAAAGTAAATTACTCCCCATCCCTGACCTCTTGTTATCTTCAGAATTCTACTCTGGCATTTCTTGGCTCCTGTAAGATTTGATGTGACTGATGAATTTCTCAAAGAGCACTAATAAAGGGTACTGTGATCCAAAGAGGTCTTGATCACAAATAATTTTTGAGACCCAATGTTGTTTTCATTCTCAGATCTTTCCCAAGCCCTGATAAAACTATGCTTTCCTCAGACTTGAGAACTGAAGCAAAACTCCATGACCACATTTGAAGCAAGACAAGGAGTTATCCATGAATGCAGGCCAGTGCTACTTCTTGTCAGATCCAGCCCAGCAGTTTCAAGGCAGGTGGCAAGACAAGTCAGAGGTCAAACCAGGCACAGCGATCGGGTTCATGGCCAGGCACACAGGTGTGCTGTGGTATGGCTAGAGACAAACAGATCAGACTAACAGGGACTAACAGCACAGGATGGGCCTTAAAAGGGCTGGACTCATGAGCAGAATGGGTAGATGGAGCCCACTGGTGAGGCTGACCAAGGCCTCTTTAGTGCCCCCTCAGTTGTCTGACACATCTTGAAACTTTCAAGGACTGTCACTAACATTTCACAAACAGAAGGAAATGAGATTTTGGGCCATGAAGCTGACTATCTCCGAGTCCGAGTTCACCACGAAGCTTAGAACTTCTTTAGATGTATCCCACTGTCATCCTTCATCTTTCAGTGTACAGCCTAGCTGGAGATAATTTAAACAAGTGCCTTCATTATCTGCTTTTTCTCCTTATTTTTCGATGGTACCTTGTTTACTATGTACCATTCTCTCTGATAAAAACCCCAATATTTTTTATTCATGTATTATTGTCCTCAATCTATCACAATATTATGAACATGCACGATACATTGCTATTGTATCTTCACAGTACCTCTGAGGGAAAGGAAATTCTCATAGAGAAATTGCACAATTCATTTCATTTAAAGCTGCAAGTACTTGGTACAGTCACAAATCAGAAAAATAAATTTAAATCAGGCAATAGAGCGTCAGTTAAGGAATCTAAGAATAGAGGAACATAAATGAGTTATTACCTTCAGGTAACTTCATTTACTAATTTAACAAGCATCCTTACATGAACACTGAAGAGGCAAGACTAAGCCTACTAATCAGCACTTAATTTCCTTAATCAGGAGACCAGGTCTCACATGGCCCCGTGCTTTGATGACACCATGCCTTCAAACTCTAGCACTTCTACTGTCTCCGTTACACTGTTCTGTTTCATCCACCAGGCAAATACATCCAGTGTGCTGAATTGGATACTGAAGAGAAAAAGAAGAGGATTTTTGCACTGAATATAAATGTTTATGCTTCTGAACTTTGTGTGTGAATCTACTACTTTCTTTTGTGTGACATTTGGAAGCCTTCCATCTGTTTTTGAAGAGCACATATCCCATCAGAGAAGGAACAGTCACAGAGCCCATCATAAGCAGATCTCTTGCATACCTGTGTGGCACTATAGATAATGGAAAGACAAACACCAACAGCTGCTGTTATCTTATCTTGTACTTAAATCAGCCCTCATTTCACAGATGTTTGTTGACAGCAGAGGAATGAAAAAACTTCAGTTGTAGGCACCATTAGACTTTCCAGAGTGGGAAGATACACTATTTGCCACAGGCTGTCATCTCATCACAGTCTTTTTTTTCCAGTCAGTGCTCCCTTCTTGTATACCTTTTTCTGTCTTAGCTCCCCAAGGGAAGCAACCAAAAAATATCATTGCATTTTGGGGCTTAGGGAAGACATTACGTTCAAGAGACAACAATCTCCATCAAGCCCTGACAGCCATACTGGGTCTTCGGCTTGGTATATCCATATGTTTTTGAGAGCGACTGCTGCATAGCCCCAAGTATATAGCAGTGGAGGGCAGATGCTGGAAGCTCTGGATGTGTACTGCTACTCGATAAAGCTCCCAGATATGTTTACTGAGGCATGTTCTGGTGGGCGTAAAGAAAGAGCATTATGGAGAAACAAATGTCAAAACAGGATGAATAGTTTTGTTTGCTACACTAGGTATAAGGAGACATGGTACTGGGTGGGAATGAACCTCTCCACAGATAGGATCGTGCTGCGGCCCTGTCTGATGCTGCAGAAGATTTCCAGCACCTGAAGAAGCATAAGGTTTACTTGCTAACTGTATTTCTCTTCCTATTTCTGTTGTGTTTTTTTTTTAATTATTACTAAAGCAGTTTTGTTACACCATTTGTGCCTTTCCTACTGGCATCCAGAAAGAATGCTGCGCCCCTTCCAGAGCACAGTAACTGTGCAGCTGAGTGAGGAGGAGGGGAGTTAGCAGTTCCTTTATGAAACAAAAAAATAGTTCATACTGTTTACATTAAGAACTTTGATGGGGCATGTCATTTAAGGCTTTGAAGAGTAAAGTGCCTCCTGTGATATGGAGTTGTTAAACTGTACAGTGAAGGAATGGTGAGAAACATATGTGTTGTCATGCCACTCCCCCGTGACACTTTGCATCTTTTTGCATACTGAAGGGGAATAGCTCCAAGACATTGTGGGAAGGTTGCATCATACTTCATGGAGAAAGCATTTCAGCATTTGCATCTAAGCTTAGCATTGTGTACAGCTCCTTAAATAATTAAAAAAACAAAATAAGTGCAAAACATTTTTGCTGCACTGCCTGCCTGTTTGTTTTATTCTTCCTGTCACTTAGAAAGACCTTTCAGGATGGATAACCTGATTTTGTATTAGTAGAACATTAAGTTTTACTATTAAGTTGAACTCCTGTGAATACAAAGCAAGTCAGACATTTCATTGCAATCCTTTGTTCTGTTACTAGGGATATCATCAGCAGAGTTCATTAAATACCTCTTTCAATTCCAGTGAAGACTATCTTCACCTTCTCATCTGGAGAGAATACTACATTTCTCAGCCTGCTAGATAAAACAAACAGGAAAAAAAAAAACCCAGGGAGACTGAATTATCACTTAAAGGAACTTTCTTCAGCTCTCTCTATTTTTTGCCTAGATTCCCTGGTTTTTTCCCCTGCTAAGAAGAGACTTACTTTTGATTCAGCAGTAGGTTGTCCTCATGTTCAGCTCTCATCATTGAGGAGGTTGGATGATATAGTATATTGGCATCTCCAAGTCTTAGCTGATTGTTCTCAGTCTTTTCCATTCAGACTGTGCTTTCAAATTAACCAGGAAAAAAGGAAATTTTCTCAGGAATTTAACTTTTCTTTTAGTTCCTCATCAATAAAGAAGAGAAATAAGGAGGTAAAAACTCTTAGATAAACTCTTCCTAGGTGAAGGTAAACTTGAGTTCTCCTGTGAAGCCATGTGTCTTGTTCTGCAAATTCCTACCTGAACTGAGTTCAGCAGGGTTGAGGACTCTTACACCAGGGTCAGAAGACTATAGGGTGTCTCCAAGACTATATGGTGTCTCCATGGAAATGATGGGAATTTTGTACTTTTCTTCTGAGATAAGACTGTGGTCAAGTGTTCTGCAGAGTAGTTCTGCAATTAACTAGCCCTAAAAAGCAAACCTCTAGCATCCAAACAGTCAAGAAGCATTTTAGGAAATAAATGTGAGGCCTGGAAATGTACAGCATAATTTCTTTAGAAAAGCTGGATGTCTTTTTGTTTGGACAAGCTCACACATTTTCATGATACATTTTGTTCAGGCATTTGGATAGTCGAATACTGTGCATATATGTTGCAAATTGTTTTATCCCCTTAAGAAAATACTATCAGAATGCAAAGCAGAAGGGGTAATTTTGTCAGCTTCCTATGTGGTAGACTTTGGTGCAACAATGACTCTGACTGAGCGATTCACTCAGAGATTTGCAAGACCTGTAGGAAGGTAACAGGTACAGGGAGATGAGAGATTTTAATGAAAAAGAAGAAGCAGGGGTTATTTTAATAATTGTTTGCATTACATTTTTTTTACCCTAAGTAAAAATAGGACTAGTAGAACAACTCTTACCTGCGAAAGCAGAATTAGTCACACTAATAGGGACTCCTATTTTCAAGATGTTTCAAGAATAGTATATTTTTCTGTATTTGTTTTCACCTTGCATGGATGATCCAGTCTTGTATCACCCAAAGCGGAATTACAGAAAACAGGGGGCATGAATTTTCGCAAGCACAACAGAGCAAAGGGAAGAAACAGCACTTAAAAGGAGACTTCTGAGTAGTTGTAAGGAAGAAATTCTTCAGCACGAGAGCATTGAATCACTGAAATACATTGTTCGGGGAGGTTGTGGAATCAATATCCTTGGAGATGTTCAAAACTCATGTGGGTAAGACCCAGAGTAACCTGAATTAGCTTTCAAGAGTCTTGTTTGGAATTGTGCTTGAGTCAGAAGACTTTCAGAGTTCCTTTGAGTCTAAATGCTTCTATTATCCTATGATCTCAGTTATACCACAAAGTGATAAGTAATCAGAAAACAAGACTAATTTCTGGATTTTCTGAGTAAAGACATGAGACTGCAAGAGTACATGAGGATTAAACAGCAAAATGTGTTGCATCCTGAAAAGAAAGACTGAAAAGGAGTAGAAGAGGGAGCATGCTGTTGCAATGATGGCTGCTGAGTTCAGAAAAACATGGAAGTATTTCAAATGCTGTGGATGAATATGTGCAATTTTCTTCACTGGGAAGTCATGATGCAAATTATTGAGGTAAAGCAATACCTAGATAGCTGTATAGAAATATTATGACATTTGCTTCTCCATAATGCTAAGCAAGGTGCATTCCAATATTTACTTTTTGAGATACAAACTGATTACTTGCAACACCTTCTGCATTTAAGGCACCAAATATTAGCCCAGATGCTTTTAGATACAAAGTTACTTAAATATTTCAGTTCTTCAAATCTCTGTAGTAGAGGTGAGTAAGAAAAGCAGAACGCCAAGAGGAGCAAGTCAGTGGTAAGATCCTATTGAACTTATTGCTATCTTTCTTTCTCTTTGCTTGTCTCTGCAGATTAGATGCTTGTAAGCAAGAATCCTTTGAGACTCATAGGAAAGCTCTCTCCAAGCCCTGTGATAAAGGTGTATCTTGCTAGTATTCAAAATTTTTCTTCTACACTTTCTTCTTCTACACTTGCAGCAGAAAAAAATGTTAAAAGATGCAAGTAGCAGTTTATAATTTGCAAAGGTGTCCCTGCCTGCAGTACTCTGGACACTGCTATGACTTGTTTTTCTGAGCATAGTGTGTGGCTGTTATGTCTTGGTGCAACACTGTCGGTCTCTTGTGTTGGCAAAGCTGGCAGGTTTGACATTCTTCTTCTAAGGAGGTGTTTTGTTTGGTTCTAGGTTTGGAGGATTATAGTAAAGGTGAGCTAATATGACTGTGATTTTGTAATAGACATCGGTGAGTCATGGCACCAGAACATAATGTGCAGACTGGAAGAGACCACAGTGTTGATCAAAGATAATAAATCTGTAACACTGACAAGAACTATTCAACTTACTTTAAATCTGGGAATGTGTGCTAAGGAAGACCCCTCATCCGTTTCATTTTACATTAGTATCATACATACTCTATCTTCTCATTTCTTAGTTATAATAATTTTTAATTATCACTGATTGGACCACATTCAAAATGCGATGTTATAAGTGGCTTTGATACTCTGAAAGTTTTTTGGTACTGAATTTCAAACAATATAAAGGCTCTTCACTGCAGTGTGCTCTGCAGCCATCTTTCATTGCAGGCATTGCCTGATGCAGCAGAAGATCTGGAGCCAGTTTTTGGAGTTGCAGGAAACTGCCTTCTTACAGTGGGACCCCAGGCTCATCCACCCTGTTTCTCTCATTTGGTTTGTTAGTTGGTTTTGAGGTTTTTTCAGTTGGCTGGGCCTTCCTGCCTTCCTTCCAGCGTTTTCTTTTCTTACAGGTCTCACCTGTCCAAGCCAGGAATCCAGCCCCAGATTCACCACCTGCTGCTACAAGCACTCACCTTCTGCCTTGAAGTCTGGAGCCCACCAAGCCTTCCTCACCCACCTGCAGTGTCCTCTGCCTCAGCCAGTGCCACATTGCCAGGCCAGGAATGCAGGTACCAGACAGGATCAGAGCAAGCACCACTGCCTGGGACCTCACACAGCAGTGAGTTATGGCCAGGTAAGCACTGCAGCAGCCTACTGGGAAAAAGTGTGTTCTCATAGCATTTTCAGAGATTCTTTTCTTTAAATTATAGATCTTACCTTACCTGATACCTTACCTGACACCGGCTATCTCCGGTCTTAGTTTTAGTCTGGGGACTCACTCAAGTCTTCTCTATGCACAGCAGAAACAAAAGCTAAGCAGGTTAGTACTGAGAAGCCTTAGGCACTCTCTCCATGTCCAAGAGCAGAAATCAAAAAAGCATAATAAATCAGCAGAAGCTGAAGCAATGTGACTGTGCCTTGGTGGTTTAGCAGGGGTCTTGAGGGATTCAGGGCTGCTTCTGTACTGTAAGTGGTGATGACATGGAAATTCTCTTAAAACTAGTATTTCTGGGGTTATAGCATTTTGTCAGAAGTCAGTGGGCACAATATTCTCTCCTTTTTCCTCCAACTTGTTCAGAAGTGTCACATTTGAGAGTGATATCTGAAAAAGCTCTTGTGGTGCCAGCAGACATTTTTATTTCAAATTCTGTGATAACATTTCTGAAAATAAGTTCTGCCAACAGCAGTAATTAAACAGACCTCCAACTGTGCCTTAGGCTGCCCTTTCATGTTTGTTTTCTGCTCAGGCAACAAAACTGGTCATGACAGTAAAATATTCTGCTGGCATATCTTAGAGGCATATGTTCAGCAAAAAGCCTTGCTCAGTTTCTAGATTCCCAGCTCAAATAATTAGCAACATTTGCTATTAAACCAGAAAGAGCTGAAATTTATAATTCCACTTCAGATGTTTTAACAGTGTATATTACAAAGGTCATGTCATACATCCAACCTTACTACAACACTTTCCTAGTGAAAGCTTTTTTCCCCATTTCTGGCAGATCACTGTGGCTGTCTTTACTGGCTGAGACAACATTTTATAAAAGCTTCTAACCTTCAAGAGTGGGAGCAAATGCTGTGCCTTTTCTGCACTCTCTCAAGAAATAGACACCTTCTCTTCTCACTGAACTCCCTTGAAAGTATCCCAAATTAAGATCATCCTTACCCTTCTCGCCTCATGTCTTCTCACTTCTGCACCCCTTTCTGACAGCTTCCCTTGATTTTCTTAATTTTGCCTGGTAGTGACTCTAAACCCAACTGGAGCAAAGAAGAGCAGCAGACATTCATTAAGACTTTCTTGTTTCAACCTCAAATGCTATGGCCTCTATTGGAAACATATAAGCAAAGTTTAAAAAATACCCACAAACAAATCCCAACACCGCCACAACCAAAACTAAAACCAAAAGCAACAAAGCAAAAAACCCCCAAACCAAACCAAATCAAAACAAGCAAGCAAACAACAACAACAAAAAAAACCCCAAATCCCAACACATGTATTTTTAATACCGTGTGTGAAGTTTGGATTCAAATATAATTAATCCCATTTCAAGAAAGAAATTCACAAAATAAAGTTTTCAAAATAAAGTTTTCCACACTTCTTGATATTACTTCTGTACCTTGCTAACATGACAGAAAGTAGGACAGAGTCCAGCTTTTCAAGTACATCCTTTCAATTCTCTTAACACCTTTTGAAAGAAATCTGAAATATTAGCAGTATAATAAATGCTATTTGGTCTGTATTTTAAATAATGATCAATACCAGGAGTAGTCCAGAAGACTTTCTTTATACCTTTGATGAGCAAATGCAACAGTCAATATCTTAACTGAACAGCTCAAAAAATGTGTAGGTTCAGTCTAAAGTCTGAAATTTATCATGTACAGCTGAGAACAAAATTCTGAGAAATGAAGTAGTCTCTTCAACATGCTCTAATTGAAGCAGAGCAGGAAAACAAGTTCAAAGCTGAGAGTTTTTTAAATAATCAGAAACACAAGGTTATTTGCATAATGTTTGACTGGTTCCTTAAAAATGTTACAGAACAGAATATCTAAAACATGATGCGTGCTGCAAGGTCAGCACTGATAGCAACTGTTTTCTTTAATCCATTTAAAGCTATTTAAATCAATTAGCATGACTTACAACTGACTTACAGAAATATATAGTGATATATTTTCAACTTTATACCATGGGGAAAAATGACTAATGAGGTGTCTGTGAAATACAGAGGCCTTGTATGGGTGATTTATGTAATGGATATTAATTTAAAATAGCAGTTAAAAAATAAGCTGTAGTTTTACTCTTTATTCTGGAAGGAAAGATTTAGTAAAAAAAAATGAATAGAAAAAGAGATGGTAGAACTGTAGGAAAATTCAGTCTCCAGGGTAACTCAGGAAGTCAACTAGTTTTGAACCTCCAGCTCAAAGAAGGATCAGCTGGGGTTTCTTCCTGTTTGACCTTAAAGGTCTCCAAAGATGGAAACTGAAAAAGCTTGGGCAACCTCTTCTGCTATGTGACTGTCTTCATGGTAAATAAAGCTCTCCTTTTAGCTATTTTGAATATCTTTCATTCTAACTTCTGCTCTTCTTTTCTGGGCCTCCAAGCATACATACACCACCATCTATCTTCTGGCTCTATGTTCTCGTTGTCCTCTTCTTCAGAACTTGTGTCAGCTGTTAGTAAAACATTTGTCTCAGTCAGCAACACTTCTTTGTTAGTGAATATCAGATCTAGTTGTGCATCACTCTTGTTTGCCACAAGAAGTGCTTTAATGAATAAATTATCCTTGACACACACCAAGAATTTCCTTAACTTCTTGCATCCCACCATGTTGCTACTCCAATAAGGATCTGCAATTTACAGAGTTACTGGAGTAATTTAAGAAAGGCTTCTCTGCAAAGCTGTCCTCTAGTCAGCTGGCTCCCAGCACATATTGGTGCATAAGGTTATTTCTCCCTATGTGCGGAGCTTTCATTTCCCTCTCTTAAAGTGCATGAGGTTCCTCTTTGCAGATTTCTCCAGCCTCTCAAAGTCCTTTTGAATGACAGCACAAACAACTACCTGGTTTATCGGCCACTGTTCACGGGCTTGTTTCATCTACGAGCTAGTGGAGGGTGTGCTCTGTCCCATTACCCAGCTCATTGATAAACAGGGTTGGACCCATTACCAGTGCCTGGGGCGCACTGCTAGTGAATGGCCTCCAGTAGAACTTTGTGGTCCTGACCACAACCCTTCTGAACCTCGCCAGTTCAGCCAGTTATCAATAAACTTCTCTGTGTACTTAACGAGCCTGTCCGTGTTGGGATGTGTGGTTGGTTGACTGTGCCTCGATGCCAGGTGTCCACCAAAGCCACTGCGTTGCTCCCCTCCTCAGCTGGGCAGGGGAGAGAAAATAAGATAAAATGCTTCTGAGTTGAGATAAAGGCAGGGAGAGTTCTCTCACCAGATGTTCTCACGGGCAAAACTGATTCAACTTGGGAAAATTAATTGAATTTATTGCTAGTCAAATCAGAGTAGGGTAATGAGAAGTAAACCCAAATCTTAAAAACACCTTCACCCCACCCTGCCTTTCTTCCCAGACTCCACTTCTGATTTTCTCTCCCTCTGGCCCCTCAGAGGTGCAGAGCAATGGGGGCTGTGGTCAGTTTATCATATGTTGTCTCTGCCATTCCTTCCTCCTCAGGGGGAGGACTTCTCCCACTCTTCCCCTGCTCCAGCATGGGATCCCTCCCACAGGAGAGACTTCCATGAACTTTTCCAATATGAGTCCTTCTCATGGACAGCAGTTCTTCATGAATTGCTCCAGCATGGATCTCTTTCCATGGGGTGCAGTCCCTCAGGAAAACGGGTCTCCAGTGTGGGTCCCCTGCAGGGTCACAAGTCTTGCCAGAAAACCTGCTCCAGCATGGACTCCTCTCTCCATTAGTCCACAGGTTCTTCCAGGAGCCTGCTCCAGCTCGGCCTTCCTGTAGGGTAACAGCCTCCCTCAGGTATCCCCCTGATCTGGCGTGTCCTCCGTGGGCTGCAGGTGGATCTCTGCTCCACCATGGGCCTCCATGGGCTGCAGGGGGATAATTGCCTGACTGTGGTCTGCACCATGGGCTGCAGGGGAATCTGGAGCACCTCCTCACCCCTCCTTCCCCACTGGCCTCGGTATTTGCAGGGGTGTTTTGCTCATGCATTCCCGCTTCTCTCTCTGACTGCAGTTGCACAGGTGGTGTTTCTCCTTCTCAAATGCATTATCCCAGAGCTGCTGCCACCATCACTGACAGGCTTGGCCTGGGCCAGTGGTAGGTCTGTCCTGGAGCTGGCTGGCCTTGTCTGTCGGACATGGGGGAAGCTTCTGGAAGCTTCTTCCAGAAGCCACCCCTGTAGCCCCCTGCTACTAAAACCTGGCCACACAAACCCAATACAGGATATTTTGGGAGGCAGCACTGAAAGCTTTGCTAAAGACAAGGTAAACAATACCCACTGATCTCCCCACACCCACCAAACTTGTTACGTCATTGGAAAAGGTTGATCAAGCATGACTTTCCCCTCATAAATCCATGCTGAGTGCTCCCAATCGCCTTGTTCTTTTTCATCTGTCTGGAAATGGTTTCTGGAATTAGTTGCTCCATCACTTTCTTGGTGAGACTGACAGATCTGTATCTCCCTGGGCCCTTCTTGTTGCCCTTCTGGATAACTGGAGTGACATTTGCTGTCTTCCAGTTTCAAGAAGATCCTCTGATCATCACAGCCTTTCAAAGGGAATTGAGAGTGGCCTCACAACTATGAAATTATCATAACATCAGCTCTTATGAAGTGTGTCATAATAGGGGAGAGCTGTCCTGTCTCTAGCTTTTCTCTCTCTGTTATTTGCGCTTTGATTATGGGCTTTTTTAGACAATATTTTCAATACTTTTTGATGTGATTGTAAGACCTGGAAATGTATTGTTTTTAAAAACATGGAATCTAAAATAACCTCTGAGCTGTATGCAATCAAACAAAAGGAGTTTCAAACTCTGTGTCATATATATCATGATAGCTTGATGAAAACTTGAGTTCTGACATTGCTACTGCTTCACAAGCCAAATATAAGACTTTTCATTCACCCAAAGTGGAAATTAATCTTTAGTACGTTTATAATCTTTTCTCGTCATTAAAACATCTGTTATTCCGACATAATATTTAATGAGTTCACAGTAAAAATTGCATTCTAAATACTTTGAGATGTGATACTTAGACACTGCCTTTTATTCAGATCTTTTTGAATAGTTTAAAAAGTAATCATATTTTATTGTGCTAACTGCTCGCTTTGAGCTCATCTAAATGGTAATAAGGGAGAAAATGAATGAATTTTTTTCAATAATTTTTCATGGTTTCCCTAAGTATTGAACCATTTCCCTTAAAACTTTTCTATTGATTTGTGCACTCATTTCTGTGGATCATCACCACCTATGTATTGAATTAATTATCTTTGCAAAGTAGCTTTTTCTTAAGAGGAAAGTCTTAAAACTTCCTGGACTTTTCATATCAGTGAAGAGCAAAGCTGACTTTTAGTCTCTTCTCTGAGATCATCTTCCTGTAAAATCTGCTTTCTCAGATTTCTAAGATAAAACATCTACCATGCCTAATTTTGTACCATGTACCTTGCTAGTTCTAATGTTAGAGAAATTCTTCTGATTTTTTAGCATCTCCAGTCCACTTAACTGCTAAATTACCACTTCATTAAATCCTTTGCTCTTTGACTCAGAACCCTGGCAATCTGTGGCAATACCCATTAGATTTTGAAAGCTCTTTTTAAGAAGCAGTCTGAGATGATATCTCAGAGATGCAACTGGGCCATTTCTCACATGAAGTAATGACTAATATACCAGTCTAAAATATCAACAGTGTTAATTATGAACTAATTACGATTGCCAAGCTCATCCAGCACCATCTCTAGCAGAACACCTTTCAACCGCTACCTCCCAAATTAGCAAAATTCCTGACGCTCCTGACTACACAGCATAGCTGTGCATTTTCCAAATGAAATCATTGCAAACAGCAGAGCATTATGGCCCTTGGTATGCCTCTGGAGGGGGTTTTGCTCTGGTGGAAGGAAAAGAGTAGAGACTGAGGGCAAAACTGTTTTTGAAAAATCTATTTTTATCAGCTTGCTGAAGAGCCAATTTCAAAACAAGGTGAGAGGCTTGCTTCAAAGCTGACCTTTCTCAGATGAGATGCCATGGCTCATAGGGGAGCACAGATGCTTTGCAGGTGCAACATGGGTTTACAGGAACTACTGGGACTTCTACAGGAAAGTAAGAGCCAAAAAAAGAGTAAACTGTAGTATATGTGTGTATATATATACACCTGGACTTAGTGAGAATATCACCAAGCTGTAAGGAGAGATCTCCATAAGCAGCAGAAGGAAGAAAACATACCTGTGAAAGCCTCATATGGATACTGATGTGACAAACACTCTTGTATATGAGGCAATCTAACCCAGAGCAGAATCATGTAAAAACAGGTTCCTGCAGTTCAGCAGGAATTACACATCATCTGGGAGGCAGCAACTGGCTGTTCATGTACCCACATTCAGTCCATAACCTTAGGCACCCAGAGACACTTAAGCCAGTATGTTGAGCAGCACAACTGTAATAAGCTAAAAATGGATTTATGGTCTGTTATGAAGCGTTGAATGATAAGTGATGAATTATTGAGCAAGTGAACTTGATCACTTTCTGGTAGGTGATGCACCCATGGTGAAGTGTTAGGCAAAAAAAAAAAAAAAAAAATCTTTAAATCTTTAAACCAAAACATTCTCATGGTCTTTCCAGAATATTTTTCTCCTTTGTGGGAGAACAGCTTCACAGACTGTTTGTAATTCCACTGAAACCTGAGGGATTTATTAATATAGAAATTGAGTCAGGTACAAATAGCTTGGCATATATTTTGGATTCTTTCCTATTCTAGACAATTTGGAACCTGATAGATTAAATTAACAATGAGGAATGACAGAAGAAACTATCTTAAATCACTATGGGAGTTCAGTTACTAAAATGATGTATCAGTCTTATGAAAATGTGAATAATAGTGGGACCATCCTCTGAGACAGTTGTAAGTAACTCCAGGGCTATGATTCGTTTACCATTTAACTTCTTCAAAACATTTGATTTGACCTTGGGCTGCTTTCACATTTGAAATATTTGTGCCTACAATTCAGGTGATAAATACCATTCCTTCAAAATTTATTTAAATTAAAGCATTTGGATAAATGTGAAATATCATGTTAATACATTATTTCAAATATGTTTTATGTCATGGCTGTTAACTGATAAAAAAATTGAGGAAACTTGGAACTATAAAAAGGAAATGTTTAAAACTATTTTAAAAACTAAATTGAAAAATCTTAAATATGATTTTCAGTTGGTAGAGAAAACAGTCCTTCCAGGGACTTACAGGCTTTCTGAATACTAAGAAAAAAAACCCAAAAAAGTAAGCACCACAAGGAACTGTGTCCGCAGATGCGTTGTATAAATTGGATTAAATTGGGTGAATGGGCAAACAGAATCCATACTCTAGAATACAAGGATAAGTAATGACAAATATCCTAGTTTTCTCTGAACAGTTTAAACAATGTCTAACATTTTGATATTGAAAAGTAATAGGAGCTAGGTACATTTGTAGGGTATCTGCAGTGTACACTGTCCTTCATTGTCTGCAGCTAAATCGAAGTGTTCAGTCTACATTTATACCATTTTCACTGTGTACACAACCTGGTTCTTGGATCAGATGGGATAGAATTTCTCATTACCATCCTTTTTATCATGTAGGCAGCCCTGGCCAGGACTAAAGAATCCTTTGTGCTATAACAGTAGAGAATCTCGCAGATATATTGTTTGTATTTTAAACTACTTTAGAAAAGGCCTGATGCAGCTTGCTGAAAGTGAAGGCATGGCAAAGTTGCAGTTTTTACCTGTTCAGTGGTTCTGCACCTTCAAATAGGCCATTTTAATTTCTTAAGCTTAAAGTAGCATTGCTTGGTGCCATGCTGGGAACCAGCAGTGCTGAACTGCCCAGCAGGCTTTGCACGGGGCTGCCAGCATAGCCTCATGATACAGCAGAGTTCTGGCTGAGAGCAAGTCCTTTGAAAATGCATACCCTGACTTCTGTCCCCTCTGAACGACAAGATATTTTTCCTCTGGTCCTAAGCCATCACAATTAATAAGCACAGCAGTACATATAACAGGAGTGCAATTTGTAGCCTGCCAGACTTGATGTTTTACAGCCCAGTGACAAGCACATGGCATGTTTATAAGGGCATGGCACAGGCTCTGAGCACAGAAGACATCATTGGGTATCTTAGATGACTGCATAACAAAGAAGAGGACAATTTGGGACCAAACTGTAAAACAAGGACCGTGGCAGAAAGCATCTTGGCCGAAAACACCCATGTTTCCCCATGGAAAGGATTAGCTGGCTTGGTCCAAGTCAGAGCTGTGTGGATGACCAGAAGATTAAGTGTCCAAATTGAAACAGGGAATGAATTAACTTGGCAAACAGATTTGAACAATTACACAAATAATCTTAATTTTGAATGCTAGTATTCCCAGGCTATGTAAGCTTGGACTCCAGAGCGTGCCTTGATCTGGAGAGAGAGGACAAGGCTTGTGCACCTCTTACGATTCTAAACCAAGGTCAGTTCTGCTCAAGTCTTCATGGACACAGAAATTAAACATGCTCAAGACCTACGCCTTACGTACTCAGAAGATTTTCAACTCACAACTAACTTTTGGTGCTGCAACTGGAATTTTGGCATAATTATCAGTTGTCATTTAGGAAGGAGGAACATTAAGTTTTGCTGCTTTCCTAGCTGGAAGAGGGTTGAACCACACCCTTTATGTTCCAGGGAACTCGCATCTTCATTTCAAGGATCTTGAAGTGCTCACTGTCCACAGATACATGTACAAGAGTCATGATATTAAAGAGAGAAAGGAAATTTTCTTAAAAAATGGAACATGACTCAGGCAAAAAGAAAATTCTTTCTTGGAGAGAACTGTGAGTTGCACTTGTTAAACTACTGTTATAAGACAGCATACCTTTAAGTTTAAAATTGCCCATGAAAGAAAATGAAAATCACAGATTAACAAGAGTAAAATGTTTGAGAAATCCAACACCTTAGGGATTATCCTTACCTCAAGAACTGGAGAAAGTTATGGACATTTAAGAGGACTTTCTTTTAATCCTAACCAAAGACAGGTGTGTTTTCATCATTGCTTTCTGATATTTCATCCCTCTCACCTTTCTTCTTCATCCCCTACATTAGTATATCTATGAATTTTTACGTAAACAAAATATGCTTAATTAGGCTATTGTCACAGTGAACCAGCCATGAAAAACCTTATTGTCAGAATTATGAAAAGATAGTATGACTTTTTGAAATAAAAATAAATTATCTTTTTTAAACTTTTAATGAGCATAGAAGTCAGATGAAATTCATTCACATGCTGCAAAAGCCAATTCTGATAATAATTAGGATTTTAAGTTGCTTTATTTGCATGCATCCTCTCATCTGGAAACATTTCAATGGACTGATTAATTTACTGTAAAAATCTAATCTGGAATAGTCATGGAAGGAATTATAAAAATAAAGCTAGCCTTCATGTCCTTATGTAACATTAATTACAGTTGAAACACACCAGTTATGCCTATTAGCATGTAAAAATTTATTCATTCAAAAATCCTTGTGCATTGCAACATTTTCAGCTCAGTCATTATTTTCAACATAGAGAATTTTAGACAAATCTTTCTGTGTTGAAAGTAGTGAAAAGCAGTTCTGTGCCCAAGGCAGGAATCACAAAGTTGGTACATTTTTCTCATATGAACTATTTAATCTCTTAAGCTTAGAATTCACTTGAGAAAACAGTTATGAGTATAGCAACTATCTTTGTCAATTCATGCATTTTGCATTAAATTAAACATCTCAGTGTACATATCTGTAAACCCAAACCCCTTCAAAATGGAAATGTTCTGCAAGTTTTCTAGTTAGAAACAAGTACATCACTAGGGATATAAAGAAAAACACGTAGTGAATGAATTCCTCTTTCTGTTCTGTTCATGTATGCAGCTTTTGCTGCAGTCATCAAATGGTAGTGTCTTGATCCATGAGTCTTCTGTCCTCCCTTCCTTCTGCTTTCTGCCTCATGGGAGAGGGGAGTGGGTGAGGGCCTGGATGGGTATTTGGCTGCTGGCCAGGGTTAATCCAACACAGCAGCCAGAGAGCCAAGGCGGCTCAGCAACTGGAGGTGTGCACACTGAACCGTGGTCGGTATCCCAAACTTTTGCATAAACAACTTCCAGCTTTCCCTATTACACTGTATTGCTGAGAGGGGTTTTTCTTGGCAGAACCAGAATTCTGTGCCTTCTTTTCCAGTTGTGCCTGGAGATGCTGCTTGCAGGGAAGCCACAAGTAAAGAACATGTACATACGTAAGGTCCCTCACTGATCTGTTCATGTACCAGGTGGCCCCTGGGGCCCTGTACTGCTCTTTCCAATAAAAGGGCAGAAAAGTTGGGTATTAAGAAAACTGATTTACAACCTTCTACACCTGTGGTTATATACCAAATTAGCCAGTTATTCCACTACAGGAAATACCTCAGGGGTGACCTACTATCATATGGACTTATGCCATAACACTAGATATGCCTACTCTATTTTGGTTTGCAGACAGCCATATTCTGCATCCAAAAAAAGCATAATCAGCAGAGGTGATTCCACCCCTCTGCTCTTGTGAGAGCCCACCTGGAGTCCTGTGTGCAGGTCTGGGGACCCCAACATCAGTACATGGACCTGTTTGATTGAGTCAAGAGGAGGGACACAAAGATGCTCAGAGGTGGAGCACCTCTCCTATGAACACAGGCTGAGAGGGTTGGGGTTGTTCAGCCTGGAAAGGAGAAGGCTCCAGGGAGACCTTGTAGCAGTCTTCCAGTAGCTGAAGGGAGCCTAAAAGAAAGGGAGTTTTTACAAGGGCATGGAGTGACAGGGCAAGAGGGAATAGCTTCAAATGAGAGTAGGTTTGGATTGGATATTAAAAGAAATTCTTCACTGTGAGGGTGGTGAGGCGCTGGAACAGTTGCCCAGAGAAGTTGTGGATGTCCCATCCCTGGAGGTGTTCAAGGCCAGGCTGGATCAACCTGATCTAGTGGAAGGTATCCCTGCCCAAGGCACGGAAACCAGACAATCTTTAAGGTCTCTTCCAACACAAACCATTCAATGATTCCATGGTTTTATGACTATGACTCTGAAGGCAAACTGCAAGCAAATGACAATGATTTGGTGATACACACTCTCTAACAGTATCTTCTGTTTGGAATATCTGCTTCTGTAAATTACTTAAAGATTTTATGTTATAGTATTTCTATTTCAATTAGTATATTGCTGATTAAATTTTAGTGCCAACAGAAAAAAAGAGTTTTATGTTTGTTGTTCTCTGGGTAGCACTTCAGGTTGAATATGCTATAAAAATTGTGCTGAGGTTTTCAGGCCAGAAAAGGAGACAGAAATAACAAAAAAAGGGAAATCCTGCCAGTCTGAATTTAGCAACACTCCTTGATAAACTGCTGTCATCAACATATAAATTTTAATTCAGAACTTTGGAGGCTATTCTGAAATTCTACTATATTTAGTGTAAATTGAATGGAACTTTTAATTCAGTTATTGATTTTCAAAGATATAAGAAAATGTAAAATTGTCAAAAACGAAGAGTTAAGTCCCATTACTAGTGTCTGCTGGGGAGAAAATAGTTGTTTCAATAACTATGTAAGAAAGTCGGGCAGGGAGAACTAAATGTTGAAACCGTCAGTACAAGCTTCACGTAACAATGGCTGCTGCAGGGGTGCACTAGAGCCAGTCTTCCAGGTACCTCCAGCCAGGATAGTTTCCCTTTAGGTTCTTCATAAGTGCACTAAACTATTTGCTCTCTGAAATCTTGTGCTGTCATTAGGATTTGGGTGGCTCCACCAGTCACATGGGCAGGAAGGAATCCACACACCTGCATCCTCTAACAGGGATCTGCTCCTTTTCAACACACAGGGTCAGCTGCGTAATAATGTTACCGAATTAACAGTACATTTTCATGTATCAAATTGATACACAACAGGCCCTTAGAAACCAGTTAGAGATTGTTATTTAGACACAGTATTTGTTTTGTTGTGATGTCATAACTAATGCTTTAGCAGAACGTATCTGTTCTCTAAGGTGAAGACCTTGGTAGAAAAAAACTTACCTGGTGTATGGTTCACACATCCCCTACCCCCTCATTATTCTGGAAAATGTTTATGCCATTTTGAGAGAAAGTATGTTTCAAAATTAAAATCTAAGTAAGAAAAAAAGTATAAGTATCATATGAGGACATAAATATTATATGTGAATACATGAAAGTGGTGTAACAGTTTGTTGAGCAAGTTCTAGTCAAATCAAACCATACAAATATGAGTTATGCATTTGTTTGTTTGTTTGTTTTTCAGGAGAAAATCCTTATTTTTCCTCTTGAAATGCCAAGGGAGATAATTATTTCGCTTGTTCACCTGAAGCGAGCTTGAAGTTGAAGAACTGAACAGAAATGCACCTGTGGTTCCTGCCCCAGTGCTGCAGCACCTGGCTGTGAAAGGAGGTGACGGCTCTCTTGCGATCGCAGCACTCCTCCTGCTGGTGGGAAACCACGCGAGCGGGACGCAGCCCTAGGTGCAAGCTGGGCCAGACTGATGGTGCAGGAGCCTACTTTCAAGAAGACTGGGAATAATGGCCTCATCAAGGAGACTGAAACTGCGGAAAATCCAAAGGGTGTGGGGAAGTGGGAATAAAATGAAAAAAATTTAGGTAGCGATGAGAGGAGTGCCTTAATCAGGAAGAGGTCATGGCCCAGAGGAAAATAACACCAAAGGACAAAGGTACAGAAAGGCTGTACAAGACTTAAGATCTCTAATCAGTGTAAGTCCAGTCTGCCAAAATAGGCGTAAGGTCCACTGGTTGAGCCTGCCTTTTCAGTGGTTATGTCAAAAAAAGAGAAAAACTGTTTTTTTCTTTTGTCACTCTTTTGGGACAATTAAAAGGGACCTCTGAAAAAACCCTAAAATTCTAAATCTGTTATTTCAGAAATTACTAAAGAGATATCACAATTAAGATACTAGAAAAGAAATTTCACAATGAAGCTGTTTTAGCAGTGGAACAGCTTGCCCAGGGAGATGGTGAAATTTCTGTCATTAAAGATGTCAAAGATGTCCTTGTTAGGACATGGCCGTGAGCTACCTGTTTTAGCTTCAGCAGTGCCCTTGCTTGAAGCAGAAGGCTTGATGGAAGACCAGCAGATGTCTCTTCCAATCTATATCATCCTGTGAATGTAATATGCATTTTCTGGGGGAGCTTCCAGTTTCTATTGGAAGAGAAGAAAATCTAAAACTTGCATGCATCACAATGAAGCAGACAAAAGTTTGTCTTAGTCCTGGCATTTCTTATTTTCACAGCCTTGGTTTGATAGCTTCTAGTAAGAATTCTTTTAGACCCTTTTCAGTCATAGCCTTACACTTCTTAAAGCCACATGATCTGTGATTTATTTAGGTGTTGGGCTGACTTGGGGCTGTGCAGCAGAAAAGGCAGCATTGTCAAGACCATGTTCTGACTCATTGCAGCGACACAAGTCAGCAAAGAAAGCTTTGTAGGAAGAAAAGAAGTTTCATTGAGGCTTGGAGAAATGGATCTTATCCATGCTAGTCCCTCTGACCTCAACACACTGCCTACTCATGTTGCAGTGGGGATACTGCAACACGCATATATCAAACCAGGAGTCCCGTGGAAAGGAAATATATATGGACAGACAGATCCTTGCTAGATGTTTCAGAGATGTTTATTTCTCCAGCCGCATGGCCGGAGCTCTGCTGAGGAACTGTTCCAGTCACGGGACCAAGGGTCCTTCTGCCCGCGCAGGGAACACAAACCAACCAATGGGAACGAGGCTGAGCAGGGACAGGGAAACCCCGTGTCTGTGCCCTCAGGGCCCCTCTCCCAGGGCTACACAGCGGGGGAGGGACCCCAACATACTCAGGGTAAATTTTTGACAAATGCTTTCGTAGTTTTCAATATATACCTTCCCATCCAGGATCTATTTTATGGAAGTGCTGGGCACAGGACAACAAAGCAAATGCATCTAAGAGTTTTTACACAAGCAGAGATTAAGTGAATTTAGGATCACTCAATATAGAAAAGAAATAATTGCATGAGACAGCATGACAAAATCTAAAAAGCCATGATGCCCTAAAAAAAAGTGAATAGGGAATAATTCACTATTTTCTACAAGAACTATAGTAAAGATCAAAAGAAATTACCAAGCTGCAGATCAAAAGCAAGCAAAAGACTTCTTCCACAAAAAGTGTAATTAAGCTATAGAATTCTTTGCCCCAGAAAGCACCCCAGAAAGCCATAAATGCCCAAAATATATATGATTCGTAAAAGTGATTAGACAAATCCAGAGAAGGCCATCCATCAAAAGTTATTACAATGAAAAAGGCAGCTACAACCTTTGACTTGAGAAGTCCCTCAAAGAAGTGATTTAGTGTGAGAACATCCATTTTGCCTGTTGAATTAAGTGCACCCATGCTAAGTTTTGTGATCTATTCACAAGTGGCTACGCAAACAGTCTGGGCAGATAACTGCCATGTGCCTAACAAATAGCAGTGTTATCTGCTTTGACCAGATGCAAAGAGAGATCCTATGATTTAAGTGCCCCTTCACTTTATACAAAGGATATGACATGCTGCACAACTCTTTGCTTACTGTATTGCCATGAATCCAGTCATACTTGGAGTCCTGGAGCAGAGCCAGATAAAATGTTAAAAAAAATTACATGAGGAAATGTGTTAACAAAATAGAAGTACCAGATTTGGGGGATTGAATTTACCACTGCATCCAAAGCATTCCCTGCTCTTTCTTTTACAGAAGTTACAACTTGGGTTTGACTTTTTTATTTACAGTGATAAAACTGAGGGATAATGAAACATGTAGTTTGTTTTTACATAAAAAGTGGGTTTCCTAGTATTTGACAGAACAATATCACTCCCTACTAGCCCTGTTCTTACGCTCTTTCCCCAAACTTTCAGTTCTGGCTGTTGATGTATGTGAAACATTTTTGTACTCACACTTGGAACAGTATCTGTCAGTTTTACTGAAGGTTTTCCATTACTACTTTAGTGAAAAATTCTCTAGCATTGCAAAGAAACAATTTAAATGCCTTCCCCTAACTTTTCCTCTTCTATTTTGGGGCGGGAGAAGTATTGTTTTGCCTAAGCAACCACGGCTTTCTGCATAGTCAAAAACTGTTGCAACTTCAATATATTGAAATTTTAAAATTCCCAGACTTAGTATAAATGACTTGGTATTTTGATATCACGTTCAGCGCTCCTGCTGCTACTTTGAACCATTGCATTGCACTGTCTCCCCAACTCAGCAGCAATATTCCTCTTGAAGTTCCTCAGGGACACCTGGGCTGTAGGGATTAATGAAACCAGAATGTCTGGGACCTAACAGCTGCAGAAAGAGTCTAGACAGAGTCCTTGTCTCTTCTCTGAGGTATAATGACTGCTTTTAAAAGAGGGTGGAACTATGGATAGATGCCCAACGTCCTTCGTATTAAAAAGTAATGAGAATTGAAAATCTAACAAAGGAACAAAAATGAATCCCAGGAGGTGCTCTTTTACATTTTTGGGCTCACGTATCTCCTTGTGAGTCTAGCCCTAGGTGACAAAAGGGCTCATCTCTGACACTGGCTGTTCAAAAGCTCACAGAGGCAATACATTAGAGACATGCACGCCTACACAGGGGTAGTTAGATCTGTAGCAAGCCAACCATGGTAATCAGCACATCAATGGCATCCCATCCTGCTGCTGCTGACTGCAGTGCTGCTTCTCATGCCATGCTTTGCTCCCTGGCAATCTCCTCCAAATGTCAGTGCCTCCAAAGAATCTGCTGGATGTTCCCATCATAGCCACAGGCCAGTAGAGAGCCCTGTCTAAAGTTGTGTAGCAGAAGTTTTTCTTCACTGGAGCAAAGGTGACATATTTGGAGGCTTTTCAGACAGTTGTTACACCTGCAGGATTCAGAAAAGCCAAAACCTGGCCATATCGGTGGTCTCATGCAGGGTAGACAAGACCATGGTAGACTCAAGGCTGGTGCCTCATACTGGCATGGATGTGAACCCAGGCATTACTGTACAGGGTATTCTCTGAAGAGTGTTTCTCATGTTAGCTCCTGGAACCCAGAGAATGCATCCCAGAGTCCTGAAGGCCAAGCCACTTTCCATGATATTCAAAAAGTCATGGTGGTCAGAGGAAGTCCCGGGTGACTGGAAAAAGGGAAACATAGTACCCATTTTTAAGGGGGAAGGAAGGAGAACCCTGGGAACTACTGAACTGCCAGCCTCTCCTCTGGGCCTGGGAAGATCATGGAACAGATCCTCCTAGAAGCTGTGCTAAAGCACATGGAGGACAAGTGAGGTGGTTTGAGACAGACAGCATGGCTTCACTAAGGGAAAATTCTATCTGAGCAAACTGGTGGCTTTCTATGGTGGAGTGACTGCATCAGTGAACAAGAGAAGAGCTACAGAACTCATTTCTGTGGTCTTCTGTAAAGCCTCTGACAGAGTTCCCCACAAAATCCTTCTCTCCAGATTGGAGAGTCACATCCAGAAGGTAGTGATCAACAGCTCAGAGTCCCAATGGGCATCAGTGACAAGAGATGTCCCTTAAGGGTCCATATTGGGACCAGTGTTATTTAATATCTTCATTAATGGTACAGAGGAAGGTATTGAATGCACCCTCAGCAAATTTGCAGATGACACCCAGCTGAGTGGTGCAGTTGACACACCTGAGGATGGGATGGCATCCAGAGGGACCTGGATAAGCTCAAGAGGTGGGCACATTGGAATCTCATGAGGTTTAACAAGACTGAGTGCAAGGTGCTACACCTGGGTCAGGGCAACCCCCAGCGCACCAGCACAGGCTGTGGGATGAACAAATCAGAGCAGCCCTGCCCAGAAGGACCTGAGGGTGCTGGTGGGTGAGAGGCTGGACGTGACCCAGCACTGTGCACTCACAGCCCAGAAAGCCAAACGTGTCCCAGGCTGCATCCAAAGCAGCGTGGGCAGCAGGGCGAGGGAGGGGATTCTGCCCCTCTGCTCGGGTGAGACCCCACCTGCAGTGCTGCATCCAGCTCTGGGAGCCCCAGCACAGGACCTGTTGGAATGAGTCCAGAGGAAGCCACCAAGATGAATAGAGGGATGGAGAACCTCCCCTATGAGGAAAGGTTGAGGGAATTAGGATTGCTCAGTCTGGAAAAGAGAAGGCTTTGAGGTGACTTAATTGTGGCCTTCCAGTAACTGAAGGGAACTTAAAGGAAAGATGGGGCAAAACTATTTATGAGGGTATGTAGTGACAGGACAAGGGAGAAAAGACTGAAAGACAGTAATTAAGACAGACGGTAAACAAAAGAATTATGTTAACAGCAGGAATGAGACAAACTAGCTCTATGTTAAAAACAATTGAAAACAGATACTCTTTTTGGTAGACTGTAGCCTAGGCAGCAAACTGTTGGTTGTAACACATTTTCTATTATTCTGTGAATTATCTGAATCTACAAGAGAATGAAATGTGATCCTCTAGTCTGGGAGCAGAAGCTCTCAGGAGGAAAACTACTTGGATTCCAATTTCTTATTCAAAGAATACTTGCTGTAAAATACTTAAACTTTTATCAGAGCAGCTATTTGAAACCAAGTGAGCAATCTAAACAAGAAGAGCAATTGCTATTCTCTGCAGATTGACAATAAGTTTATTAAAGTGTCTTTTGATGTGATCAGAACTCTGGTCTTAAAACCTCTGATATCCCCTTAACATGATAGATATGCCAATGTTGTTCTTCCTCAAGGAAGGCTTAAGAACAGGAAAAGCCGAAAGTCCTGATTTCAGTGCACCATTGAAGAGTTAATGACTGCACTTTCAGAGCAGGTTCTGCAAGTGCCAACTCTTAGATTATACCAGTTCCTGCTGCCTACAGGGTGGCACAGGAGAAAATCTGCTCAGCAAGGGTGCTGATTCCTACTTATGCTTCTTCCAACCTAAATGGGTCCTTTGGACCATTATGAGTTAGACTCAAATGATGAGTAAATCTGACTGTAAAAATATTGTAGAAAGTTAGAATGAAGCTAATAAAGAAGTTCAGGTATCAGAGCAGTTCAGACTATTGTCCTGGAGATAGTAGGGCTTCCTGAAGAGTTTGGGAGAACTGGGCTTAACTGCTTATGGCACACATTTCCAGAGCCTAATTCCCCATTAACCAGAGAAAAAAGACAATGAAAAGAACCATTAGAGAAGAACAAAAAAATAACCGTGGCCTCAGGCACAGAAAAAATGTGTGGCTCTGAGACATAACTGTCTCTGAAGCTCCAGAGCTGTCAATAAGCTAAAATAAGCTAAATTAGAGCTTTTGTAGTACAAGAAAACAAAATTATGTGCCATTTTGAGAGATTTTTGTTAAGTGGATAAGCTGCCTTCTATCATTATTTTCAGTGTCTAAACCAACATAAACAGTGTGTAGAGCCCCAAATATTGGCTAAGTACTTAGGTCTACTAAAGTTAGTATTATGGACCAAATGTTTCACCTGATGGAATTATAACACCTGATGGAAGTTCACAGATCAATAAAATGTTATTGTGTTTCAAATACACAAGGCAAAAAGAAATTCTCTTAGAAACGTTTTACTTTGGAAAAAATATATTAAGATACGCTGTTCCCAGTGCAGAAATAAATACATAAAGACAGACATACTCTGTTTTTTTGTCACTAATTACTTACGGCTCATTTTGTAATTCTATAGAACGTTTTCTGAGGACCAATTTATATACAAATATATGAAGTATGCCAACACAATCTAAAATGCAAGACCTTTCCTTTTGCCTGGCGATTAAAAGAAAAGCAGAAGTTAATAGACATGAATATACAGCCTGCTCTGTCATATATGTTTAAAATAGATTCTTCCTAAAGAGATCTGGGATGGGTTGCAAAATTATCAAAATCCACATCATTGTCTGAAATTTAAAAGTGAGCAACCCACATCATAATAGAGCAACTAAAACTGCTACATGTTTTACATTAAGTAAGTTGTTTTGTGGCAAACTCTTCAGTTAAAGAAACTGAGGAATGGCTGACCTTTTTAAAAGACTGTACTAGTTTGAAAACAAACCAGTGGGAGGCACCAAGTCAGAATAACAATTTAATGGAAATTAAAGAAGAGGGGAAAAAAAGGTAAAAGAAAACACTGTCAAACTGACAGAGTCAAGGTACAACCTGACACCCTGTTAGGCAGGGTAGTGGTAGCAGTCTGGTAGAATGGTGGCTGCAGTCCTCTAAAGCAGTGATCCTGTAGTAAAACAGTCTGCTCTTCCTCAGGAAGTCCAGTGGTGACTGTGTAGCTCCTGTCCTCTGGAAATCCAGGGGGAAGCCGGTGTCTCTGGTGTTCAGCCTCAGATTATATCCACGATGGGATGCTTGGTTCCTCCCTCTGGGTGGAGCATCTCACAGTGGGGTAATGAGTCATGAGGCAAAGTGTTGATTAGGCTCATTAACAGAAGATAGTCCAGAGAGAGTTATCTCTGAGTCAGGCGGCAGGACAATGATGGGCCATTAACAGAAAGATAGTCTGGGGGGAGGAGGCAAGGAAACACTGCCCCACCTGATTTCAACAGCTGATGGGGATGGTAATAGAATACACTGCAACCCAGGACAAAGACTTTTTGGTTACTGTTTCTGTGTTGGAAAAGTCCGGCGACTGCGGCGGGGGGAGACATTGCAGAACAGCCAATATGATTGATAAAAGCAAGCTCCGTTTATTAACAATCCAGAGGCACTTATATAGTATACCAGCTTGTTAACTCCTAATTGGCTTAAACCTATCACAGCGCATTTCTGCTTCTACATAATTAGACTACATTGGCAAGCATCTACTAGTTATGTTATGATTAAAGAATTCAGAGTTCACCCTCCCTTCTCCTGGTCAGTACATCTTATCTGCACAGCTGCACCTCTTCAAAGCTCCCTTCTTGTTCCCAGGCCTGTTTCTCACACAGGCACTTCTCATGGAGGGTTTTTCTCATGCAGGCCTTTTGCTTGCAGGCTTTTGCTTGTACAGTTATTGATTTGTTCCCTTTATCAATGATCCATGTCCCTGATCCTCTAATCATTTTGCAACATTTCTGCTTTCTCAGACTAATTGTGCACTTACTATATTGAAATCTAAAGTCTTGTCCATTTCTGTGGACCTTCAATCAGGCATCCAAAAAACGAACAAGTGTATTTAAAGGAAACTAAAAAGTATATTCAAAGGAATATACTGAAACAAATAACAACCCCCCCCCCCCCCCCCCACAAAACCAACATCAAAAACCTCCCAACAAAACAACAAACCTCTTGTGGCATTCTTGTTGGGGTAAAAGCTGCTAATTATCGACATGCATAAATGGATATCTATTCAAAGCAGGTAAAAATATATCACATTAGTATGCCTCACTTATTTAATGCAAGTTATAGATAAAATGGACACTGCAGTGACCAAACCAACACTTCCTTAAGGGCTTCTGACTGTTCTCCAAAAATGAATTAACTAACACTGAAGAATAAAGGCTCGCATCAAAGTGAGATTTTTAATTCAATACCAAATTGATATTTAAGGTTTTCTCTCCTTTAATCAAGAGGATTCTGGTTTTATTACCCTTCACCTTCAGCTCCTAAGTATTTGCTGTCAGATTTTGCCAGTTCTGCAATATGGAATTGTTTACAGATAGAGCTTGTATGAAATGCTGTGACAAAAAAAGTAAATTTCACATAAAACACAACAGAAAGACAATCACTGCTATCTTAGAAAAATGTTTGTTGTGGTAGAGGGTGACACCAGCGATTATTTCAGTGCCTGTGTCTTAGCTATCAGCAGTGGCCATGACTTGGCTTATCTATGTAACCAGAGGCTCAGTTCAGGGATACAGTCAGATGGGTTTGTTATAACCAGTAAGACAATGTGATAGCACAGAATCATATTCTTTTGGGACAATAAAAAAGTATGTGGGTCTGGGTTTAAGAATACCTCACCATGAGTATGAAATCACGGAGTAACTTCTAGACTGTGAGCAAATGTATACAAATGCTTTTCTTCAAAACTGTCTTGTCTTCTTTTCTCACTTGGTTACTTGCTTGAAACACAGATGACTTCTCACCATACCAGATCTAGTTTTCAGAAGATGAACAATCTTGTGTTTAGTAAAAGTATTTGTGGCCAAAATCCAGTAGTGAATACACAGAATCACAGAAGAAGGAAAGCTTTTCCTTCCATCCACTTGGAATTTTTCTTCTTCCAGCCTGAGTATTGTCTTTGCTCCTTTCTTTGAACTCCTTTGGGCAGAATAACACAACAACTGGATTCCCTGAGCTTCTCTTTAAGCTAAACAATCAAATTCCCAGCTTCTCACTGTATATCATATGCTCCAGCCCCTCAGCCATCTCAGTCTGGCCCCCTGCTAGATTCACTGCAGTTCTGTTGCGCTGCAAAGTCTATAGCAGCCATCACCTTTTGATTTATTTGTGCCTCTTCCACTACCCAGCTGTGTAACTCTGAGAAAACCAAACCACAATAATTTTTCTTTTTCTCTTGCCACTCTGTTAACTATGTCCTTTTGGGAGTGAATGCTTACAAGTAGAAATTGCTTCTTCTCCTAGGTTACAGTGTAAGATGTAACCAAAAGCATGTATTCTATTATCATCTTCGCAAGCTGTCAAAGCAGGGGGGGCAGTATTCGTTATCTCCTACCGTGGCTCATCCCTGATAACTCCCTCCGGGGATATCTCTGTTTGATTCCGAGACTATGCTAGCTAACCCATGACAATGGGCCATCAAGGACCCACCGCATGACTCATAGAATTACATCAGCCCACTGTGAGATGCTCTGCCCAGGGGGAGGAGCCAAGCATTCCCACCTGGATATAATCTGGGGCTTGGAACAGCACAAGCAGCCCTTACCTATGGGATTCCCAGAGGACAAGAGCCACCACTGGACCTTCATGTGAAAACCAGACCCTTTTCTACAGGATCACTTCATCTGGACTGCTACCACCACCCTGACTAACAGGGTGTCAGGTTGTATCCTGACTCTGTCAGTGTTCTTGTACTATTGCATTTATTTTGGTTTTCCTATTAAATTATAATTCTGACTTGTGATCTCCCACTGGTTTGTTTTCAAACTAGTACGTTCTACCACTTGTGTGTACCAAGTGTGTTCCAAATACATCAGGATTCTGATCTCTCTTGGCTTCTGGGCATTGCTACAATAGAAAAAGCAATAATACTTATCCACAGTAAGCAGAAAGGGAAAAGATATTGCAATAGGACAAAAAGATAAAGACCTAACTGTAAATAAAAGCCAAAGTATGAAATGAGGAATGATGATTTTTTTATTGAGCCCAGATGGTTTTTTTCACAGAGCAAAAGCAGAAGTCTCTAGAAGCTGGAAAAACACCCATTTTTGCTTCACTACCTGGAGCTACCATCATTGTACCTCCCACAGTCACTGGACAAAGATGTAGATCTTGGGAATCACATCTGCCAGTTCCTTTGCCCTGGAGTGCTCTCTGCAGGATGGGTTTCACCAGAGTCTCTCTCTGGTTTTATGCCAACTGATCTTCCCCGAAGTGTTGGTGTTGTGTTGTTGTAAGTGTAATAGCTGAAGACAAAATCAGGCTGTAGATGTGAAGTGTCTTTCAGAAGGTTCCTGGGACGCCAGTTTTTTTTAAATCTCATTGTGAAAAATAGGGTGTCTCCTTTTTTCAGTTGACTCACTGAATGCAGAGTAAACCCAATGTTTCTCAAGTCCAGGAAGGATATCTGGGTACTTATTTGTGTTGTTATGCAAGTGATATTGATTATCTCATTCATGTAAACAGGTGGCCAGCTGAAGAATATAATGTGCCATTAAGTGGAGGTTAATGTTCCTCGCTATATTGTTCAAGCGTAAACAAATTTTTGTCACTAAACCCAACTTTACCTACCTTATGAGTAATTTAGAATTTTTTATAAGCATATTTATTTCAAATTTCTGAGTGAAGCAAGCAAAAATTGTGTACAAATTCAAAGCACAGTGAATGAGAATATTGTTAGGTGTTACCAAAACCAAACTTTTTCTCCCAATTTTTTTTCCCCAAAACTTCATTTTCTCCAAAGTGTTAAAGGAAGTTTTCCCATTTCCAATTTCTAAATGAAGTTTTGGAAGCCTATTCTGTTGTTTATTTCCCAGTTTTGCAGGGTTAAAAATGAGAAAAAAAAATGTTGAAGAATCATTAGTGGAAATGCACATGAATAGACCATCAAAATTACTTCTGGTAGAAAAAATTTTGTTCACTTTCATTTTTTCCTCTGTTTAATAAATAAAAGGCCATAGAAGCCATAGAAGTAATTAAATGCTCATCCTCCATGCTGGAGTTCAAAGCCCAAGTTCTTGCTTTCTATCATAGAGTTAATGTACATTTAAACCAGTAGATTAAAAGACATGAAAAAATACTGGAATTGTCCTGAAACAAAATTGATGATCAAATTACTAAAACGAAACAAACACAAAACCCAAAAGGAAGATCCCCTGCAACTCAGTTTATTTCCTGTTGAGATTCTCTTAGGCAAATTCAGGAAACGTCATTCAACTTCTGCCTATTTTATATGATAAAGTTCCATGTAATAGGGTAAAAATGATCTGTGGAATTTCTGGGTCAATTGTTTTCCTCACAGTGTTTCTTGATGCGTAAAAGTACAGGATTCCTGACTTTTGTAATCTGAAAATTTTGTTTACAGAATTTTCCTTATTGTCTGGATAAAAACCTGCAGCTTTTCTTTCAACGAATAAATAAAATCATACAGCCCTTTTTCTCCCTGGAATTATCTAGACTGCTCTAAAAGTTCCATTAACATACAGCAGTCCCTTTTAAATTATCAACTTTTAATGCTTCTGCATATGATAGAGTTGCCTATTTTGTGAAATGAATAGTTTCATGGGAACATCAAATGAGTGCTCAGCACAAGCAGCCCTTGGCCAAAATCCATGGTAAGTGCTGGTAAATTATTAGAGAAAGAATAGAGAACTAAAGATACTGCCACGCTACTGCCATGCAGTTCTCAAACTGTTCCTTGCCAACTTCCTCCTCTATTCAACTCAAATGCAAAGAAGGCTATAGCAGGATTGGAAAACATATGGACAAGGTCAACAGTGAAGATAAAGGGTATGGGAAGTCTCTGTATGAGAACAACTTGACAGTAACTCTTCCACTTAGGCTGGAGATGACCGAGGTCATGGAAAATGGACCAAACAAAGCCTACAAAATCAAATGTGCACAGGGGGAGAGAGAGAGGATACATATCACTGCTTCTACCAAAAAAAACCCCTAGGAACCATCAAATAAGGCTAGTAAGTAGCAGGTCAAACCAATCAAAGGAGAAGGTTAATCACCCAGTGTTAAACTGTAAAACTCCTTGCCAGCTGCTGGTGATGACTGATGATTTGCATGGCTTTGAAGGGAGAAGGGATAGTGTAAAGGAGATACATCCGTGGAGTGGTAATACATAGACAAATCACTTCTGCACTGGCAAGTTTCCAAGCTGTAATTCCTTGATGCTGGAAAAGTATTTGGGGCATTTATCACTACATGTTTTCTTTATTTGTCTATTCTTTCCCTAGGTATCTGAGCTGCTGCTGGGGAAGGCAGAGGTATGAGACCATCCATGCCTGTGTGGCAGTGGCCAAAGAACTTCCACTTCCTGCATGAGCACCCATGACCTTCAATCTTTCCTCATAGCTGTCAAAAATGAGTTTTCTCTGCCTTCTTCCAGCCACTGCCAAGGCAAATCTTTATCCCTGGCTCTTTATCACCTGGTTCACCACATTTTGACTTTCCCTGGATTCTGCATTATTCATGGTGTTTTACCAGCCATGCAGAGTCTCTCTGCACACTGAATTTATGCAGCTCCAATTCATCCTCTTGCCCTAAGTGTTGTTTAGAAGCCAACTCAGAGCTTTCTACACCTGCCCCACCTCTAACAACGCTGTCTGTCTGTGCTGTCTGTCTGACTTAGCAGAGCAGCTGAGCCTTAGGAACAGCTTAGTGGGATGCTGCAGATACTGCAGGTGCCATTGGGAAGAAAGCAAAGGCAAAGGTGAAGGGAAGGGAGGACATTTATTGTAATCATGCCCATTGTGTGTGGTATTGTCAAGCTTGAACTGGTCCTTACGGATTGGTGGTGGGCTCTCAGAAGTGGGTGTGATGGTGCAATTGTGTGTATTCTACATCCCAAGCACAAATTCACTTTTAGACTTCTGTGGACCCTGGCCAGAGCAACAGCTATGGCTGATGTCCTCAGGCCAACACCACGGGTACAAACTGGCATTCCAGATTTTTGTCTGGATCAGTGTGACACAGACTGAAGTAAAGGTCACTTCTTCCATCTGGAATCATAGAATCATGGATTCATAGAATAATACTGGTTGGGAGTCGCCTCTGCAAGTCATCTTGTCAAACACAACATTCCTCATCTTCCTGGAAAAAAAAAAAATACAGAATTTAGGCTCCAAGGTCTCATCACTCTTCTTGGCAAGTCTTGCCAGCTCATGAAAGTTACTTCTGGCTTAGTGTTCTGGCTTCTGTTAACATTTCTCAGGTGCACAATGCTGCCCACATATGGCATGGCTAAGCTCGTATCTAATTCAGATTTGAGAATTCATTTGAATTGGTACAGCAGCCAAAGAGTTTCTGTCATAAGAAGGTGAAGGAGTGGATTGCAAAATGGTGAATGCAGAGTGTGTAATGCCCACATGGAGACAGGCTCCCATCCAAGCAGAAAAGGCTATTAAATCATTTTAACACAGCAATATTTACAGCTATGGAAGGAATAAAATATTTATCTAAATACTATTCCAATAATAAGAAGCCAGAAAGAATGCTCTCTGGTTTCTTTATAAGAAAAATACAAGAGGTGTTTTATAACATAAATTTATTTTTTAAAGCTCTGTAGATCACATCAGATGTGGTCTAACTGTAGTCTTCATAAACTACAGATTTTGTCAGACATTTTATATTTCCTAAAAGGATTTTGCACCATATTGTGTTATTTCTATCTTCTCCATGTTGCATTTTTACCTTTTCTGATGGTTCATCTGGTGAAATTTAAACTTTCAAGTGTGTGTTATTTTAAAAGAACCTTACCGATGAACCTTACACAATCTCATTTGATACTTTTCTATACAGTTGAACTAGAGTGAATAAAATAAATTTAAATATAGACCATCGAATTAATTTCTGCTCTTATGTGTCTTGTGTGAGGTGATATATTACATGAAGGTAGGATGAGAAGGCAGAGTGATATTCAGATAGAACAGGTGCGCTTTGGTTCCAGTACCATATGGAAAGAGCAGTCCTAGGTTGCTTAGACAGTATTGGGTTCCAAATTTTGTGGGGTATTTCACACTCATTGAGTGAAAGAGACTGCAATTTGTGGTTAAATAGGATTCCAGAAGTGTAATGAGAATATAAAGAAAAAAAGGGGCTTAAGTTGACCAGTGCTGGAAACTTGCATTTTCAAAAGACATTATTAGTCTAAAAGTAAAAATATACATGATTTAATCTTGCAAGAAAATACTAATAAACAAACCTTGCTGGTCACTTTTTCCAGCTAGCTGGTGATTCCCATTGGGAATGAGCATGAGAACAGAACAAAAACATGTCCTGTGTGTGGTTGTATGGATAGGAAGGAGTTGAGCTGAAAGCTCCTGCTTCATTCCAAAGGACTGAGTATACAGAAAAATTAAAGTGACACTATCATCATCAGAATTAGCATGGTTTTTTTGTGAATGAGAAGTACCTTAGCTGTTTATACCACAGCAAGGTTTGCTTTTGTCTTACTGACCAGAAATTTTCTATTTTCTGTTAATTCTTTTTTCCAGGAGAAGTAATCTACATTATCAAGGTATTGTTTGCTAACTTATCTACTATGGATATTTCAGTGTATTTAGTCTCAACTCAGCACCTGCAGGTCTGCAGATTCTCTGGGAAATCAGACTTAAGCAGCAACCAGCTAAGTGCCACAATGTACAGATTTATTTATTTTATTTATAGATTTATTTATTTATTTTAGTAAAATTAAAAGTATTGCAAAGAAAGCCTATCATAAAATGAAAGCCTACATTGAACTAAAATTACTGGATGCTGATTCTTGTCCACTTGTCACTCTGTCAGTTCTGATGAATCTATACACTTTGGCAAAGAAAGTTCACCAAAGAAAACTGGCCAGTAGATACCTTTTTGAATTTGTAATTTAATAATCCTGTTCGACTAGCTCAATCCAATATGTACCATTCATTTTGGAAGTTTCCTGCCACTTGTTCCCCTCTTATTCATTTTTGGCTTCTGTATCAGACTGCCAGGACCGCTCCAAGGAGAAAATAATCTTCATGTTACATAAATTGGTTGTAAACTTCCATGCTGATGAAAACATTAATGACATTTATCAGAAGACAATAAAACTTAAGTTTGGTATACCATTACAAGCTCACCCATAGTGTTATTATTTTAAAAACACATAAATGCATTCATACGCAGATACTACTAAGTTTCATGAATAATAATTTTTATTATTCTTTTATCTTCTTTTCCTTAGTATTGAATGGCTTCAGGATAAGAAATTTCCTAGAATTCCTTTTTTATTTGTGGCACAGAAATGAGGGTATCTCACAGCCTGTCTACTCCGGTGTGAAGGATGAAAATGGTTTGTAAAGAGGGTACTTATTTCACAGAAAAAGCATGTGGGATTTAGATATGCTTTTGACTGAACAATTTTACATTCTTCGTTTTGCATTCACTTGTCACATTTGTTGTGCCAAGAGATGGACTGAAAGCTCGCTTTAGCTAAGCATGTGTTGATTCCATGTTTGTTATTTCAGATGTACCATTTTCCTTTGTTATTGTTATATTGGGGTTTTTTTCCACTTTTACACACTTCTACCACAAATAACATCAATGGGCAGTAACACCACTAGCTTGAATGCCTATGGAGCTGTACCTGAGAAGGGTAGCTGACATGCTCAAGGGTGGCGCTACCATTCAGAAGAACTTGACAGGGTTCAGGGAGGGTCTGGAAGGAACCTTAAAAGATTCAACAAGTCCTGTGCCTGGGAAGGAGAAACTGCTGGCAACAGCACATGCTGGTGATGTTCTGGCTGGGGGAGCAGCTTTGCTGGAATGGGAGTCTTGGTAGCAGCAAGCTGAGCATGAGCCAGCAGTGTGCTCTGGCAGCCAACAGGTCAACTGTACCAAGGAGTGTATTAGCAGGAGTGTAGCTGTCATATGGAGGAAAATTGCTGTCTTTTGCTGCTCAGCCTTCATCAGACTTCATCCCAAATTCTGCACTCAGCCTTGGACCCACTTACACAAGAAAGACCTTGACAAGCTGGAACATTCTACAGAGGCCACCAGATCAGTCAAGGGACTGGAGCACCTGGTCTGGGAAGAGAGACTGAGGGAACAGAGCCTGTCAGCCTGGAGAGAAGAAGGCTTGGGGTGGGACACATACCTAATAACAACCTTCTAAAACCTACAAGGATGTCATCAAGAAGATGGAAGAAGGCTTTCCACAGATGGGTGTGCCAATGGGATGATACAAGGCATATAAGTTGAAAGAGCAGAGATTCAGACTGGATAGGAGATACTTTTCCAGCATGAAGACAGTCAAGCAGTGGATCAGGTTGCCTAGAGAGGTTGTACAGTCTTCTTTCCTAGATATTTTCAAGGCCCATCTGGGTAAAGTCTTAAATAATGTGGTCTGACCTCATAGTTGACACTTTTTTGAATATTAGGTAAGACTGGATAACCTCTCGAAGTCACTCTTGACCAGAAATTTTCCATCATCCTATGATCAACTTAGAAACCTTCCTGAATTTTCAAAAGTGCAAATAAGTAATTTTTTCCAATTCTAGCACTGTTCTAAATATGGCTATTAACACTATGCAAATAAGTAATTTCCTTTTGCACTAAAACTTTCCCTGTATAATTAGCTTCAGAGACTTTGTAACTCTTGGTCTACATAAAATGAACTATATTCAGTACTTTCTCCATGTGCATTCAGTAACACCATGACAAAAACTATTAAAATTAATTCCTGTGAATCTATTTTTACAAACTACTGTGGCTTCTGTTCTCCAAGAATGATCCACAATTTTTAATTACATTTGGCAGAGAAGGAAAATTGGTTTTGTGTTTACAGGCATTCTGGAGGAAATGAAATGTATTATTCAGTTCAACAGCTAATGCTTAATGATGGAACAGCAAAGTTGTTGTTTTTTGGGTTTTTTTTCATTGGTTTGGTTTGGTTTTGGGGTTTTTTTGAGAGGATTTTAACACATATATATCTCTCTAAAACATATTTCCTGCCCAGATCCTATAGCTACACTGGGAGAAGTAGCTATAGGAGAAGGAGGCAAAACTTTCAGTCTCATACTAGGCAATTCTACTTGAAATGTCAATCTTGAGTGTTCATTAATTAAATACATGTAATAAAGAGGAAAAAAGATAAACTTATGGGTCACTGTATTAATTTAGAAGACTGTACATACAGACATCAGTACTTATTCCAGAGATGTTGCTTTATGGAAGGTGGATCAGGTTCAGTGAAAGAAATGGGTAGCACCCTTCTCCCCCAGAATAAAATGTTGGCCATTAAAACACCTTTCAGGGATATTGCAGATGTAGGAGGATGTCCTTTGAAGCAATCATGAAACTGGAAGATGGGTCTTCTAGTGAATGCTCTGAGTCTTGAGTCTGCCAGCAGACACCAGCTCTTCTGTTTGCACTGTTTTTTTGCCTCACTTATTATTTTTCTTATTAGACCTCTCAGGCTTTTTAAATCCCATCCCAAGTAATTTATCTCTGGAAGTTATTTTAACCATTTTTTCTTGACAGCAATGCAATCCCAATATAGAAAAAGAACATAAAAATGTACAAATAAACCCAAGCTCCATCAGTTCTGGAGAGGCCAACACATGTGACTAGCTATTTTAATGAAAAATATTGCAGGGTGTTTCAGAACAGGGATGATTTCTATGAAGAAACTGTCTTGACAGAAATATCTTCAATCATGCTGAAAGAGAATAAAGATTTTAAGAAATAAAACCAAAAAGTAAATACATAGACATTTTCAGAAGGTCTATGCAAAATATTTGCCATAATACACAAAAGAAAGTAAAACAATTAGTACCGTGCACAATCCATACTTAACTCATTTTCACAGATCATTCCTTAAAGCAGAAAGAAAGTATGGATTTTATGTAAACAAAAATCCACCCTCCGTACATGAGCAATAACTGTGAGTACTCACTGGAGAATTATTTGTAGTGCAGGAAGATAACATTCAAAAATGAAAACTAATGCATGAAGTATTAATAACTTGATATCAAATAGCAAGAAGAAACATGATAACAGGGAAATAGTTAATTGTTTTTTGAAGAACTACACCATTCTAAGCTCTATATCTTTTTTTACCATTTTTCTGTCATTCTATCTGTGATGATGATGGCAGAGATGTAGCACCGGTGTCTCTGCTATAGCTTACACCCCCTACATTCACAAGCAAGAAAATACTAGGACAGTTTTGTTTAACACTGTGCTCCTTTTCAGCAAAACACTTCAGAATCCTGCATGTGAAGTGACGTGACACAAACAACATCAAAAGTGAACCCATTAGCAAGAGCAATCAGCCATTACTTGATAATCACTAAGCAGAGCTGTGCAATTCTCAAGTGGCCACAGTGTATGCTCCCTTGCTGTAGATGAAGAAAGGCAGTCATAATTTCCCTGAACAAAGTAACTGGTTATCTGGGAGTACCTGCCTAAAACTCTCAAAAAGAAGGAAATGTTCCCTCTTTTGTGTGTATGTGTTTTGAACAAAGGTTTGAAGCAAAGCTTCAAAAGCACCCAAAGCCAGCAATTTGATTAAATTGCTACCTCAAAAACCAATCTTCCTTTAACACTTTTCCAACTGGATGTGGAAGTCTACTGTGATTAGAGCTTTCCAGACTTCCAGACTTGCAGTGGGATTGTGATCACGTATCACATAATGTTGAATGTGCAGTCTAGAACTTGGCTATCATTTCCCGAAGTTACCCTTTATTTACACACCTTTTATCATAGGCTTCACGGGTTAAAGAAATCTAAAGTCATCACATTTAGCGTAATTCAGCATTTGAGTTGAATGCTCGGCCTCAGTTGCTGATTTCAACACTCAGGTATAATGTCCAACTGGGAAGTTCCTCAGAGTGTCAGCTTTGTTATTGACAGCCACAAAAAATGACTGAGGCAATCATGAAACCAGAATGACAAAATACCACCTCAACCTTTCCATGATGATGCACCCTTTGTTTAGGAGCTCTTTGTCTGTCAAGAAGTGAAAAGGAGACATTATTTGTTACACACATACATTTGATACACAGAATCACAGAACAATTTCTCTGGTTGTGCTATGTGTGAGTCAGTAACTGCATAATATTGTGCCTTTATCAATAAAGATTCTTGTCATCATAATGTATGTGATGCCAATATGCAAACACTACCCGCAGCCATCTCAATTAGTTTGGTCCATGCTTACTGTCCTCTAAGCATTCCTTGTCTGGAACTGCATCTGTCAGTCCCATCGTTCCTAGATGGGCAATAGCTTGAAGTTAACCACTGACCTTGTAAGGCCGTTCACCTCAAACTACACTAGCATTAAAAGGGTAGGAAGGGGTTGAAAGGATTTATTTAAAACAATTGCACAATGCCACACCTGAAGAAATGAAAGAAAAAAAAGAATTTAATTTTCTTGTGCAAAAAGGTGCCTGTCCTGCTGCCCCTATTCATCAAAAAAATTGTAGAAGTTTTCTTAAGGTGATTCATCACATATGCAATCTTCTTACACTTTAAGCAGCATCAGCAGGAAGATCTTAGCTGTGAAGCACACTAACTTTGTGAGCAGTTTCTCTCCAGTACTCCTGAAGAGTTTTCTCAGATTTTTTCCTCAAAAGTAAATTTTCTTCTAATTTATTGAAGAGATAGCAGGTATTCTTCTCATTAAATTAAGAACTGTTCTTTATGTTAAGGGTTTCATACCCATATTATATTGTTAAACACATGCAAAATATTTTTTAACAAATATTAATGAAAATGGACTCAATGGAGTAAAAATGCAACAGTAATTACCTATCTCTGGAAAATATGACTTTGAGGTGAAAGGTTTCAGAAATAAGTTTTCAAGGTCTACTGTTAAATTGCCCACAGATTCATGAGATCTTGTGTCCCTCCATGGTGCCTATCCCAACACCTAAGAAGAGGAAGAAGTGGTATCACAGAGTTTTGGCATAGTCTGCCTATTCTCTAAGCTCTATGGTAGCAGGGTAACTTAGTGTAAGGCCTCACTGGTGTCACTTTGCTGGCCATCAGCTTGCCATTACCTTTCCTGAGATTATTTATTTTTAACACTGAGAAGAATTTTCTTACTTATTTCATTCTTGAATGTAAAATCTAATGCTAATATAACCACCTCAAGTACTAAGTTGGGCTCTGAGAAAATGATGTGATTCTTCTGTGAGTGAAATTAAGACACATCACTTTTTAAAAATAAGGATTCACAATGGGATTACTTCTTTCCAGAATTCAGGAGAAAAAAAATTGTGTTTGCAGATAATTTTAAATTGCTGCTCAATTTCAAAACAGTCTATTCATCAGAGCTAGAAAAATACTAAATCTAAAACCACCTCCTCATACAAATTTCTCTAAAAGCCTTAATGTCTTTTAGAAAAGAAGAAAAGCCTTGGGATGGCGTAATTGCTGTGTTCTTCTACCCAAAGGGGTGCTAAAGAGCAAACACAGTCAGACTCTTCCCAAAGATGCATGAAGTAAAGAGTTGAGACAATACTCGGACTGAAGGAGGGAAATTCCAAGCAGACAGAAGGAAAAATTAAACTCCACAAGAGTGTCTGAGCACTGCCACAGGCTGCTCAGAGAGGAAGGGCGATCTCCATCCTTAGAAATTTTCAAAACATGCCTAAATAAATTCCTGAACAAAACCTAGCTTTGAAGTCAATCCTGCCTGAAGCAAGAGATAGACTCCAGATGATACTATTTATTTATTGTGGGATTTTGGCCAGAAGAACATTCGTACCAATACCTTAAACTCTAGGTCTGGTAGGGAAGAAAAATAGCTTTATTTCCAGCAGAACCAGGGGAAAACACAAGGTGCTTTGGGACCAAAACCGGTCTACACACTTGCTTACCCTACACTGTCTTTTATTGCCATGGTATTTCAACTCATTACAAACATGAATGCTTTTACCTCTTACTAGCCAAATATAACATTATCACCACTTCACAGACAGTGAATTTAACACGCGAAGCAAAGACCTAATTATCTTGGCCAAAGGTCAAATGCAGAAGCTATAGCAAATTCAAGAGCAGAAACAAGTCTTCTAAATACTATCCTAGAGGCTTAATTTGAAGTATTCATTGTTTGAAAATGATTTATTTAAACTATTACCACAAAATGGTGAAGTAGTACCTGAGGTAACAACGGATGCAAAATACTGTTTAGTTCCTACTTCAGGGCTTGTAGCATAAATATGTGTTATTTATGTCAGTAATGTGATTTAATGTGAAAGCTAATACACCTTAGCAAGCTCTGACCTGGATCCAAATAATCCTGCTGACTATCCCAGTACGGGCAACAAGTAAAAATCAGATGTAACATTTACAATATTAAAATATTTACACTGTTGGCAAGGAACCTCTGCATGAAGCTCCATACTGAGTGGTGGACCAATTAGTACCTATAAATGTTTTATTAATGTCCACACTTTGAAGCAAATTTGGAATCAGAACTTATCTGCTGCTACCTGGTCATAACTGATAAGGCAGGCAGGCATTCTGCAGCAATTTTTCACCAGTATACCATGAATGAAATGACAATAAACTAAACAGATCAGAAGTGGGAGGAAAAAAATGAAAAGAAAAAAGAAAGAAAATTTAAAGGGTTAGAAATAATTTTCCAAGAAAAATGACAAATTAGTGCCCAGTGCCTCTGCCATGAGGGGCACACTCCAGCTCTGCTGCTGGTGCCTCTCTTACCACCCCTCCCCAAGTTTCATGACACTTGAAGCATCTGCTGATCTTTGGTAGCTGTACTGTCCTGTCAAGCCAAGTTTAGAAAGGGATCAAAAGCTTTTAGGACTGAATGAAAAGCTGAAAACTAACTCAAAATTCCTTAGAAAATTAGGATTAAAAGACAAAGTGCTATTATTTGTATTTATCTATTAATAATAACACAGTGATGTAGATGGAGTGTATGATTTTAGCCAGCTACCCTGTGTATTTTAACTAAAAGTTACACACAGAAACCCAAACAAGGCAGAAAATCTGTTCCCAGAATGGAGTCACTGGGAATTTATTTTAAAATGAATGGAAAGGCAGTACTGCTGCATCTAAGATAACTGTGAGACATACTGATCTTACAGAATTTGAAGGATAAACGGAAAATGTGACTAAAGCTTTTCTGGTTTACTTGATGGAAAAGAGACAAATGCATATACTGTTGATTACAGTGCTAAATTCATTGAGGACAGCACAGATGTGTGAGTCATAATTGTCTGCATGCTGCAAGCTTATGCTTTAAAGCCAGTCTCCTAATCCCCTTGCTGCTGCATTTCCTCACATCAATATTTAGGAGTTTTTTAATGACTTTTCCCTAACAGCCTTTTATACCAAGGAAAAGTATGCTTTCAGTAAAATACTGCATATAGATGAGTGGCCACACTCACCTGGTCGTTTTCAGCCAGGGCATTCATATTCTTCCATATTTGTTCACAGTAGACTAGAAATCACTCAAAAATAAATGGGATTTTTAGAGAAAACAGCAGCACAAGAATCTGGCAAAGTGTACGCACGTGTATGGTAGTGTGAGGTGGGGTTTTTTTTTGTTATTGGGGGTTTTTTTTGGTGAGGTTTTTTTTTGTTTGATTGTTTTTCTTTTAGATCTGACAGAATTATACCATAATGGAAATATATATGAGCACAGATAAAAAATAAGGAGTACACAAACCCAAAATATTTGCCTTCAAAACTGACATAAGAGAAAGAGAATTTTTATTGAACTAATACTTAAAATACTTCTGCTCCAGATGTTAAAATCAACCTCTTCAGGGAGGTCTTTGGCTTCAAGTGCTCATTTATAAATATCCCTCTACAAGACCTCTTGTAGCCCAAGAGAGTCAACTCCTACCTATCCACTTCTACTCCTACCTAGCCACTTTTCCTGTGGTGGTGTCTACATGCATGGAATATGAGGACTTCATGCACGGGAATCCTCCAGTTAATAATTAATATTGATTGTGTAAGTTAATATTTGAAAAATATGTACTTGCAGAAATGGTTTGTCTGGAACTACTGTCAAACTGTAACTGAGACAGAGAAGAGACCACAAAGGCAGGTTACAAGGTCATCTATCCTCTCAAGAACAGAATTATGTCTTCAGTAAGGACAGAATGAATCCCATATTCAATTTTTGCCTAAGTCCTCCTTGAGTATTAGAGGGAGAGGAACATCTCTACCAGCTGTTTACAGCCCATAACTAAATGCTTCTTCTCAGCTTTTTACATAATACTACATGTCCTGCTTTAAGCTGGCAGGTGGCTGAACACCACACAACCATTCACTCATTCCCCCCCAACAGTGGAAAGTGAGAGAGAATAAGAAGGGTAAAAGTGAGAGAACTCGTGGGTTGAGATAAAGACAGTTTAATAGGGAAAGAAAAAGGTGTGCATGCAAACAAAGCAGAACAAGGAATTAATTCCCCACTTCCCATGGGTAGGCAGGTGTTCAGCCATCCCCAGGAAAACAAGGCTCCACCACATGTAACCATGACTTGAGAAGACAAACACCGTCACTCCAAGCATGTCTCCCCCTTCCTTCTTCTTCTCCCAGGTTTACATGCTGAGCATGATGCCATATGGTATAAGATGTCCCTTTGGCCAGTCAGGGTCGGCTGTCCCACTGTATCCCTCCTAACTCCTTGTGCACCCCCAGTCTCCTCGCTTGTGGGATGGGGTGAGGAGCAGAAAAGGCCTTGGCTCTGTGTAAGGGCTGCTCAGTGATAATAAAAACATCCCTGTGTTACCAATGCCAGCATGAATCCAAACTGTGGCCTCATACTAGATACTATGAAAAAAACTAACTCTCTCCCAGTCCAAACCAGCACACTTCACAAAGTTGAAAGAAAATAAGGCAATAAACATTTCCTTTCATCTATTGTTAAAAAAGTACAAATATTACAAACTGTGCTTTTTGAAAGTACTCAGTAATGTTGCACATCTAGTTGAGGTTTTGTGCCCAAATAGCAGAGCATTTTCTATTATGCACCCAGCTCACATCTTTAAAAATACTCATCCTCTCTTTCTTTCTTGGGAGCTCCTAATTCTTTCCTTCCCTTCCAGACCTTCCCAGTTCAGAGCTCAGCCATAGTTTCTCCTTGATTCCATCTCCCTCACTCTGTGAGTCACTTTCAGAGTCAGGCTTCTGTTGCTGCCTTCCGCACATCTCTGCCTCCACACTGATTCACAAACCCAGCTCCAGGTTGCCCAGCAGGTCCCAGTCTCAGCCCTGTGTTCTTCACACCTCTGCAGTGAGAGTCCTCCCCATGGCACTGTTGTCTGCTTTGTTCCTGTATGAATTGCATTAAAAATGCCCTGCTTTCAGCCTAACAACACTGTGTAACAACTATGAAAGAAGAAAAGCCTTTAGTTTAAAGAAGAAGAGCAGTATTGACAGTACTGCCTCTGAGGATTCTTATACTGCTTTTCCAAATGTACAAACAAAATGGTCTCAAATTTCAGCGTCATTAAAGATGAAGACTTGCAAGTACACCATTACCTTGTGCTTTGCTGTCATTTATGGGCTCCATTAGGCTGATGGAGCTTTCTGACACTTTCTAACTCTTTCTGACAATCTTTTTTTTCCCCTTTTGTTATGGTGTGCTTGTCTAGAAAAGCAGAGGTTTAAAAAGACTGAATGGTTATCCCTGTTTTACATACTGGGAGCTACTATCAAGCATCTCAAAGAACTCTTTGTTAACCATTAAATACTGTGGAAGAGGGGTTAATTAATTGTAGTGATGTAAAAACACCTGGGAACATTTAGTTGTGAGCAGCCCTATAAAGTAACCACTTGTGTTGCCTGTTTATGTTTTCTCCCCTCAGAGTGTTTGCCGGTATGCATCTTCTCATATTCATTGGTTTAAATCTATTTGCACATTCACCTTTTGTTCCTCAGTCCATGATCTGAAATTTTAAAGTGAACATGGGGTAACTGTGTTTTTGAGTGTTACAATATTTACCTATGATGTGCTGGAGTGAAGCTATTTTGTGGAACAAAATTCTGTGCTCATTTGCACAGAACACTTTATGTATTTCCAATGACTGCAGATTTTACCACTGGAAAAATGAGGGTATCTCAAGAGTAACTGTGTACAACGTGCCACATGGCAAAGAAAATTGTAGAGTGTAAGTCTAACTTGGGCATCCATGTCCCCACCATAGAAACATAGCTCTTATCTCTGTTCTAATTCTGAGCAACGGCCACATTCTTCCCTCCTGCTGGAGGATTAACAGTCCAAGTACTGGGTTCTTAATTACCTAGTATAAACATATTTCCCATTTCAGTGTGAAAAGAGAGAAAAAAATAGAAATAAAACGCAAACCAGAAGAGGTAAAGACTTACTGGATCCTGACATATGTGGGGTTTTTTTTTTACTTACATAGCCGTGCTCCAAGATACCATTCTGTGGTAAAATGCAATAGCGGTTTATTGTATCACAAGGAAAAGTCTACTCAACTGTTTTTCTACCGCAATTATTCCTCAAGCTTGCTGATAAACATTATTGTCTAATTTTAGCTCTGGACATATATCTAATGATTTTATTTCAAAGCATGTTAATGGCTGTCTCAGTGTCAGATCAGCTGCAGTCCATGCTACAGCAATAACCATTGTAACACCATTGACCACTGACATCACTGTCTCAGCGAACACTCTTAAGTAAAGAATGATAGCAATATACCAAATCAATATTTGCACCTTGTTCTTTATGGCTGCTTAGATATTGAAAATGTGTATTTCTTCTTGTCAGAATCAATATCTTTGATTCCTCTATACTTTAATATTATGATTCAAGCTCCCAAGCTGTACAATGAGTAAAAAGCATATAACCAACAACATCAAAAAAATTTTAGCAAAGTATGAGTTGGTATTGTGAATCCTTTATCTGCAACTGTAATTAATTCCTGGGAGATTAATTCCAGGAGAGTGTGTGAAAGGGACACTCCATCCTCCCTACTACTCATGTCTCCTTGCCACAGAATTTCTCCTGCTTAATTAAGGGGAGCTCTATTTCTTGTATGAGCAACAGGCAAGGCAGAAAATATGGAGACAAATAAAAAGAAATGGATGTGGACTGGAGAAAAAGAATGAGAAATGTAACACAGGGAAAAAAAAACCCAAACAAACCCAAACCCACAAAAATAACCTAGGGAGAAGAGTTGGCCAGGGTTCAGTGATTAGTAGGTGCCAGGATGGAAGAGACTGACCAAAAAGGGACTGATGCAAAAAGGTGCTCTGAGTGGAAACAAAACTTCAAACAACCAAAAACATGAGATACAGCGGAGAAAACATCAGGAACAGGATGAGTAATATGAAGACTGAAGTACAAGCAGACAAAGACTACTTCTATTATGTCCTTATGATCTGCTTGACAGAGCAATGCCTTCTCTAGCAGTTGTTCCAAACAGCTCATGTCTGTCCTATCCATGGCTACTCCCAATTGGTGTGAAATGAGCACCTTCAGGTTGCAGAACATCTGGAATAAGTTCCAGCTTGGTATCTGTTGCAAAGGCCTTTGCATCTACTCACTCATAGGCTTATCTACAAAGCTATACTTCATGTTCAGCTTGCATATGTTCTACACAGGCTGTGTGAGCACATCCTTTTAGTTTTAGCTGGCCTGCTCAGAGTCATATTCAAAAAATATTAATGAGAAGTTTTTCTGACCCTTTCTTGTTCATTGGCAGGGAGATTTTTTTGGTTGTGAAGATCTCCAAGTTCAATCCAGTATAGTAAAAAGCATGCAGATATGCTGGCCTCCAGTTTGCCTGTCTTTCAGCTTGAGACCTTTAAGGTGTTTAAGATTCAGTGTGTCTTTATAGGTCACTCAGAATAATGACAGAATAATTTTTCTATCTCTTACCTTGGGTTCTTAGTTCTTTCTGCTGAAGATGTATATTCAATGGACATGTTCTGTACAGAGGGTCTTAATATACTATATAACATATTGATAATAACATGATGATAATGTCTACAATTGGGATCTCTGCTTGATACCCCATAACTTAATTTAAATCTGGTCTTTCTTTGTGTCTTGACTATTGAGGCTGTGTATTCCTTGGGACAGGAAGATTGTGCTAGGCTCACCTAGAATTTACTCCATAAAACCATCCAGTGACTCTTGCTCCAGTTACTTTCTTTCACTTACTTCCACCTTTGAGCAGACAGGAAATCCTTGTACAATGTTCATAAAATAACTAGAATTTCATAGGTATCATGAAGACTGTATAGTTGACATCTCTACTTATAGGATAGATGAGGCTTTCTGAGAGGTGTTCAGAAAGCTGAAGTTGAAAGAGGTGCTCTGTGCTAATAAAACCATACAATACAAATGTCAAACAAAGGGATAAAGAAGTTTCCATATATGTGTTCTCTGATTAATAATAAACTCAGGAAAAGCAGAGACAAAGATAAGTTTCTTGAGTGGAGAATAAGCATGCATGTAGAGTTTAGAATAGAATGAAAGGAAATTTTCAAGTTTTAATGTTTGATTACCCACTTCTTCAGGGCAAACTTCCGTACAAGTCAGTATCTGTACAAAATGCTAGAGTTTCCCAATCTTTTTTCTACTCCTGTTCCCAACCCTACAGTCCACCACCTGATAATACATTCTCTTTTATATCCTTGCTTGCAACAATAAGAAGATACATGTTCAGCTCAGAAGCCCACAGCAGTGGAACAGGCATAATTGTTGTCTTCTTGCTGACTTTAGGAATTCTCAAAACTTGGTCAAAGACTCGCCTTCAGAAGAGTTCCCTGGTTAGATGCTCTGACCAGGCTGCAGTGGTTTGAACAGCTGAACCCTATGGGTACATTACTGTTTTGGCTTAGTACAGGAGAGTGTTCTCGAAGAAAATGAGCCAGTAGTCACCGCTTACCTTGTACTGGTTCTGTTCACAGTGCAGTTTTCATAGAGCAATCTAAAATTGGAAGATCCTCTCCAAGTGCTTTACCAGGAGATCCCCATCTCCTAAAGTGGGATAAAGATCCAAAACAATATGTTGATCACACTGAGCTGAACTACTCCAGAGCATACAAACCATTTAACTATTAAAAACTCATGCAACATTCATGAAATTAATTTCAGCCAATATTCATGTGCCTTCATATTTGCCGAGGAATTACAGCCTTCAATTATTTACAGATTTATTGCTCCTTTCTCACCCACCCATCCATCTTCTGTTTCAAAATCCTTTATCATCTTTACCTAACCTGTCTTCTTTTGCCATGCCCCACCAAATCTTTCTTTTATCACCTTCCATTTTCAGCAGTACTAGTAGTAGTAGCAGCAGCACTAGTACCTTCCTCCATTTTCTATTGTTAACTGCTGCAATGGTGTATCAAAACTGAAATGAATATGGAAAAAAATAATTGGGGACAAGTTGTTAATTCACATGGAGTTTGGATGGAGAAAAATGGCTGAAGAGCTGTGAGAAAGACCATCTAATTCAGAAAAAAAAAAGGAGTATAAAGGATAAAATCATCAGAAGGCAATCTTAAGGTTACTCTGAGAGCAGCAATGTGGATGCCTACAAATGATAGTGATACTGACCAGGGAATGACACCCCTGAAACCCTGTGTCTCTGAACTGGGCACTCGTGTGGACAGACTTATTCCCGGAATCACCAACTCTTTCACTCCAAGTAAATAAGAAAAGATTAGATAAGTGTCTGTATAAATTACTTAGCTACACTTCATCTGCTAAAATGTAGAGAGTAGATTATGAGATATTTTGAGAGTTCCTCAGTATATCTGTAACTCTGATAGCTGAGTCAGTAATTCCGATACTTGAGTTATATTGTAATACCCAAATATGATCGCTTTGCAAAACAAATTACAGTTTAAGTCTGAAATTTGGTAGATAAACTAACACAGGAAAATAAGAAATATTAATCAAATGCATCGCTGTTGATGGCTAAAGTGTTATCTTTCTCAGTTTCTGTTTAGCAGTTTCTTTTTCATGTGTCTTTAAAATAAATGAATGTGTTGATAGGACAGATGAGACAAATAATGCCTTTCTTTATAAGTGTGCTTTAGATTCTGAAATTCTTAAGCCTACCTATTCAATTCCAGCCCCATACATAAAAATGGCAAAATACCCCTCTTCCTATTGGGGTGACATGAATGTGCAAAAATGCATGAAAACTTCTAGACAGAAACTTTTCAACAAATTTTCTTTTGCCTTTCACTTCTTAAGAACAAAGAGCAGTGCAATAAACACTGGATGATTTTATTTTATTTTGCTCTCCTTTGTGCCCCTTCAGACTTCTACCACAATCTGGATAGTCTCCACTGCTAATACAGATGTACTGTGTGACAGGAAAGATTAAAGTCCAAAAGAAATTCAAGAACTCAGTATACAAAAAACCACATAGGCAGTGAAGAGGAAAACCTCCATGAGACCACTTACTTTATTGAATTAAATTGTCTAAATATATGCAATATCTGTTCTGAGTTGATATGGAATAAATAAAAACAGACCTGACTCTTTGATACAATCTACGGCGCTCATTCCATTTTATGACAAAATAACACTTTGGTGACAACTTTTCTTGTTTTCCCATCAGAACAGTGTTACAGTAGACTGTGAAGTTACAGAAGACTGCGTATTTTCTTCTCACATCACTACTTCTTCCAAATGGTTTTTCTCTGAGTGAATATACACTGCCTTCAGCACAAACAGTCAAGAACATTTAGTGTAGGAAAAGTGGCATATTTTGCTAGCAATTATCTATTTGTAACTAGCAGTTGAGAGACCTTTTTTTCCTGAACCCCTATTTTATCTGTTTAAGTGACTTGATTTGTAGAAGGTTTCTGAAAAATATTATGTTGTTTTTAGTAATTTGACATTTGCAAAGATGCCATTATTTAGTTCCCAAATTATTTCTACCGATTTGACATTTTAGGAGCTGAAATCCCATTTGCATGCAACCGTTTGCATAGTTAATACACTAAAAATGATTATTTGGAAGAGGAGTAAACCTGCCTTCCCATACTATGACTGTGTAATTGAGGTCATAAATATCTTTCAGCTGTTATTTATTCTCTATTCAATTTCACAACTCCTTACACAGTGAGTCCCAATTCCAGAAAAAGACCTTTTGTTGTTTTTCTTTCTTTATCTGGTCTAAGCCTCTGATGTTCTTCCAGTGTTAGTTTTGCTAAATGAGTTGTTTCAATAGCTTCAGTCATAAAAATGGAAGACAAGACTAGAATGTTCCTACCGTGGATAAATTATTATAGATTTCAGGTTTAGTACCTGTTGTAGGCACTGTATATCTGTTTCTGAGGAAGAATCTTCATTTAACTCTACTTTGGCACTTGGATCTTAAACTGCAGTAATGACAATGAGTTCGGTACTTAATACTCAAGGCCACTATGGAGAAATGGGAATAACATATGAAAACATAGCATTGCTAGAGGTATTATCATTTGCCAAAAGGGTTAAAATATCTATATACATAACTATTATATATTATTTATAACAATGGGGAAAAGACCAATGCAGGGAAAAAAGCTTATTAAAGTTGGAAATGCTAATGAGAATCGTGTGGTGTATATTTTATTTAGGCTCCTGGAAAACTTTGGGTACGTTTTGAAGGGCTGTTTAATCAGCATTGTGTAGCCACACCTTAATCTGCGATAAGTAGTTTAGCAAATATTAGCTAGGGATTAATGTTGAACCTTTGTTATAGAACGTTTATCCTGGCAGAACAAAGTATAAACATCTCTCATGCCGAGCGGTGTCTCACCCAAAGAATATGACTCAGGGACAGAGCAAAGGATAAAGCAGTAGATGGTTTTAAAGAATTTGTTCTACCACCGATATTCTGAGCTTTACTTGTAGGTGGCTGGGCTGTACTGTAGGACTCTGTTCTAAACCAACAAACAAACAAAATAAAATTAAAAAATCACAAATCATAACGTTGAAGTATGTAACACCCTATGAGTAACAATTATTCATTAATTACATTTCTTGTCTGTGTAAAACAATCTAGGAAAGGATTTTGATGATTCAGAAATGGGGAAATCATGGAATAAATGGAATCTGAACAGAAGATACGGAATTCTTTTAAATTGAAAGACACATAAGCAGTTTGAACTTTCAGTTTAAACATAAGTAGGTAAAAGGGGGATTTATAAACACAAGGAAGAAAATATCCTGCATTTCTTCATTCTATGATGCTTTTCTAAAATACAGAGTTCTTTTAAAAATAAAAACTTTTCTTTTAAACTCATGTGTGATTATTCCTTACATTTATTTCCAAAGTGTTAAACAGGTTGCTTTCAGAAAAGCCCTGGGCTTGCACTGAAACTGTGGTCTTCCATGAGATACTTGAATGCCTGGGGAATGGGGATGTTGCGAAAGATATTTCACAAGACAAATGCCATTTCAGTTCAATTTCTTGCACCCTTGGGTTGCTGTTGGCTATCAGCTATCACTGTCAGAAGTGAAGCTTAGAGCCCCAGAAAACAAAATAGAAAAGAATATAGGGAAGCAGGAATCCTACTGAAAGCATAAAATGAATCAGATTTCTAAAGATGAGAAGAAGGAATAGAGACAAGAGATTATTAACAGAGTTAGAAAAATTAAGGCAGAGCTAGAGAAAAGGGTAAAAGAAAGTGAAAAATTAATGAGAAGTAATGTTAAGAAGGCAAATGTGTTAAAGATCTTTTCTGTCAGTCTCTAGCCAAATGATTACCTTGGGATTATATAATTAACAGAGGCTTGGACAAGAATGGAAAGACAACAGTTTGGAAAGTATCAGTACTTGATGATTTGAAATAGGCATAAACAAATGAAATTCAGTTTCTGATACTTTGAGGATTTGGTCTAAGAGAAGCAGTCAGTTAACTCTGAGAGCTGTTGAATGTATGAAGGAGGTTCTGGAAAATTAGATATAGTGAAGGGGTTTTTTTGATTGTTTTTTCTTTGGGTGGTGTACACCATGAGCTGCTACCATATAATTCAGAGAATCTGAGTCTGATTCCCAAAAAGCTGTTGAAACTGATAACAGTTTTTGAACCAACTAGGAATTAACACAGTGAAAAATATCAACATGGCCTTATCAATAATGAATAATTTCAGAATAAGCCAGCTCTTCTATATGAAACCCCATGTCACAATTTTAGTAAAAATCTTCCATGCTGCTGTTAAAATGAAGTTAAGGAAAAAATACAAAATAAATGTGAAGAATTGAAAGACAGATACAGCTTACTGGAAAGCTATATTCATGGTTTGATGTCAAATTGGAAGAGATGTATTGTGCAAGGTGTCACCAAAGCTTTTCTTCAGGTAGGAATCTAGTCAGTGTATTCATAAACATTTTAGCTGAATAAATGTAGTATTTTCTAAGTTACCACATTAGAAAGCAGTTTCAAGTAGTTTAGAGAAAAGGATCTTAATTGAAGATGGCAGTGATGGGTCAAGAAAGCAGCCTTGAAATCAGGTGAAAACCAAGAACTGTACATTCAGAGTACTTTCTATCAGGGTGATGCAAGTGAGACTTCCACCTTCAACAAACAAACCCTCCCACCTGTCCAGGAGCAGCAAAGGTCAACTGTTCCTTCAGGGACATGAAAATATGGTCAGCAGAGCAGAGGCCACTCTAGCCAGCGCCCAGTCCCACAGCACCCAACAAAGTGATTAAGGAAAATACAGCTGCCACATTCAGCCAAGAGCCCAGATCCTTGTGCTAGTGTCCAGTGGTGAGACAGGACCAAGGTCAAGCCAAAATGTCAATCTGCTGCTCAGGCCCGGTGACAGTAACCATGGCCAGGTACCAGCAGCAGCAAGGTACCACCTCTTACAGGTCTGGGTTCAAGGAACCTTGATACAGACTTACTTAATTGCTGTAGGGTATCAGTGGGCTGAACCAGGGCATGTGGAGCTGAGATAGGGGACTGAGAAAGGGATATAGCAATGTGGCACAGCATGACATGAGAAATTTGGAGCTGGATGGGGTTTTCAGGCTGGATGTGAGAGCTCAGGCACCAGCAGTGGACTTGAGGCCCCAGGTGCTCTCCACAGGCCTGGACTGCTTTTGATGAAAAGGAATTTTGGAGGGGATAGAGAACATCACTTTTTCAGTTACTAGTGGTAGTATTTCTTCACATTTACCCAATGTTGCAAACCAAAGTGCAAGAGGCTCATCCATTCTGTAATAAAATACATTTGAGCTTCTGCAATAAAACAGCTCAGATTCAAGTCTTTTTAAGATTTTCTATCATACATGAATTTGTGATTGCATCACTTGTGATTTAAATAACCTACTGACTCTGAGAAGACTTTGCTTTAGTGGGGATCAGGAATTAGATGAAGTTCTGCCTGTGCCATGGTTTTGGTTGTTACTTGAAAGCCACCAGTAATCTAAGAAACGTGGATGTCTAATTAAAACCATGAGTGTTTCTACTTTTCATGTGAAGAACAGCTCATGGCAGTGACACACATGAGCCTACCTGGTGGCTGAGGGCAGTTGCCCAAAATTAGATTCCATTTCAAAGTACACAATTGAGCAGTCTCTTCCTTTTGTATTTCTGAGGGGCCACAAGGCAGGATGGGATAGAAAAAGAAATGTGGGTTTGGACCTTCCCCTTCAGAGACTTGGCCACTCTGATTCTGTGGCTTGCTTTTTGTGTTAGCCTCTAACTCAAGTGAAAGCACAGAGCAAACAACATGCTCCCCCTTTTTTTTTGTGCTAAGAATTTTAGGATGACAAGTAAGACCATTAAGCTCCATTTTGAATGTGGCTGTGCCAAAGTAAAGACTCTGTAACTGTATTGGTTCAAGCTAGGGAGCATTTTAGTTATATAACAAACATACAATGCAGTGTGCTAAAAAAAACCCTACAGTCATGTGGAGCTCCCCTTCGCCTGTTGATAATTTAGAAGACTGACACTAATGAGGTCCCTTGATAAGAAAAGGCAGAACTAAAAGCATCCTAACTTCAAAAGGATTTTGTGCTTCAAATATTAAAGTGATGCAGAGGAGAGAAAGGGCTCATAGTGGTGGAATCCCATGAGTTAAGTCAAACTGCTTGAAAATTAAAAGCCATGTCTGACCTTGTACCACAGATATATAAATGATGGAAAATCTGTTCAGAGGAGATTATTGTCCCAATTTCTGTTCAATTTCTAAGGGAACTTCCCACAGGGGACTGTGTGGCTGAAGTTTGCTAAGGCCAGACATTCCTGAGGATCATGTGAATGATATGTATGACTTGTGAGAATCAGACAGGAGTTTTTCCCACATGTAAAGCCTGGTAACCATCAATGAGGAAAAACATCAGTCATGCTTCAGTAAGGATTTTATGGAACTTGCAGGGACCATGACAATATCCTAAAAATAAAGCCATAGGAAGATTTAAAATGTTAAACCAAAATAAAATACATTGGATAGTATAAAAAAGAAAGGCCAAGAAAAATAGAGTGGTTTCTGCAGTGAGACTTTACTGCCCTAAAATTACTATGTGTTTCTCACTGTCTCTGTAAATTTTTGCCAGGCTGTGGCTACTATGAGCATCTACTACCGAGAAGTCCTGGCTGCTTATGGGTGTCTCACCCCAGGGACAAGTGCTTCTGTGCAGGTACATCACCCATTCAGGTTACCTAAACCAGCTGACTGTCAAAGACTAAGCGTTCTTGTTTCTTAGCCATTCAGTCCCTTCTGCTGTGTTTCACAGTCCCTGTGTGAGCCTGGCCAGGAACCAGGGGTCCCTTCCTCGGTAGTTCAGTGTTTAGGCATGGGACAGGAATAGTGTAAGAGTGGGAGAATGAAGTTGGTGAGACTGTGTATGTGCTAGATATGGGAAAGACTGGAAGGCCTGGCTGGCATAGGGAGAGGAACAGAGACAAGGTGCTGGTTTTCAGTAGTAGGGAATAGATGGTAGGGGAGTAGGTGTGGCAGTGTGGGGCTGAGCTCTCAGCTGGGGCTATGGTCAGGTGGGAAGGGCAGGAAGAATGTTATCGTAGAATAAAGTAGGCTGGAAGGGGCCTTGGAAGGTCAGCTTGTCCAGCCTCTACTAAAAGCAGGGTAATTTACATATTAGGACAGACTGTTGCTGAATTCTCATAGATTACAGGATCCTCATCCAGGCTAGAGTAAGGTGTACAGATCCCAAAAGGGAGAGGGCTGAGTAGGCTCCTTGCTGCAACTTGCCATGCAGCTGGACATTAACAGAAACTGTGTAGGACACACCTCTTTCCTAAGTATGTTTATGAGCTGTCATGGAGCCAGCAGGGACTGGCCTTTAACTTCTACACAAATAAAATGAGGAGGCTGGCTAAAGTTATGAAAACACACTTTTGCTAATCAGTTTTGAAAAAAAAATACTCCTTTATGTGGGAAAATATAATATAGAAGAAATTAAGTGTTTTGTTCTGCAGGAAGATCCCAATCCAAAAGGAGAATTTTGAAAAATTTGCCTCTGCAGATCACCTGTTGAAAAATCATAAGCAATTTTGACAAAAAAATTCCAATTCCAGGGAAAATTCAACTCTATTTTTCAATCTTGAGTCTCTCCCTTGGCTTCTCTTGAGGCTTCTCAAAATCACTTCAGTATCCAAATCCCTGTTGACTTGTGTTGTGCAGTCATTTTATGAAGCTGACCAGTGTCTTGCTCAAATTAGAAGGAAATTTCTGCTTCCCTGAAGGGGAATCAGAAAACATTTTGGTTAGGTAGATAAAAACAATTTAAGAGACCCCCCAAAATACAAAATATTAACTGTTTTCCTGGTAATTAAGGGCAGATCATGTTAGCTCTAATGTCCTAGATTTAGTTACCACATCAAAGGGGCTTGAGGGTTGTTAACAATAGATCCTGAAGTGGTTTTTGATACTTATTTTATTATAAAATACTGAGCAGTTAGCTACATTTTTCATAATAGTCCTCCCACCATTATAGTAATTCTGAAATGACTTTGTCCTTAGAACTTTTTCACTCTTGCTCACACAAAAATCTCATACTTGAGAGTCCTGCAGATGATTGCAAATGGACAAAAATGAAGGGTTTGCAGACCTACTTCTTCTATGTCTTTTCTTGGGCGGCCAGGCTGCAGATGGAAAGGAGGTCGTATCCAGGTGTGGGTCGGCTTCTTCTCCCAGGCAACTAGTGACGGGATAAGAGGACATTGTCCTTATCTGCTCCATGGGAAATTTAGGTTGGACATCAGGAGCAATTTCTTCACGTAAAGGGTGATTAGATACTGGAATGGGCCGCCCAGGGAGGTGTTGGAGTCACTGTCCCTGGAGGTCTTCAGGGAAAGAACGGATGTGGCACTCAGTGCCATGGCCTGGTTGCCACGGGGGTGTTGGGTCATAGGTTTGACTTGATGATCTCAGATGCCCGTTCCGACCCAACTGATTCTGTGACTCTGTGGCTAAGATGTCCCTAAATATGCCACCCTTCTTATGAGAAAGGAGTGATTATATGCTGCAGGCCTGGTCATATTATTTAAAGGCATTAAAAGATGATAGCCTCATGTGTTTCAGAGAAATCATGAGAGATAATGATCTGAAAGAAAATGATTTTTCTTGCTTTGTAGTTAGTTGTCAAAACCAGTGCACAGTTTTATGACTTAGATTTGAGGAATTATTGTCAGTCATTTTTTAGGTACCCATTATTACAATTGTCTATTTTTAATTTGAAAGGTAAACAAATGGAATCGAGAGTCTTAAAGTTTAGCATAAATGGATAGGATTTTCACTACTTGGAAAGTGCTAAATGCCTTTTTCAGGATCAGAGTTTCCTTGCAGTTTGGAAAATCTTAATATCAAACAAAGAATTTAATTTCCAAGAACGTCTGTGGCAAACAATATGAACAAGGAAAATCTGTATCTAATTGATCAAAGAACTTGTGTATAGTGATAGAGTTAGCTTTCAGATTGATAACAAATTTGATTAGGGAAAAGTATAATCACTGAATGAAAAAAATGGAGCATAAACCCAATTAGAATTAGAATTAGGAATGGTATGAATAATTGAAAATTACTATTACAATTTATTATATCTCTCAATCATAAGGAAATTCACTTCTCTTAACCTCTGCTCCATCTCTTTTTTCTGAATAAAAAGAGGATTAGGATTCCAGATAAAGAAACAGACATGAACATACAGGAGTAGCAATAAACTCATATTTCCATTCAACAAATTGAGAAAACCCTTCTTCAGCACAGTAAGAGCTTTTTTTATGTAGTCAGTGTGGGCAGATAGACATGAAATGCCTGCTCTTCCAAAGGACATGGATCAGACCTCCAATGGGCTTCAGAGTGGTCTTCCTCTGCAGCCCTCACATCTGCATCTGTGTACTTGCCTTCTAACAAGAAGAGAAGGGAAACAAGACTCCATGGGAGTAAAGGAAGCCTTTTTCTTTGACTTGGTATTCATCTCTTGCAAAAGTCCATGGAAATTCTTGCTGGAATGTTTCTGCTTCCACAGGAGGCAAGCAGGGCTTCTTGGTTTCCACACTGAATTGGGATCATACTGTGATCTTTTTAAGACATCACATGATGTAGATACAAAATCTTCCTCTCTGATCTGAAATACTTGTTGCATTAGCACATTATTACTCCAAAAACCAGAACACTGATTTCTTTAATCACTGATATTGTAATTAATAATAAATTAAATCATAGCTATATCTATCCTAAAAAAACCTGAAGGGCTGCACAGTTTTTTTAAAAAACCTGTTTTCATTAAATAAAAGGAGAAATAAACCGCCTTTGCATTTTCAAGCCAACCATTTAGTTTTATAAATTTTTTTTTCCACATTTATTAAAACAGTTTCCTCTGCTAAAAACTTTGTGAATTTATGTTAAAAATTTTGTATTTATTTTTAATTATGCAGTGAGGCAAAAACTTACTAACTTTCCAGGAAAAAATCTCATTTAGTCTTAGTGTTAAACATTGTGTATTTTCAAAAAGACAAATGCAATACCTTGATTTTCTGAAATGTATTATTTGCTTAAGGGAGAATAGCAAACTTTGACAAATGAGCTCATTATTAATGCAATAATAGGGTAAATATACTACAAATGGATAAAAAATATTTTTTAACATAACTATTTTTGTAAAAAATATTGTTATAGGCATTAAACCTGACTTTCACCCCCTCTGCATCTCCCCCAGTTTCTTAAGGATCAGGCTTAGATAGTAGGAATTGAAAGAAAAGAGACATTGAAAAATAGATTTGTTACACGTGGCATGGTGGAAAGGAAGTCATTTGTGAAATCACTGTCTGAACTGAATTACAGCCTCCTTCTCTGCTGCTTGCATTAGGCCCTCAAGTTTATAAGTCATCACTGCTAAAAGTTACAATCTAATAGTAATAACACTAGTGCTAGCACTACAAGCTTCAAATGATGTTCCCTTTGTGTTAGGTATTACAGAAACACAATCAAGATGGAAAGATCAAGGGAAAAATAGATGCTTTTATTTTTCCCATTTCACATCAATGAGTCACAATACATTTAAGCAAATATCCAATGTTCTCCTGAAATAGGGTTTGCTACCAGAGTGAGGCTTAGAGCATCCCAACTACATCTGAATTACTCTTTACTTGCACCCTGTACTTGTTGTAACCGCTGGACTCTGCCTAGCAGGCTGCTGCTCCCTGAGAGCTCAGCGAGGGTTTCCTCGGGCCATGCAATCAGTCGCATCCCGGAGTCCACTTGGGACAGCCCTGCGATCCGGCAGCCGGCAGCGTTACAACGCAGTGGTGGTAAAGAAGGCAGAGAAGGGTCTCTCGTGAGGGTTTGAGATGGCTTTAATCACATCTTGTCCCCCCCATGTTCAGAGGTGGAAAGACAGCTTGGTCTGGGTGCGGGGTGGTTTTGTCAGGGGCCCAGGGGCGGTCCCTGGGTGGGGTTGGGGTACAGGAGCAAATAGGGAGAAACCGAGGGAGCGGCCAAGGCTAGGGAGGGAACAGGGGGAACATCACAGAATTAGGGGGTTAATAGGCCGCCACATGCACTTTCCCCGGTCTCCTGTTACTTTGATTGTCCATGTCAGACACTTCTTGTAGCATGTACAGGACACATGCCTAGGCTTTCTTAGAGAAAGGGTGTGCAGAAAAGGGAAGTGGAGGTTTTAATCTTCATGGTTTCACTTAAAATGCAAGAAGATCAAAAGGGAAGCTGTCAAGGACTGAGTGCAGCTGTGTTTGTTCAAAGGTCCATCCACAGCATCTCACCTCCAACCCGTGGTCAGTGAGAGGTGCTTATGGTGGAGTGTAAGAGCAGACATGCACACTCCAAATAGTCACTTTGTTCTTTTAAAATAATTAACATCTTCTGTATTTCATAGCCACTGGTGGTGCACTTTTTTCCCCACACCAGAAAACTTTCAATACCTTTTAAACCTCCAGGGACTCAAAAACCTCATCAGTTCTTGTGAGAAGGAGCTATGTATCTTAAAGCTACCCTTTGTGAAGTATGTGGGGGGTTTTTGGGTATGATTTTTAAAATTTTGTTCTGAAAGTGTTGCACTCGATTTCCTTCACTGCTCACTGTTGTTACTGAAAGAGACACAGAACAGCCTCCTAACCTCTGCAGGGCATGATTGATTACATAGCTCTCTAACATATTTTATCCACAGTCATTTCTGGGAAAAAAAAAAAAATGACATTACCTATTCATGGACAAAATCAAAGCAATATTCTGATAATCCTTATCTTTTTATTACTTTTTTTTATTTATAATCTTCCTCCATCAATATGAACTTCACAAGTTTCCTGTTGGCCCACTTTTCTGGTTGTCACGGTCTCTCTGAGTGGGAGCCCTGTTTCTTGGAAATGCAATATTGCTTGCTCTTCCAACACTTGCTGGCTCAGCATCATCTGCAAGCTTGTTAAGCGTGCACGCTGTCCTATCACAGAGACTGTTTATAGAGAAGATTAAAGCTGTTCAGTCACTTGTCCTCCTCTCCAAATGATTTTCAAAGTTTCAGAAGGCGTTTTCTTTTATCTTTCTCAAATACATAGAGATTTAAAGTTGTTTCAGGTGATTCTCCCCATAGTCTGCAGTGGAATGTTAAAATGTTTCCATATGTTGGAAGATTTTTCTATTTTATCTATCACCCAGTTCCAATTTTCATAGTAATAAAGATGGAGGTGATGGAGGACAGTCCTTCTGTTGGCCAAAGGTTTGGACATGGCTTGTCTTTCTGAGGTATACTACCTGAGAAATTCAGTAGAATGTAAAAGAATGTTTCAGGTCCTATATTAAGAAGTGAGCTCATACTCCATATCAGTACTATACTCTCAGTTTTAAAGTGTGTTATCTTTATTATATCAGTTTTATAGCAAGGAAAAGAATAATTTGATACATTAGATTGGAAAAATTAAAGGTGTCTTGAGCTAAAAAACCTCAGACCATTGAATTAAAATAATTGATGCATATTAAAAAGAAACTGTGAAAACAAGAAAAAAATATATGATACATCAAGAGATGTGTTTCCTTAAAATGTTCTTTGAATGTGCTTTAGTCTTCTTGTGCTCGTCCATTTGTTTTATATTATAAAAGGATCTTCTAACTATTGGACTAAACTCATTGATTGCCACTTTATGTTCAAATGATCTTCCACCAACAGAACCAAGTTCTGGCACAAAGAGCTTCTTCCTTTTGTTTACTACCCTTATATTTTAGTTTTCTGCCAGCCTGTATCTTGTTAGGCTCAAACTAATTTCTCAAGAAATAAAATAGAAAAGAGATCTTGTTATGTTGCTAAGTACATATAATGAAAAAAACAGATGAATTGAAGTGGGTGGCCAGAATTACAGCAATATTCTAGATGAGTTTGTACATAATATGTAGGAACCCAGAGTGCCGAGAATATTTCTCTGACTGTTTTGAAGGGTGGTTTGGTCCAAAATACTCATTACTGTTTACCTTCTGTGAGATAAGAATTAGGAGAAATGCAAAGCAGGCACCAAACTTGAAAGAATATAAAGAAGTTTATTAACAGACCTAAAAGAAGAAAAAAAAGTCAAAATCATACCACACCTTCAGAACTCTTCTCCTCCCCCCACCTTCCTACCTTCTCCAAGTGACAATGTAAAAAAAGACAACCCTTGAGATGTTCAGTCTGTTTACCACTTCCATAATAACCTTGTTCAGTCCATTTAGGAAGAGGAGTCTCTCTTGCCCATGCTATGAAAACATTATCACAACGAGACAGCCATCCACTTCCAAATAACTTTGTTCAGTCCATTTAGGAAGAGGAGTCTCTCTGCTTGCATGTGAGTCCTTTCCCCCAACTTGCAGCTTTTCCCACAACTGCTTTTGAGGGTCCACTCTTGAAGGTTTTTGGGGTACAATTTTAAGGTAGAGCCGTTCAGAAACAAAAGTTCTCTTCACCCATCTCTGGGAGCATTTCATCTCTAAGAATAGAGGCCCTTCTCCTTCCCTGGGAGCAAAGGGTCTTCCTCAGCTTCATCTTTAGGACTATCTCTGGGAGCATCTCTAGGAACTGAGGTTTTCTCCTTTCCCGTTTGGAGCAAAAATCCTCATCACTTCCATCTCTCCCTGTTCAAACTTCTCATGAAATTACAGCTGTGTCAGCATCTGCCTATCTCAGCACAGGTGCTTTTGCTTACGAGTTGAACACTCCACCCCCCATATCTTCACAAAAATACAATGGGTACTCAGATATATCATAGCTTTACAAGAGAATTTCAGCTTTAAGCATCTCCTCTTTCTCTTCCTTCAGGTTTTCAGCTCTTCACAGCACTAAAAGGGTTAATCTCACCTAGGCCTTGCAGCTGGAATGTTGCTTATCACTGTCTGTCACATGATCTCTGCTGGACAGCAGGGCAGCTTCAGCTGAATCTTGGCTGAACTGGAGGGGAGGGGGAGCTCAGCCACTCCGGCTGCCCACAGCCCTGCTGTGGGGGGGTTCCGCGGGTGGAACAGGGCCCATCGGCTCCAGGATGGCCGTGGCCTGGCCCAGCCTGGCCCAAGCAAGGCCTGGGCTGAGCCTGCTGGCCCCCGCAAGGGGCCCACAGCCACCTGTCCCAGCACTGGAAATGAGACAGAGAGGCTCTGCCCGGGGTTTCCTATTCTTAAGTGTGGATCACAGAGGCGGTCACAACTTTAAGTGGCTTAAAGAATTGTCCATATTCGAACTGGCCAGCTGGTAGGTTCTGTCAGGTCATAGAGGAAGCTGTAAGCACCCCTTTGCAAGGACATCATTTCTGGGACTATGCTAGCTAACCTATGACAAAGGGTTTTTACCCCCCTGAACAACACTGTTTTAACCTCCAACCTTGGGAATAATTACCAATGATCAGACAAGAACTAGAAAATACAGTGCTGTGACTTAGGTGATAGACTACTATGTAAGATTGTCACAGGGTGAAAAATTTAGAGGTTTCGGGCTTCTCTTTGTAGTAAATAGATAAGAGTAAAAGACATCAAAATGGAGGATTGTTGTTGTTCTCTAAACCTTCTCCTTCTTCTACTGCTCCATGTTCTGCAGTAAAAGTAGTTTGGAATGACTGGATAGAGAATTCCTCAGTTCCTGCCCGTGTTACTGAATAATTGGTAGGAAAATGAAAATAATATATGTTTTTAGTAACTATTGGTTAAATTATCTTTAAAAGGCTGTGTAAATCTTGATAATTAGACTTCTCTCCTGCTTTCTGTGCTCTGTGTTATGCCTGGGTCACGCTAGTGGCTCTGTTCCTCTGATAGGACTTAACAACTATCCGGCAGCATTGAAACTCCAGGAAAAGTCTCAGTTTATTCTTTGAAACTCTTTGCAAGGACTTTTAGAAAATTCTCTCCCATCAGGAGAGACTTGATTTATGGCACAGTTCAGTGTCAATAATAGCATTTGAAATAGAAAATTGGAAATTGTTTGCCTGATGCATCTTAATATTTTACTTGCCTCTTCTATAACTTCTTCAAGCTGGTGGTTCACAATTTGACTAACCACAGACATGTCTTTGTGCCCCAGTCTTACAGCTAGTTTAAGTTGAGGTTTTTGCTGTTGGTTCACCAAAAAATGATGGAAAACTGCTATACTTTGACATTTACCATATTGTTGCATTTCTATTCATCTATTGCCAATTGCCATTTGTTTTGTTCCATTTCTCTGCTTTGACAAAGTGTTCCTGGTGACTCTTGAGACTTTCTCCTAGCCCCTGCTGTCCTGGCAGATCAGAGCAAAAAATTGCTCTTTTCCTTGAGGGCCAAGCAAGCAGCTCTGAATGCTCCACTGTACTCTGAAAATCCAGGCCTCTCACTTTCATTCCCTTTGGTTTTGACCTCTACTTTTTCATTTCCACCTCTAATTTCTTCCCAAATCCGTAGTTCTACCCTACGCCTTCCCCAGAACAAGGTTAAAACAAAGCAAATACTCAAAAATATATCAGGCTTTCTGTGGGCTGTACTGTGCCTAGAATTGGCAGGAAATTGGCAGGAAAGTGATTTCTACGAGCACAGGAAGTTTAGCCATTCATTGTCTCCAGAAGTGTAGGTAGGTTTGTTGTTCTGAGATACCACCAAGAAACAGCCAGAGCAGGGAGGGCGAGCAATAGCAGAGGGTGGTGGTAGCGCAGGTGGGGTTCTGTTCTCCCAGTGAGGTTACAGTCCCCCCATATCTGAGCAGGGTGGGTCATAGCAGGGTGCCACCAAAGCAGAGTGATTCATGCAGTCCACTGTCTCATCAGGGATTGCAGTTAGGAGGAGGTGCAGCCAGAGAAAAGGAGGCAGGGCAGAAGACAAGTTAGTAGGTCTGAAGTCAATCCAGAGACAGTGCCAGAAACAGAGAATAAGATACATACAGCTACAGGTATCACACACAAAGTAGAGTAAACAACAGCCATAGCAGATCCAGGGGTTATTTAAGGAAGAAAAAAAACCCCACCAAAATGAGAGAATAGATCTCTTACTCTATTTGATGAGTACATACTTTGTGGCTTCCCTTGCAGAGCTGTGTTCACCCAAATGTATGTAGTCTATGCACAGGTGGTTTTGCCTTGTGTTGTTTCATTAATCAACAGATTCAGAATTTGCTGCTTTGGTTTGGTTCAAGTCTTACCAAAATTTACAACAATCCTGTAGTGGTTTTTGCTAGCAGGTCCTGACAGAAAATTCAAAAGTTCAATTTCAGCCAGTCATCCACAACAACATATCTGCAGCCTGTCAGCATTAACAATTTAAGTTATGCTTTTCACCTACAAGAACACCATAGCTCAGTCTAGGACTGAGGGCCCAAGCCTGAGCTTAAATGGAATTCTGGGACCAATCTGCAGAGCTTGTGTGGGTGGAGATCCCAAGTGAGGTTGGTCAAAGCAATTTAAGGCTATTAGTGCACTTACGGCCCTGCGTTTACGAATCACTTAAAAAGCCTTCTAAAATTCTTCAAACAGCCAACTCAAAATATGATTGATAAGCTAAAATTTTCTGCTCCATTTTACCATTGCTTTTGATGTTCTCTTTTTATGCAAATTTTTCCCTGAATTTTCAGCTCCATCCATCTGATCTAAAATGAAGCATTAATCTGCATATATTCTGGAGCAGACACTGGCTGAAGTCACCACCTGCTTCTTGGTTTTACATGTAATGTAACTTCAAAGTATGCTGTAACCAGGGATTCAAAATCACAGTCAATTGGGGTAGCCAAGAGAGTTTTAGTAGACCTGGCTCAGTCAGCTGCAAATACACATGACTTTGAAGGATCTTTCCCTAAATTCATTTTGGTCTGGTCAGGTGCAAGACACTTCCAAATCAGAAACTATGTAGTTTCAAGGCACTGGGAGTAATGGCAAAGCAACTCATCTGTGCATGCTAAACTAGTCTGGAAATAATTTTGTTTCTGAAAGTATTCCCTCCTCTAGAAGATGCTGATACTAGATTTTTCAATCTAGTAAATAAAGGAAGACAAGGTGCTCATTAAAAGCAATGGTCCTTTCACCTTGGCCATATGCTGTTTATAAGCAACTGTGGTGTATCATTATGCCAGTGACAGTAGTAAATCCTTGGAGAAATGTTCCTGTGAAAATACAGGGCACATATGTCTGCAAGACTGACAATCACCACAGTGATTAACATAGACATACCCTTATGGTAATCCCTTAGTAAAATTTTTATTGTATCAGTCTGCCTCCAGCTCTGGATAAACTTTGCTTATATATTTGTCTGAAAGAAAATAAGTAAAACCAATAGTATCTTATAAAAAGAAATGTTCCATTTCTAAAAAGAAGAAAGTCAGGAGAATGCTGTGATTTCAGCTATACCAGACAGCTGATGGAATAATTTCTGCATGATGTAGGATCCACATGCAGAGTACAGCTCTGTAAGCAATACCTTAGCATGAAAGATAATTTATGTCATTTGGCTCAGCATCAGCTGAGAATTGTGATTCTTAACTGGCTGGCCAGTTAGAGTAAGCATGTTTCTGAGTGCCCAGCTCACACCTTCCAGACTGTCAGCATGCCAAGACACTTATCTGTTTTCCATTTCCTGCTGCTCCAGGAAGTGCACGTGTAGGATCTTGTCTCTGTGCGGGTCTCTTGTGGTTTTGCAGGCAAGTAAGCCTTTCAGTCCATACAATACTATGTTAAAAAAACTTTTTTTTGGTTATTTGGGCAGGGAAAAGAGACAGCAGATTATGGGGGAAAGGGAAGAAGAAAAACATACTGGAGTAAAAAAGAAGGTGCTGCCCACTGTGGATAAATTAAATATGTTTAGAAGTTCACCCACTTGTTCTATTTGACAAGTGTGGGCTAAATTCATGTAGTTGTCCCTTCATTAGCTACAGATAGGTGACAAACAGGCAATTATTTCAGAGTATAATAATTTCAATTTTTAGATAAAGTAAGGAAACAGAATATATTTTATCCTGCCTTTCTGAACAATTTTGGCTATTCCATTTATAATATTAGAAGGTCATTTCCCTTTATAGCTGCAATTGATAAACTTATTGATTAAATTCTTTTTTCTTGTAAAGAAAGCAGTTTTGTCATATTGAAATGGTAGAGAAATCATAATTTTGCCACTCTTTAAATGTTAAAATGCATGCATTGTTATAAATATGGCTGCTACAGACCTGATCTAATGTGGTGATTTTTGCAACTCAGCTCAGCTGTTCTTAATACATTCAGTGATACTTTAAGCAATCAGCTTTACATGGCCTACAATATCCTTGCGCATGGAGAAGAAAGGGCTCTATTTTAGAACCTGGAAAAGAAATAGCTGATAAGATGATGTCACAGAAACATAGATTCATAGGATGGCTTGGGTTGGAATGTACCTTTAAGTTCACACGGACACCTTCCACTAGACCAGGTTACTCAGAGTCCCATCCATCCTGGCCTTGAACACTTCCAGGGAGGGTCATTCACAGCTTCTCTGTGCCTCACCTACCCCACAGTAAAGAATTTCTTCCTAATTACTAATCTAGACCAACCCTCTTTCAGTTTGAAGTCATTGCCCCTTTTCCTAACACTATATGCCCCTGTAAAAAGTCCCTCTCCAGCTTTCTAGTTGGTGCCATTTAGGTAGTGAAAGATGCTCTAAGTCTCCCCTCCGCTTTCTCTTCTCCGGGCTGAACAACCCCAACTCTCTCAACCTGTGCTAACAGGAGAGGTTCTCCAACTCTCTGATATCTTCATGGCCCTCTTCTGGACTTGCTCCACCAGTTCCATGTCCTTCTTATGTTGGGAGACTGAGAGCTGGACATAGTACATGTGTCCATGCATGTGATAGAGTTTTCATTTCCTCAGCACTTGAGTAGATGTCTGTATATGTCAAATATCTGTATTTGGCATAATGGATGGCAGAAACCCCTGTCAGGATAGAGAAGATGGGGCTCTGTATGTAGGTGTAGACAAAAGACATAGTATAAAAATGAAAAAGAGGCGGGAAAAGGTGATGAATGTGGTTAAGCACTGGAACAGATTGACCAGAGAGTTGATGGAATCTCTGCCCTTGGCGGTTTTCAACACCGAGGAGGGCAAGGTCCCAAACAAGCTGATTTAATTTAGGAGGCCAGCCTGCTTGGTGACAGGGTCAGACTGGACGGCCTCTGGAGGTCACTTCCAGCCTAAGTCTTCCTGTGATTTTTCTGAATCAGCATAACCAAACAGTAACCTTCTCCAGAGGTAAACTATCTCCTTCAGCAGACTCTCTTGCTGCTTGTTTTATCTCACTAGCTCCTAATGTGGTTCCTCAGTTTTGTCAAATTAGCAAAATTAGCATTCCTTTGCACCCAAAATTAGCCTTGTTCATATGCCATAATTACTTTCACTTCCCACCTTGAAATTTAGGCAGACATCTAAATGATTAGATGTTATCGCTCTGTTTATGGTGTCTGACTGTGTTTTTGAACATCTTTGTGTCAAGGATGAGATACTGACTTCTTGTTTGTGGAACATTGCACAATCATGTAGCTTAGTCTAGGGGCATTTCCAATGACTCAGGTTAATGGGAAACAGGAAAGAAAGCAATTTCCTTGTGCTCCTTGGCTCTTCTCCATTTTTCTTTATCTTCTCCCCCTCCATATTCTGTGTCAACTGCAGGCTTAAAAAGCAATCCCTAACCTCTTTGTTCTCTCTTTTTGTAGAAATTCTTAACCCTTGTTTCATTTCTGGGGCTCACTGTTTTGCTCTGCAAGCTACATTTCCCAGAGGCAGCAGGAAAAATGAAGAAAGATTCACAGCGATGATGCAATTAGTTATAAAAGAATAGATCCTACTTAATTAATCTGGGAATTTCCTTGGGAAGCAGTAATGTCAGCTATCACATGCAGGAATCTCCCACCTTCTGGCATTTGAATTTTTTTGGTGCTTGTTTTTTACTGAAAGACTCTGGATGGGTTCTTTCCCCAATACATTTCTGTGTGCTTACTCTCAGCCTACTGCAATCTATGCAATTTTTGAAACTACCAACATTCTATAGATAACTGGGCTAATCAGAGATTTCACATGAAAGGACTAAATCTTGACAGTACAAATAAAGTTTCCTTCAACTACTAGATGCAAATGATAATTCATGGGAGTCACAAGCCGAAAGTCAGTGTCTTCCTAATTTAGGGTGTGTTTTTCACTGGTTTCCCATGCTGATAAATGCCACTAAAGTATTTTTGTAGTGTATAGTTATGTATGACAACTGCATCATTGACATAAATAATGTTTTTAAACTGTACAGGTTGCACATCATGGTAGTCTGCTCCTCTAATCCCTCCTGTGGGAATCAATACAAATGTTCCGTTGTAGGTGACTGCTGAATGGAATTACTCTTAGAGTGCTTAACAACTCACATTTATAAGATGATAATTTATAGGCTTGCAAATTCTATTTTATTGAATAGAATATGTTTCTATTGAAAATGGATAGGATGAATGGGATTGTTAGTCCTGTATTTTCAGGTTCAGTTCACAACTGGTAGAGCTTGTAGGTAATGAAAATTCAGTCACTACAGGAATGCTGCTCTTTTGCTTCCCAATACAAAGTCTTATACTTTCTCTAACACATTGGTGTGCTGTATAAACTGGGCCATCCTTCATATTTGCCTATAAAGATGTCCCAATTTCCAGTAAAGTGTCAGGGCCCAGGACAGGCTTCCCTTGTTCTGGGAGTTCAGCTGACTGCACTCAATGTCCAGCTCATTGATGGGAGTTGCACTGAAGAAACCAACACCAACACTCTACACAGGACCCCTATCCTTTCCTTGGGAGCTGGATACTCTCCAGCTCAACAAAACTCTCTCCCTTGTTCTCCACCAGTCCCAGAATTTTTAGGATTGATTTGTGCTTAACTTGAAGAGCCAAGGAAAACTACTCCTTGTTACCTGGCCTGTGAAATGAAATGGGGAATTGTGACTTCAGTGTGTGCTCTAGGGCTCACCCCTTTCAGAGGGATACACTTTTAAAAGTCACGCAGACAACAATGACACTGACATGATCTTTAAGCAAACCAAAAGTATTTTAGTGTTATGTAATTTGGATTGCATGAAAATCAGCCCTTTGCACTAGTCACAATTTGTAGGTTCGCCCTGACATCCCAGCAGCACCACTGGGTTTGTTTTTCCTAGTCGCTGTGAGGTGTAATTCTTGTGCAGCCACCGGAAAATTCAGCAGTTACATAAGACATTTTAAAAGTTTCTGTTTGAACTCTTCGTATCTGTCTTATTTTATCTGTTTGTAACTGGTAATTATGAGTTCACACTGATCTACAGTTTCAGTTTCCACAGCAGTGCTTTTAAAAAGTCATTTGGTTTTAGTCTGTCTTATTCTTCTCCAGTAATGTATTTCAAGGTTTGGGTGTAACACTGAAATATTCATAAAGTTCCTAACCAGTTGCAAATTTTTGGACTGTGTTATAGTAATGGAAGCTGCCTGGATGACAAATGAGGTGCAACAGAGCAGAAAGGGAGGTGAAAGGAGAGCAAGAGAAAAGAAGGGGAAAAAAATATACAAAATTTAGCACAAGGGAACAAGAGAAATGCAGATTGTAACAAAGAAAAACAGAATAAGGAAAGGTAAAAAACAGTGGGAAGAGAGAGGCAGCAAAACATAAAAAATTTAATATAATTCTTTGGTCACTGCCTAACAAATAGGTTAGCAAAATGTCAATTTTTATCCAATCTCATACCCATATGCTTGATGCACTACAGTAGCTGAAAGACTAACATGCTCGTGTGATACTGAAGTTTTTGAGGAGAACAAAAAGGTTGAGGTCAAATACCAGATGATAAAATGAGAAAAACTTGTTGTTGAGAAACTGCCATAAAAACAATTAGAGGAGTTATCTGAATGCAAATTCTTAGAGACTAGAATTCACACTAGTTGAATTTTAAGAAGTGGTGGGGCCTGTTTCTTTGGATAACCACCCCAAACTGAACGGCCTGCTGTATTTGAAAATCAACTTTTTATTTATTAACAGTTGCACTTATGTTAAAGAATAAATCAGATGTGTTTAGTAAGATTTGCCTTCCTTCACAGACTGTTTATCAGCATAAATTCTATTTCTAGTCTTCAGTTTCTCTGGTGTTGTATTCCATGGTTTCAGGAGCTTCATTTGTATGTTTGTTTTCCGTCTGGGATTATTATAAAGTAGCCAGCCAATTGTTGCATCAATTTCCCCGTTTGGCTTTCTGCATTCTATGGTGGCATGACACTTCCACTCTCCCAGTCTTTGGAGCTCCTTAGCTGCTGTGCCTGTTATAATCAGATGTAACCTCTAGGCCTCAGCATAATGAAGGAGAAGTTTTGTATCAGTAGAGCAATCCAGCTCCTTCACAAAAATTATCACCTCCTTGGTTCTGTCAGCATAAGTTCACATGGAATATCACTATGATAGGTTTACTGAAATGATCCTAAGGATTTCTAACCTATTGAAAACAATAATAATTGAAGTATTTAAACTAAGGAAAAAGAGTTAGTTGCTGTTACTCCTTAAACAGCCCCACTGGAACCAGAATGTCACATCTTGATGTGTTTTCCTCTTATGGTTAGTATTCCCATTTTAAAATGCTGGGAGCTGGATGAAGGATTTCTGCCTTTGGCATCTTACTTAGAATTTAGAAATAGGCTGCTTGTTGCAAATTTCATCTGCCTCTTAAGTTTAAACCTAAATCCAAGTGGCACATATAGGGTGTTCAGCCGGGAGATAACTTGATTATATTGAGTAGTGCAATCTGAGATCTGCATCTACAGGGCTGTTTGGCTATGTGTCCCTGCTTAACAGCCTTTCGGTCCAGCTATCAGTACTGAACTTCTGTGGAAACATAGCACTTTGTACTCACTTCAAAAATGTGATGCAGAACAACTTTGCCACATGATTTTGAACTTTGTGTCATATCACAATTTTGACTACCAGTGATCATAAATATGACGGGAGGTAGAGCCTAGGTGACAGGTATGCATTCATACAGACACAACTGTATAAATTTTCACTTGAGAATCTTCCTTCATGTTTAGATTAACACCACTCTAATCCATGATTGCCCCCAATAGCACAAAACTTTGTGCACCACTAGAGAACACCAACATGCTTATACCAACAGTTACCCAGAGGTTTAGCTTATCTGCTAGAGTTCTGAAACAATTTTGAAATTTCTGATTCATTTGTAAGCTCTGTGTGTGAATTTGTTTTTAAGTCTCTAAGTTGAGGAACAGGAATGAAGGAATAGGAAAAAAATTCCAGTTTGCTTTTTTTTTCCACATTCACTGATGTCGTATTCTTCTCCAGAATAATATGGATATCAGTGAACAGAACTTCTTTCCTGATTCAGGTTTAAAGACTGCAATCAAAGGACATCATTGCAACTGGCTGGCAGCGGAGCAGTCAGTACTCACAGCCACGTGTTGCTTCAGCAGTGCATGGGAGAAGTGGCCATCCCAGGGTGGGCTCCAGTCTCAGAGATTGCACCCAGTAGTAGCCAGCTGGAAAATACTAAAAAAAAATGTTATTACTTGAATTCTACTCCATGTCCTTGATGACTAACTCAGGGTCTTAGAAAGGTCTTGACCTCTATACCGTGTCCCCTTAAAATAGGCCATACAAGCTTGAAATAAACAGGGATCACTCTTTTATTTTCAAAAGAGCTCATTGGAAGATGACAAGCTGTTGTAGTCCTGACCACTCTTCCCTACACTCTCTCATTTCAGTCATGCATATATGGGAAAGCCAATCTGGTTTCCTTCCTCCCTGCAATCTCACACTCATGTTTCTGTCTAGGGTTTAGTGTATCACTGTTGTGTGAAGGAGAGGGCAGGGTTGGTCAGGAGAGCTGTATTCCCTTTCTATTGTCACTAGTTCACCATGAACTTGTACACACTGAACTCTTACTGATCCAGAGACAACAGGAACATCTTGTATTATATATTTAGGAAACTCACTGGGAAAAGAAAGCAGTCAGTTGTGGTCCTTTCAATAGAAGTAACTTACGACCTTTCACAGAATAAAATACTGCCAATGGAACACAGACAAGAGACCAAGTCCTCTTCTCCCATGAGGACTAAATGTTAGAGATTTCATTATTTTGGCCAAGAAATTTTGAATGTTTCCACAAAATAGGATAGTTTCAGAAAGGGTTGTTTTCCAGTCTTCTCTGGCCAATGCTTCAGGCATCTGTGGGGGGCATGCAATGAGCGGTAGAATCCCTTCAACACCATGCTATGTATAGGAATGAAACAGACCTAGGTCTTCCACACTTGCTCTGAACACTTGGAAAAAAAAAAAAAAAAAAAAAGATGAAGGGAGAGGTTTTTTGTCTCCTCCTGTACCTAAGAGGAAAAAAAATCCACTGCAAGAAATCCTCTCTTGCATATTAACATATCTCAGATTGCATCTACTTCAGCAAGTCCTAGGACATTTTGAAGAACATTAGTCCTTTGTGTTAGCTACATTCTGAACTGTTCAGATGTGTTATTGCTGAGGCATATCTAGACATGCCAAGAAGCAAAATGTAGAGAACTGGGAAGTACTAAAGGAAAAACAAACACAAGCAGTTACAGAGTTTTTGTATTTCCAATAGCAGAAAGCAAAAACCCAAAAATTGTAGGATTTCAATTTTGGCCACGCTTTATTTCACAGAATCACAGAATAAGCTGAGTTGGAAGGGACCCTATGGGATCATTGAGTCCAGCTCCTGGCCTTGCACAACACTATCCCAAGAGTCACACCAGGTGCCTGAGAGCATTGTTCACATGCTTCTTGAACTCTGTCAGGCTTGGTGCTGTGACGTCTTCCCTGGGGAGCTGTTCCAGTGCCCAGCCACCCTCTGGGTGAGGAACCTCTCTCTAACATCCAACCTAAACCTCCCCTGACTCCGTTTCAGGCCATTCCCTCAGGTCCTGTCACTGGTCACCACGGAGAAGAGATCAGTGCCTGATCCTCCTCTTCCCCTCACGAGGAAGTTGTAGACTACAATGATGTGGATGCTTAAAGGCAGGAGCAGAGGAATTTTCCAGCTGCTGAAGCATTTTGTGAAGGTTTTCTTTCTCATGCTTTAGCTGAGAAACACTGAAAGATGGTTTTGTAAACTAATTCTCTATCTCTGCACCTGGGTTTGTTTTCCTGCCTTGTTTTGGTACGCTGGAAAAAATATTTTGAATGGGTGTTAGAGAACCTCAGCCAATCCCTCTAGGGGGAGGCTGGTCAAGCAACCAATCATATCATGCTCTCTCATGTACAAAGATATATAACCTAGCATGTAAATAATAAAATAATTCCCTTTTCTCCTTGGATTTGGATTGTGTCATTTCTCATCAGTTCTCGGTAAAACAGTGACACAATGAGGTCTCCCCTCAGTCTCCTCCAGGCTGAACAGACCAAGTGACCTCAGCTGCTTCTCATACAGCTTCCCCTCCAGGCCCTTCACCATTTTTTTTGCCCTCCTTTGGACACTCTCTGGTAGTTTAATGTAATTTTTATATTGTGGCACCCAAAACTGCCCCCAGCACTCGAGGTGAGGCTGCCCCAGTGCAGAGCAGAGCGGGACAATCCCCTCCCTTGCCCGGCTGCTGATGCTGTGCCTGATGCACCCCAGGACAGGGTTGGCCCTCCTGGCTGCCAGGGCGCTGCTGTCTCATGTTCAACTTGCCACAGATCAGGACACCCAGGTCCCTTTCCCCAGGGCTTCTTTCCAGCATCTCATTCCCCAGTCTGTTTGTACCTCCAGGGCTGTCCCATCCCAGGCACAGAATCTGGCACTTTCCCTTGTTGAACTTCACATGGTTGGTGATTGACCAGCCATGTAATTTCTCAAGGTCTCTCTGCAGGGCCTCTGCCTTTGAGGGAGCCAACAGCTCCTCCCAGTTTTGTGTCATCTGCAAAGTTGTTTAGTATCCCTTCCAGCCTTGTGTCCAAGTTATTTACGAAGATGTTGAAGAGCACAGGGCTGAGGATGGAGCCCTGCAGAACCCCACTAGTGACAGGTCATCAATCTGATATCGCCCCATTCACTGTAACTCTTCCTGCCCAACCCGTGAGCCTCTTGCTCACCCATCACAAGAGGTGTTTATCCAGCTGTGTGCTGGACATTTTGTCCAGAAGAATTCTGTGAGAGACAGTATTGAAAGCTTTACTGAAATCCAAAAAGATCACATTAGCTGGCTTTTCTTGATCAGCTAGACTGGTTAACTTGTTACAAAACGAAAATCAGGTTTGATAAGCAGGACTTTCCTCTCCTGAAGCTGTGCTGGCTGTGACCAATGGCTGCATTGTCTCTCAGGTGTTTTTCAATACCTCCCAGAATGATATTCTGCATAACTGTACCAGGCTCTGTAGTGAGACTGACAGGCCTGTAGTTTCTCGGGTCCTCCTTCATGCCCTTCTTGAAAACGAGGAGAATGTTCGCCAGCTTCCAGTCAGATGGGACCTCTCCAGATTTCCAAGACTGATCAAAAATAATTGAGAGAGGTTTTGCTATGCCCTGCTTCATGGAGTTTTTGTCTGATACTTTATCTTTGTAAGATTTGGTACTGTGGTTGGTGATTCTTTAAAATATTTCTAGAGTAGATTTTTAAAAAGAATTTAATACATCTGCTCTAAGTCTTTGGACTACAGCTTCTGAGGTTTAAATGAATCTTTCAATATGCTCAGCATGTTTCTTAGTCTATTCTGAAAGGTGAATTATTCTACATAAGTTTTCCATGGAACAAAAAGACACTATTTGTTTCCATAGCAAAATCATAGTTTCCTTTCCAGTAATCAGTTTGCATATCTGCACTCATGACAATCTGTTTAAAAGCATAAGAAATAAAGTATGCTAGCCAAAATAAAAGTGAAGGGCAGTCAAACTACAAATAGATTGCAGAAGATACAGAGGAGAAGGTACAAAGTAGGCTTTAAGTTTTAAAAATATTGTAAGTGAGATTGTTTGGTTAGGTCTTTTTTCAAGTGATCAGTTATTTTCAGAAAGGGACCAGGAATTGTCTGGAATAAAAAATAGAATTGTCAATCTTATCCTTTGTGTAATTGTATTGTTTGAATTAGTGCCACACTTTAGAACAATTACAGCCAAAAATTATAAAGGACTGCCCTTCCTCATGCATGGCATGTAGCGAACCAACACAGGAACTTTATTTTCAAGTGAATATTACTCTGAGCAACTTTTCATTCACCATAACTGTTAAATCTCTATTTCAAGATTCATAAATTTTGAACATGATTGTGAGCAAATAATGAAAGTTAGGGTCACCTAACCCTTCAAAACCTTAGAGCACCTCCTGTCAATGCAACCATCAGGTACCCATCACCACCTTCTGAGAAGGAGCAACTGACAGCTCCAAAACGAGGTTTGAGGTTACAGGTAGCCCATGACAGATTATAACATGATTCACTCCAGTCACACAAAAGACAATTTTTTAGTAGTGATGTCAGCTGAAATTTGCTATTTTACAAAATGAAAAGCCAAACAGAAAAACCCCATCATGCAAGGATCAGGCTGCACTAGCAGAGAACAGGCTCTGTGCTTACAGCTGAGGGTGATACAGGCAATCTGTTACAGCTTTTGCAGCCACTAGGCTTGTTTCAGACTTGGCTTAAATTTACTGCAGGGCTGATTTAGGTCTAGTTTTGGGAGACCACGTGCCCTTTAGTTAGGAGATGAAGTGCATATTTAAGCTATGTGCTTAATCATTTCTTTTGAATTGTATTGTAACACATCAAGGAGGCGACTGAGGTGAAACTCCTGGTTTAGAGCATAAGAGTAATGGGTTGTTATAAAACACATTACAGAACATCAAAATAAAAAGCTTTGGAGGGCAAGAGAATGGGCTGGACTCTCAGCCAGTTTGCTGACCTCCACTCACACAAGCTACAATCAATCTTCCCTTCAGGCTACTACAGGTACAATTACTCTTGTAATTGCTACAGAGATGTATGTGACCAGACCACGCATGAACAAACAAATGTGGAAGGAGGCCTCCAAGGTCAAGTAAGCAATAGTAATGATTTTATTAATTACTACATTCTAAGAAAGGAAGATTACAGGATCACTGGATGGAAGGAATCTCAAGAGATCTTCTAGTCCATCCTGTTTGTCATAACAGCTCAACAGCTAAATCTAGGTCACTCCTTCTCTAACCTGTTCTCAAGGAAGACCTGTCCTCCAGCTTCAAATGATGGAGATGTTCTAGTGCTATCTATCCCAGTTTCTTCACTACAGTGGCCATCACAAGATGTTTTTCCATCCTGAATATTCCTTATTAAAGTTTATTTCGGTGGCTCTTTCCCATGCTATATTTATGCAAACTGGTATTCCTCCCTCAAAAGTTTAATCCATATCCACTGTTACTTTGTAGTCCTGAGAATTAAGTAGCTGATGGATCTGAACAAAAATATAAGAAGTGTATCCAGTTTCCTTAATGCTGAGAACGTATATTGCACTTGTACCATTTATGCAGGAGTGACTACAAGTAGAGTATGCTTCCCCCATCTTTCCATAGCGGTGCTTTACATTGGAAAAAATTCCTCTCTGATATTTGCAGCTGCAGAGGCAAGCAAGCAAACAAGACTCAGATGCATGAGTGAGGAAGTGGATCAGAGGAAATAATCTCAGGCTGATTAGATAGCAGCACCACATTGAATAGAGAAGAGGAAAACAGTTGTTTGGTTTTTTTTCTCCAAAAGATCCAAAGATGATAGCATTAAAATTGCAAAACCTGACAGAAAAATATGATATATTTGAATTCACACAGGAGAAAATAGCCTCATAATGCAGGGATTGCCTGCATGTTCCATCACATGACAACCCAAATGATTCTATGATTCAGTGACAACGGCAGTCCTTTCCTATTAATTGACATAAGCCTTTGCATGATTACTGTTCAGTTTCTTGTCACATGGGCAGGCAGGACAGGGACTGGTGGAAGTCAGTTCCTAGATCCATGGGGATTCCTGGTAATGTGAGTAGGAGGATTAGAGCACGACCATTACCAGCCTGCTCAGAAGAATCTGTTGCACTCCCATGGCAAACAATTGTCACTTGTTGCATTGCACAATGAAAATCTTACTAGATCAACAGGAGTACCCAGAGTAGCAGCCTTGCAGAACAGATTGAATTGATTTGATGGGTTTTGCCAACTGTTGAGCCCCAGGTACTTGTACCTGCATAATTTAATCAATAGGATACTCGAAATTTCTATATCTCTTCATACTTTATTGGGTCAATAGAGACATAAAGGCAAAGCATAAATTCTGGGGACACCTTGTTTCCTCTTTTCCATACTTACAGGGAGCTTATAAGGAAGATGGGGGCAGGTGCCTGTAGCAATCAAACAAGGGATAATGGTTTTAAACTGGAAGAGGGATGATTCAGAGTACATATAATGAAGAAATTTTTTTACAATGAAGGTGATGAAACACTGGAAGTGGTTGCCCAGAAAAGTGGTAGATGCTCCATCCCTGAAACTATCAAGGTCAGGTTGGACAGGGCTCTGAGCAGCCTGAGGTAGTTGAAAGATGTCCCTGATCATTGCAGGGGATGGACTTTTAGAAGTCCCTTCAAACCCAAACCACTTTATGACTATGATATTCCACAGTGGAAACAGACTTTAAATAAAACTAAATCATATTATCATAACTTTCCCCCAACTGATATAAACCAATCAGTGAGAGACAAAACTCTGGGGGTTCCTAGATTTACAAACTAAACAAGTCCTATGCTAGTAAACTTTCTGTCTTTGAAAAAAGGGTGCCCATACTCTGGTTACTCATTTGCTCTTACATGGATGCTTTATCACACTCTAGTTCCAAAAAGCCCCGCTCTCTAAGCATTTATGTTTTCAGTTTCTGGTGCAGCACTGTGCCTGTGACTACTGGCTCACCTTGGGATTTTCTCATCCTGTTCTTATTCTCTATGATCATGACAGACAAGATTTGATGACTTCTCAGGTTCATGAGCACCCTGCTTATTCAAGCTGACGTCTGGATTTCTGGCTCAATTTTCATTTTCTGTAATAAGATGTTAATCTGAACTCATTTCAGGCGATTCTGAGTGAGAGGTATGATCACATTTCTTGCTAGGTAAACAGTTGAAGTCAACTTTTTGATTGCCTAGGAAATAATATAAACTTATGACAAATTAAATGAAGTGCTCTCTTAGAAAGAACTATTTAAATTCTGGTTTATGTGTGTGTGTAAATTACCATTGCATCTTTTATTATGCTATCTTTTATATATATTCTAGCAGTAAGACTGTGTTGCAAGTGCTCTCTGACTGTCACCAGGGCTACTTTCCAGGTGTTACATACCAGCCAAACTGCAAGGTTATTTAATTTCTGGAAAGCTGTTGGTGGACTAGGCCTATTTTTCAACCTGAGGCAGCAGGAGTATAAATACTCAAATAAATACATTCCTAGGCCCTAGAAGGTGTCTTGTGTATTGTTGCCAATCAGCACAGTGTATAGTTAATCAAGCAGTCACAGGACCATCAATACTGAACTCCACAAATCTGACGATGTACAATTAATACAGGACTGCTCGACATCTCTTCTCTGCTGACTTGACTCTCTTAATGTCTGTCAGAAACCTTTGGTTCAAAACATTGAACCCTCAACACATGTTTATTTTTGCAGGCAGTAATGCTGGAGCAAGAATACTCAGAGGCCATGTTCAGCTTTCTGGTAGCAGAACGTATTCTATTGAATAGCTGTGATCATATTCTACTGCTGTAGCAATTGTTTGACAGGATCCTTTCAGAACAAAGTGTCACGATCTGCTGATGCAAGCGGGGGTCGTGATGGTTCATTTATCGATCTCAGAGTGTAAAAGGACACAAGAGGTTTCAGTTTTAATCAAAACAGTGCACCTTTATTAAGTGCCCACAACACAGTAATGCAATAGAAGAGAGTAAGAGAAAGAGAGAGAGAAAAAAAACAAAGTAGAGAGGGGGAAAAAGAGGGGCAATAGCTACCAACGGATGAGACGAAGTCCTCGTGGTCTTCCGCCAATAGATTCGTCTTCTTTCCGTGGGGAGATCTCGGGCTCAGTAATTTCAGAAGGTCCCTTTATAGTCCTTTTCAGAAGCGAGGGGCAACTGGCCAAGAGGTTGGGAAATCTACAGCCGTTGTTATGGGGTCTGTTGCTTTGGGAAACAGGTACAGGACAGACGTACAAGACAGGTGTACTGGAGAGGTGTACAGGACAGGTCGTTCCTTTCCACTTCAGCGCAGTTCTTCCCGCCTGGGCGGCAAAAACGGCACAGTCCATTGTGACCTGCACTAATTTTCCTCAGGAATGCGTACCAGTTCCCAGTGGGCACACCCGTAGGCAACACTTGGCAGACATCCCACCTCGGCCAGGACTCCTGTGTATTCAGTCTCTGTCTTCGCCGATGATCGTGAGGCAGATGAGGGATCTTCGGACCGTCTCTTACACAAAGTGGCTCTACAAATATCCTAGTCCTCAAGGATGTGTGTTACCTCTCTCAGCCCAATTCTTGGCAAGAAATTGATAAAAGAAGGAAGATACATGTAATTTCTTCATTCAGGAAAAATTGAGGTCTTCTTGGATTTCATTGTTAAAGTAAATTGAGAAGAGCAGAGATTAAATTTTCTGTTAGTTTTGAACAACTGTTGAGTAGAGCTATTCATAGCCTAGAACGTTTGCTATTTTTTAACCTTTTGAAGAATGCAATATGCTGTTTCAAGGCTAGCAACCCTTTTTTTCCATCATGGACCTGTTACAGATCCCTCACATATCTATCAGAAAATCACTTTTTTCCCTAGCTTTGTTTGTATACAACTGACCATCTGCACCATCTAAGCCCCTCTGTCACCTAAATCAGATTTCTGCTCTGAAACAGCTACCAGCTCCATTAAAAATCCTTAGTTGTTGCTAACATCTAGGCTGTCATTTCCTTAAGGAAATACTATTTCTGAGCTCAAACACAGCCAATGTTAGCATTAAGTCCTTCAGGCATGACTTTCTCCATGGAGGTTTATCAATGAGAAACTTACTCGCAACAGGTAGCTAATTTTCCATTAAATAATCCCTACATGAAATGGCATCCTTTATGTCATACCACAGAAAAACCTCCACAAGACAAAACTGAAGAGAATCACTGCTCAGATAAATTAGTTTCCTGATCGCTCCCTACTGATATGATTTCTGAGGCAGGACAGTGCTATAACAATATAAGTTTTGATGACTTTGAGCCACCTTGGGATTCCATCTTGCTAAATTTAATTAAGGGGATTACTGACATATACCATAAAAATTAATTTCTTTGCCAGGGAAATCACTTATGAAATGAGAGATTTTGTATTGTGACTGTGTGAACAAGTTCCTAAATAAGTAGGAAAAGGAAGGAATTCAATGTCATAATTGCAAAAGTAGGCAAAAAAAAAAAAAAAAAAAGATGGTGGTAAGATGGTGGTGGTGCAGAACTTGACAGATAGCTCCGTACAGACCAGTTAATCAGACCAAGTCTGGCCGTCTTTGCAGAATGCTGTTTTGTGACCTCTAGTGAAAATATGAGAGCAAGTCACTTTTGTAGGGACCCAAGAGACTGAGGGCATAACTCAGAACTCCAAGACCCCAAGCAGAAAATTCCTACTGTATATTTAATAGTTATCATACAACAGAGATCCATAATTCACTGCTATGAAATCTGTGATCTTACAAGAACACTTGTTGAGTACAAAGCCAACGAGCCTCCATATCAGTTTAATTGCTGGATATTAACATTTCTCTTTTAGTAACTGTGCCTAAAGCAGTTTACAATGATTAATAGGTCTAACAGAAAACCGATGCACTTTCACAGACCCACAAGGTGGCAGGTGCTAATAACTGTATCCAAGGGATCTTATTTCATGCTTCTTGTTACAAGTGATATCATTAATTCCATTCTGTGCCACCTGTTCTTTCCCTTCCTTATGGGGTCTACTTTCAAAATAGATAGGATATCTACTTGTATTGCACACCAGTATTTTCAAGACTTTCATCTGCCTATAGTGTGAAAATTCAGGCTTGCAGTACCAAACACACACAGACTTTGCTTACTGATGATTTAGCTCCTATGTCCCAGAGCTAGCAAGTGGGGAAAAAAGGAATAAAGTAAAAATAATGAAAGTCCAGGTGCTGAAATGTGTTTATATTATCAACTTCGCCTAATTAGTTCAATTTAAAAAGTGTCTATGCATGAGAGAGAATAAGGGAATACCAAAGTAATGTTTTATTAATTTTTTTTTAACTTACTTTCAGATTAAGACTTAATTCAAAGATTAAGTCTTTGAAGCAGGACTAAGTATCTAATTTTATTTAGCAGTACACTGGACATTAAACCTCAAGGAAATAGCATGTAAAATGCAATTATAAATAGATATTTATAGGTCTCAGTAACCTTCAAAGAGGATAGCCATAGATTTTCATAATTAAATATTGTAAATAGTACTGAGAGATGGGAATGAATTACAGATTTCATAAAGCATAACAGTAGAATCTGAATACTATGAATAATTTTTAAACCAGCTCTTAGAAAACCTAACATTCTTAAGCAGAATCTGTATGTTACACTGTTCAATAACGTTTCAAAATAACATTTACATTTTATCTTAGAATATAACAATGTATATTCTTTAAAACTAAGCAAAATATAGTGCCTATTTTACTTTACAATTCCTTCTTGTTATTAACAAGCTCCATATGTTTATGCATGATCACATTTTCAATGGCAAACATTCCAAGTATTTTTCAGGCCCAAGAGTACTGGAATTGATGAGTTATGTTATTGTATTTTGGGACATGACTGTCCCACAGGGAACATAAAATATCTGAGAATCTTCCTGGCTTCTTCCCAGCCTCCTGAAGGAAGCGGGAGAAGAATCACATCTGGACAGTCCCACTGTGCATGTAGAGTTCTAAGTCAGAAATGAAGAAGGAGGTGGGGCAATCTCAGGACACAGAACAGTTTCATACCCGCAGTCTTTGTGCATCTTGCTCTTGCTGAAGTCCTACAAGGGTCCAGAAGAAGGCAGGTAGCTAGAGTGCTGCTTATCCTAAGTTTCTGATTCAGGAAGATGTTTGAGGTTCTCTCAGAACAAATTTAATCTCACAGCTGGAGCTCCACCATCAGTAAACAAAACTAACACCTTGAGAAGATGCCACATGCCCTCTTCATAAGAGTTCAAGTTCTGAGCACTTCCCTGGGTCCTGTGACCTCATTCCTGTGCATAATGAATAGGTGACACATCCCTGGAGCCAGCTGTCCTACAGTAAGATCTAGGAACAAAGGACTCGGTCTCGGAGTGTGTGCAGCTCTACTCACAAGGCAGGCTGGAGAAGTTTTCAGTGATGCCAACTTTTCTCATTTGCCATTTGGGCCACTAGTTGGGTCTCTTTAATTGAGCATCATGCCATCTGTTGGCTAACAGTGAACCATTAGAATCAGCATGGGTTTCTTACTGGATCTCTGTAATTTATATAAAACTTTTGCCTTGCAACTGGGATTGATTACATCAGGCTGCTCTAGTTTTTAAGCTTCAGGGTTGATACAGAGCTCATTAATTAATTTATGCTATAATAATTATTTCCATACCCTTGATTCCCCATTAACTTTAATTAATTTATAAGGTTGATGGCCTTTGCATGCACACGTACAAACACACAAATACATTATACACACAAATGCACATCACTTCTTATGAAATTGTTTTTTCCAGCATCGAGTCTCATACTTATTTTTAAAATTACTTCACCTATACTAATATGCATGTCTTTAAAATACCCAAGAAATGAAACCAGACTATCCGGTCTCTAACTAAACCTTACTTAAAATTTCCTACATGTTTCCAATTTTCATTTGTTCCTTCCAGCGCCTCTCTTCCCCCTCCTAAGGAAGTTTAGGTAAACATACTTGGAATATTTAATCTACTAAAAATGGCATTGTTTTCCTTTGCACTAAGAATGCTGCTATAATCAAGTTTGATCTTGTCACTTTAATCACATGCTCCAGGGATGATGACTAACTTTCTGACACTGTATATGGAGCTATCAACATGTAGTATTCAAAAAACTTGTTTTGTTTAGTCAGTGCTTTTTATCCTTTACATACAGAAGCCCAGAGATAGCTGCAAGCCCAACAGCCTTCTAAAGTCCATTTCAAACACAGGTTTGGAGATGAACACTTTAAAAAGCCTTTTCTTCTTCTCCCAGAGTTCATAGGTCAGTATTATAACATTTTTACTCAAGAGCATTTTTAACTTACCACTACTTTACAAGACTTTAGGGCACAACTTCAAGACTGAATCTCTGAAATAAAAATTTGGCCACACTTTTTAAAAATAGATTTGTATATGCTGAGGTTAGAATTTTTTTGAATGCCAGTTTTGATTTTGGGACCTCCTTGGATTTTCTTTTCATCTTTGTTCAAAGATATGTCCTCACAATGCATATATCCATTGTTATTTGAGCAGTCTCATAAGAGTACCTTGGCCTTTTTCTTGAACATGGAAAGAACAACAGTCACCATGGCATGCGTCCCATTTCTTCCTTTCCTTTCAGTGGACCTGATTCAGCATTGATCAGAGAGGCTCAGATATATTTAAGAAAGGTGCATGGGCTAGGCCTGCCCATTTCAAACTCTCACTCTTCTTACTCTTTTCACTCATTGGCTGAAATACTTATAGGATGAAAGCACTTTGAAAGCACTATAAGGACTCCCTTTTCATAATTTACAACAAATAGTTGTTTTTCTACACAAAGATTTTGCTTTTTATTTCATTGCCTTTTTTATCTCCTGCCCTTGCCCTTGCATTTGTTCTAACCAGCAAAGATCACAGATCCCCTTTCCACTAAGTGCCATAATCTCAACCAGACATTGAAAAATGTCAAGTTCGACATTGTATCGGTTGAGAAGTAACATTTGGGTTATTCACACTTCTGAGGACCTTGCTCCTCTGTAGGAATAGAGGCAACGTAAAGGAAGACAAAATCTGTAAGAATGTAGACCATCATCTCTACTTCTGTTCCTCACCTACCTCCATGACTACAATGGCACTAAACCAAAGTAGCCCCATAAATACTGTTTTACCCTTTAGTTGTAAAGCATCACAGGCTTTACATCTGACCTCTCACTGCAGTCTCTTCATTTATCTGGTTAGGCCTTTTTTGATTTTAGCTGGTGTTAACTGTGGCATCAGTTCCCTGGTGGGTGCATGCCTGTTGCCTTCCTAGGTTGGCTTCAGCCTGGGAGTGCAGAGGGCTGGGGGCTGGCCCTCCTACGTAGTCACTGCAGGACAAACTGCGCCCTCAGGGGTAAGGGGGCTGGGGGAGGGCTGCATTTAATTTTCAGCGTTTAGCTTGGAAGAAGTTACAAGGCTGTGGCCTATGATAAGGAAACATAGAAAAATAGCCAATTAAACATTAATTGGTCTAAAAATACATTCCTATCTCTACCCTAGTTTGTGTACCTTTCTGCTCTGTACAAGATTTTGAGTGTAACCGTCTAGCATACGCTGGCTCTGAGAGCAGTTCATGTGTACAAATATTCTAGAGATAAAAGCAGCTACTCAGAGCTATTAAAAGTTGTCAGGCTCACCTGAGACAAGACATCACTGAGAAGTACCCATGTTGTAGTCAAAAAGAGAAGAGTTAGCAACTAAAACTTAACTAGCAAATGATCTAATAATACTGAATATTCCCAGTCACACATTGATTCCTGAGAAAGGAAACAGAGAAAAACCTGAACAGAAGCAGAACACCTGACTGGCTAGAACAAACACAACTTAAAATTGAAATATTACAAACTTGTTACTTACCCCTTAGGCCCCAGAATCAAGGGACTTAAAACAAAAAACTTGCTTTCATGTTGTAACACTATGTATTTCTTCCCCTCATGACTTTGAGGAAAAGCCGACAATTTTACCAAAGTATTAACAATGCAGAAATGTCTGCTTTCCTCCAAAGAACTTATGCCATGCTCCTGAAAATGAATTTGATACTCATCCATCACCTTTTTGGATCTGATACATGGGTGCCTAATGCCTACCTTTTTTCTGTACAGACACGAGATTTTTGATAACTTTCTTTTTATCCCCAAGATAAGGGATGCTACAATTCCATTATTTGTGATTGGAGACAGCTGTAGTAGAATAAACTCTGTCATTATTACCTGTGTCTTTGAAAGGTCACACAGCTGGTAATAAAGAATCAATAAATGTAACAGAAGTTAACGGGAAATCCGTTTTCTGTTTTGGATCCAAGTTTCTTTTTGGTTTGTCAGGGAAGACAAATATCATGGATTGAATAAAGTGAGAAAGACAGAAATGGTTGGCAAGAGTAATAATACTATGAAATAGAGTAATATATTACCAAGTAATCCATGTTTAGTGGAATATTTGCCGTATTTTAATCCTGAGTCACCTAAAATGGGATTTTGGGCTATCACAAGCAGAACAGTCTGAAGTCAGGGAATTTTAACTGAAGAAGTCAATGACCACCTGTTGTCCTTTGCTTAGTTTCTCTTCTGGGTTTGTTCCTTCAGTAAGTGCATCATCAGCATAGTGAAAATATGAGATATGGTTGCTAAGCTTTCACAGGCAATACCACAGCAGATAGCAGGACTCTTTATTTCATGGAGGCATCTGATTCCCAGTGTACAGCACACCGCTCTGGGAGAAGGCAAATGGGAATCTCACTTTTCTGGCCAGAGATTTAAAAAAAACAAACCAAACAAAAAGACATTTGCAACACCATTTGTAGCATAACAGGTATATTCTTTAGCCTCTAGCTCCAAGAATGGTTGTACCATGTCCAGAACTACAGCACCTAAAGGATGAGACTTAGGTCAAAGGCATTTGTTAACCACCACTCTGCAATGTTCTTCCGAACAGGATAAACAGGTGTAAGGCACATACATTTTGGACACACCCTGCTGTTTTCTGAGAGAATCAGCTGATTTTGAAATTTCCCTGCCAGACCCCCAAATGGTTTAATACCGCTTTGACAAATTACTTGGGCTCTCAGCGATGGCAACAGTGTCTTCCTGAGCACATGGAGGCAGAAGACATATATTATATTATAGATATATCATCTATTCCAAAGACCCAAACCAGTATTTTCTGGCATTTTGATTGCTCTGACCTCATAATTTGTGCGTATATGTGTGTATGTAATACGTGTATATTACATGATGTGCCAGTGTAATATAATGCAAAAAGAGAACTTTGAATAGACTATAGAATTGCAGTAAGCATATGTGCAAAATCTAGAAAAGACATATTTTTAAGGATTTCACTAAAAACCCCCAACATCCATAGAGCAAAAGGGAGATTTTTCAATGGTGCTAGTATATTTTTCCCAGCTTGCGCAATGAACTCTTTTACACTCTGTATTTTTAACACATTTTAGCTTTATTTTGATTGCCTCAGGTTTCAAGGAATTGTGTCTGAGATATCTATTCTTTGCATCATTTAGAGGGAGAAAGAAAGAGAGTGTTTTACCCTGTAAGTCTGTGTCATAGGTTAGCAAGCTAAGTCTTGGAAGTGATGTTCTTCTTACAGCTTCCTCTATGACCTGATAGAACCTATCAGTGGCCAGTTTGAATATGGACAATTCTTTAAGCCACTTGAAGTTGTGACCGCCTCTGTGATCCACACTTAAGAATAGACAATCCCCCCCCAGCTTGCTCTCTCTCATTTCCGGCGCTGGGACAGGTGGCTGTGGGCCCCGTGTGGGGGCCAGCGGGCCCGGCCAGGCCCTGCTTGGGCTAGGCTGGGCCGGGCCACGGCCATCCTGGAGCCGATGGACCCTGTTCCACCTGCGGAACCCCCCTCCTGTCACAGCAGGGCTGTGGGCAGCCGGAGCGCCTCAGCTCTCCCTCCTCTCCACTGCAATAAGCCACATTCCAGCTGCAAGGCCTAGGTGAGATTAACCCTTTTAGTGCTGTGAAGAGCTGAAAACCTGAAGGAAGAGAAAGAGGAGATGCTTAAAGCTGAAATTCTCTTGTAAAGCTATGATATATCTGAGTACCCATTGTATTTTTGTGAAGATATGGGGGGTGGAGTGTTCAACTCGTAAGCAAAAGCACCTGTGCTGAGATAGGCAGATGCTGACGCAGCTGCAATTTCATGAGAAGTTTGAACAGGGAGAGATGGAAGCGATGAGGACTTTTGCTCCAAATGGGAAAGGAGAAAACCTCAGTTCCTAGAGATGCTCCCAGAGATAGTCCTAAAGATGAAGATGAGGAAGACCCTTTGCTCCCAGGGAAGGAGAAGGGCCTCTATTCTTAGAGATGAAATGCTCCCAGAGATGGGTGAAGAGAACTTTTGTTTCTGAACGGCTCTACCTTAAAATTGTACCCCAAAAAAACTTCAAGAGCGGACCCTCAAAAGCAGTTGTGGGAAAAGCTGCAAGTTGGGGGAAGGGACTCACATGCAAGCAGAGAGACTCCTCTTCCTAAATGGACTGAACAAAGTTATTTGGAAGTGGGCGGCTGTCTCATTGTGATAATGTTTTCATGGCATGAGCAGAGAGACTTCTCTTTCTAAATGGACTGAACAAGGTTATTATGGAAGTGGTAAATAGACTGAACATCTCAAGGGTTGTCTTTTTTTACATTGTCAGTGGGAGAAGGGAGGAAGGTGGGGGGAGGAGAAGAGTTCTGAAGGTGTGGTATGATTTTTTTTTCCTTCTTTTAGGTCTGTTAATAAACTTCTTTATATTCTTTCAAGTTTGGTGCCTGCTTTGCATTTCTCCTAATTCTTATCTCACAGAAGGTAAACAGTAATGAGTATTTTGGACCAAACCCCTACAGTCTGTCTACAGTGGTCAAGAGAATAAATCCCAGTGGCAGCAGGAGCATCAGGAATGGTGGCAGTAGGTGCAAGAGTACCAATCTCACCTATTTGAACCAAAGGTTTCTTCCACTAGAGTCAGACACTTCTTCCCCCAATGCCTGCCTGCCACAGGCCACAGTCCCAAGAGGTGCAGGTTGCCCTGTTTTGTGCAGAGAGTTGTTTCTCCCCACCACCAAAGAGTGTGTCTCCAGCCTCCAGCAGGTTTCAGTTTCTTTTGGAACTGTGTTTGGACAAGGACACCATGTGCCTCAGATTGGATAAAGTTTCTGCATTTCTGGGTGTGATGAGTAAATTTTTTAATATGATTTTTGTTTTCGTGTGCCTCAGGGTTGGCTGAATTTTCTCAAAGCCTGTAATGTAGGCTCATTCTATAGGCACAGTTCCTCACATCCCATTTTCCATCTTTAAACAAGTGGGGCTTAACTCTTCTATTCAGGCTAAACATGTATATATATATGTGTATATTACGTATGCAATACAATTTACTGAATTTCACCTCTCTCTACCACTTAGGAAAACACATCATATTCCACATTTCAACAAAATTGCTTCTTCTATGCTGATATGTTTGTCTTCAGTTACAATCATCAATCAGTGCTCAGTTTTAAGGAACACATTGGAACCGATTTTCTCTAATGTTTGCTTGGGCAAGAGAAGGGTTTTGCACCAGTTTAAGTGTGACTCAGTGTTTGGTAAAGATTTTTATAGCTGATGTTTCTGGCAGTATTAATTAGAGTCAATTATAATGTGATAGACAGGTTTTGCCAGTTTAAAATTCTTAACAGAACTCCCTCTGTCTCTTAAAAACCAAATGGAGATTTTGATTGCATTTGTATGCCTGAATTGTTAAACTCCTTGAATGCTAGACTCCATGAATATAATAGGATATATGAAAATTAAATTAACAGAAGTTTACTTCGGCAAATAACCAGATGTCCATGTGTGTCTATATAACACTAGGAATGAAACAACAAATAAATATTTTGGGGCTGTTCTCCATGTCATTGTTGCTAACAATGATTTTCAAACACAGCTTAAAATTTTCTGGTCAGACTTCCTATTATTGATAATTAAGTAATTTTTAAATTATCACGGTTGGTAATTTCATGTTTCTATTTGATTAGAGTTGGTGCTAAGCTATTAATTGGAAAAGTAAGTATATTTTTAATGCAGTATTTTCTGTCATTATCTGCTCCAGCGGCTTCTTAGATACAAACAAAGACACTTAATTAGTGTTTCATTTTCTCTCTGGTCCAATAAATATCTTAATCAAATACAAGGAAAAAGAGCCAGGAAGAAAAATTCAAAAATAAGCCGGCATACATCCTTAAAGTACCTATTACTTTGGTTACTTTCTGCACATATAGCTTCTTCCTGAAAACCTAGTGTTGCAGGGGTTTTTGAAACAGATGTTAAGAACTATTTTTTGTTTAAAATTGTTTTCTGGCCAGCCCTACTACTAAATTACAGCTTCCAAAATTCGCTTCCTTAAGCTGAAGTAATCTTCAACGCTGTCTTATCCCAATGTCAGCAAGAAGAAATATGAGTTAGTTATCCACTGAATCTTAATATGCTTTTCTAGAAAATGCTTTTTTTTCATATTTTTTCATAAAGCCATGTTCTTTAATCATGTGTGGCATCTACCAGGGCCACACAGTGACTGACATGCAGAACATATATATAGAGCATATAAGACAGCATATATGCTTTCTTCATGTTCTAAATGAAGTTGCTACAACAAAACTCTTGTTAGACAGCATATGTAGACATGGCTTATTCTAAACCAGTTTTCTGTGCAAAACCAGTGGAACTCACATGACCAAAACCACACTCATCCACTCTCCTTAATTAAGTATTCAATTATTATTATTATTAATATTATTATGTCATCTATGGTTAATTATTACATCTTTTAAAACATGGCTGATCTGCTAATTTGACTTCGAATTTTTTGTATCCTGACCTTTTTTGCAATTTCTGGGGTTTCAAAATCATCGTGTTGGTTGCAGACATTGACTATTGTTCCTGCTTCACCATGTACAGTGTAGTACTTTTCATCATATTCCATGAATGCCATTGCCAAAAGCCTCAGTACGCATAGACCAAAGCTGGAATAATTAGCCCTGTGCTTCTTCCATACTTTTCAATCTCCCAGGGTAGATATATTTCTCTACTTCTCCTGATAACTACAGATGCAAGGAACAGGTAGGCTGTGAATTGCAGAGACTTTCTATCCAGATCCATGCCCTAGATTTGTGCCTAGTCATGCTTTTAATTTTTGAAAGCTGAATCTGCTCTACCCTTGTTGTTAGCAAAATACATCTCATTGTGAAGTCCATGTACAGAAACTTCCTCTTACTATCTCTCTATCATATGCAGCAGGTGGGCACATTGCAGCCAGACATTCAGTGTTCACCACAGGTATACCTATATTCAGAATTCTACAGGACTCGCTGATTCTGTGCACTCTGTAATCCAGATGTAGATTTTACTTTGCATTTGTCCTTCTCTCAAACATCTGCATGAACTATTCGAGCCCCACGTTCCCCATGAACTTGAACCAAGAAGGGTGAAATGAGGTTCTGCAGCTAAACTCCTTGTTGCCAATCTGCAGTCAAGGATGGAAAACATGATTGAAAAAGCCTATGCAGACTCGAGGGACAGCCTGCATCTGTAATGGAGCATTGTCTTGCACTTGTGGTTTTGCTCCAGAGGCTTTCTATGCTTTCCCTGAAGTAAAACTGTTAATTTACCGCCTGTATTACTTTAAAGGCTAAGAATATATCAGACTCTCCTGATGGGGCTGCAATCTGAAATTCAGTATGAAAGAGCCACGGCTGAGAATTTTTATCCTTCACAAAGATAATTTCACTCTTCCTTCATCTCTCTGCTTTGTTTTATTCTGCAGAAAAGTCCCTTTAAATAGTACAAAGCCACTGCTTGCAAACACACTCCTTTTCCCAAATATAAGGTACTTTCATCATCTTCCCTCAGTATTTCATCAGCTTGCCCTAATATAAAGAGTAGTGCCCCCCAAGACAACAGGCAGCTGTATGAGAAGTACCACTTTGAGCTGCAGAAGCAGTACTGGAGTGACATGGATATCATCCCCACCATGCTCCGCTTCCTTGACTCCTTTGTGAGTCAAGAATTCACCAAGTAGTTCTGTAAATCTGTCATGCTATTTGCTACTCTTAAGTTGTCCTCTGAGGTGTGTCTGGCCGGACTACAAAGAGAAGTGAGATCTGAAGCCTGATTCATGAATTATTGGGTGGTAGGTTGAAAGAACTCCATACTTCTAAAACTAGGTTGGCTTCTTAACAAAATCTGTCATAACTGTGCCCCAACTGCAGCAGTTATCTCCTCTGAGGAAAAAATAAACAACAACAAAACCCCAACATATTTTTGAGCCCATTTATTGGTGCCTCCTTCCTCTTGCAATGTGTTTTTCCTATTTTCCATGCAGATAACTGAGACATCTAGGACGTTGCTTTAGGCAAGACAGACCATTCTTCCCAGAGTTAGTTCCCTATAAGAATAACTTCAGACCATCCATGAATTTTCATTCACCACTTTAAGGGAAAGAGCTGTACTGGTTTCTATTAAAAATATTAAGATTCTCCTGCCACCATCTAAGCTCAAGAATTGTGGCCTGATGTAGGGGAATGAGCCAATGCTTTTATGGGTTGCATCCCATGCAGTTCCACCCATCCCTATTCTTCTCTGAGTCCTGAAGATACTGTCTTGGTCTCAGTATTTTATGCTTCAAGGCTCGGTTGGCTTCCTGCAGTAGACATAGTATGCGAAGAGGACATTTCAGGAAAGTGAAATACAGCACTGAGGAAGCTTAAGATATCTGGCTTTTGGGATGCTATAAAGACTGCCATGTCCTTACCATATGAAAAAAATTTCTTTAAGGCTGTGAGAACTCGAGAAAATAAATAAACAGGCTTTCTTAAGCCTTTTCTTTTACATGTCTGCAATATTCAGCCCATTGGAGGCTGATTTCTCTGGAAAAATTCAGAAACCATAGTGATGTAGTAATGAAATAGTAAAAATAATTTAAAAAAGGAGAGAAATAGGGCACAGAAGATGTAGAGGCAAGTTTCCCAGTAAAAGAAACCGGTTGATTGACTTTTTTCGCTGATATTCCTCCCATGATGTTCTTAGAAAGAATTCATTTGTTCCATTTACACAACTGTCCATCACAAGGAACTGCTGTGCTAATAAATCCCTGCCTCTCAAAGAAGATAAGATATATCTGTCATACAAATAGTACTTGAAGTCAGTTAAAGCAAAAGGAGGCTGAAAAAGGAAATTAAGCCAAGGGAAAACTCTAAAAGGGTAAGAACAGCAAATCAGCATTGGAAGACTCATCATATGTCTGGGTAAAAATTGATAAAATGGAAAAGAGGCTGTGGATTCGGGTTTTTCCTGTCAGATTTACTGCAAGCAAGCTTTCAAAAAATATATCACTACTGTCAGCAATAGCAAATGATGTTTTGTTTTGTTTTGTTTTGTTTTTAAAGCTGATGTGTTGCAGTCTGTGCAATGAGCATTATTTTAAGTTTCCTTTCAGTGCACAATGCTTTTAACTCTGTGGTATATGATACAAGATCAGGGATTGCATATCTCTTTCTGTGTGCATGAAAGAAGGTGAGCCTCTTGTTGGGGTATGGTGAGCCCAAATGACCTCTCTAACAAACCTAGGTTAAGTAACAAAAATACCATGGTCTCAACTGCAGAAGAGAGGTACCAAATTATCTCCCATGCTTTTCAGTATTGTTAATAGAAGTGGACAGTTATCTAGTTCCTGTGTCCCCAAAACAGAAATGGGAATAACATAATGCAATTCTCATTTTTCTCTGCCAAAATACCTTGGTTCTTAAGTTTCCAGTTCCTGAGTTTCAGTTTACTGTTTACAGCAAAAACCCTAAAGCATTTCAAGTGTTCCCATCTCACGTTCCCCAAATTTGGACTTCCATACTGTAACTTTACTAATACTCTGCTCCGAGAGTCACTTTCCTCTCAAGATTCACAGTCACAGAAGGGACCTTGGCAGGTACCTCTGGAGTTCATCTTGTGAAACTTCTTCACAAGCAAGGTCCCCCAGCAGGTTGCTCAGGACCGTGCCCTGACAGCTTTTGAATATCACCAAATTTGGAAAGTCCACAATCTCTCTGGGCAACCTCTGCCAGTGCTTGGTCACCTTCACAGTGAAAAAGTGTTTCCTCATGTTCAGAGGGAACCTCCTGTGTTTCAGTTTGTGCCCATTGTCTCTGGTCCTGCCACTGTGCACCACTGAAAAGAGCCTGGTTCCATCTTGTTGGCACCCTTCCTTCAGGTATTTTTATTCATTGATGAAATCCTCTCTGAGCCTTCTCTTCCCAAGCCTGAATGGTCCCATGTTTCTCAGCCTTTCCTTACATAAGCAATACTCCTGCTATTTAGTGATCTCCATGGTACTTCGCTTGACTCTCTCCAGTACCTCAGTCACTCTCTCATGCTGGGGAGTCCAGAACTGGACCCAGGACTTCAGTTGTGGCCTCAGCAGCACTGAGGAGAGGGGAAGGATCAGCTTCCTCGACCTGCTGGCAACACTCCCCCTCCTAATGCAGCCCAGGATACTGTTGGTCACCTTTGCCCCAAGGGCACATTGTTGGCTCATATTGAGTTTTTGTCCACCAGACCCTCAGGTCCTTTCTTCACAGCTCTTTTCTATCTGGTCAGTCCCCAGCGTGTACTGGTGCATTCCCTTCTGACCACAGGGCTGCATCCTCTTCCTCACCACAGCCCCCACATTCTTCCCATTATCTTGTCTCACCCCTCAGTTTCTGCTCCTACACAGACCTCCCTCCTCCCCTTCACTCTCAGCCCCCATCCTCAGCCCACGTGTCTACTGTCTGCAGTTGCTCTGCAAATCTCTTACTTTCTATTTTTAAATAGCTGACAATTCTTCCTTCCTCCCCCAGCCCTGGACTCGGATTACTCTCCAGCATCCATTTGTCATTGATTCCACCTCCATTCCTGACTTTCCCCATAGGAAAAACAAAAGCTGGATCCAGGCTGCAGCTATCAGAAATCTGCCTGGATGTATTCATAGGAAAGAAAAAGAGCAGCTGTCTGAGAAAAAAAAGAGATGATGTGTGATAGCCTGTATTACACAAGAAGGCATTTTTTTGCAAACTAATAATTATTGTCATCAAGGCAGAATCTGTACAAAACTGACTGGAACTCTTTCAATTAGGAATGAATGCCAACATAAAGTTTGAAACACTCAGAGATTTAATACGATTTTATTCCTTTTGTCCTGTATCTTTTCCTACAAATAAGTATTAATGCACTTGGACAAAAGCGGGAAACATTGCAGTATTTTTAACTAGCTTTTCTTTCAGTCTGAAGCAAATCCTGTCAGTCTCTTGAGCAAGGCTAGCAGATGCACTGTGTTACCTCTCTCTTTGCCAAATGAGCAAATCTCTCATCCCTGCAATTCACTTCATCTCCAGCAGTCTACCCAAGAATACTGCATTTAACATGAAAGCAAAGCATTCATGAAGGCAAGTCAAACTCTCCTAAAGTTTAGGATTCTTCAGTTTCATTACATACTCCAAAATATACAGATACTTTTCATTCAGCTAGTACGTTACTTCCATTTCAGTTTAAAAACAGGATGATTTTCCAGACAAAAATAATCTCTCTTAAGCCAATTGGCTTAAGAAGTTTAAAATACAGAATTCAGAAAAAGTACATTGCATATGGTTGTGATTAGAAAAGAGCTTTTTCATTAAATTCTATTAAAACATGCAGTGGTGGGCACAAAACTATCAAGGATAACACAGCCAAGGAAATTCCTCAGAAAACCAGCAAATTTCACAGAGCAGTGATGTCAGATCACAAGACTGTGAGCGAATTACATTATATAATGAAAGGCCTGTTTGAGTCTTTCTTTTGTTGTGTTTTTCTTCTCTTGTGCAGGCCTAAGGAATGCAGAAGGCAATATGGAAAGCAGAGGAGAGAACAGACAGGAACAGATGATGATGATGATGACTTAGTAAATGTCTGCAGACTGAGTTCCTAGCAAACCTTCAGAGCAGAGTGAGAAAGAGGCAGTGACAGGGAAAACGCTGAGGGACAAGATATGCCTGTAGCTGACAAATATATATGGCTTAGGCATATGTGGTGACTGAAACCCAGCAAGTAGATAAAATCAACAACAGATGATATGCACATGAGGAAGAGGTAAGAGAACTTGGGAAGACTTGAAAGAACAGAGAAAATAATACTGAGGTTGGGGTATGGCTCCAGAGGCACAAATAAGTCCAGAAGCAAGAGACCAAACAGAAATTAATATATATAATTTTTCTTGTGTAGTTACAGAAAAAAATTACTGACTTTTATTGGAGACTAAAGCTTCTTCATTAGATGAAAACACATTGAGTGTTTTCTCAATATTTTATTTATGCTTTTCTGTCTTTATTTTTAGATTGTAATTGAAAATATTTACAAGGTGCTTCTTTGTCTTCCATATTTTCATGTCTTCTTTCTTCATGTAAACTCCACTAAAATGAAGTATTTTAACAACGAAAATACTGTTGCCTATCTGACATAAAGAAAATAGTTATGGAAGCAAACTGGTTACAGTATTTGATTCATCGTAGATCGATAGGTAAATGAGATTTTTAAAAATATATTTTGATTTCTAGATACTCCTCTTGTCTCTGAGATCTATATAACTTTATGTCATGGATGCAGACTGAGCTTTCCTGTATGAATGCCTGTCATCAATCTGGATGATGCTCTCTTCTTCTCCTACACTCTGTTTTTAAAATAAAAAGTGTGATGATTGGGAAGAGGTAAACAATTCCAGTAGTCATAGTCTCTTAAGATCCATGTCACAAAATCAGTGCCGGTAACATCCACAAACAGGAATAACCAGCACAATGACAGTACACATGACCATTTTAAAATTTGAAGGTTAGTGTGTGTTTGGTGCTTGTGAAAGGGAGCACTGACAGTGTTGGACAGCTTCCATTTCTCGATAGAAGGGTTGCATGGCAGGGGCACAGGAGCCTTAACAGTGACTGACTCATTCTTGGAGGCTGATTACCTGCTGTTCCCATCTTGAGAATGAGATCACCTTCAAACTAAGGCTATACAGACATGGGTCTTTCATTTTCACCAGTATTGGGCATCTGGGTCTCTTCATGGACATTCCCAGAGCTGCAGGACTGCTGTGGTGATCCAAGCCCCACGCTGTAGCACAGCTGTCCAGAATCACTCAGGAGCAGTAGCAGCAGAAGTCTGGAATATACAGCACCCTTTATGTATTTCCTCCACCACCACAGTAGTGAGCTTTGCTAGTGGGATAATGGCTGAGAATAAATCCTGTATACTTGATGCTTGGGGGGTTCCTGTAACAGGATGCAGACTTCCATATGTGTTGATTTACAGTCTCAGTATAATTCTTTGAGCCAAAGGAAGGGTCAGATCTTCAGCTCCTTGGACATTTCGGTCCTCTGCCGTCTTGCCTTGTGAGGAGACATACTGACTCCTTGGAGGGAGAAGTGCTGTGCTTTGTACAGGAATCATCCCAGGGGCCACTGATTAGAGGTCACCACTCCCTGTGGGTGGCATACAGCCCAGAAGCTGAGCTGCAGGACTTAATCTAAACACATCTACAGTCTCTAAAGGCTTTGAAAACTAATCTGCTTCTTCCTCCTCAGAGAAAGGTTTATGGGAAAGGTAATAAATTACAAAAAGATGTAACAAATGGGGACAACATAACCTTTTCTAAGATGATGCTTTTCTCAGCACATCTGTTTTGAAACCCAGGTTCAGGAGCAACACTCAGCACATCTCTTTGCTGCCCACTGCATTTTTTCACAATTACAGGGTTCTGCTGAAGAACTGCTGATGTAGGTTTAGTTTTTCCCATTACTTCTCTTCTATGAGGACAAATTTGAAATATTCATTTGAACGTTAGGAGGTTAACAAAAGAGTGAATTTGCTACTTATCAATAAGCAGAACTGAGAGAAGCAGTCCCAAAGCTTTTCATTCATCTGCTTCAACTGTCTCAGTTGTGATTCAAGATGTCATACCAAGCAACTGAAAAAAACCACTAACTTTAGAGTTTAAACAGTCAGAGATTCAAAAATATGAAATAATATGTCATAATGTAGGGGATAAAAAAAAAGTGGATATATCTGGAAACCTAATGTTTTAAACTGTTTGACAAAATACTGAAGAAATATTTAAAAAGGGTCACGAAGCTTGACACTTGAGTGCCAAACTAGTTTAGTTTCTGTTTCTTCTCTTTCTCCTCTTTCTTCTCTTTCTTCTGTTTCATAGTTTTTGATTCTTTCTTGTTTCATAATAGATTTTTCTAATGCCTGTTCAATGGTCTGTATTACTGTGAAAGATGCTGGAACAGTCCTACAGGTTTGCTCATCATTTAATTTATGCGCACTGTGTGGTATGTACTACAAAAATTGTGTTTTTGTTTCAAGGCATGAGGGTCTCTATTTTTTAGTGGCTGCCTTGCTCCAGATTGAGCAGAGGCCTCCAGAGAGGAGAAAACACAGCCTCCCTCAGAGCTACCCAGCACACAAAGCGCAGGGAGGGTCCCAGCTTACTAGAAAAGGCAAGACCTTCAACACCACAGAGGTGTTGGGAGGCTGGAGAGAACGGAGAAGGGAAGAGGGGTGAAGTCTCTTCTGTGCAGCATAAGGCAGGCTCAGGCCAAGCTGAAGAACTGACCACAAAGAAGAGGCGCTCTTAGAAATGCAAAAATGCTTGTGGTGTGGTGTGCACAACCCAGTAAGCTACAAGAGAGAAGCTGGATGGCAAAACACAGCAGGAAGGGCTCCCTCAGCCCACAGAGTGCCAGAGAAGGAACTGGGTTCTGCGCCAGGTAACCAAGCAGAGCGGTGTTTAATATTTCTGTCCACTAATGAAATCTGACTTAAAAGTTCAGAGGAATTTGACTTTTAGGTAGCACCTTTATGGGAATGCTTCTGCCTCAAATTGATGCTCCATCATGGCTAATTTACTTTCTGATCCTGGCATGTATACTCATGAAACTGCATCTACATTATCAAGAGTACAATAATAGGAACATTTACTTTTCAGCTGAACAAAGTCAAAGGATTCAATGGATGTGAAAACTGAGCTTGTTGTAAATGTAAGTAAGGGCTGCAGAGGTTTAATGCACTGCTGGCATTTTGTATTGGCCAGCTGTAGCCATAAAGGCAATATTTGTGCAGAATATATTCACAATACAAAATTAAATCTGAATGCATTTGTCCTAAAAAATAAGATAGACTCCTCTTATTTTCTTTGCCAGAAAATCATGAGGGACAGTTCTGTGTCTGAGAAGCCGAGCTCCCTGAACAGCAGGAAGGGAAGGGAGGCTAAATGAATTCAGAAAGTGTAAGCTATTTTATCAATGGAGAGGATGGAGGGAAGGCAGCAGTGCTACCAGCAGGGAAACATGGTGCTGTGAAAGAAAGGACAGATTTGATGCATGTAAACACTCACAGATAGGAATAGGCTTGTATACATACTCGTTGTAGAGTGTCCCTGAGGTATTCAAGAACCATCTGGACATAATCCTGTGCAGTGTGCTCTGGGATGACACTGCTTGAGCAGGGAGGTTGGATGACCACTGTGGTCCCTTCCAACCTGACCCATTCTGTGATTCTGTGCTTCTGTGATTTGTGCCTGCTGGCATGAGAAAAAGTGTGTCAATAGTGGAGGGGTGGCAGTGACACAGTTACACCTGCGTGCTTGGAGGACAGTGTGCAGTTGCTCATTGCCATTGGTGATACTTTCTATTAAGCTTTCCTTTGAGGTCAGGATAACTTAAAGTAAACCCCCACAATCATGGAGTTCAGCACAAACGATCCTCGAATGGGATGCTCCTGGAGACTGTCAGAAAGCAAATCACTGCACTAGTTCATCAAAACTGAAACAATGTAACGAAAATCATACCTTTGCAAGCATTTCCCCAGTAGAGTAAAGTCAAATATCCATTTTTCTATGTCTTCTGACACCACTACTATCTCTGTCACAGAACTATTAGGGAGCAATGAAGTTAGGAACAAGGAGCTAAGATAAAAATCTGTGTATTACAGTACCTCCTCCTTTAGAAATATGAAATAAATTGTGAACTGAAAGGATATTAGAAAATCATCTGCAGAATCTGCAGTAACCACTAATATTTATATTCCCATCTAAAGGGACTCAGGGCTTAAATTCTTTATGCTACAATAATATTTTCTTTCCGTTAACTATTTCTCTCTAAGGTCAAAAACATCCATTTTCTGTCTGTTCTAATGCTGAGGATGCCAACAAGACAGTTGCATATTCCAGGTTCCTTTCTCATTAACTTTATGAAGATACCAAAGGACTGAAACATGTTAATTAAATACTTGGCATCAAACAACCTGTTAGGAAAAATGGGGAACTTTTGACAGACAAAACTCAATCACTCCACAGGGACAATGAATTTTTTTATTCAGAACAGCACAGTTTTTTTATTTCTTTCTTTCTCCTGTTATTCAAAAATAGAGCTGCAGAGCCAGAGAAGAATTTCATTTGAAAGGGTATCTGGAGGTGCCTAGTCACACTCTACCTTTGAGCAAACTAAATGAAAAGCCACGTGAGGTTGCTTAAAATCTTGCTCAGGTGACTTTTGAAATAATTTAAGGATGGTGACTGGAAAACCTTTCTGCATGACCTGACATTTACAAAGATACAGAAATAATTTCCTTATTTACATGAAATGGAATAAATAATTGCACGCTAATACCACCACCACCACTATTTTATTATTTTTCTGATTCTTATTACTTACTTAGCTAAGCATACTACTACTATGATATATGAAAAATTTGCAGATTAAAACTGAAGCAATGTTTTTTTCTTTTTTTAAACAAAATGAGGTGTATCTGTTTTACCTTTTACAAGTCTTCAGCTCTGCTTGGAACAGAATCTTCCTCATAGCAACATAGGTCCCAGTGAGAGATGGGAACTTTTTGAACAGTCTCAGCTTTTCCAGATTTTTTAGCCAAGCAGCCAGCTCTTTTTCTTGCTGATGGTCCTGATAGGCCATCATTTGTCCTTGCACGTGCTCTTCATGTTCATTTTTTTCTGGACAAGGGGCAAAGTCTTCAGTCAGTTCCTTCCACCCTAGCCTATAAATAGAACACTCATCCAGTTCTCCGGAAAAATTTGATATTGTAACTTATTTTATTTCAATAACATATCTTACACTTTTTCTGGTTTTTTCTGCACTGATTTTATGGGTATGTTATTTGTTAACACCAAACACACAGTTGAGAGGACACCATACACACATGATAGATGGCTCCTCTCCTGTTTATTTGTAGAGATTCAAATACAACTCTTGAACAGATCTTCCATTTTATAGATGATCAAGACAGGTTTTGCTCCTGTCAGAAAATCCTTCACAGCTGGAGCTCTCAAATAGCTGAATTTCTCCTTCCTGACAGAAAAAGTGGTGCATGGAATGAGAAACACTCCTTTAGAGTCTGTCTGAGATGCCAGAGTAAGATTTCCAGGTGTATGCTGACCTGGATGTGCCATGATTTGAGCAGGAAGGGTTTGCATGTTGTACGACTACTTTCCCAACTTAAAAATAAAATCAAGCCTCAGCTGGGCATACTCTGTCGAGTTATAAGCAACCTCATTTTCATTACAAACAGAATCACCACACAGTGTTATCTGTGATTATTTTTCAGGTAAGTCATTTTGAAAGTACTGAATGATCCTGACACAAAGATTGAACTGTAAATTGACATGAAATGTTACCAGACATAATTGAATACAAGATGGCTTCTGAGACTGGAAGTCTGCAGATCATTAGGCTGTGAATTCCAGACATTCTTTGTGACATGCATCAGGTGCTAAATAACGTGTTCTACCTGGGCTGCATATGGTCTATTGAGAGGTGTTAAAAGGGCTTGAGAGCTGGCAGCTGCATGCCCCTTAGGTAACAGGGAAAATGAAGTCCATAAAGCTGGCAATGTTTTATACCTATAAAAATTAGGCTACTAATGAAAAAAGCTTTGTGAAAATGCGTGTTGTTGAAGTTAATGATTTTTGTTTTTTTGCTGTGCTTAATCTGACTCCAAAAAGGATTGCTAAATCATTGGAGTTGTGGGGTTTTGTGATCTGTTGTCTATATGCCATGTAAAGACGTATTTTTTCATGAAGATCATTACGTTCTCTTTTCTTGGAATTAAGAACAAATTATTCTGTTTATGGATGTTTGCTCATCCTTTAGTAAAGAATTGCTACTGATGCATATTCTTTCTCTTCAGACAATTGATCTTCGTGTCGCATCTCTGTCCCATACATTTATCACTCCATTCTCCATTCTTGTGGGAGACGAGTTTCCTTCCTCAGACCCTGTCAGCATTTAGATTGAGAACATGCAGATTCTGTTAGTGCATCAGGTTAGAAAACTACATGAAGTTTTCCTTTTTATTTTGACAGAACAATCAAGTTGTATAATTTTAGATGGAGAAGGCACAAATGCTGTCCCAACCACCTACGTTCTGGCAGAAATCCTGATGTCAAACAGGCACTGTGATTTGTGTCAAGATTGTTGTTTGCTTTGTACCATATGGAGAAAATTCAAATAATTTCACTTTGTAGTCATTTGATAATTCTTACATATTTTGCAATACTGATTCAGTGTTGGAACAAATGCCTAATCAAAATTTTAGGGGGGAAAATATACATAATTATTTGAGTTCTATTACCTATTACTAACTTAGTCCCATTTTTCCTTTCCTTTTTTTGAATTCTATTTAAAATATTCTACATTAAAAAATCAGAATATTCCTTTTTTGTTCTGTGAATTAGTAGAAAGACTGTGAAAAACCATTGATCAGACCTGCTGAGATTACATTTTCCATGACATATTTTACAAATATGCATTTTAACAATTAAAATCAGTTTTCAACTAGATTATGAGAAACAAATCAAAAAGGACTGGCTGAAATAGTTCTGCAGTACTCTCTCACAGAATTTTAATGACAATTTCATTTTCAATTCATGCTTTATTATAAGGCTTCTAATATCCTAATCCTTCAAAAGGAAACAAGGCTGCATAAGCTAGAAATACTATTAAGATAGAGTTCTTTTTCTTTGACAAAATTTCAATTCACAGTGAAATCAAGCAAGCTCTGAATGATAAAATGAATCTTTCGACAAATGTTTAAAATCAATTTGGTTGTATGGTGCACGACCAAAAATGTACGCCTGTGTTTCTGTGTATAGAATTGTAGAACTCACAGGTCCAATAATTGATATCAAGTTCTGGTATTTGAATTTCCTAATTTTAATAATTTATGAAAACCTTCCTTCTGTAATATAATCAGAGGAGGGGTCTGCAGAATCAGGACAAATGGACAGTCATGAGACACATGCAGCTCGATTTTGTTCAGCCATCCTTTCGTACTTTATTGTTGGGGGAGTCAGGTTGTGGTCTGACACAATAAATATGTGCTCAAAGAAACCAGTCTCTGAGCTCTTCTATTTTCCAGTGGCGATACTGGTTCACAGGGACTGTTCTGGCTGACAGGACCACTGAAACACAGTGCATGGCAGTCATAATTTATTCCCACCCTACCTTCTCTGAAGAGTTCATTGAGTAAAATGAGGTCAAAAGCAGATAATACAGAGGCAACAGCCTCCTTATATACAGCACCTGGAGGTGTTGCTTCTACAGAGGGGTCAGTTGTTGACTCTTCAGGACAATTTTAATTTTTTATTTGCTGCTGAGCATACAAGGTACAACTGAGGCAGAACAGAGCCAGGTTCATGGCTGGTTGTTAATATAACTATTTGAAAGGTTCATGCTTTGCATTACACAATGCATCTATAAAGCAGGCCTTGAGAAAATATGTTCCATAAAAAGACTTTTACTAGCACAAGCTGAAGGATGGTAAAAATAACAAAGCTGTTCCTCCAGTAAGCGAACAGCCAAATACAAACCCTTCATTTCCTGGCTTTTGTATTCTCCATTCCCCCTTCTGCCTCTCCTTGTTTCTGCTGAAGTATCTAATGTACTGCTATATAGCCCCTCTTTTCATGGCTCTCCATAAATGGAATCTTCCCAAATTAGATTTCTCAGCTCTTCCAACAGATGTCTAAATCATTGTAGACCTAATTGTCTTAAGTTTAGAGAGAGTTCTGCAGTTTAGATGACACATAATTAATGTCAGACAGATGAATGACATCACACTACCTAGAAAGTCATGCAGTTATCTTCCCTTAAGAGGAAATTATCTTCATTCCCTTACCAGGATTCATAGAATATCCTTAGTTGGAAGGGATCCAAAAGGATCATCAAAGTCCAGTTCCTGGCCCTGCACAGGACAGCCTCAAGAATCACACCATGTCCCTGAGAGTGTTGTCCAAATGCTTCTCGTACTCTGTCAGGCTTGGTGCGGTACCACTTCCCTGGAGACCTTGTTCCAGTATTCAGCCTCTTGGGGAAGAACCTCTTCCTAATATCCAACCTAAACCTCCCCTGACAAAACTTCAGGCCATCCCTTGGGTCCTGTCACTGGTGACCACAGAGAAGAGATCAGTGCCTGCCCCTTCTCTTCCTCTCAAGAGGAAGTTGAAGAGTGCAATGAGGTCTCCTCTCAGTCTCCTCCAGGCTGAACAGACCAAGTTACTTCAGCCACTCCTCACACAGCTTCCCCTCGAGGCCCTTTACCATCTTCATAGCCCTCCTTTGGATGCTCTCCAATAGTTTAATGTCTTTTTTATATTGTGGCACCCAAAACTGCCCCCAGCACTCGAGGCGAGGCTGCCCCAGTGCAGAGCAGAGCGGGACAATCCCCTCCCTTGCCTGGCTGGCGATGCTGTGCCTGATGCCCCCCAGGACACAGCCCTGAGCAACCTTGCATAGCTGTGTTGCTAGTCCTGTTTAGAGTAAATTTAGACTAGAAGACCTCCAGAGGTCCTTTTCTACATGAATTTTTCTATAATTCCTACCATACAACTCTAACATAGAAGACAGACACTGTCTGTATATGTGATATTAACAACATCATGCAAAACAGCAGTGTGGAGGGGGAGGACTGTTAAAGGGCTTTGACAACTGCACAGGAATTGTACCAACTGTGCAGGCCTCTCTTTTTAAGTGTGTTCAGATACAATTCAAAGCTAATTTTGCTAATGCTGTTGTGTTCCTGGTATAGAGATAACTATATTAAGGCTTGTAGTTAGGAAACTGCAAGAGACTAAGGCAAATCTTTGCAGCTGCGGCATTCAGAATCATTTACTGATTTATAATTACCAAAGTAAGCAATATGCCTTTTGTCAAATATTTTCAGCAATGATGAAAAGCACATAAGCAAAAGAAAGGAGCTGGAGCCTTGAAGTCAGACAACCCCTATGTACAGCATTTGTTTAATGCAAAGAAACATATTGCTTCTCTAAAACAGATGCCATGGGGAAGAAAAAAAGAATAAAAATATTCTCAGATGAGCAATAGGAGAGCACTATTGAGAGTGTGTTTGAGACAAAAATTATCCCCACAAATACAGCAATATCCCCTTAACATTGTGATCTTGTATAATTCATTGTAAACGTGGTTAGAACCCTTTTTTTTCTTTTACATACATATAGGAACAACTAAGACAGGTTCAGCCTCAGATTAGTGTCACTAATAATTAGAAGGCAATCTTTTTGACACTTAAAGGCTAATTGTAGAGCATGTATTGGGCAGTAACTCTTTACCTGGAGTTTTCAGGTGCTCTACATTATCTTCCCTTAAAAGGGTGCTGGGAGGACAGCAGGGAGAAGTGTGGTTTCTCTCTCTGGATTGTTGGAAGGTTTGGGAAGATTGTCTGGGGAAGCTGGGAGTCTGCAGCACAGTGTACACTAAGTAACTGCTGGGAAACATAGGGCTGCTTCTTAGAGACCCAGAAGGTTAACTGTGCTGTCTACATCTGGAAATCTGATGAAATCTGTCTGAGCAGGACTGGAAAGGTCAGTGATAGGTGACAGAAGGTAGAAGGGAGGAATGTTTGTAGATCTTTTTGTTTAAAAGTTATTTTGCTCTAGTTGCCCTTGTACTAGCCTAGCATCTATAAGCACTGTAGGTGGTCATAGAAAGAAATTTGTGCATGTCAGAAGTCTGGCCAGTTCACATGTAGGCAAGAAACAGTGTCAATCCCTACATAACTGTGTTCCACTGGATATCTCTGGAGTGCTCTGTAGTGCCTTACTAGCAGGGAAAAACAATTTGTACTATACTCCACCATGTCTGTGGGAATATTTCAACAGGTTGCTTTTCCCACAAGCAAGAAAGTAGCCAAATGCATGAGCAGGAATGCAGTATTTGAATGACCTTGCCCATGTGCTCCGAGAAGCATGTTCAGCCCAGCCTGCAGGACAGTTTATCACCTTTTCTGATGTAGTAAATGTTACCTTTGAATCTGCCTATAATCTGCTTCCGATATACATGTTAGTGAAATTAATTGTGTTTGAATTATTACTTGGTAAATAATACATTTGTCCATGCAAGTAAGTGGAAAGAACAAAGAAACAGATTGGATCAGAGTTCCATTAGAAAGGCACATCATTAAACCTAAAGCTTCTTTCCTCCCTTGTTCGTCAAAAGCAGGCTAAACCTCCAAAGGACTTCACTAATATATGAACTATTCGAAGACTTCATCCTCTGAGAAACCATTTGAGCATGGAATATACAACAACAGATCATCTTGGTGTTCCTCCTCTGGACTCGCTCCAATAGGTCTATGTCCTTCCTGTGCTGGACACCCCGAAGAAGGATGCAGTGTTCCAGGTGGGGTCTCACTGGATTGAGGAAAGGGATCTTTTGTGTGTAGCTGTTCTGCAGCAAAAGAGTTACAAATGTAAATAGGAACCTTCAACTTTGTATGAAAAGCACCCAATGAGTCTGTGGCACTGATATGGTAGAGAAAAAAAATTCCTAAAGAGAATGACACTTTAAAGAGTGAAATGCCAATGCTTCTTATCTCAATTGATTTAGTGGTACAAAAAAGATTAATGAGCAGAAATCAGCAGAAACCACAAACAAACTGAGTTGAGATAATTTCATTCTCTCCTAGGATTTTATTTTCTTCTACAGCCTTGGGAGCAGCTAAGATTTTTATCTTCATATACATCTTGCAGATGTAAATATGTGGTGGGCTAGTCTTAGTTAACAACCGAACTCACCCAGCTGCTCAGTTATTCCAGCACTATGCTCCTGGTGGGACAGAGAGAGAGAAAATAAGAAAAAATAAGAAAAAAACAGGAATAAGAAAACTCATGGGTGGTGATAAACACAAGGACATTGCTTTCCAATTATTGGCACAGGCAAAACAGACTTGACTTGCCAAGACTTAATTTACTGCCAATCTATTTTATAGATTTGAGTGGTAAGAATCCAAACTACAAACACTGAAACAACCTTTCCTCTCCTCTTTCCCAAGATGATCTTAATTCCTTTAGACTCCTTCATTCCTCTAGAGTCGTCTACCCACCCAGAGGCACAGAGGGATGTGAAGGATGCACTGGGGGATGCTATGTACAGTCAGTAAATAGCATTAGGTCTACCCTCTCCTTCCTTTTCACTCTTTTCCCCTGTTCTGGTTTGCAGTCCTCCAAAGGCTGACATGTGGATTTCTGTTCCACTCTGGAGCTTCTCCTTATCACTGACACTCCTGGAACCCCCCACTACCAACACCTCAACACCTACATGTAATACAAAATATCAAAGACATGGAGAATGGTTTTTAAAGAAACCAAGACAGAACAGAGGGTAACTGAGGGGCGAACAGAAGGCAAACTCCCTGATGAACAGAAGCTGTCTGAAAATTGTTCTGGAAATTTGTGTATTAGCCCTCTGACTGCCATCAGCCGAGAGCAATACCTTGCCGACAAGTTCTGCATTTCTCAGAAGCTGACTGCATCTCCCATGGCTTTGCTTCAAGTTTTCAGGGGGAAAAAAAAGAGGTTTGGGGATCTTTGGTACACATTTGGCCATATTAATCAGGCAAAATCTTACTGCTGGGAGAGGGCTCTGTGTCCATCACTGGTGTAATCACTGCTGCAAGTACAATGACAAGTCACCATGTCTGTGGTGATGCCATACCTGCCGGTGCTGAGCTGTGTGGCTCTGAAATAATGGAAGCATCCACCTCTACCCTTTTTGGGAAATCATACCATTGTTTGTAGCAATTGCCTTCCATTCTATTGTTCTTCTACTGAAAAACTGCATAGGAAGGATGTGCCTTGGGCCTGCTGGTTGTGCTTGGGTCAATGGCAGCAGATCTTGGCATAACCACATGGTCCTGGAGGCACAGGATTACTTCAGTGCCTCACAGATGAGTGCTACTTTTAGTTGTCTTGTTCTTGGAGTGGGAGCTACAGCCCCAAGTCAGTTGCCTAACACCAATTCAGAGGCCATAAACAGGAGATCCCCAAATTTAGCGTGTCAGGGGATTAGTCTTGTTCTCTGGGATAGGCACAGGCTGTCTCTTCAAATTTCTTCTGTAAGACTGAAAACAAGATGAAAGAAGAATAATTTATAGGTTATGACAGAGAATAAATGAGATGCAGTGACTGAGCTGCTCAGTAGCTGATAGTCCTTGGGTTCTGTTAGACCTTGGAGGATCTTCCTGGTGACGATTTGGTTATTGGTGGACTTGAATTTGCAAGTAGTGAGAACAAATAAAGGGAATTCTTAAAAAGCCTTAGCATTAGAAGCTTTTTCCTAGCAAGGCAGTCAGCTGCCCAATATCTATCTCCAAAAACATAAAACAAATTCTGACTTCTCTCTGTAGTTAGAAAAGTTAGTTCTATACTTCATAACAGTGACATGAAGGTGCACTTTACTGTATTTAGTATGGTCTCAAAGAGTCACTATTGGCTGCTACGGTATTATGTCCAATAAGAAGCATATTACTTCTGTCTTGGAAGGAAAATTGTTAGGGCAATATGCTTAAATTTCTCCAAGACACTTATTGTAGGCTTACCCTGCTAAAACAATACTGTACACAGTCAGCATGTAAGTAGTTCAATAATGGTCTGCAAAAATAAATGTAAATTAGAAACAGCTATTTGACAACAATGGTTTTAGTGAAATCTTGCAGAGGTAGGTTTAATAGAGCTTCTAGAGTCCTGGCCTTGCCTTGCATAAGCACAAAATCTGATAATCCTCCTCCCAGGCACTTGAAATTCTATTTCTAAGAGGAATAAATCTTGGGAACAGACAGATCTTCTTTTGGAAAGCTGGCTCAGGATTTCACTGTTCTGATACTTGCTACAGACCTTCTTTTTTCATCCAGGTACACTCGCATATAGACCACTTTTATCCATTTGCTTTTATGATAGTTTTATTATTTTGATTTTTCTCTCCTTCTGGTATTAAATACTCTCCTCTGTTTATAGAAAGAAATTTTTTCAGCTAAGTCTTAATTTCACAACATTAGGAAAAAACAAGCTCTTCTAGTCTCCTTTAAAGGAGTCTTTTTCCAGGTTCACTTGTGTTACTCAGTAGGATATTTTTCTGTGTTGGGGTGAAATCTGGATGTACACCCCTCTGCTTTCCCCCATTTCCTGAAACTGAAAAGTTCTTGACTTAGGGTAAGCACTTCTCAGCAACAACTGAAACACCATTGTGTTATCTTTATTATTCTCATCCTCAATCTGAAACACAGCTATTGGGAAGAAAATTAACTCTACCCCGGCTGAAACCAGGACACTACATGAAGAAATTCAAGGCACAAAGGTGAAATGTAGCATCAATAGCACCCAGCTGATTACTCTTTTAGCAAGGCGTAGGGAGAAAATACTGCGGGGTGCCCAAATCCACAGCCCAGACATGGTTTTGTAGTTCTCTGTACATGTTTTGTATTTGTATTTTTCAGCACAGATAGTCAGGAGTTTATCTTGTCTTCCTGATGGAATGGACCCCTATCTGTTATAATGATGCTAATATTTCCCTCTCTTTCTTTGAAATACTTTCCTCATAGATAGTAGAATTGCATTTGCCTTCCTTGGCACTTAATCTTGATAGCTTGTAATAAACCTGTAGCTAATTAGTTGAGAATACAGGTCCCATGGCTTATCAGTTATTTCCAAGCAGGAACTCCCAATTTACACCGAGATCTACAGTACTTTTCAGCTGCATTGCCTTTCATATAGCAACACCGATTTCATTCTCATCTTCATTTTTTCAGTCCTGGTCATTCAGTTATTGCAGTCCTTTTTTATGGAGACTGTCTCATGCATTCTTTTATGCAAACCAGCCTAGCACACTCAGTATGCTTTATTGGCATGCGCCTTCGCTTTATGACAACATCGTTAAAGAAAATATAGGAAAAGATTTGTTTCAGGGGCAGTACTTAAGAAACTCCCCCAGTCACCATCTGCTGGCATGGTATTTATTCTTTCAGCAGTACTTGTTGTAGTCACCCTTCTGGCAAGCACCCTACCTGCCCTGCAGCTCCTCTACTCTCTAATTCTGTTACTCATTCAAATCTTTTTGAAACACAGTGCCTCAAGTGAGACACACAACCATCTTGTATTTGATACTTCTGGGGAAAAGGGAGGGGGAAGCATGCCAATGAACATGAAAGATAGACAGACATCTGCCAACCATTAAGTTGAAAGCAGTTGTGTAAATGAATAATCCTTGAAATCCTGTTAAGTTTTGTCTAAATTACTTATATTTATTTTCTGACAGGGAATTAATTCCATAGCTTCAATTTTATGTAGTATTTAAAGATATTACTCCTTTTTAGTGTTAACGGCACTATCTTTTTATATAAAATTTCATATTCAGTGTATCATGAGCAATTTTCTCTACATCGTCATTCATAAAATGGATTGTTTATGTCACATATAAACTGACATCCACTTTTGCAAAATTTTCAGTCCAGAGAATCACAGATAATTCTAGGAGTCTTTCACAAATAAGGGAAATACGGAAGAGAGAGATGTTAACAACCATTATTGTCAACATTTCTTTCAAAATATAGTCTGTAATTTGTTTTTTGATTTTTCAGAATTCTGATTTTAACCTGCATGTAGTTTGTGGCCCGTTTAAAGCAGGAGACACTTATGTCAACTTCAAAATTAAAGATAAATATTTTTGGATATTCACACTTTTTTTTTTCTCAGAGTGATGTAAATTGATGAAAGAAAATATGTCAAAAACACAGTTCATAATCAGCCTGTGCAACCTGCTGCTAAAAAAAAAATAAATCCTTTACTGAGATGAAGAGCTTTGTTGAATTCAAGGCTGGCATATATCCGTGAATTAGAGGCCCCCCTCTAATTGTCACTTCCTGAAGTCAAAAATTCTTACTCCACTAATGTTTGACAGCAATCTGAGCTGCTCAACTAAATAGAATTAATCCCCTAAGGGTTTTTCTGACTGCTCTGTCTACCTCCCAGCTATCTCTGACAGGCTCTTTAGAGAGCTTTAAATTTTGAAATTGCCTCTTAAACAATGAATGAAGCAGTGATTTGGATGGTCATCCATCTCACACTTCTTTCTCTAGTAGGAAGTCTATTTCTAATGCAATTAACACCACACACAGAAGATAGAACATCTCAAAATCATTTCAGGATTTGTAAAAATGTCTGGGAAAAGTGAGTGCACAGAGAAATAGGCATATATTCCTTAACATGGCATGAGGCAGCACATCGTACCACCATCTCAGAATTGTAGCATATCCAATTTGCCTTAGGGAATAGGGGGGAGCTCAGAAAATATTAGCATGTTATGCAAATGGATCTGGAAATGCTTTCTAACTGGTTTCAGTAGGTACAATTTTTTTAGTATACAGCCACGGCACTAAACAACTGAATCTTCTACTGAAGTTATTTTACCTGCCCTCAGTATTGGTTGGATTAGTAAAAACTCTATTTGTGGCTGACAGATGTTCAGGCCCAAAGTCATCAGAGAGATGTCCTGCCTGCCAAAGCAAAATGCATGTCTGGTAGTATCAACCAAATACATTTCATTTAAATGGATTGGAATGTATTTAACTTCTAAATATTGGCCTTATTTGTTCTAGTAGCATGGCTAAAGCCAGTTTGAGATAATGCTCCTCCCAAAATGTGACTATTGCATCCAGCCTACTAAAGTAAATCTATTGTCATTGATTTTGGTTCTGTGCCACACTGGGGAACACATTAGTCCCCATTTCAGAAAGTATGACACAATTCTTTAGTATCATTTAAAGAGCTTCTCTCAATCAAAACTTTTAACAGGGTACGTATCCATATTATTTTTCTTTCCTTAGCTAACCACTGCTGTACTTGAGATTCAGTTAACTATATAAGGAAAACATACACATTTTTATCTTATACAGATAAGGCTACAGGAAGCTGTTTCTTAACGAAGAAGCAAAGAAAAGGAGATAGTTTATTTTCTTGCAATTTCATGCGAATCCAAAATGAAATATTAACTTAACAGGTAGTGAAGTGTACCTGCTTCATCTTTCTTGTACTCCTGACACAATGCCCATTGCTTTTGTCTTCTCATTTTATCTCATCTTGATCTCAGCTGCACTGTTTTAGCCATGTAAGTCAGATACCATAAAAACAGGAGAGAAAGATTTTTGTTCTGAGAAACCTTGAGCTGCTGCAGCAGGTAGAGCTTTAGAAAATGGTTAGAGCTTACAAAATGTTAGCAAATGTGTACAAAGCCTACAGTGCCTTCCTTATACTGCTAAAAAATAGCACTGCAGAACTTGGGAGAGAAAAAAAGGAAAATGGATAGCACTTCTTCTACTGTATTTTAGAAGCCTGTATTAGCAGGTCTTTACATTGTGAATAGGGAAGAAACCTGGTATAGAGCTGAGCATGGAGGAGAAAACTGTTGCTACTTAAAACCCAAACTAGAATTCTTGGTATTGCATGTAGCTTCCCTGAGGAGCAGGCAGTTTCTCCTGTTTCAGAAAGCCAGATGGAATGGCTACATTTTTTGGGGAATCAAAGAAGTCATCTCACACTGATTTTTTTAATCGTTCTGGTAAAACGTGTTGGAAAAAACAATTGTTTTCAGTGCTTACTAGAAATGACATTCATTCATTCATTACCACAGCCAGCAGCAGGAAAAATCTGGCCAATGAGCTCTTCACCGAAGGTGACTTCAGGAAGGTTATCAGTATTCAACACCACTGTGAGTTCCTTCACCCACTCCAGCTTTCCTGTGTGTGCTTCCTCATGAGATAATGTGAAGAAGGGAGGACCACAGGCATGTCATTACTATAATTCCTTTATCAGTATATTCCAGAGATGGAGAAAAAAACATTTGTAAGTGCAGGTGCAAGAAATCTCAGAAGTTTTGGTCAGAACCAAATGATGACTCTCACATGGTAGATTCCTTACTGGGTAGAGAACTGATTTGCAGGCTTGGGATTCTGAATACTTGGAGACATCCTACCGGATGAAGAACTTCCTCTGCTTCAAGCTATGGGAGAGAACAGCATTTTGTCCGAGGGTTTATATCAGTAATTCAGAGCAAGAAAAATATGTTTGTATTCCAAAAATACAGACTGAGAGGAACAAGAGGTGGCCATGAAGTGGAACAAGTGGAACAAGTGGGGCTATGAAGCATGAGAGACAAAGTTCTATATATATCTGTACATGAGGTGTGCCAAGAGTGGGGCTATGACTGTTACAGTACCCAACTAGAAGAATTAAATTGAATGCTGTTACCTACATCAGACACAGGTTTTACCTTTGCTCATTTTCATATTTGTGTAGAAATTCTTTAACCTCTTCCAGAGAGCAATAGGATGCCAGCTACTTCCCAAAAAGCCCCTGCTTAAACGGACCAACTGACCAGACAGGCAATATGGTCCTCTAGCCTAGAAAACAGGCTACTTCTTCCTTGCCTGTATCTCGCTTGGAATTTCAAATCCAAGGCCTGTAGAATGTTGGTGTGTTGGCTGCATGGCCAGCTCTTGGCAGACATGTAGGTATGTGTTCAGGAATCCAGTGACATTGTCAGCATTATTGGCTTTTTTTCTAGCAGCATCTTCTGTCCTGTCCCGAGCATGTTCCTGCCCTTAGTGTGGTTATGTATCCTTCCAGTGATGTGCCAACACTGCATAAAAACAGTTTATAACTCACTGTTTAGCAGAGCATGGTTATCTTGCTTAGGGCTGGAGTGTCAGTGGTGGTGCTGACTTGTCTCCTGTAATGCCAGCTCTGAAATGGTTATCTTCCAGATGTCATGGGCCTTTAGTGGGATAGGAAGCTTTCAGCAGTTTTGGATAAGGGAAATCTCTTAATGTCTGAACTGGCTGCATTTTCTGTTTGATGGAGTTCATGGTACATGCCATCTTCAGAAGAAGGGAGTGGGAATGCTTTGCAATATCTTTTGGAAACACCAAAATGTGAAAGAGAATGGCGGAATAGAGAATGTCATGGTGTGATGAATCATGCATTCCTCAAACTGTAGCAGAGATGCCCGAGTATTCCACAGAGATTAAGGGTTTTTTCACATGGAGTGAGGCACTGGTTTTTTAGGTTAGAGTTTGTTGGATAGTTGGGGAACTTGCCACCTTCGTCAGTGCAGCTTCCCTGCATCTTGCTACGAGAAACCCTTTGCTCTTTGTGCAACTCTAGAGAATTTAAGTCATAAGGATCAAATTGAAAGAGCAAGAGGACTTTATTTTGGGAGCTATGTGGGTCACCATGAAGACCTCTGTACAGTTTTTATTTTACTATTAAAATTAATATTGTGTTTTAAGCAGCAAAAAGAAGATATTTCTATGCGGAAATACTAAATATGTAGCAAATATTTGCTACCATCTGTCTCTGGAATCCATAGTAGACTCTAATCTTTTATGTTTTGCATAGCTTTTAGGGAATAAGAAATCAGTGGTAGCTGCAAAATTAATAAGCAGGTGAATTGAGAAAGAAAAAAATCCTGTATGCTTCCACTAATATTCACTTTGATCCTTTTGTAGATGTTCAGAACTTCAAAGTGAAAATATACTGGCATCTGCAGTTCTAGTGCAAGAATTCAAGTCCCACCTCTACCATTTTAAGGGAGCTATTAATATTTTGGAATTTGAACACACCTTCGAAAATCCAAGAACAGATTTGTTCAAAGGAGCCCACATACTCTCCTTTCAAAATAAAACAGTAAAGATAGTGAAAATTTGTACAGAGTGTAAATATCAGCAGGCAAGTTTGGGACTACTTTGAAAATAAATAATGCTCCACTAATGACTGTTTTCTGACTTTAAATTTTCCTTTGCTCCTGTAGTTGTGTTTGGTATATGAAAGATCTATTTATGCCAAACTTACTTTGAGATCACTCCTCTTTGAACTTCAAACCCATTAAATTATGAGATGATTTCCTTGGGTTTCCTACACAGTGCAGTTTCCCAGCTGATTTTTAAGTAAACAGCTCTGCATTTTTAAAGGAAGATGTCTATATCAAATTTTGATTTTGACAATCATGAAATTGTGTGAGGCCTTCTCCTAGCCAAAATTCTCACATTCTGCATTTCCAAGTCTTTACTTGGAGATAGGTAGATGCCTGTGAATCTCCATTCAAGATATGCCCTAAAGATGCTGTTGGAAGCTGGGGCACTAGAGATTCCCAAGGCCTTTCTTCTTCAGGTCAGGGAAGCTTATTTTCTCAAGTCATAAGACTATGCTGCCAGATAATTTAGGTTCACAGTTCCCTCTGGGGTTCTGCTTCTCTTCTTATTCACATATTTTGATTCAGCCTCAGGAAGTATTTTGGAGTGTATCAATTTTTTGCATGCAGAACAAAACCCAGCGATGGTCCTGGGACACATCCTAACCCGCAGCAAGGATGAACAGTGTCAACTTCTGCTGCCACATGCAACACCTCAGCCTTATCTGCCATATGCAATACATCAGCCTTATCTCAGATGAGTTTGTGTCTCAGTTGCAGGTTACATCATCAGTTTCACATTAGAAAATGACAGTTCTGGTGGGCTGCAGCACAACCTTGTCATTGTTACTACCAATGTCACAATGCCATGGGACAACAGATAGGCCAACAGAGACAAGTTCCACGGAAGACAGACACAGTCAGAGTCCTCTAGAAGGAGATAAGACTCGTGGGTCTGCTTGGACAAGGGCTATAATCATCCCCTGAAACTGATGCATTTAGCAATGAGGACAGAACAGAGGTCTGTATCCTGTAGCTCTGGAGTAATCCCATCACCTGGGTCACTCCAAGCTATAAATTGCTTGATATACATCCTTTAGAAATGGCCAAGACTTCAAGCTTCCAAGCTGTTTGTCCTCGGAAATATTAGCAGTGACACCTGAAAGATCTACAAGGACTCTGTTGGAATCAACACACGTACTCATTAAAGCTCACAAACTATGGATCCTGGATTCAAGACCTATGGGCCTTTACAGATGTGCCAGCGCTCTTTTAGCAGAAATAATATTTCAGGCTAACAGCTCTGAGGTTCCTGATGTTCAATGCTACTGCAAAAATTTAAAGCTATACTTGAACCCGAGTTCAGAAAATATTTCTTACTTACAAAAATTAAGATCTAAAATATTCCAGAACATTTGTATGTGTCATGAAGGTTCCATTATCAAACACTTACAGTTCTCACTGTCATAGATAGGTTAGGCAGGGCTCAGGGAGATAGGAGGTGGGTAGTTGTTAAATAGATAACTCCAAGATACATGTGCAATAACTATCTTTTAACAAACATTTCACCTTGTCAATTAATAAATAAGCTATTATGTTGCTGTTGCAGACGTGTCTTTGCCTTGCATACATCCTTGATACCAAAGGCCACATTATGATGTTCAAAAATGAAAAATTTTAAAGAATTAGTCAGTAAATTATATCTGGTCAAGTGTGTTCATTGGAGTGCCTTTGAAATGCTTTCTTGTCTAATCATATTTCTTCTTTGTTTATTCTATTTCATCATGCATAAGTTGCTCGAGCATTGCTCATTGAATATTTGATAAATGGCTTTTATTATAGAAAGAATTATTTGAAAGTAAGAAAAAAATTTCTGGGGAGCTTCACAATTTCTTTTCAGGATTTACCAACTTCGTTTTGTAACAGTTTTCAGAGATGCACCAAGAAAGGATAATGTTTATTTTACTGAAAGGGGAATTACAAAAGGTTTGTATACATGTATGATATGTATGCACTAACATATACACTATGTAAAGCTACAACGTTCAAGCTTTAATGGCAAAGGCCGGGTATTTAAAAACCAAGTAATCTTATTTTTCAAGACACTCAACACTCACAGTTTTCTGGACTTCAGTAATACCTACTTTATTAAAAGGAGATCTCACAGTGCAACTTTGGTCACCCACCCTGAATATATTCAGATAATTACATTTGCACAAGTATTAGCAGAGTTGATAGCAGAGAAATTTCATAACTAATGAAGCTCCTAAGTCCAGTTGCAGGTACTTATTTCAGCAGTCACAGTGAAAGCTGTTAAAGATTCAGCACTTTTGAAAATCAAGTCAAGTATGTGTCTAATTCTTGCATGCAGCAGTGATTTTCTTATCAGGGTAGATTCACTGGCTTAAGTGAAGTTACGCTACCAGGAAATGTGTTTGGTATGAATTAAACTGTCTTAGTTGATAGTGCTATTCATTCCCACACACAGTTGTCATGTCACTAAACCTCAACCTGTATTTCCCAGAAGAAAATCTTTAGTATTGATGGGACTATCTAGTCAAAGCAGCATTTCTCATTGATAGCAGGACTTTTACATAGGAATTGCAATACTCCATAAACAAGTAATTTAGGCCTAGCTTCACTCCTGATTTCTTTACCTCCTCTGCCTGAGTGGCACAGGGGAATGGGAATGGGGGTTGGGGTCAGTTCATCACACATTGTCTCTGCTGCTCCTTCCTCTTCACACTCTTCCAGTTCCAGTGTGGGGTCCATCCCACAGATTGCGGTCTTTCAAGAACAGTATGCTCCATCATGGGTCCCATGTGGAGTCACAAGCCCTGCCAGCAAATCTGCTCCAGCATGGTCCTCCATGGGCTGCATAGACAGCCTTTCTCACTGTGGTCTTCACCACAAGCTGCAGGGGCATCTCTGCTCCAGCACCTGGAGCACCTCCTCCCCCTCCTTCTCCACTGACCTTGGGGTCTGCAGGGCTGCTTCTCTTGCATATCTTACTCCTTTCTCTGGATAAAGTTTTGCAGCTTTCTTTTCCCACCTTCTAAAATACATGTTTTCAGAGGTGCTACCTCTGTCACTGATGGACTCAGCCTTGGCCAGCAGTGGGTTCATCTTGGAGTCATTTGTTATTGGCTCTCTTGGACATGGGGGAAGCTACTGGCAGCTCCTTACATAATCATGGAGTCATTTGGATTGAAAAAGACCCTGAAGATCATCAAGTCCAGCCTTTAACCCAGCATTGTCAAATCCACCACCAAACCATGTTCCCAAGTGCCACATCTACACATCTTTTAATAACCTCCAGGGGTGGTAACTCAAGCACTCCCCTGGGCAGCCTGTTCCAGTACTTGACACCCATTTTGGTGAGGGATGTTATCCTAATATCCAATCTAAACCTCCCCTGGTGCCATTTTCTCTTGTCCTATTGCTTGTTACTTGAGAGAAGAGACCCATGCCCACCTAGCTGCACCTTCCTTTCAGGTAGTTGCTGAGAGCAACAATGTCTCCCCTGAGCCTCCTCTTCTCCAATTTAAGGCAACTCTCAGCCCCTGCACTACCAAAACCTTTCCACATAAACCTGATACAGGTTATATAGCCAAGAGAGTCAGATGTGCTGTACATGTTAGTTGCACCCAAACACAGATTTCCTACTGATGAAAATCATCTTTCATTTTACTGGTTCTAGTTGAACATCCAAAATCAGATCGAAAAATTTCTTCCGTGCTCTAAAGCTAGATCTAACATTGTTGATACATGTTAGGAATCATAGTCTCATCTATCTTTCCAGAAATGCCAATTTGTTGTCTCAAGTGTAGTATAACATATGCTGTACTTCCAGAGGGATGAATTCCATCGTCTTGGGATTTTTGCATTTCTATCTCAGAATGTTCTGTACATCCTTACTAGATGCATAGCAGTGGCAGATGCATTTTTAAAAATCAAGGGTTTCTGTGATACTTCCTGCATATTTGTTCTGCATATAATTACTGAAAATGAAGTAAGATTTCCTTGTGGTCTGTTTCTGTATAATATTAGTGATGTATGTGATTCAGCATTCCAAAATTATTATATAACTTGTGAAATTTAACATGAGATCACAGCTTTTGAAAAATATCTGTCACTGTCAAAATCCTTTTATTTGAAAACCCTAAAGGTTATAAAACTGTGTTTACTTCTTGAGTTAGGGTTATTCTCTGAATTAAGGTTATTCTTTGATGCATTCTAATGGTGCTTAGGAACTAGATACATCTCAAACTAGTAGAAATTATAATTTGTGAAATTTTACAGCTTTAGAGGTGGTGGCTAAGAAATCATTACCAGAATGAAAAGTGCAGGACTGCTCTTTTTTATCTACAAAAGATCAAAGGAAAACACATAAATGAAGACTGATTCTGAAAATGTGCCTGATGCTTTTATTTCAGCTATAGTCATCCATTGACCACCACACAAAAGTTTCAGATAGATGTAGACATTCTTTCATAGTTTCTGGTTCTGTTTTTTGTCCATCCAAATCTGATGGAAGACTTCAGGATACATAGGGAAGTATACTGCATTAGGCTGCTAGACATGAAGCAATCAAAGTGCATTTTCTAGTTTCTATGGGAAAAGAGAGGAAAAGTGGGTTTAGTTGATACCATTTGTCCAAACTATGTGCTGAAAAAAATGTTTAGGAGTTCCAAACCCCAGACAGTGTAAATGGGAGCAAGGGTACAGGTAGGAAAGAAAAGCTGTCAAGGATCTTTCATTCTTCTCCTTGGATTCTACAGGGCATGATGTCTTTGTGAAGGAGACATTAGTAATTTCTTTAAGTGCCTTAAGTGCTGAAATAGGTTGTGTTTACTCCTCATAAGGTCTATTTTGTTTAGCCTGAGTTGCCCTCATAATTAGCAATTAAAATGATAAAAAGGAAGAGTGCATTTATTGTCTTTCATTAACAGGTGTGGATTTATACTGTCTCTTTATCACAGAGATCAGGTAGATCTAAACACTACAGTGCATATTTGAAGCACTAAAACATGTATTTTTTCCTTCAAAAATATCTGAATTAAGTATTTTTTGTCCTTGCCTTTTTGCTAGCAAAACCCGTAGAGTTTTTTCACACCATTTCTTATTTAAAGTCTAAGTAATCCACCATGTTTTATCCAGCACTGCATAAACAGACATGTCCTCATTCTACAAGGGGAGAAAAAATACAAAGAATGCTTGGACTAGATGCCTATTTTTGTTTCATTGCTGTACAAAGAAGATATTAAATGACCATGCAATTCAGACATGCTTCAGGCCTATACATGTGAACAATTGTTCAGTTTTTGACTTTGTTCCTGGGTTCATACTGTCCCTGAAAAAAAATATTTCTTGAGAGGAAAAGAGTCTTTTAAATAATACTTTTGGAGAAATCTTATAAATCTCCCTCTTCCCCTGTTTTAGTGGTTGTTGTTTTTCTTGGCCTGTGAAAATATCTGTCATTTCCTGATGAGCATGGGATTCAAAGTGACAGAACAGAGTTAGAAAAGTCAGGCAGAAGTAAAACCAGAGAATTTTGCCATATCTCTCCTAGATGTTTCTAAAGTTGGGGAAAAGTTATTAAAAAAAATCAAGTTCCTGCAACTTTATTCTTGTAGGAACTGGGTTTATCTGCAAAGTTTCTCTGTAATAACAATGTCCTTCAATGCTTACCATTTTTTAGGTTTAATTGATTTGAACTATTACTGCTTTTGAGTAACCCTTTTTACTGTGTATCTTGTCTTCTACCATTTTATGACCTTTTAAAATGTTAATCAATAAAATACAGGAGGAAAGAACCATCTTGGCATCACCCTAGATAAGGTGTGATCTGCGGGTACTGGCAAGGATCACGGCTCACTTCGGTTGCTTTCCTGCAGCTCTCACGCCAAGAGCTGCCCTTAGAGGTCCTCCCAGCTCTTGCTCAGGGACGAATTCACCAGCTCAGTGGCCTGCCTGGGCTGACCTTCCCTGGCCAGAGCTCCCTCACACGCACACACCTGCACTGCCAAGCTCCACGGGCACACCTGCGGTCTGACCCACGGCTGCACTCCCACGCCCTGCCACACAAACGCACACATCCACAGCATACACCTCTTACCCAGGACAGGCTGCTAATGGCAGCACAATGAATATTCCTCTTTTTCTCTTGCTCCGGAATACAAGAAAAGCCATAGCCTTAACTTATATCTAAAAGAAACTATACAGGTCAAATTATAATGGGCCCTTTGCAAAATGAGGCAATATGTGGTGTTTCAAAGCAGCAAGCACCATCAAGTTGCTATGCTGAATTTTATAATATTACTCCCGATATTTGAAAAATGGAGCAAAAGGACAAAAAACATTTAAGCTGTGAAGTTCTTTAAGTTTCATTTTAAATAACACATATCTCCAACTCTGTTTCCTTCTTTTCTTGACTCTACCAGCCAACTTGTATTTTTCTAAAGGAATGAAATTCACAGTTTAAACAAAATCAACTCCTTTTTCTTAAGGTGCTCTCTCTCTTTATTTACATTATGTGTTTAACCAGGTTCCTGTTTTAAAATTAATTCTGTAGTGATTCCAAAAGCCCCACGCACATACACAGACACCTGAGCTCTCCCGGAGGACAGGAGACTGAGGTGGGGCATGGGAGACAGGAAGGGAATGTGAAAAAGAATGAGTAAGTTTGTCTCAGACTAAAATCAGATCTTATTGGATTGGGACATGAGCCTAAACAAGCGAAAGATGAAGACTTTTTTGAAGAGTGATATTATTATTTTCATTCTTACTGCTTTGTAGGTCTACTTTCCATCTATTTGTTCTTGTACCCTTTTTTCCCATAGCCTTGAGTTTAGTTGTAGTTCTAGCTGCACAAATGAGAGGCTCCACAACTTTACTGCTCATTCACATCTTGGAAAGGAAAGACAGCTACAGACTGTATGAACTGTAACAATTAAACAAATACTATTTTATATCCTGTGTATATACAGTATAATGAATGTGGCACATTTATGCGATAATGACTAATTTAATTAACAATGTATTCAAAGCTAATCGTGTTTTGAAAAAATTTCTTTTGAAGAAAGTGCTGGAATCAGCATCTAGTGAAATTACTGTACCCCTGCATCAAGCTGCTCCTATCAGACCCCCAAAGCAGTGTAAGTAATTAAAGAAATATCTTGTGTACAAGAAGTGACATCAGAGTACTGTTAAGAGCCATAAGCAAAGCTTTGCCTCTCATGTTTTCAAGACTTGATATCATGACCTTCCACTAAAAACCTTAAAAGGCTCAGAGAAGATTAGATTTGGTGCCTTATGGAAAAACCTTGGAAGAAAGAGTAAACGTGCCAAATTTATGTTTGTGAAAAGAACAGGCATTGAGACTGTTTGATTGGTACAGTAGAGGAATGGAATTTTATCCTGAGAAGCTGTTGAATGAAGTGAAAATATCCCTGAAACATTTTAAAATATAGTTGCAAGTGAAAAATACCCCTTTTCCGCTATGTTTCAGCTCAGTTTGTTTAAAATTCATTGCTGTCTATGAAGGTAAACGACCCATGGAAATGTTGTCTTAGTGGACTAGAATAGCCTACATCATTCTCTGAAAAACAGAGGCAATTTCATCATCTGAAACATCAGTTTTTCTCAAAATGTTATTTATTGTTTCTGTTAATTCAGCTTACAGCATCTGGTTGGAAATCTAAACAGTGAACCTTCTGCAATTCTCTTGATTTAGACCTAAATTTTAAAAGGTTTTAATACTCATCCTGCCTTTAAAGGGTAAATAGAAGGCCCTTGGAGGGATTTCAGTAGCAATTAAAGTTCTTTTTTTTTTTCTTTTGTGAGAAAATGGATTTTTTTAAACTGTCTTTCTAATTTTCACTCATTTTCAAGCTTCTCTAGGAACTTTATCACCACTTAAATGATAGGAGTAATCATCCTAGTAAGTATCATATTCTAGATCTTCCATCCAATCTATCTCAAATCTGAAATCCAAAGAGAATCTTTTTTTCTCTTACAGAGTTGGAGCATGTTGGCACGCCTGCTGAAGCGTGCAGAGCATCCAGGAGTAAGGCAAAGTCTGCACAAAGATGAGCTGTAGACACTCTAGCTTGTCAGTCCAGCTGACACAAACTAAGAACATGTAATATGATATAGTGAATATTTTCCCTCTTAGAACATGAAACATAGGTAGGCCTTATACTGGCAGTGAAAGCATAACAGTATGTTACAGGATGTGTTCTTGATAAAGTTTTTAACATGCCAGAAAACTCAAATTCCAGCCTACAAAGAGATGTTTTGGCACAGGAAGAATAAAAGGTGGATTTGTTTAAGGCACTGAGAAATCACAGCTTTCATAATCAATTTGTTACAAACCAAACCACACATCTGCCCAGGTCACAATATTGTCCTAAGTATTATGTGTACAAAAAAAAGGAAATAATAAAAGTTTGGCTGAATTGTTATACAATTCAATTTTTTGTGTTAATATGCTCCACAACACCTGAAAACTAGAGTGACAAACACCAGGGCAGTCCTAAGCATGTTTGCCTTTGGAGACCATGGTTTGCCCAAAGAATTGAGTAGCTCAAGCCATCCAGCACTCAGCAGAGCTGTACACGCAGCACATTGTACAATCCCTACACACCAAATGGTCACAGTGGAGTGTATCTCACCCTCCTCAGAGCAGAATGACACAATACAAATGCCAGAAGCAACCCACTCTCCCTCCTCCTGTCAGTCATCAGTGCTGAGCTCAGAATCCATTTCATATACTCTTATGGAGAGCTAGTAAATACATTTTAGGTCAAAGATTGCATCTTTACCTTGGCTCCTGGACCAAGCCTAAAACCCTGGTAGAGCCAGTTAATATTCTTCATCCACATCAGTAAGAGCTGAAGGGCTGCACAAAATTGCTAAAAAATTCTTATGAGGATGAAGAGAGACAGTTAATATATCAAATTTAATATCAGTTCGATACCTCTATATGGACAGAATTTCATTTATCGGTGGAAAATTTTCTTTATATACAAAAGAAACACTCCCTACCTCTGAACCCATGAAAGAAGGAGGAATAAAAGCAGACATATCTTGTTACCATAAAACAAATGTGTAAATAGAGAAGAGGTTCTGTGTCACACTGTGCATTCACATTGTGCTTATATAAGCTGCAATTCTTCGGAGAGTCATCCTCCACATTCCCCAGAGGAGATGCCTCTGTGTAGCTGCAATTCATCTCCACTGGGACAGGTATCTTCTTCCCTTGTTTATGCCATAGGAAGCTTTAAAGGTTTCTGGGCTAATTGAGAGAGTGATTAAGCTCACTGACTTCCTACACGGCATAGAGAGGTTACCATATCCAAAGTAAACTCACCACACCCCTTTTGTGCTTCTGTAACTGGCACTCGTAAGGCTCTAAAAAATTGCCCACACTTGTTATGAGGAAAAAGTGCAGAATTAGCTAACAGCCCAGTGGCCAAAGGACTCATGGGACAGTAGGTTCACAGCTTTCCATGCTAAAGAAGAGTCTGCTGAGGACGGTAGGTTCAACATGCTGTTTTTGTCCCCAGCACAAGCCAAGAGGGTGGCAAATAAAGGAAGCCATTATCTCGGCGCACCGTCTTTAACTAGTCAGAGCACCAAGAATCCCATCCTGCTTGGTGTACTTCAGGTGAATCACACCCTGGAACTACTGTCTTATACACTTAATCAGATGAATAACTCCTGAAAATTTATCAATCCCAAATGAAGTTGAATTATCCCTTTTACTTACTTATACATTGTTCATAAAATTAATTTTAGAAAAAGAAGGTTGTATTACTCATTAATCTAAAATAGTCTGCTCCATGTAATTGGGGATCATCTGTAGCTAATTGTATTTCGTTTTTTTCCATGGACAACCCTCAGTAAAGACTCAGTAAAAACATGGGGAATAATGTACATAATGGATGTAACACTGACTTTTGGTATAAAGGAACATGGTCCAACATTGCCCTCTCCCATTTTCTTTCTTTCCAGCTAACTTTTTACTAATTTTTGAACAGCATGAGGGACATTGACTTTATATGGATTCTCCTGAAGCTGATGTTCTCATAAAGAAAAGATTACCCACCTTGGCTAGAGGCTTCAGGATGATCCATATAAAAGTGACAAATCAAAATTGACACATCAGATGTAAAATGGAAATTAAACCCTTTCCTGGGGTTTTGTTAGCTTAAAAATCTTGCCATTCCAAGTTTCTTTAACTGTGGTGAACAGAATGTTTATTTGTTTTTAATTTCACAGTTCTTTTTTTCTAGGTCATGCATTTCATTATTTCCTAGGTTGTTAGCTCATTCTTTCCTGCTTTGCTTAGGTAAGGAATTAACACTGGTGCCATACATCAACGGCAGAATTAAAAGCACTTCTCCTCTGGTTTTAACTAGGGGATCCCCTTTACCAAAATATTTGTGGCTCTTGTAGTGTCTGCTTTCATCTCAGCTCCAATACAAGGGTGACATTAATCATATTATACAAGAGCAATAAAATACATTATCTGAGTTAAAGGTGTGTGACTTTTACCAGAAGTATAACCTGAAGTAAAATAATGTTCACAAGTTCCTGGAACACACTGAATCTAAAAGAGAAAAAGCAGGCAAGAAGAAAAATAACAATGTCATCCAAATGAATACCTCTGGGGACAACAGGAGAAGTGTATGTGTGTATCTTCCAGTTTCTGAATGTATTTGAGCATGTGGACCAGTAGCATGAGATGTCATGAGACCAGAGGCAGAAATTGCAACTATGTCAAGCTGGTAAAACAGTTTTCCTAAGAAGAGATCTGGAGGTATCATGGCAGATTCTCTTCAGTATTCAGTGATGTTAAAGATTATCTGTCCTGTTGATACCAGACTGTGCACATTGTACTTTGGTGGCATTATTTTCACGGTGTGCAGTGGTTCTGGCCAGCAAAAGGACAGATGCTGGTTTACGTGCAGCCACAACAATGATGAGGAAGATTATGTCTCTCAGCCAGCCCAGCTGCAGAGCAGGAACCTGCCATGCTCCTTCACAGCACCCCCAGTCAGACTGACATAAACAGGAATTGTGCTTTTTCATGCAGAAAGCATTTAATAATTATCCTTCTGTCTGCTGTGGCCACCACAGTTGTTGTTCTGGATGAAGAACTGGAAGAAAACAGCTATAAAGAGAGAGACAATTCCCTTCATCTCAAGCAAAATCTGTACACAGTAAGTGTTGGCTATAAGCCTCAGTCTGCCTACATGACATGTAACTTTTAAACAGCTATAGTTGGTTATCTAAAATGTCAGATAATTAGATCTCCATGTATGCTACTACTCTGCAGTACATGGGATACAGCTTTTCTCAGGGATACAGAGAACAGCTGGAAAAAACGTTTACTAAGGTTTATGTGTGTAAACAGAACAAGTTATTCATAGAAAATGGTTAGACTTCATATTTCTAGTTTCTCCTCCATGAAGAAGCAGACTTGCTGACTTCTATAGCTGTTTATTACTTAGCTGAAAAACAGACTCAAATTAAGCCCCAAGATTTGAGTGCACATATAAATCTCTTTAGCTACATTCCCCATCTTTCCCCTTCAAAACACCACACGTCCTGTAATGTCTAAAATACAGTCAGGAAACTCACCTGATCACAGTCTGGATGGGTATCACTGCTACCATTTTATTTTGTGCAAGGTGAAGGAATTTGAGCCCTTGGGCCACTCTTAAAAAAATATGTGCTCTCAGTTCTGGTAACTGGTGATGTCTTCAGCAGCCCAGAAAGGCAAAACAGCCCAAAGAACTGAACTACATTTTACTTTGTTAAGTGGCCTTTCTTGTTAAGTACTTAATTGTAATGCAGAGCAACATGTGGAACTTTGAACATATGCGGTGTTGTTTTGCATTAAATGCTTTTTCTGCAGAGAAGGCTAATGCCTGATTTTTTCAAGTTGTCATTGATGTGAACAATAAATCTGACACACAAAAATCAGAAGATAGAAAATTATACCATTATTTTTAAACAGACTGATATCTAGGTAAGATACTTTGAGAGCAAAGCCAATATGAAGATGTTGTAAAAGTGGGTTACTACATTATATTGGTTGCATATATGGAAAAAAAAAATATATTTTCTTTTAGCCTTCTCCACTACTGTAAAGAATAATCATTAGTCTTGTGTGGTATCAACTATTGCAATGCTAAAGATTTAGAAGATTAGTTTGAGATTGTTTCTCTTATCTGTAGAGCCATTTTAGGGGCTGCTGTCCTTCCTCCATCCTTCCACATTGCTTCTCATTTTTTCTTCCTATCTCAGTTATTGTTGCTGCAACTCAGGGCTAATGGTGTGTTTTCATTATTGTCCTTCATGAAATGTTCATCATGTTATGGCCTTAACAAAACAATAAAACAAACAGCAGAACTAACCAGGGTTCTTATCTAAGAATTTCAACAAACTCGAAGAAAAAATTAATTGGTAAGCAAAGATGTTATAGGATTAACATGACATTGCATAGGTTCTTAAACAAAACCATATTTTATTTCAAGGTTGTCTTGTTTCTTAAATACAGGAAGAAATACAGTAAGCCAATCCTGAAACAAGTTGTTTTATAAAGCTCGAGGGTTCTTTGTAACTAAAATTAGGGTAGAACCCTGAAGACATAAACAGCAAGCATTTTAAGAAACAGGTAAGAGATGGAGGCTTTAATGTAAGTGCATCAAGCTACCCTGCAGGGAGGCAGGGTAATGAAATTGTACTGATTTTCTGTAGCAGTGAAGAATGTCACTGTATGTTACTGCCCTGACCGAGATAGTCCCTGTAAAGCTTTTCTGCAGTAACTTGCTTTGGAAGAGGCAGAACTTTGATTTTTATCTTGGGACCATGTGGCACATGCTGTTCAAATCTTTTTGAATTATTTCATTCTTTGCCACACACCACACTGCAATGGCATAGTCTAACGAAAAACTACATGTAATTAATTGTTTACATATGTAATAATATGTGTACAGCCATCTAGCATTTTATTAGACTTCTTTGTCATCCAAATATCAGGTTATGTCTAAAACGTATCATCTCAGATAAAAAATACGGCCCTTAGTTTTTGTAGGGTTGTGGTACACATGCCTTTGTGCAATTCATTTAAATTTGTTCATTAAATTTAAATACTATTTTAATCAATGTTTTAATTATGTGAATAAAAAAAATAATGTTTTCTTCTAAGTGCTTTAGATTTCCTCAGCCATGAATTGAAGGCTGAGGCCTTCATGAAGCCATGAATTGAATTACCCACAAGAAAACTTCTAAGCTATAACTACTGATTGCAAAAGCCTTGTAAAATAATTTGAATAAACAGGCTGTAGAAATATTATTATTGTTATACATGTTCTATCTAAATTCTATCAAATGCATATTTTATATACATATATGTATATATTAGCCATTTTTGAATGAGAACAAGGCCCTTTCTTGTTAATTTGACAAGGTTCCTTTGTTAAATATGTGACTGGACATGATAAATAACCTGTTAAGTTTAGCACAGCCAGAGTTTCAGGACTCTTCACAAACATTTGTAGATCAATTTGTGTTTCCAGGAAGCCCATGACACTTTCTAGCTCAGCTACAGCCTCAGCTGCATGCCCTGCTGGTTCAGTATGCCTGCTCCCCAGGAGTGAAGGGAAGAGATTAAGGGGACGAAAGGAAAAGAAATTAAAAACACCTACTAAAGCAAACACACCCTTGACACAGGGGAGGGCCAGAAAGACACGGGATGGATCAGGAGAGGAAGGGGAGCGTCCCAAGCCTTCCCAGCATGGAGGCCAAGAGCAGAGTGAAAAGAAGAATTCACCAGAGCTAAGGAACAAGTGAGCTTATGAGGGAAGTTAATGGTACGGAAGAAAGTCCAGGACTCAGGTGGGCTAAACGACCTCTTCACCAAGCTGTCCTAGTCCCACAGCTGAGCGGAGCAGGGAGCTGGATAGAACCCCAGGCTGGGGGCTGCTCCAGGGGCCATAGCAATGGAGCATGTTGCTTGCCGAGCACACCACTCGTCTCATGACCCGCTGCCTCGCATCCGCGTAAGTCTGCAGGTGCGCAACAACGCTGCCCATCAGCTGGGTCCCTCTGGGTCCAGGAGGGGTTTTCAAATGAAGATGGGCAGCAAATCAATTCTAAAGCTGCCATAAATGAAGAGCTATTCTCAGAATTTTCTCCAATACCTTCATCCATATAATCAAACTCCCAAATGGTAAAAAGAAGCAAACTTTGGCCTAGGATGAAAACCTAGTTTCACAGGCACAATTAATGGCTGACTAATCTGTCAAGCACTGTGAACAATTTCAGTCCTAGGTCTAAGGTTCCCACTGAAGCTCACTGAATTTTAATGCTAAAATGAAGCTAGATATGAAGCTAATTACTTGCATCCACTTAGATATGATTTCCCACACAGGATTCTAAATTCTCATTAGTGGAGGTCTTGTAAGAACCTAATTTTTTAGTATAATAATTTAATATTATGCTTATTAATATAGCTGCAAGTAAAAAGAGGCAGTACTCTAATTACAGATTTTTATACTGTATGTTGGTACATATTTGTACTAAAGGCAGTAGAAATTAGTATATTAATATATTATATATGTACAGTGAGGACCAAGAAGCTTGCTCACTGTATAAGTAACATACACAAAAATAATATTGGAGGATCTGGTCTTCCATTAATGACCACACAATTTTGCCTAAATAGTTCTCAAACTAAGACATAAAAAGAAATTATTCACTAAATAATATAGAATTAAAGGGGAAAAAAATCCTAGATTATTGGAAGGATAGAGAGAAGCATTGAAGGAAATGCAACTAAACTATTTTGAAGTTAAATTAAGAGAATAGTTTTAAGGGTTGCTATAAGAAATTAATTAGATATTTGAAATATGTTTTCACCTTAAATGCCAAGGCTAAAATTGGAAGGCATGAAAATAGACATAGTGGTATTGTTGATACTGTGGGTTACTAAGCAGAAAAAGAAAAAAGAAACAAACCTTAAAGGAATTCAATGATTTCAACTTAAAATTTGTGAAAATTTCTCCAAAACCTATTAAAAGAATATTTTAAATCCTGTTATTAAAAGAGATTTTTAGCATGTACTCTCTATTAGCATAGTCCCCATTTTATCTGTACTGAATTCTCCATTCTTCTTCAAGACCTGCACAAAGAATTAAGGAAAAACATTTCCTTAAATGTTTATGATTATCACAGTCAGTGGTCTCTTTAACTCAACAGTAAGCCCAAGAAATGCAAATTGGGACTGTCACCAGTGTGCTGGTTTTGCATAGAATTTAAAAGCATAGGCTTGATTACCTTTGAAAAAAAACCTCACTGCCCAAATAGTCACACCTCTCATCACTATTCTGTCTACTTTATGTCTCTTATGTGGAGCTCCACACTAGTTTATAAGGGCTCTTTGTCTGTTTTTCACATACAGACAATTTAAGAGACATTTTTAAAATGCCTGAAAGATGCCCAGGTTTTCCTGTACTTACTTTGGTTTGGTTTGGTTTAGTTTTTGAACTGAAATACTGAAGGCAAAAAGTGTGTGTTTGGCATTGCTCTGTAGCAAAGTTAAAACCAGTTAATACCCTCAACCATGCCTCTCCATAGTACCCTTCAGCATATCAGATCTAGGTTTCACATCATAACAAATCTTTGTTCTTCCTGAAAATTAAATGTAAGCATGGAAAAAGCATCACAGTAAAACAAACCTAAGCATTTGTAAGTAGGAAAAGAAACAATTGCGAAAAACCAGATACATAATCAAAAAAACCACTCAACTTTTGCATAGTGTGTGAAACAAGTGAGAGTAGGCAAACAAGCTTAAAGGTGCTATGTCCTGATTTTTATGTCCATTTAAAATATATTCTGCTTGAACATCAGAAGTCAGAAATGTGCTGTATCTATTTCATGATTTTTGGATACTGCTGTGATTGATACTGCTGACACAGCCTAAAAAAGGCTCATTTTTCATTTTTTGGTATTTACCACCAGCAATTGACAGCACTTTGAGCCCGTTCCAAAATCGGTCAGAGCCATGAATAATCCATCTCCTTTCTCAGTTAACAGCTTATTCCCTTTCTCCTTTCTTCCACCAATTCATATGCAAGCCAGAGTAGTGGGGTAGCTTCAGAAGCAGCAGTAACAGCACCAAGAGGTGGTCCATTTGAGGTCTAGTTATCTCCAAATAGTACTTGGAAAGAGCATCTTCTAAGCCCACTCTCCAGTTTGTAAGGTCCCAAAGCGTCTCTAAACATCAGAGCTGGAAGCAGACAAAATGTAAGAAAGTATTCAGCTTCTATCCAAGCTGTTAATGGAAGCTGAAGAAAAGCCAAAGGGCAAAGAGAAGAAAAAACATAAGGTTCTCTCAGCAGAGCAACCTGGCCAAGGAAAGCAGAGAGAAGAAATGCTCCTTGATAACCCTAGGAAAAGCTGTGAGCAGAACTTCAGATATCTGATCTGGCAAGTTTTGGTTTTTTTAATAGCTGAAGACTTGGGGATGCTTTTCAACAATTTATTTGAAATCCTAGCCTACAGCATTTGTAGCAACAGAAATCCTGTTCCTGGGTTGGGAGCTTTTATTTAAGATCCTTTGGAATGCACTATTACCATCTGTTTTCTGTTGTTAACAGATCTACCAAGTTCTGTGTGGCTCCACATGAGACACTTTCTCAAACTCATTGAGGCATGTTGCAGATCCATGCGTGCCAAGTGTTAGCCTTTAATTAACTCAACCTGTGAGTGCAGAGCATGCCCATATGTGTGGAACAGGAAAGCTGGTAGCTGCCTTCCTTGGAGAAATGGGCAGACATATGGGGAGTAGACCAGTAGGTGGTTGGTAGCATGAGTTGCTACAGGTGTGGGATGTATCTGGATGTGGGAGGGAATCTTTGCTAGGCTTGCTTGGTAGCTGTAGGATGAAGATAATTTGGAGTAACTGAATGCTCTGGGAACTGGAAAAATCTCCTGGAGGGACTGAGTGCTGCATTTGTTTGGCTTCTGGAGAACTTGGAGGTGGTGAGAGGAAGTGTTAGTTTTGCAGCTCATGTAACGTCACAACCACTCCCACAGAGACTGCTCTTGCTTCATGCTGCCCCTTCACAGCTGGGAACCACAAGAAAAACATCATTTTTGAGAAAAGCAGCAGTAGAAAGCAATTCTGCAGCTCAGCACATGAGTTCAGATGTATGGCAGGCCGTGTCTGTCACTTGAATATCACAGCAGGAACAGAGCATTCCTGCCAGTTCCACTGCTGCAAAAAGCAAAGAGATTGGGAGTCTTGTTGGCACCGGTTCCTCTCTACAGTCATGAGAGGTTGCTTTTCTTGCTGCACAGAGACACGTGCATGAGGTGCCAGATCAATTTTTTTTGGCCCTTTTCCTAAAGATTTATAAAACATATTTGAATGTTAGGTTTTATTTTGCTTCAGAAAAAGAGTAGTCACTTTTCAGTTTGAAACCAGGACACAAATTTCCCTATTTTGTGCCAGTTTTTGTTTCTGGACAAATCAGGATCATAGTTTGATACATTAAACAATTTTTTCCTTTTTTTTCCCCATACTTGAGGGCTCAAAACCAGAGTGAAAAACTTGACAGACAATTCTTTGCACCCACTTAGATCCATCAAGAGTCTTCTTAACTTGCACAGTTTGCAAGTTTAAGTCCAGCCTTTGCATTTTTGGCTGGAATAAGATGGCAAGTAGTATTGAATGGCATTGACACTGTGTGTCTTTAACCCTAAATCTCTGGCATAGAAAGAGCTCTAAACAGTGCAAATCCCTCCAGGGTTCCTCCAGTGCTACAGGGGCTATCCAGCCAGAAGCTTTCCTCCACCAAGATCCCTATGCAGTGCTGGAAGGACTTTAAGAGAATTATTCCAGAGCCCTGAAATATGACCTAAAATGGCACTGGTGGATCTACAGATATACTATCTTTAAAATAACAGTGATGTTTTGTTTACATGTATTTGTCTTTTGGATAGGCTAATATGGAAGTTTCTGTGCATTTTGGAAAGATAATGCAATTAGCTTCAGTAACCCCTCTCTTTTATCCTCCAATCCCCCAGCAGCAATGCCTTTATTAAACAGGGGAGAAAAAGAGTAATTTTTATTTATATACTGGAGACACTTTTACTGACTGGGAAAATTTTCAGACTTGCAATTTAAACCAGTCACTGATATTTGAACAAAGTGAGACTGTAGTCAGTACTGCTGCGAGTACTTACTATAATACTACAGTCTTGATTTCTGATTTCTCTCTCATTCTGAGTAGAAATGTTCTTATAGAAATGTATTTCCTAGAACTTTAAATACGTAATGCAGCCATTGTTGCTCATCATGAATTATTGTGCTATAACTGTTTTTTTGTCCTGGCACTTGGGTGACGCAGTGTAAAAGTTAGCAAGTGAGTTAAGGTCTCATACTGTTTTTCAGGTCTCAACTGGCTTGTTGTATTCTGATTTTGGATCAGTCTATTACTTCACTCACTTCAGGAAATGTCTATTTAAATCTTCTTTTCCGGCAGAATAAGTGGCTATATTACATAATATTCCATTACGTTTTCTGTTGTGCCAATTTAGACATGATTTATCTGTAGGCGATATGTCCAGATGGGATGGCTCAGCCCTACAGATCAGGTGTAAAATGTAAAAACATAAGTTAAAAAAACAAACAAAAAAAAATCCTCAACCAGTTCTTCAGAAATGGTAAGATTTGACTGAAATTAGGGGAAAAAATCCAACAAAAATCAAATAGCTTATCAATTTGTAATCCTTTTTATGGTGAGGAAATGCTTTTCATTTGGAAGGTCTAACCAAGTTCCTCAAGCAAGAAAAGAATTTAACTGGACGAGTTCTGTTAATGCAGGCAATAATTGAATTTTCTCAGTTTCCCAAATTCTGTGCAAATAATTTTCTGTTGTCCTCACCTTCTGCAGTTAAGGGTTAAAAGGGTTAAAAACCCTCACAGGTGTTTGCATCTGCTTTCCCAGCATTTGCCAAGAGTTCTCTCACTCTTTCTTCTCACAGACCTGATGCTACAGAGGTGGACTGTATGGGAATGTCATTCACAGGAGATGGTCAGCTCTGCCTTCACCTCCACTGCTCAGGTATTTCCGTATTCTTGAAAGGTTGACATGTACTGCTCTCTACAGTAAAGTGCTCTAGGAAGAAAAAAGGTTTAGAAGACAATTTTTCAGATTTGGTTCTCTTTCTGTAAATACAACAAAATTCTGTGGGGGAATCTAAAGAATTTGACGGAAATTTCTGAAAATTTTAAGGCAAGAAGTGTCAGCAGTTTCACTTCAAAGCTTTTCAAAAATCCTTCAAATTGAACTACTTCCTCCTGGCTTGGTGAAATGACCAAAGTGCTTTAATGTTAATTTAACTTTAATGTTCATCTCTATCTTCCCTGGGGGAATGTTACCTTTGAGGAGGAAGAGGATTACTGGATGAAAATAGAGAGAGATTCCCAATGTGTTGGACATTGCAGCCAGACAACAGTGCTCACTATGCACCAAAAATCCCACCAGCCCTGTGATGCTCTAAAACTGTTGTAGCCTAACCCCAAGAAAAGACAAGAAGGTAGAAGTACAGGACTCACAAGGCACCACAGAAAGCACCCTGGTTAGAATCAAATCAAGCTGAAATGAAGTATTTTGCGGTGAGATTTTTGATGGAAAATCAGGACTTCAAAAATTTACCAGGATGAAGCACATTTGCATGAGTAAAACATTTAATCAGAAAATCTGAGCTGGCTCTGATCATATCTACTACATATATTTTCTTTGCTTTCTTCAAACACAAACTCTTTATAAGGAGATGGACTGCTCAGTATGCATAGGAATTTTGGAGGACAACTGGAAGACCAGTGACAACATTTGTGCAATTAGTAATGGCTAAAATTCTTCAAAAAATAGTGATTAAACATTCAGCCCTTAAGTCTATAATTAGTTTTTTGTTTATTCTGTATTTAGGCACATTAGTGCAGAATCCAATTTTCTGTATATGCTGGATGAACATTAAGTTGCTTTTACTAAGGCCCCAGGCGTGGGTTTCATTAAAATGCTATTTATAAATTTTTTTCTTTTCAGTAGGTCAGAAAGAGTCCCTGCTTAAAAGACACTTTCTTTTATCATCACTGGGAGTAATTGCTTACTAAAATCCATTCCAGATGAAATCACATTTCCATAATGGATAAAGTAATTAGACATAACACAATATAAAATTTATAAAACACAATATAAGTGCTACTTGCTTCATTGTTGCAACTCTTCCTGAAAATTGAATATAAATAAGACACATTTTTCCTAAATTGCTGGCTTTAAAAATCTGTATTTTATTTTAATGAAGAAAACAGATTTTTTTTAGTACAGTTAATATTTGATAGCCTTGGTGGTCAAACATAGCTGCTTGAGAATTACCTGTATGTTATCAAGAGATGTGCTAAACAGTAGAATTACCATAATTTCAGAAGCACAAATATTTGTATTGTCTAGGAGTTCAAGTGTCATGGTAGACTGTTTGGATTCAAAACTAGCACAACCACAGCTATTTGTATGAAAACTAGAGAGAAAGAAAGAGTTTGTAAATTTGCCACATTTTATAGTTTTTTTTAAGAGAAGGCTTCTCAATATAGCAAAAGAAATTGTATCCAATTTCCTTCAATATAAGTGGACTGAGATAAAACAGCTTTAGAAATAATAACGAAATGTATCAGATGTAGAATTTAAGACTCTCGCAGGCCTTCTTTCATGTCTAACTGAGCCTATATTTATCATGTCTGCTCTTTTCCAAGTAAAAAATACATCAGATTTTCACTGTATTTTTTTTCATTCAGCTCTAAGGGAAGCAAATGAAGATGTGGTTCTGTGCAGAGCCTCTCTCCAGGGCCAGGTCGTTAATATTCACAAGAAGAGAATTAGTCTTTAGAAAGAGTTTGTTTCTTCTGACAAGGCAAGCTGATAAGAAACATTCCAGTAAGGGAAAGACAAAAATAAATGAAGGAGAAAAGATTAGATGGTGACATTTCATCCTTGAAAGCAGCATATTTTTACAGGGTAGCTATTATCATTAAGTTACACCCAAATAGGAATGGCTATTAACTAAAGCACTGAAAGTTTAATTAAAGGGTATGGAGAGTTTAATTTAGCAAAAGTAGTATGCAGTTCTTCTCAAGCCAAAGGAGCCATGATCTGAGAGGGATATGATGGGAGAGAGGGAGGGAGAGCTGTGCAGAAGCACCTCTTGTCTCCTGCACTGTAAAAATGACAGTGCATTAGCTTCTAAAACAGGGCCTTGCAATGACAGAAATAGAAATAAAAAGCAGAAGACAGAATAAGCTGAGCTTTTACTGAGCAGGAATGAGGGCTTCAGTTGCAGCTGGTTTGAATGCTAGAATACTGGCTGGGAAAGAGGAGACACTGGCATTTCAGCAGACCAGAGCTTTCCAAGACATGTCTGTTTACTACATCACTTGTGCTGCCAGTAAAATACTCAGATGCTGACAGGAACTAATGTTTCCTGAGCAAATACACACTGTTGACACAGTGAACGCATCATGGACTAGCGAGAGTCATAAACACACTGGCAGTCATAAGCTTCTTTATTACAACATATGTGTATTTATGCCTCCAAAACAAACACCTATTAATATTTCCTTTTGTTGTGGGTTTCCTTTTTTTTCCCCCACTGTCAACAATGCATATTAACAATGTATATATTAACAATGTCAACATATTTCACTGTCAACAGTCACCCCAAGACAGCGATAAAATGCAAATTTCATTTAGATTAATATCCAGGTAACACCTGGTCTGTAAATATTGGTTTACACTTCATATGTAGTTTTAGTAACGTGAAAAATCACATAATCAGAACAGACAAAGTAGTTTTCAGACAGAGTTTTCCTCTTCCTGGAAAAAAAGGAGAGACATTTCAAAGAAAATAATACACAAGGATTGTTGGCTCTTGGGTATTCTGCTCCATGTGGTGTAAGCTTGAAAAATGGAAGTATTATAATTAATTTTTCATACACATTTGTGTATTGACACTTCCTTGCTTCATCACTGAGATGAAGGATTTTAAATGTTTTCATGTGTTAATTGCCAACTTTATAACATCTGGTATTTGTCTTAATGCCTGGGTTATGTGGTTGCCTGAGAATATCAGCTTTTGCAGGTGGAGGTGAATCTTTAAATTGGAATTCCACAGATTTTGGAGGATGAGCCTGTATATAAAATCTTTGAAAAAAAATATTATCAGGTAAACACAAAAGATTTTCTTATTGTTGTTGTTACAAAGATATAGTTTCAAGTGTATTCTAGAAAAAAAAAATTAATTCAAATTCTTAAATTTCTGGAAATACCGTGGACATGGGTGCTCCACACTGAGAGAAAAGAACAAGCTAAACATTATTTTTGAGCTAAGCTTTCTCCAGGCCACTCCCAGAGCAGGATTTGTTCAAAGGTGACTAAGAGAAAATGGAAAACTTGACTGTTGAAATTTTTTATCTTCTCTCTGTAGTATAAATAGAAGTAGTCACTTTGCAACACCAGCTAAGAAACATTTAGATTAATCATTCTGTGAAAGATGTTCTATGAAAATTGATAGCAACAGTGATATTCTATCAACTCAAAGGTTTATTTGTGTACCACAGGGATGGCACAATCTTTCAGCTGATTTTATTTTTGATGTATTCAATTCTTACAAAGGAAGAAGTTATATAAAGAGAACAATACCTATCTAGCTGTGCGCCCTGACCCTAGCCATTCCTTGGAATTTTTGTTGCTTCCAGTGGTGAGTCATTTCCTGAAGACCTATGTGTGGCTGGTAAGTCACATTGTTGTACATTCCTTCAGTCCAGGATCGTTGGGCCACCTTTTTCATTTATTCCAGCTACTGTTACCTCACAAGTGCTGGAAATGGAAAAATTGCTCTCTGCAACTTTTTCTATGACAAAGCATCTTTCATGACCTGAGGATAACTTTTCAAGCAGCTCTTGTTTTGGCAACTAATGTGCTGAGTGACATTAGCTGTGACTCACAGGCTCAGCCAAAGAGTCACAAAGCAGTGCAGGTAATTGTGGGATCTGACCTGCAGCAGCACTATTGTATAATGTATGATTTGGAGGCAAGCCTAGTTTCCTTTTAAAGATGATCTGATAGATCAAAGTAAAAGATCTAAACGGAGTTCACAAAGTCTGTGAGTATTTATATATCCACACAGAAGTAGAGACATCCAGTGTCTTGGTCACCTCAAACAATATGCAGAACCCAAGTAGGGGCTTCAGAACTGTTGTCGCGCTTGACTTGTCTAACTGTGGTATTCTTCTGGGCTAAATTCTAACTCTTAATGAAGCTAACAGGATTTTACCACTCACTTTAAGGGAATAATGATCTAAATATCTGAAAAGATTATTCACATTTCTTCACTTATTTATTTTTAAGAAATCTTACATGCTTTCCCCATGATCTAATTCCAACAGGTTTAACCAATTTCGAAGCTGTTCGATGGTGAGTTACATTCTGCTGTTCCAGGTATTATATTATGGTTTCCTGCATATGTTTAAACCAGAGTAGTGTGAATCACAGCCTGGAGTGGATGTATATTTTGATTTGGGAAGCAACAGAAAAGAAAGAAAATTAAAAACAGATCAACAAGGAAAACCATGAAATAATTTTAGTCTAATTTTTTTCACTTCATTTGGAGAACATACAGAGCATTTCAAACACTTTAAAAAAGAAAACAAAACTGACAAACAGCAAATACTACATTTGTTGAGATAAAATTATAAAACTGCATCTAGCATTTAAAAGAAGTGTAACATGCTGACAACAACAACATGAGGTTTTCTCCACTTCTCCCCCTGAAACAAGTTATTTTTCGCTTCCATTTTATCATTTCTGTGTAGCGACTGTCCATATCTTGCACCAGACACAGGAATTCTGCCACCTCTTTCACCTTGGTTGGGTTTCAGCTGCAGGAGCTGAAGATTGGCTCTGGCAAAGTGCTGCTGTGACACCCCAGATCCCAATGCTGTGCAAGGGGCACACAAGAAGGAGCTGTAAGATTTTCTGGGGTCTCCATCCATTAGCTTGGGAGCTGCAGTTAAGCTCAGGCTCTGAGCTATGTTGCAGCTGCACCTATATACCTTGCTATCCCTGCCTTGGTGACATGACTTCCTGGCTTGACTTGGCCCTGCCTACCACCTTGTATTGCAGTCACAGGTCTGTCGGCTGAACCTTGTCACCGCTCTTGCTCGTGCTTTTCAGTTTTGGTTGGTGTGGGACACACTCCTGTAAGTGAGGGGACTGCCTCTGTCTGCCTTGCTGCTTGTCACCCTCAGCTCATGGCTTGCCTTCCCCTGTGGAACAGCCCCACTCTTGCACCTCCTCAAAGTGGGGTTTGTTTGAAAAGTCAGGACTGGGGTTTACATTGGGATTAATATATTTGTGCATTAGTCTCCGTTTCTTGGTGTTGGAAGATGAACGTCAGTGAATGCAGTCTAGATCTTCCTCATGAGGGGAAGAGGAGGGGCAGGCACTGATCTCTTCTCTGTGGTGACCAGTGACAGGTCCCAAAGGAATGGCCTGAAGTTGTGTCAGGGGAGATTTAGGTTGGACATTAGAGAAAGGCGCTTCACCCAGAGGTGGTTGGGCACTGGAACAGGGTCCCCACGGAAGTGGTCACAGTACCAGCCTGACAGAGTTCAAGAATTGTTTGGAAAATACTCTTGGGCGCATGGCATGGTTCTTGGGGATGGTGTTGTGCAGGGCCAGGAGTTAGACTTGATGATCCTTGTGGATCTCTTCCAACTCAGCTTATTCCATGATTCCATGATTCTGTAAAATCAATTCTGCTCCTCATCTCAAAATAATAAAGTAGAAACAGTAAAAGATTATACAGGTGATCGAAGGTGTGGAGTAGTCTCTTTACAAGGAACAACTGAAAATCCTGGAAAGGATCCTTTATCTTGGAAAGGAAATGATATGAAATAAGACTTCAAGTAATGAATGACCTAGAGACCTTCGAATAAATGTAGTGTTGATGGATTTAAAAGACATAGAAGGACATGGCTCATGACACATCATGTCACTGGGTTGTGGAAATACTTGACAATAGGCTGTGGAGTCTGCAAGCTTATTCAAAAGAAAACAGAGTACAAAAAAAAGAGCTGGAAAAAACTCTACCAACACTTACTTACTTACTTCCAAGATACTTTTTTCAATGATAAAAATCTCTGAGCTACAAATCACCAGATGTTTGAAGCATCCTTATAAGCTTCTGTTCTCATACACTTTCCTAGGCATCCGCTGAGGCACCGCCAGACAGGATGCTGGGCTAGACGGATGTCTGCTCTGATCCGATACAATTGTTCTAATGTTCTTAGCACCCCCGGTTGACACTAAGGAGTCATTTGTGCTGTCAGGATTTGCCTGTGAAACATGGACTTACTGTTTTGAATCTCTGGGGGGAAAATAGGAAGTGTCATTTCCCATAAAGAATTCTGCCCAGCTTCTTTCAGTTCTGCAGTACCTGGAGGCTGAATGCAGAGGACTCTTTTCTAAACTCTTACCTACCAACTTGGGGAGTTAATATAAGTTTTAAGATGGGTATTTTCATCACTTCAATTTTGGAAAATTATTCATATTTTAGAGTCAATTATATATGTCTGAAGACATTTACAAAATTTCCCATCAATGACCTCAAATCTGTCCAGGGTGCATGCTATTTGGAGTATCTGAGGTCTGGAAAAGGATATCAGCACAAATTTTGTACTGAGAGGTAGCACTTGCTCTTGGCCCCTTCCCTGGAGTTCCAGTACTTCAATGGGTAGACTGGACACAGGATGAGGGCTGAGCTGGTCCAGCATACTTGTCCCATGATTCTTTCAACTGTCCCTGCACACACAGGAAACAGAAGAGAGAGTGCCTGTAGAGAGGTGAGAATGAGAACCACCAGCTGTGTCATCATCACTCCATTTTCTGTTCTTTGAGTGGAGTGGAATGCAAACTCCCAGCTTCTTTCTTTTTCAGATGAGCCATCCCTCCCTGTGGGAGATGACATGAGCATGTATAAGGTTGGGGGAAGCTCATTTGAAGAGATTATTAGAGACCAGATGCCAGAAAAGTATTTTGGGGGGGGGGGGGGGGGGGGGTGGAATTATAAAAAGAGAGCTAGCTATCCAGGCCACCATGACAAATATAATGTACAGAAAAAGGCAGAGAAGAGGGAGAAGGCAAAAGAGCAGTTTGGATTAATTTAAATGAGATTTTTAGAATGTTTAAACCAGTTCTTGCAACAAGATGGTACCTACAACAGTACTCAAATCCAGAACATTTCCATATTCAACATACAACTTTCCTGTAAATTTTCTCTATTTTCACTCTGTAGCCCTATGAGGTCAGGTTTTCTCATTACAATGTTTTTAATCGCCCTGAGGCTTCCACATTATGCCCTTTGCCTTTACACCATTTCTAAAAAAGAGCACAAACTGTCTCTAAAACGAGAATTTTAAGTTGCAGTGAGAAGTTATATGAAAATATATCACTTAGCCCTCAAAAAAACTGAGGAGAACCCAAAAAAGTGGTCCTTATCATGATGTTAGGATATGCTTAGGAGATGATTATTGATAAAAAACCAGCTTTACTACTTTGCACAGAGTGCCCAGATCAGAATGGTTTAAATACATTGGTTTCTGGGTGTTCAAAGCATAAGAGCTCGATTAGCTGTACTTCCCATTCACAAGTGGAGATTGCCTACCTGAACATGTAAGCAACAGGTAACCTGAACTTGGTCTTATAGCTCAGAGACTTGTTTTCCTTTCTACAAAGACAAAAAGAAAGATAACACCTATCCTTAGGTAGTAAACACCCCCCCCCCACCCCCCCCGTTTAATTAAAAAACCTCAAGCTGATATTAATTCTGTAGTCCAGTTCCACTGGGTATATTTGCAGCTGGAAATTTCATCAGCCAGATTGTCTGCCATCTCCATGCTATGTAGTGATGTCACGTTAGTCATTCTGGTTAAAAAGAAATGGACAATAAAAGCACCTTACAAGCAGAAAAGTATAAAAAACCTTACTAGATACTGTGGCAAGGAGACCTTTTTAAAAGAGCTGCATGAATCTCCATTGAGTAAACAACAGTAGGAAAAACTACGTAAGAAAAAGATGCAAGTAAAAGAACTTGTGACGATGAAAAATACGGGGAAGAGAGAAAAGAAGCCTTAAACAGCCAAATGCTGAGAAAACATATGTGAAAGCATCAATCTTGAAACTCAGTGGGGCACAGCATAGCAATTCTACCATGTTTCAGAGTGTCAGTTTAATACCTGAAAATTAAGTATAAGCTGAGCATGAGTCAGTTCAGTACAGCTGCCTCATCCAAATGGTGCATCTCAGTCCTCAGAGAAAGACTAGGCAGGAAATTGTTCATTTTAGAAGCCACTAAAGAGACACATGGGGAGGAAAGCAGCTTTCAGAAAGCCCAGGCTTACATGTTGGTTTAGACCCTGAATCCCAGTGTGGGAGCAGTGTGCCTGGCTCAGGCCTGACTCCAGGCCAGGCGATGTGCGTCAGTGGCACTGCGGCGCGTGCGGCTGCCGGCAGCCACACTGCCAACGTGCTGGGACACGGAACCACCTTCTGTAGGGAACTGAGCCTCATTAGGCATCCTTGATTGCTTTATCCTCCTAACTGTAGTGCTCAGTTTACCAAGGGTTTGCGTTGAGAGCAAGTCTCAGCTGATACACTCTTTCAAGTTCAAACTTGAATGTAGAAGGCAATTCTGTGAAAGGCTGTGGCTTTCCCAGCACTCAGTGGAGGGTTCATGCTGGAGCATGGAATGTGTGAGGAGAAAGAAGCAGCAAAGAGGAGCTGTTATGGGCTGACCACAGCTCCCCATTCCTCATCCCCTGCACCACTTGGAGAGGAGAAAGTAGAGGAGTTGTGAGTGAAGGGCTGAAGCTGACCCTGGGAAGAAAGAAAAGGGTAGGGGGAAGGTATTTTTGTCTTTGCTTCTCACCATCCTGCTCTATTTTTAACTGGCAATAAAGTACATTTAGTTTTGTCCCAAGCCTAGTCAGTTTTGCCAGTGACAGAAATTGGTCTTTATCTCAACCCGTGAACTTTTCCCTCTTATTTTTTCCCGTGTGCTGTTCAAGAGGTGGAGTGAGAGAGTGACTGAGTAGAGTCTGGCAGCCAGCCAAGGTCAACGCACCTCAGTAATAATAAATTAAACCCATGTTTAGCATGTCTGGGTTTATCACATCTGTCTCAGATTCTAAGCATAACTCAGAATCTGTTGAAGGGAAGCACAAGGAAGCTCATTTTTCATCGGACTCTTTCTCATTGCTGCTCTGTCACCTAAGAGGTAGTAGAACAGTGGTTAGAAGACTGTTTGCCAAGAGTTTCACTGGGGTAGTGAAAGCTGCTTTGCTCACAGAAGACAGGGTTTAACCTTAGTAGGGTGCATGACTTAGTGTCACATGGCACACAGATGTGGTGCTCCCTGGCAGAACTCTAAATGTGGATTACCGGGCAGAAGTGTTGTGATACTTACAATGCTTCAGCCAAGTTTTCATTTCACTTCTAAGCTTATTCATGGGAAGGCAAAGTTAGTGCACCCCTACCTGCAATCAGAACAGGAAACAGTTTTCTGAGTAAACATATGTTAATTTAAATAAGCTGTTCATGGTTTCCTTTTCTTTTGCAATCTTGTTGATCACTCACTGGCTGAATGAGTCATGAAAGCCAGTTAGAATCAAGAGTTAATGTCAAAATGCTTTAGAATTTCCACATCTCATGCATTTGCAAAGGAAATGATACATTTCCAGTCCCTTTTTCTCAAGTTACTCAAAATCTTTCTTAACTGTACTGTATGAGATCAGATTGCTCATTGGCATGGGTCTGACATGCAAGAGAACAGGCTGATGGCTGATACAGAGGAAATAAATCTTAAGGAGTAGCTCACTTGGATTTTTTTTTTTAAGTTTAATTTGCCAGAGATGACAGAGAAATTATTTCTGCTCAGGAAACAATCAGACAATGAGGAAAGGCCTGAGGCTTTTAAACACAGCACCTCTACTTCCCTCAACAGTATTGATAGCAGTGGTAAATTTCTGGCAAATTACCTCTTGCAGGAATGCCATTTACTTGCTTTACAAAGGAACATCTCTGAGTCTGGAGGTGGTTTATTTTATTTCTGAGGCAGTTTTAAATAATTAATAGAGAACTGGAACTTCTATGGGCATCAGGTTCTGTTTCCAGCACTGACTCCTGCTCCTGACCAAGAACCCACATCTTCCCTGCAAAAGCATCAGCAGCATCCTGCTGAGGTCCCACTGGCAAGCTAGGAAGTGTCTTTGCAAGAATTCTTGCAAGCAGTCCTGAGCTTGCCCTGTGGGCTATTAAAAAGCGCCCTGTTTTGGTATAGCTCTGAGCTGGGGTACTAAATCAGGCACAAGCAATCCTGTGTAGGACTGTGTATCATCCATACATGAGCTGCTTCAAGAGGAGATGTGTTTTATGCCCTGCTCATAAAGACTATCCTCAAGTATCTGTCTGAGGGACTTGGAAAAATGCACCTCTTTTGAAATTCAGAGGGGAAAAAAAGGAAAGGGAAAGAAAAGGGAAAGGGAAATTGGATTTCTACAAGGTATTACTTTAGGATTTTGCCATCAAATACACTAACATTGTAAAAATTTTAGAAAATCTCTACAAATAATAGAAAAAGGCATAATTTTGTTTCCTTTATGAACCAGGATTAGTTTATTGTAAAGTTTAAATGCATGTCAGATGTGGAAACACATTTCCCCAAACTTAGGTCATAAAACATCCTCCATTTTATAATATATTTTCTTTATTTTCTTGAACAGCTTGAAAAGTTGACATTTCAGTCAATTTTGGCTTTCAATACTTCTGTCAGGGAAAGAAGAGCGGTTTGAAATAAAAGACATAAGATGAAAGAAGTGAATCAGGAGTGAGGTTCTTTAGATAAATGACCTTTCAACTTATGACTGACATGATTATAATTTAATTGGAAAAAAAGGGTAGAATATTAATATTTAATCAATAAAGCTCCAGTGGAAACCAGAGCCTGAAACAGAGACAGGCAGAGCTTTGTGATGATACTGGTTTTTCTCCTATTAATTAGAACTCTACTCCATGCTCTTTAGTTGTGTTTGTACTGACTCCTATGGTAATTGTAGTTTGGCTTTTTCTATGGAAATTTAATTTACATTTGGTAATGTTTTATGCTTAAGCCATTCACCTCTTGTAGATCCCAGCCCATATGTTTTGAATTTGATTAATCTATAACTGGGTGTCATAAGTCTGTTGGAGTGGCCATAACTGGAGTTATATCCCTGTATTCTTGATTACACTACCAAAGTTTTCTTGATAAAATTAATAATTCAGCAAAAGTTTCTTTAAAACAGTGGAAGAAGAAAGGGATTGATTTGGAAGATGGAGAACCCTTATGTAGGTAACATTCTTATCTATTCTGTTATAGTAAACTAATCTTTAACTCAACATAAAGCTTCATGCTAGTCCACTATCAACAAAAATTAAAATGTTTCTGGAATTGTCTCACCAACCAGTGGCAAAACAACTGGTATTGTTGTGTAGAGTCCTTTTTCATGTAAATCAGCCAGCCATTTCAACAATTGAAAATTAAACACAGCACAACAAGGAACATACGTTAGCACTACAAGTGGCTTCAAAATTTGTTTTCATTTCAGAACAGATATGTTAGGCTTCAGAAAACTGACATCTTCCTCCTTGCTGATTCACCTACACAACAACCATCTTTCAAGGTATTGGGCTGCTTCTGTTCTCTTCTGTCATGAGTATCTGTCAGCTGCTTGTCCCTTGTAATGTTTGATCAGCTAAATGTGAAGCCTTCTGACTGCTTTCCTAGGATTTTTGTATAGCAATGTGCTGCTCCAGAAATCTCACACATGGGATGGAATTGCTCTACGGCAACATAGGCTGGGCACCAGCTGGATGGAAAGAATGTGTACAACAAAGACTTTAAGTAAACATGGGTGAGCTGTCTGCCTCTGCAGGGAATGGCCAACAGCTGTGGTAGCAAGAGCGTAGCCAGCAAGTCAAAGGAGGTTTAGAACTCCCCTCTGTTTAGCACTAGGGTTTCACAGCTGGACTGGTACGCCTGCCTGTGGGCTTCCCAGCATAAGAAATACACCTCTGTCCTGGTGCAAGTCCAGTGGAAGGCTATCAGGAAACAGAGGACTGCAGCACATGGTGTATGAGGAGAAACAATGCAGCAATTTAGGGTTATGAAGTGGGCAGGGTACTGTATTAAAATCAAAATAACAGCCCATGATGGAAAGCAGCATTTTCAAAGGAGATCCTTTCATCTTTAGCATGGTAAGAAAAGCTTTATTTTATGGCATCTAAGAATGTTCATCCAAATTATGGAGTTTTTACTGTTATTTCCCTCAAATCTCAAATATCAGTATAAGCACAGATTTTAAACAAAGTTGGCTGTGGAGCTATTTCAGAACTGTCTGGATGCAATGCTGTGCCATGTGCTCTAGGATGACCCTCATCTGGTGGTCCCTTTCAGTCTTACCCATTCAGTGATTCCGTGTTTCTGTGACAGGTTTTGAATAAGACCTGCTTATGAAAACACTGAGAACCCAGAACTTCGGTGCCTTTAAGTACACGGAGATGGAGGTAAACAAAAAACCCCCAAAAACCCAAAAAACCCAAACACCAAAATGAGGGCTTTGAGTACACTATTGTATGGGCAACCTGTATTTAAAACATTGAGACAAGCTGCTGAGGGGATCACAGAATTCCAGATTAGTTCAATTCAACATTTAAATAATGTAATAATTACATAGGAGTGACCTGAAGCCATACATTTTTCTGGAGAAAGACAAAGCTTGTCTTGATGCTTGTAATTCATAGGAAGAAAGTACAAAAAAAGCAAAGATACAATCTGAATGTTCTGGAATTACATATCACACCATCTTGGGTGGAAGAGATGATTTGCATAAACCTGTTTCACAGGTTATGGTCAATTACAGTCTGCCATAGCCTTGGAAAAAAATGTTGCTGTGACACTGAGTGGAACATGTCAAAATATGATAACATTTACAGAAGGGAGGAGTCAAAATACATATGTTTCATGGTTGCATCAGTTAACAGTCTGTTTACTGACACAAAATTTGGAATCGAACAATAAGCAATATTGGATTATTGTTGCAGAAAACCCAGGAAATATTATAAGCAATATTGTTGTCATAAGCATTAGTTCATACATCATGGTTTAATTGCTTGCATAGTAAATGAATGTGGTCTGTACTATTTTTTTTAACTGTAATATAATTGCTATGACTTTTATTATTGATGTGCTGCAGCTCCAATGTTCTTATATTTAAAAGTGATAGTATTACTAGCACTGGTTTATTTGCATCCATGCCAGTAATATTTCATATATAGGTATGTTTTCAAATGTTTTTATTAATGGTCTGGAATGCCGGACTGGGAGACAGAGATGGCTAGGATGAAGGCTGAACCACTGCTGGCAGAACATGACTCAAAGCAGTCTAAGCCACAGTGGCATGATAAACATTCAGAGCACTTTGAAAAGGATCCAGAGACATATTACAAGGTAAAAAATTTATCTGGCTATAGTTATTCTAAGCAAATGGCCACTGAGGCAAAATTAGTGAAAGATTAGATAGTAAAGTGGTTAAGAAGTCCTCTGGAAAAATAAAAGTTGGAGGGAGACATTGACAACTTACTGCAAACTTTTTTTGTACATTTTCCTCAGAGACCTGAACATTTCAGAGTGAAAGCCAGACTGTGAAAAGATTAATGTGAAATGCAGGCTGCTTTTGCATGAATGAAGGGACACCAGCATTGGAAAGACAGGAAAACACAAGAAAAGGCAGATGAAAAGATGGAAATATTTTACTATGTCTCAGAATAAGAGGAACAAAAGCAAGATATATTTCTCTCAGAGCAGTTGTTTCAGCATTTGAAACATATAATAGAAAAATGCAGTCAGTAATGATCTTGTACACACTTTATCAGCTGCTGTTGCACATTTCACAAGGAAAATTCATCTCCTATGGGAGATGTAAGTTTTAGGTTATGACAACAGCATCATTTTATTTGCTGGCACTTGATCTGTGCATCTTTAACAAGAGGCGCCTGGCTGAGGAGACTGCTGGAGGGTGACCAGAGCTGGGAGTGCCTTGGTCTGCTTCCCAGGGATCCCAGAGCTGCCAGGGCTGGGAGAGAGGCAATGAGCAGCTGGGAATTTGTAACCCACACAAGCTGCACATTGGTAGAGCCTTACAGGTGTGTGGCAGGTTTAGTCAGAGCTGAAGGCTGCACACTTTTCATCAGCCTGCACCGCTTTCCACTTCTGTTCACCCTCACTTCACAACTCTCCTTTGGGGTAGGTAGTCAGCTTAAACACTCACTGCTTTTGCAGCTGGCCATACAGCACACAAACTGTGTCTGTGGGTGCCAGTGCCATCTATGAGAGTTTCCCACGGTTTTATCATTTTCCTGCAAAATGTTAGTAACACTTGGAAAATGGACAGCATATATTTCCAGAGCTTCTTGTGAAAACAAAGGGAGTCTGAATTATTCAACTGAGTGAGAACATCTGAGCCCATTGGATTATTGATTCTTTCTTAGTCTTGAATGCACCTTAGACATAACTGTGGAAAGCTTAGGGAAGGGTGTGATTCTGGCCAAAACAGCAGAAGGAAGTGAATGAAAATAACCATGGAAGTGAAATCCCAAGGAAGTCCCAAACCAGGCATCTCCTTCCTCATGATTTGCAGACAACATGATTTTGCTGTTCTGATTCACCAATAATTATAACACTTCTGCTTTCCAGAGTGTTGTTGTAGGAAAGGAAACATGTTCGCTTCTCCTTATGTTACTTGAGTTCTGCTCATTACAAATCGATTCTAGATAAGATAGGAAAAAAATACAAGAACTGAAGCTTTGGGAAAGAAGAAATGGCATTTTTCATATTATTTCCTCCACTTCATCTTACTGTTTGCTAACTGCATAATGGAGTCTGTTAAGAATCGGACAATATTATCTATATACAGAAGTCTTTATACTATGATTTACATGATGCAAAATATTTTCAGCTAGAAATAGCAGAAATTTTAAAAAATTTAATGTTTGAACATTCTTTGATAACTCAGCCATAAATTTACATCCCCAAATTTTGAGTAACAAAAGCAGAACTCTTAGTCAGTACACAGACTGCAGGCACTACTAGCTTTAACATATGAGTCAACGCTTAACTTGCATTAAGGCCTTTCACCAAAACGCATTCATTTACAAGTAAAAAGTATAAAATACCTTTTGGGAACGTTTAATATTCTGATCAAAATATTATATGGTGTTCTGTAAATTACAAGAAGTAGTGAATTTGACAGCTATTTTAGCATGTGACATAGGAAAAATGTTCCCCCCCCACCCCCGCTCCCAAGAAGAGGAAACAGAAAAAGAAAAATTTGCCAAATTTGTCAGTCATCCTAGTAGTCTTTGAAAGGTTTTAGGAGAACTTTCTTAATCTTTTCAGAAAATAAATATATGCTCTTCCTTTAAAACACTCCCACCAATGAAATATGAAACTCAAAGTCTATACATAAAAATCATTATTCTGCCTGCAATTAGTTGGCGAAAGTCCTTATTTTCTCTTTGAAAGTATTCCCATGTTCACTCAACTTCTATGTAATAGATAATGAATCAAAGAAATAAACTTCTGAAGTTTATAGAGAAAGATAAATATGACTTTCTTCCTCATACCTCATCAGGCTTCAAAGATTAAATAGACAAATGCAATGCATAGCGAGCACCTTTATTTTTTATGTGTGAGTTGCAGAGAGGAAAAAAATGGAAGGGAAGGAAGGGACCAAAATACAGAACTTCTTTTGTCTGAATTTAAAATTCTGCTAGAATAAGAGTAAAAGACAAAATTGTGGGTTTTTTCCTCTCTATTCCAAGCCCTTCTGAAATCTTGACTTCTATCTTTGACCTTTTTTTGTCTCCTTAAGCATACAACTCTACAAAAAATTTTTGTTTATCATATCTGAAAATATGGAACTACACCTGATGAAGTTGTGGCAAACAATATGTCCTTTTAGAAAGTTTTAAGGGAAAAGAAAGTTGATTTTGGACTGAGTCTTATGCAGAACACCTACCCAACCCTTTATTAGTATGCAGAACTTTATTGGTGGCTGAAACAAAAACTGATGGTGTCTAATAAGTGTAAATTCTTTTCTATTTTCAGAGAATAATTAAAGAAAAATAAGTGAAAAAGTGATGTTGTATAATAAAGCTAGGACACTAGGGAAAATCTAGATGCAGAATGAGCATCTTTGATTAAGAGTCTGTGATACACCACTCCCCAGAATGTACTGCAGTGACAGGTCCGTGCCCAGAAAGGAGACAGGTCTTCAGTTTGCCAGTAAAAACATCTTCTTAATTAAAGATTTTTCTCTGTATTTTCCTTATGCACTTTTTTTTTTTTTTTTTAATATTTGAGAAAAGATGTAGGATTGCTCTGTGCAGTATTTTGGTATTTAATATTTGTAGCATTTCTGCAATTTTTACTTCTGTTTGTATGCATGTTACAACTCAGTAAATTTTTTAAAGAGGCAAGTATTTTCCCAATTTCTTATTTATTCCTAACAGAATAAAGCAATATTTTTTCTAAAAATTAGGAAAATATATGTGCTACCTTTTGTTGTTGCTTCACAGTTCTCATAGATCTTTTTCATTCACTGTCATCAATAAATCTGCCTTTTCCAAATCCATGAAAATAACCCCTTCACACTGCTGCATATGTTTCACTAATTTATTAGCCTGTCCTTATTTGTTCAGCATTATCTCATTTGTTTGTCTTATAGGCTGTCAATTATTTAACTGTAGCCAGTCCAGTACATTGATTTAACTTCTTGAGTGTAAAGGCTTAAGATAATTTCTTTTCACAGTGAAACAAGGCTCTGCTGCTTCCAGTGTTTGCTGCCTGTTTCAACTGAGGCAGATGCTTGGAGCCTGTGAGTAATGCTTCCTTTCACTTGAATGCATTTAATTTAGTAGTCTTTCACAGTAGTTTAATTCATTCCAGCTAGTTAATGAACATTCATACCACCAGTATAGATATAGTTTTCCTCTAAAAATCAGTAAAACGAACATAAATAAATGGTTTCACCAACATTTCTGCTAAGAGTCTTCAATGGAATTTGAAAATTAGTTTGGGAGTGAGCACATGTTCAGAAACAATATAAAAAAGAAAGTACTTTATAGCAGAACATTTCAGTCAGCAGAATCTGAAACAAAAGAAGAAGGCTACAGACTAGAGGAAACTCTAATTAGTAAACTAATTTTTTTTCTAACATGTGCTGCTCAGTCTACATGTGACAATCTCACTTATGTTCTCTTCCAACACAATTTTGAAGTTTCATATCCATGGCATTTTTTAACTGAACATTGATGACTGGCATATTTTTTCTAGCAATATGGCACAGCTCAACTTAAAACTCAATTTACTGAAGTATGGGTTATGCAAAAAAAAAAGCCTTTTGGGAAATATGCTTTTTCAGCAGGGGTGGAGATCTGCGATCCCAAGGATGGGTGTTCTACCTCAAGGACATCTGTGACACAAGCTCCCCACTGGGCAAGCATAGCTTCTGCTGGAAAATGCCTGCTGAATTTCAGAAAGATGGACTTGGAAGTGTTCATATCTATATAATCACTAAGCCATTCTCTGAGAAAAACCTCACTATTAAACACCTAAAATTATTCTTCAGACAAATTACAGTAAGACAAACAAAGTTATTAATGATCTCCAGAGTGCTCTGATTTCTGCCTCCATAAAAGTAAACATCATAGCTCGAAACATCTCATGTTATTGGTGAAGTAAAGGGAGACAAAAAGAAAAGGAAGCTACTTAAAGTGAGATTATGTATGAGAATTTTTTTATTCTGTGGTTTCTACCTTTCACACCTCAGGGATTTCCAGACTGTCCTGTGCTGTGCTAGGGCTTTGCCCTGTTAAGATTTTTCTGATATGACTTCTATGTTTTATACAAGTGCTGTGGGGCAGGAATGGACAATCAAAAGAGGAAGGATGAATCTGGAGCAAGATACATGGCTCTGCTGTCATACTGCAGCTCATTAAATATCTTTCGGGGTTAAAAAATGGTCTTGGTAGAAACATCTAGCCAAGGTAACTTTGTGGTTCACTATCTGCAGCTAGCTGCAGTTAAAACCATCAGCAATGATATGTCTTAAAATTATGGTGCGATTAAAATAGAATAGAACAGGCTATTTCAGTTGGAGAGACCTGCAACAATCATCCAGTCCAACTCCCTGACCACATCAGGGCTTACCAAAGTTTTACAGCAGGTTGTTAAGGGCACAGTCCAAATGCCTGTTAAACACCGACAGGCTTTCGGTGTTGACCACCTCAGCAGGAAGCCTGTTCCAGTGTTTGACCACCCTCTCAGCAAAATGCTTCCTAATGCCATCTGACCCTCTCCTTGTGCAGCTCTGAACTATTGCCAGGAGTCCTATCACTGAGTCCCAGGCAGAAGAGCTCAGCACCTCCCTCTCCCCTTCCCTCTGCAGGGAGCTGTAGAGAGCAATGAAATCATTGCTCAGACTCCTTTTCTCCAAACTACACAAGCCCAAAGTCCTCAGCCGCTCCTCACAGGAGATTGCTTCCAGCCCGGTCACCAGCTTTATTATCCTCTTCTGGGAACATTCAAGGACCTTTACAGCCTTCTTAAATGGTGGGGCCCAGCCCTGCATCCAGCCCTTGGGCTGAGGCTGCACCAGCACTGAATACAGCAGGACAATCACCTCTCTTGGCTAGCTGGTGATGCCGTGTATGATGCTCCCCAGGACGGGGTTTGGGCTCTGGGCTGTCACTGAACACACTGCTGACTCACGCTGAGCTGCTGCTGCTGACCAGCACCCTCAGATCTCCCTCCCTATGGGGCTGCTCTTCAGCCTCTCCTCTCCCAATTTATAGTTGTGTCTGGTGTCACTCTGTCCCAGGTGCAGGATTCAGCATTTTGACTTGTTAAGTTTCATCCCATTTATCATAGCTCAGTGTCTCAATCTACCTAGATCCCTCTGCAAGGCATCTTGTCCCTTAAGACAACCAATGGCACATCCCAGTTTGGTCTCATCAGCAAACTTGCTAATGGTGCATTCAACTCCTGCACCCAGGTTGCTCATAAACATACTGGGCAGAACTGGCCCAAGAGTGGAACAGAGTGACAGACAGATGCAGCCCCATCCACTACAACTCTGTCAGCCTTGCCCTTCAACCAGTTCTTCATCCATGCACTGTGATCCTGCTCATCCCACTGCTGGATGACTTGCCCAGAAGGAAGCTGTGAGGGACAAAAAGCCTTATTAAAATCAGAAAATCTACATCCACTACCTTCACTTCACCCACTAAGACTTATCATAGAAGGATGTAAAATTAGTTACATGTTATTTTCCTGTTGTGAACCCGTGTTGACTTTTACTGCTGGTGGCTGGCTCAATACCACTTTTCTAAGCATTCTATACCATATGCTTTGCAGTTGATGATCTGGTGAACCTACACTTGCACTCAGAATTCCAAGGGTGATGTTTTTTCAAACTGGCAACAGGAGCAAGTTGGTAAGTTATTCAGGCTTTTTCCACCTCTTAGTTCATAACACTAAATTGTAGTTTTTAACATGCTTATCTCTGATTATTTAAAAAAAGGGGGGGGAGGAAGAGCATATGGCCCCTATTTTTGCAGTTAATTGAAATAAGAAACATGCATCAGGAAGCGTGTGGACATACTGGAATGAAAAAGAGACTCATAAGGACAAACAAAATGTCATACACACACCACACTTCTGAAAGTTCAGTAAAAGTTAGAGATCTCACTCTACATGACTGAGCCAGATGCAAAGTATTATTAATTAAAAGGGAAACATAAGCTTTCTTGACAGATCCAATAAAGGGAATAAGTATTGAAGGAGCATAAATGGTAAAACTCCTCTGAAAGAGAGATCCTAGTTCTCATTTCTCCTTAATGGTTTTGTTGAGTTATAACTATGTACTCATAAGTTTGGTTATTTAGTGAAATAAATCAAATGACCTACCATTTTCTAATCATTACTCATTTCCTTTTACCTTATGAAACTTCTACAGTGGGCATGAATTACAAGAAGAGTTTAATGGTGGTATGATCTTATTGTTTTTCAAGTCAAACCTATTTATTTGCTGGAGTTTTAATTTTTTCTATTGCTGGATTAACACTCTCTTATAAAAACAGATAATCAATTATTTTAAGATAACTGAGCTTTTTATTTTGATTTATACTCCTGTATGGTACTTTGACTAACAGCTGTCACACAGCAGCTGTTAATTTCTTGGTGTTGTGCAGTGACACAGTTATTTGGAGGATTTAGAAGTTAAAGCTGTAAGACAAATTTTTAATATTTTCTACTTCAGTCACACATTCAAGGTATTTCTTACATCTCCTTTATTTAATTTCCTGTGCATCTTTTGCTCAGGAGACACCCCTTTGCTGCAAAGTAATTTTGCTCATTTGCATTTCCTTGATGGTGTTTAAAATGTCATTTATTTTACACCATTGCTCTCTTTTTCGAGCTCCTTGTGATAGTTCTGTCTTCTTTGGTTTAGGTCAACCTCTCACATGCAAGATAAAAGCTGAGCTGTGACTACCTTCTGTGAGGTCGGGCTGATCCTGCAGCTGTCTCCTGAGCAGAATGTCAGTGGGGTGGGAGAAGGGAAAGAGGAGTATACTGTTTTGTTGCTGCTCCCAGTACATAAAACCATTTGTTCAGTTCAACAGTTTATTACCAGCAGTCCCTGACACTTGCCATGTCAGATCACACTCCGTTTGGGTGGGAAGAGTGGCTTTCAGGGCACAATTCACAAACAGTATCGGCAATCGGAAAAAGCAGCATCCAAACTCGTTCAGAGTTTACCTTCAGAACTAAAATAAGTGTTCTTTGTTTTTACACTAAATTGCTCATATAGACATACACATATTTGAAATGTATGTTATGCAACAACATGATACCACTATTAGGAAAATGGCCTAAGGATTTAAATACAGCCAGAGTAGTTGCATGGAGATATCCCATAATCTGAGGAGAAAGTAATTACAATACTGTTAGGTTCATTTTAGAAGCGTGCATCCCTCTGTGTGTTAGTCTATTCCCAATACAGTTTTACAGTCTTTTGCAGCTTGGCTCTTTGATAGCAGTGCTGCATGAAATTCTTCTGGCTGATCTCAATCATATGTTTGGGAATTAATTAATTTAAAGAAAGATGAAGCTATCTTTAAAGAGAAATTTTAAGATATAAAGGTCCCATTTTGCACCACCGTTTCAGGTTTGAATATTGCATTTGACTTAACTTACAGCGCTTGCTAGAGAAACCTACAGTTCTGAAATAAACATTTTTCCCCAAAGCTTTATGAACTTGTACCCAGTATTCCTTTTGTCAATGGTATACTTTCTTTGCTGTAGAGCTTTGAGGAAAGAATCTCTGCACAAAAGGAAGCAAAGAGTGCCATTAATTTCTGCATAAGTATTTACAATAATTTCGGTATATTTTTAGCAGTTACTATATCGTGACCAAACTAGTTAAAACAATATTTTTTTCTTATAATTACTCTTATGATATTTCTTTCTTGCCATTGTACATTTCATATTGTTGCAAGAACCAACCTTGTAAAAAGATCCTTTTTGCTAGAATAAAAAAAATCACTTCAGAAGAAATGAGTTATTGTGAAATTCAGGTTAACTTCTTGATCCCTTGAGGGAACTTTGCTTGCAGTAGGCTTGCAGGTTTTGAATTACTGTTTTCAGAAGTACAAAGCTGTTTTGCAGAAACCAGAACATAATAATGAAGCACTGCACTTGAAGCCTTACCAACTGTAGAAGACAGGCTGCTCTCACCTATTGTGGTGGCCAACAGCTGGCCTGAAGGCCTCACAATTATAATTAATACCCATTTTATAACCGAAAGGTGACTAATTATATAAGTACCTTGATTATATAACTTGACCAGTGTGGACTGTTGGAGAGCAGGCCCAGGCCGTTGAGGAAGTGAGCAGCCACTGGCTGATTGGCCGGGGGGCAACTGGTTTGGCCAACAGGGATTGACCATGCAGACCTTCAGATCTGTATAAGGGGAAGAAGACTCAATAAAAGTTGGCATGAACCCAGTGTGTCTTGTTGCTTGTCTGTCTCTGAAACTGCGACACTCCCACCCAACCTGCTGATAGTTGCTGCATGGTACTTACCATGTAAAGAGTGAAGTTTTATTTTGTTCTTGTTCCCCAGAGAATATCGCTATGAAAACTTATTATTGTATCACCACATCTTGAAACTTTCTGCCCCTTCTGCTCAATGCAAACTGAGATTTTAAGGTGAAGTCTGAAAGAGAAAACACACACAAAGAGGTGTGCAATGTCTTTCTGCATAAGTGGAAGCAAACTTTTGAGCATCATATAAATGATTTTAAATATCAAATTAAAAATATTCAACAACATTATTTGTGGAAAAAAAATCACCTTTAATGAAAGATAATTTGTGATGCCTTGTCTTTGTATAAACATGCTTAGAATAATTTCAAACAACAGATCCTCTCTACATACATGTTATTTCCAAGCTCCTGATGCCTCATATCCTTTGGAAATCCTTATGAATTACTTTTGAAGACCCCATGTTGACATATGTGATTAAAATGTAGCTTTTGTTCTTTTATCAAGACTTCTTTCACTGGTCTGTGGTTAATTTACTCTGCAGCCTCATGCAACTCCAAACAATTATTGGTTTCCTCTGTGCAGAGAATCATTGGAAGCAGCCTCATCTATTCCATTACTGGCATAAAGTACTTTTGTACTTGTACTTATGTCACTCCTGACAGATGCCTGTCGATCCTGATCTGGAAGGACTTTAGCAATGAAGATTTTACACCCACTCTATCCCACACTTCTGCTGTTCTTGGCAGTTGAATTCTTTCCTGAATATCTAATCAGAATATCCTCTGCAAAGGTCCACTACTTCTTGCTCTATTTGGACAAAGGAAAAGCTACAAATTTTGCTTGCTCTGACTCCAGTTAAGCTTTTGGAAAGAAAAAAAAATTCCAAAATTACTTAAAGAAAGTCATAAAATAAATTAAATTCAGCAGAAGGTCGTGACATGTCATCCTATGCAGGAATGGTAAACATCATGAAGATTGGATGGCATGAGTTGAAGTGTCTCCCTAACAATTATGCAGAAAAAACATACAAGAGACTATGGAGGATGATGATAAGACTGTGACATAACAATGTCAGGATAGTGTGAAAAGACATAAACATCGCTCTGGAAAGTATAAACAGACAGGCTATAAACAGGAAAGTATAAACATAAAGCATAGAGTACCTAGGAAAGCTTTATTTTCCAGAAAGATGCAAAGCAATTAATGGAACTTTGATGATAAAAATGGAAAGCAGCTAAAGTGTCATATATATCGTCTGAAAAGGTTAAACAAAGGGACTTTCTAGCTTAAAGAAGAGAACACTTAAGAGGAAGATGACAGCCTTCATCTAATAGGTGAAAAAGAAGCAGAAAAATACATGATCATTTGAAGAGGTTGCAGTTCTTCTCTTATCTTTTTCTAACATATTTTGCATCAGGCTGCAATCCTGAAAGTATTTTCTGGGAGTTGGTCACCTGTCAGGAGTGTCAGGACAGAGTTTGAGGTTGACTTGCCATCCTGGAAACGTGCATTGACCTGCTCTGAGGGTGTTCTCAGAGTTTTCAAGACTTGTGTGAGTCCATCTTCACTTCCCTGCATCCATCTTCCCTAGGGATACACAAGTTTGGCTCCCTTGTACCCTCAGGCATTTCCTGTGGCCTGCTCTGAATTCTGAAACCAGAATCCTTAAGTGGATTGTTGTCAGTAGCATTGAGTTGTTGACTGGTCATACTGACACGAATGATTCCATTATTTGTTGACTTGTGTGCATAGTTTCTTTCTCTCCAACCTGTGACCCTGGCCTCACTAGGACGAACAGCTTTCAATGACACTTCAGACTAAACAGAGACACTGGGGCAAAGCTTCCTCAGCTTCCACACAGACAAGTGAATGTCGTGTGCATTCTCACTGCATTGCTATGAAAATCCGTGTCCAGAATACATGCTGATCATTGCAACACTAGAAGTAACTAATGCTACTATAAAATAGTGTTACTATAGTTACAACTATACAAACATAAATCAAAACCAATTTGTTTGAAATTAATATTGATAAATTATTTGAGACTTTCTACAATGTCAAATTGTCATGAGATTTATATAATCTGCACTGCATTCTCTCACTAAAATGGTTTATATGTAGGACCTGGGATAAGATATTCTTTCCCTCGTTTTGTGTGGATGCCCTGTTGTCATGGTTTAGGAACAGCATGAGGTAGTATAGAATAACCTCAGGGTCCTGGCCATGCCCCTCCTGGCTACTGCAAAAATTAACCCTGCCCTGGCTGGAATCAGGACTCATAGGACAAAAAGGCCCTTTATAACAGTCAGAAATGTAATTTTGTACTTAGCTTGTTCTTTATATTATTTCACTGTATCTAGAGCAGCTGCCACTGAAGTAAGAAAAAAAAAGTCTTTAATTTGGTAGAAGGAACATCATGAAGATACATTTGGGATTAATTTCAGCAATTAATTTTCATACTATTACCATAATCAATGATAGCTAACTATTACCGTAACTAATGATGGCTTGCTAATTGAAGATAAATATTGTAATAACAAAACGTCCATGTCGGTGTTCCTTCATTTTAAAGCAATGATACAATTCTCAACAAGTAAGATTTGATTCCTTTATATACTTCCCAGATGAGAAAGCTGCTGAATGAGGATACTAAAAAGGCCAGAGATTTGAAAGAAACCTTGGATAATAGAACTGGAAGGGGTCTAGAGACTTCATAATATTCATCCCCATATGCATGTTTAATATCACGGCTGTGAGTAATCCTGAAAAACTAAGTGGAGGAGCTCATCTGAGTAAATAAAAGAATATATATCTATAGGTCTGAGAACACATTTTTAATTACTAAGATGCATTTTTAAATTTTTCTTAAGTAATTTAAGTTGCTGATTTAAGGAACTCTGAACTGGGCAACCATTTAAAAGCAAGAAGCTCCACATATTTACCAGTAAAAAGGATAATAGAAAATAGACAAACAGTGCTTTTGTGCATTTAAACAGTAAGCTTTGAAACAACTACATGTGCAAACAAAATAATAGCAGTGTGTTTTTAGGGCAAGATTTATCTGCCTGGAAATTTGCAAACTCATCTGGATAATCATTCTCGTGTTTTTTGCTGGATCTAGCTCTTATGGCAAAGTCAGCTCCAAACCAAGTGAGAATTGCCATCATGGATTCCTTTGATGTTGTGCTTTCCTCTAATAGCATCTAATTTCATCTGGATTTGAGCTATCATTAACACAAGTGTATGTAAAAAGCTATATATATTTTTGAATGCTTTCAGCTGTCAGTAAGACATTTGCCTTGCTCAAATGCTTGGAACAGAATAGATGTCCATATATACTATTTCTGTTCTCTAGCATGTTTGATATCAGGGCAGGGTTGTGAATTCTTCTCTTATTCTGGTCAACAGTAATCTACAAAAGAAAGTCTACTAAGTGCAGAAAATTTGTTGTGGAACTTTCTTAGGGGTCTGGTAAGTCATGTCTCAATCTGTGCAAAGACAATGTGGCACTGGATTTGCAGCACTCTTGGTTGCCTTGACATTTGAGAAAAACATCTGACAAATAATGGGTCAAAGTAAACCAATTAACACTTCTATACCTCCAAAATTCTAAGTTCTTTTGGTGACATTGACGATCACAGAAATAAACTACTTCCTATTTAGAATAACAGGAGACTGCTCAGAAACAGCATTTTGGGTATATTTTTTTGATGCACAAATTTCTCCCCCCTTTCAAACTGCATAAAACCCTTTACCAGCCATTTAATTTCATCCTTGAAATTTAAGATCTTTTTATTCTATGAGGACATACTCTCTCTGTCTTTAGTCCATCAGCTGATGCTTACCTGACTCAATGTCTAATCCTTTAAACCTCTTTGACAGCTTGCACTACCTGATCCAGTTGTTTTTATAGCCTGCTGTGTATGTGAGAACCATCTTGGCTTGTTGCATATATCCAAATACTAATTTTTCCACATATATCTAGATCTAGATCTATCTTCTAGAAGTAAACATACAAGAGTTCAAGCAAAAGGGGGATAGTAATACATGAATCATGTTCAGCCAAAGGAGTCAAATCATTCACAGAAGTTACAGATTAGGAAAAAACCCCATACCTTAACGTCTGCAGGTAAAGAGTTCCACCCATTTAGAAGTCCATATTCATACAGCTCATATAAACTAAAAAATCTGTGAAACTCATCCCTCAGCTAAAGGATTACTCAAAAATCTGTATTATTTACGTCACACTTAAGCAATAGTATAAGAAATTAGTTTTATGTCACTAGGTAGGCTTCAATCACTACAGTCATGAGCTAGTCATGGCCATTTAAATGCGATATATTTTATTTTACTTTCTCTGTATCCAAAGGAATAAGATAACATTTGCTTATTGTGATAAAATACAACACCAGAAAGCTATAATGCCATAATATAAAAAACTTTAGTTAGACATAAGTAGGGGAAAAACTTACCATGTGTGAGGAGGGGTTAATCAACAAGCACATATTAATTTATACGAAGAAGAAAATACTAAATTTGTCCTATGGCCAATTGTAAACAGCTGGACTTACTAGAGCAATTCAGAAATTAACAAAGTTATTAGGTGGTAGAAGGGCACAGTTATCTCACAGTGGGAGTTTTCTTTGTAGTGAAATGATAGCTCTGATATTATTAACACATTTAATGGCCTACTTTTTACCTTTAAGAAATTAAAAAGCTTGTCTACACAGTTTAACTTGACAAAGCCTTTTATATTTTTACTGTATTTACTACTTTATAATGATTCCTTCCCTAATATGTTTTGGTCCTCATCTCTGAAAATTTTGGTAGGGTACTCCTTTGCATTTGTTTTTCTTTCTTTAAGTTTTTTTCACATTTCAGAGATTAAATACATGAGTTTGGGTTCCCATAGGGGTTTTAGCCATTGCCATATTCATCAGTGCAGTGCCAGCGTCCCAGGGCGTCTGCTACCTAAGTGGGATTTTCAACCTTCATATAGGTTCTAAAAGTTTCTTGAATGACATCTGAGAGCTTGGTCCTGATGTCACAGAATGCTGCAAACTGACTTGGAAATGGTAAACTTGCTGGCATAAAATGAGGAAGCATATGCCATATGAGGACAGGTTGAGGGAATGGGGCTCATTCAGTCTGGAAAAGAGAGCTTTGGGGGAACCTAACTGCAGTCTGATGGTTTCCATGAGGAAGCTATCAGGAAGATGGAGGCAAGCTGCTCATGGGGATGAGACGAGGACAAACAGCAGGCATAAGCTGAACCAAGAAAGGTTCAGAATAGATATAAGAAAAAGTTGTCATCTATGACAACAACTGAGCAGTGGATCTGACTGCATAACGAAGTTGTGTGCTGTTTCCAGCCTTGGAAATTTTCAGGACCAGACTGGCCAAAGCCCTCAGTAACATGGTCTGACCTCACAGCTCACCCTACTCTGTGCTCAGCAGCTTTGATCCTGCAGGAGATGACCTCTTGAGGTCCTCTCCAACCTGAATTATCCTATTAGCATTTTTATTTCAATCTTGTACAGAGAAACAGATTGAATATTTATTGATCTATTTGCTGGCTGTCATTTAAAGATTAATATGTTTTTAACAAGCAGTTAAGGAAAGGAAAAAAACCCAATTTTCATCCTAGATAGAGGTTAGAATGTAGATACAACACTGAAAGATGCTCTGTATAACTTGTTTCTTGCAAACGAATTTGCCAGATAGTGGGAAGGCTGAGTTAGCTTTGTCTGCATTAATTATGAGACCTTGACTTTTAAAATCCTCAGAACACCATGCAAAACAATAGAAAGAACAGAACCATGGACTTCCAGGTGTTAGAATTCAGTTTGTTCAGAGATCTGTTTAGCAAAATTCCATAGAAGATTGATCCAAAGAGCAAAGGAACTCAGGACAGCTGGTAGTTCTTCAAGGATGTCCTCATCAAAAAACAACAGGTCATTCTCTGCATGTGCAGAAGGTCAACAGGAACAAGGACCCCTTAACTCAGCTCAATTATCAAAAGGAACCCCATGACAGGCACAGATGTGCACAGACTACTCAGCAGGAATATAAAGATGTTACCTGAGCAAGAAGTGTTGGAGTTAGGAAAGCCAAAGCTCAGCTGCAGCTGAAATTAAAAATAGATGGAAAGAACAGCAATGAGAACGTCTGTATGTCCATCAGCATCCAAGGGAACACAAAGGGCCAAGGTACCCAATGCCTTTTAACTGTCTCAGTTTTCACCTACAGCATCTGCTATCAGACTTCCTGGGTCACTGAGCCTACTAGCAGAGTCTCTGGGAATATAGCATTATCCATTGTTCAGCAAGTAATTAGGAAGCAATCAAGTCAGTTTTGCACACTGTCAGAGCCTGAAATATTACAGTTTATGACTTAAATATTTTCTTGAAGGATTCTTAAAACTGTATTACAAAAACTGCAGAGAAGACTACCAAACCCTGGCCTTGACTGAGGCCTGACACTGCTCGATGATGAAGATAAGATAAAGTAACAACTCAGGGCTGGGGACATTCACAAAGCACAAGCTTAACAAAGGTGGAGACCACAGCCCCAGGGCTATCAGCTGCCAGGCTTGAACAGACCCTCGCACCAAAGGGTGGAGGAAGGAGAGGCTTTGGGTGTGTGTTGGAAAAGCCTCTGGTCAGAGGTGCAGTGACTGCCCATCCTCCACTGTGCAGAGGAGCCCAGTTGAGGGGTCCTCACCAGGGGGGAGGAAGCTTATCCACAGCAGAAGGGGGTGACATGGCCCATCAAAGAGCCCCCCTCAAAGGGGTCCCCAGACCCTGCACCAGAGCACCAGAGATGATGCAACACACACTCAATGTTGCAAGGGACAGTGTGTCCAGCTAGCCCCTGCAAGAGAGGCACGTGGACGTTCCCACCTGGCCCAAAGTGTGTATTAATCCACAGAATTCTGTACTCTTCAGCGTGTGGTGTGACAGCGTGTAGCAGCGTGGCCACGGCGGCGATGGGGGACCCTCACCACCAGCAGACCGGATGGAGGGAAGCAACGAAATGTCATTGGGACCCTCAGAAGGGTAACATGCTTCCACCCAACCCCTGTCACCTCTCCCTGTTCCCCAACTCCCCACGCACACTTTGGTGTGTTTCCATTCCTTTCTTTCTTTCTTTTCTCATTCCTTCTCTTTGACTCTTTTACTATTAAATAAAATACATCCATTTTTTGGCATCAACGTTTAATCTCATTTGGTTTTAGTCTCATTTCTGGGAATATTTTGAACCTTCTAAGTTCTTTCCGGTTTATGCACAGAGACTTAGCTTGCTTTGCTTTCCTGGGTTTAAACCGGACCGTAACACACATGCAAATCCACAGCATTGAATGGATTTTACTCGAGGCTGCTGAGGGAGCTGAACACAGTCACTGTAAGGCCATGCTTTATCATCCTCAGAAGGTCATGGCAAATAAAGGAGGTTCCTTATGAGCAGAAAAAAACAAATATTACACCCCTCTTCAGGAAGATTGGGAAGACAAACCCAAATAATAACAGACCTTCAGTCCAACATCAGTCTACAGGACTGCAAACAAACCCTCCTGGAAGCCCTAGCCAGGCATATGTATGACAGGAGGGTCATAGGGAAAAGGCAGCAGATTTAGCAAGAGGAAATCCTGCCCACCTATAATAATATATCTAATAATACACCTAATACACCTCATAATACTATGCTGGACTCTGTGAGAAGGGAATAGAAAGCGCAGGGCATTTACCTTGACTTTGGCAAAACATTTGACATAGTATCACACAGTATTCTTGTAGTCTATTTCGTAAGATATGGACTAGCGAAGATGGGGATCAATACACTGGACAGGGCTGCTATTAAGAGGGTGCTCAATGAGCTGGGCAGATAAGTTGAGAGGAAGCTCATGAAGTTCAACAAATATAGATTTATGGTCCCACAATTTTATGTGGAGTAACTGTACAGCAATTCAGGCTGGGCACCAACTGGCTAGAAAGCAGCTTTGCAGGAAAGCAGTGAGAAATCCTGGTGTACAAGAAGGATGTAAAATAAACATGAGGCAGCAGTGTTTATTTTAGGTGTACCTTCAGCAAGGATGGGCAACAACATAGCAGGAGTGTAGCCAACAGGTCAAGGGTGGTGATACTTCCTATCTGGGCTATTCACAGCTGGACTGCTTGTGGGCTTCCCAGTACAAGAAGAACATTGCTACCCTGGTGTCAGTCCAGTGGAGAGTCATCAAAATGCTTATGAGACTGCCATGTGAGAGGAGGCTGCAGAGAACTGGGTTTTTTGACTTTCAAGGGAAGAGAAGGGTGAAGAGACATCTTATTGTTTTGAACTGTCCAATAAGCATATGTAGAAAAAGTTGTGGCAGATTATTTTCAGAGATAGATGAGGATGGGACAAGCAGCAACTGAAGCAGCACAAACTGCATCTTAAAAATATTGGCATACCCGAGTGAGTCCAGTGGAGCTGATTAGGGCTGGAATGCATGAGAGAGAGACTAAGAGAATAGGTTTTTTAGTCTTAGGATGAGAAGTCAAGAGTTTCTTACTTCTTTTTTAAAGTTCTCAATAGAATGGCACAGAGAAAATGGAGCCGGGCTCCTCCCAAAAATGCAGAATGCATTGCATAGGGGTAATCTGCAACACAGAAGATTCTGATTAGATTCAAGGAAAGCAATTTCAAATGAAATCTGTTAAGGACTTGAACAAACCACCTAGAGAGATTGTGGAATATCCATCCATTCACCTGGACAAGGTCCTGGGCAACCTGATCCCGTTGATTGTGCTTTGACCAGGAACCTGTTTGGATTAGATGACCATCAAAGTTGCTTCTAAATTAGATTTATAGATTTTATGATTTATGTTTTTCATAGTTTTAGTGAAAGTTTGTATGTATCCTATATTTTTATTTAATATATTGTAATGTCCTCTTTTTATAAAAGAGAACATTAAGAGGACAATATAAACATTTTCTGTATTTAGAAAGCAGAATTATACAGTCTCCCAAAGCTTGTTTGGTTTAATTTAAATAAATATAAGGCTTATCTTTGCTATCCATGTAACACAGAACACTTGTGTTGCTGTGCTGTATAATAAAAATGATCCCTAAATGAATTAATCTTAGTTGTGCTTCTCCTAGTACATTCGCAGACCACGTGTTTGGTACCACAGTGGTATATGCACCACTCCTGGATGGCAGCGTTCTGCTCAGAGGCTGTATGATCCTTCTGTTGTCATATCAAGGACTTTGAGGGATGGATAGATCAGTAAAGGAAATATATTCATAAAATATACATACACACAGGCATATTTATATACACATACAGAATTTATCACATCCTTTACACAATCCAAAATTAGGCCTGCCGAGCAGCCATTTTGACAATTCCTCTTTCCACAACTCTTTCAGCTATATCAAAGACCAAAACTAATTCTGCCTCTAGAGACACCTTTGCAGAATGCTCAGATGCTTTCCCAAGACTGCCATGTGCCCAGGGGCTAGGGTAAGGCTTGGAAGGTTATGTGTAACAGCACCACCTGGTGAAATATTTTTAAAGTCTACGTTAACACAGAATATATTAGTAGACAGGCTAATGGTCTGTGGAAATCAAGACTATGTTGAACCAAGCTTCTTCCAAGATAGTATTTCTATTTATCACATATCTCAGAGTTGCTTTAAAGATTCCAAGTATTAAAACCAACCACATAGTACAGAACTTGCAATTACCTGAATTTCATGGTCACACCATTGCAGCAGTCATCATGGGACTGGAAGAGAAGACTCAAGAGGTCATTTAGCCTATCCCATGGTCCAGAACAGGATCACTTACCATTGTGCACATCTTGTCAGATGCTCTCTAACTTGTTCCAGTGGTGTAAGAATCTTTCTAGACAAAAAAAAGTCCTACAGAGTTGTTAAAATCTTCCCCACTAAACCTACAATCCATTACTTCTCTCCCTGTTCATCGTATGAACCAACCATTCCCTCAGTTTTGAGAGGTTTCTCATTCTGTTTTTCCCAACTGCCTTCAGTGTTTTCCAGTCTTTTATCCAATCTGTTTTCTGTTATAGATTATCTTTACTGTGGCCTAGCTCCTCTTGTAACAGCAGTGCCAGGCTCTGAACAGAGTGCTCAAGCTCTTGCCTTCCCAGTGCTAAATGGGGCACCAACAACCTTTAGATCCCTTTTTGCATGTCTGTACCAGATCAGATGTTTTTTGTTTTCTGTGTGAAGTGGATTTGTCCCACCTGTAGGTAGCACCATGGGTTTCGCTCTGCACAGCAGAATTCTGTCTCTTTGTATCATATCCCCAGCAGCTTAAGTTTCATTTTCACTTCAAATATGCTTGAGTCCACTTCCTGCTTGATCTCACTTGCAGATTTAATAAACTATTCTGGTCTCTCATCCCCAGGCTACACATGAAAATATGAACCAGATTTAGGACAGACTTGCACAGGATTTTTCTAGACTGCTCCATTCATTCAGACACTGAGTCAGAAATAGCTGCTCCCTCAGTGGAGACTTTCTGAACATTAGCAAACCTGTAACCACTTTATAATAATTTCATCTGTGGATTTTTTCCCTGGTTTGCATATGAGAATACCATCTGAGATGGATTTAAAAATACTCAACTATTTTTTTTTCTCTGAAGTCTGTTACGCTGTCATGGACAGAAATCAGATATCATCGACCAGTCCCTAGGATGAAATTAAATCAGGTCTAGGTGAATTGAAAGCATCTTTTCTACCGAGATATTTCCTCTCTATTACAAAATGGACTCCTAATTTTTTTCTTAATTATCTTTACTTCGATAGCTATCTGATTGCAACTGAATGAAAAAATTATGCCTAATCATCAGACCTCTCCACAGCCCCTGTCATAGCATCCCCTCATATTCAGTAGTTCTTTGGCTTTGATTTTACAACTCAAGTAATTAAAGGAATAATTTTTCACTACAGGTTTTCCTGTTACATTTCCTATACATAATTTCTTGCCACACTTTTTTACCTTTCATTTTTCTTCTCATCTTTTTAAACTGGTCCAGATTTTTTTCTGTGGTTCGTATCTTTTTCCCAAAGGGAAAGTATATTTTCTAAGAATTCATCACAGTTGATCCTTACAAAAAATGTTGTGTGTCTTTTGTTGTTGGGGGTTTTTTCCACTGAGATGAGCTGTACCAATCCCAGGAAGAATTAAATTTGCCACCTTTTTCTAAAAGTCCCTTCCTAGGCACTGGGAAGATGAATATTTGCATTATCTACACGTAATATGGAATTCTCAACACTTCTGAGTCTACCTTTGTTACAAAATCAATTTTTGCTTTCTGCCAACAGTTTTACAACAAAGCATTGAAGTTTTAGGGTTTACTCTTCCACAGACCAGTAGACTGTGTGGCACTTGATCTATAATTCACACTGCTGTGGATTTTGATATCAACTATCTTTTTTTCTTCATAGTTTGTACAATTTTATTGCATGTCTCCTTCTTATGCAGCTGTTCAGCACCAGTCTGCAACTTCATTTTTTCTTCATTCCAAGTTAGGAACCCATTCACATAATAAATCTTGCTCACTTTTTTTTTTTTTTCTCCAGAATAAAAGCTTCAAGCATAACACGTTTCTCTTCTGAAATTTAAACTATTCTTCCAATATTATGCTAATCAACAATTTTTCTTAAACATGGCATGCTTTCTAGATCACACAAATCTATGAAGCAAACACACTAAGGAAGAATATATGTTCCATATATAGATTTGTTATACTAGATAAGATATTCCACATTGTTTTATAGTATGCTATGGTTTCCTGGGGATACAAATAAATACCTGGAGGATGGTTAAAGCTTTCAGCCTTTGCTCTGGCATTTTCTGCACTTGATTTTTCATCTTTGTGATTACATTAATGCTATTGTCTTGCTTATAATAACAGTAACAATGTTATGATAATCATATCCCTCTGTTTAAGCAAAGTGAAACAATATTTCAAGTAATAAAAAAAGTGAAGCAGTTATTTATAGATGAGGGATGAAGAAAAGGCTACCTCTGGCAAATATGGCATAGAATATAATATATTAGGAATGCCTGTCTTACCATGAGAATATATTTATCCAAATGGAATTTCAGTCCAGATAAGTATTTGTTCTGAGCTAAACTTTCTGGTTTCAACTGTCATATCTCCTGGAAAATCAAAATAAGTTTTATTTTCATGTTGAAGACTTAATATGCTTCATTTTTAATTCGTGTCCATGCAACGCCAGGATTCGGCATCAAAATTCAAAGGATCTGAAGACATTCAGACTCAACCATACAAGAAGTGGCTCCTCCCCATGTCTGATTTCCCCTGACAGTGAGGAGGCCCGCTGTGTTAGAGGAAGACACTTAGTCCTTATACACTGGCACTGGATCAGATAATCATTCATTTAGTCTTTCTCACAGCTTCTCTGCTACCAATGCTTCACCCTAGTTTGCAACATCAGAAAGCATGTAGTGTTAATGAAAATATGTTTCCAGGCTCACTTAGTGGCTCCTTAAGCTAATAGCTACTTAGCACATATTCTGTTACACTGATAGCTAAAGGATAAAGTGTGATTAATATCAACAGTATGTTCTCGGGAGGCAGTGGTGAGTTGGTGAAAATCCTCTATGATCTGTCATAGCTAATTTTTTTAAGTCACAGATGCTTTTTTTTAAAACATGTCTTTATCTCAAAATATGTCCTTATCAGAGAGGGAGAGTGAGGAGTGTTAAGAGTGTTATCAAGGACTGTTTATATCACTCACTGTGTTTCTGGTTTATAAAATGGCGATGTCTTTTCTCCCAGAAATTCCATGCACTTTAATTTAATCTGTTTAATGACTTTTGACATAAACAGAAGAAAATATTTAATTACCTCTTCCACTTTAATTTCTGAGATTCTCTACTTTATATGGCATTTGCATCTCACAAATGTACTTTTTTTGCAATTCTTTTTCTACCTGTTATCCCACCTGGAAAAATTCTCAATGTATGTCCTTGACATTGCAAATTCAGCTTTTCATTCTGTAATGAATGGCTGTGATCACCAAGAGCATATTCTCATATATTCAATATTTTGCAGTAATTCAAATGAACAAAGCTGTTTGCCAAGGAACACTCTAGGAGTTTATAAATTGAGTGTTACTTACTATAGATGCGATATAAGTCCATTTGTAGTGTTCCTGCAGTAGGCTTTCTACTTTTTTTTGGAAATTGGTGTGGCTGAAAGAAAACATAAAGCCATAGGGATGTGACTTTTCTTTTGATCAGAGGAGTTCTATAAATCACACTCATAGGAATGCTGAACATCCCTGAAAGAATTTGTATCCCAGAAGTTATTTGTATTAAGGTGTTTGGTGCCTTGGACTGAGACTTATTTCAATGGGATTTATCAGTATTTACACAGACTCAGGAATTGGCCCAACAATAACAGAAGAATGAACTTATCTTTAAATTATGATTTCTTGCAGTAATTGTGTAATTTAAATGGTTTCACCTCTAACTAGTTCTTCATATTTAAAAGCTGCTGGCACAATGCTAAGACTAATATTTTTTTGTGCTTTTTTATCATTGTTATGGATGTCCGTCTTTTTTAGAGAAGAAAGACTGTTCCTGTTGCGATGTAACTGTGCTTCTGCTATTTCTAGACGGGAATCTGGGGGGAGAAGGAGAAAAAGAATATCTGACCCAAAATTTTCTTGGACAACATAGTCCCTTCTTCACTGGTCAGAAGTCATCTGGTGAGTTTCAAAGCCAGGTATTTTTTAGCTTCTGAATGCGTTTCACTTCCCTAAATGAGGGCTGGGTTGTCGTGGCTCACCGGTAAATTAACAGGTAATTCTCTAGGAAAAGTAAAAGAGGGAAAGGATATGACTTTGCAGCTCACTTTGTGTGATAGTTTATGTAGTACTGAATTCAACTCTTGTTTTCATACAGCTGGAGCCTTGGATGAGAGTACAACGTGGGTGAGAACTTAAATTGCATCCCTTGATCTGTTTGTTGAAAAGATATCTGTTTTCTATTACCAGTCTTAATGACTATCCTCTAAGATTTCTGAAACACTCCAGAAATTCCAATTATAATAGCAGGAGCATTACAATGCATGCAGACTGCTGCTCTCCAAGATGAGAAAACTTCAGAATGGTTCTAGGAGAATAGTTTGGGTACTTCATCGAGATGATTTTTTGCAAAGCCTCTTCTCAGTAAAGGTTCTGCTGAGTGAGATCCTAGGTCCATGGATCCCAGGAATGTCTCCAGCATTGTCCAGTGGTACATGCTTAGTATTATGCACAGAAGTTCATGATAAGTAACAAAAGACCATAACTTAGGTGAAGATCTATGACTGAACTTTACTGCTGGTCTAATGCTGTAACAGTCTAATCAAATATAGCAAATTCTTAGTCCAGTTGCAAGCACTTGTATTCCATATTTCTTAATTCTATTAAAGATCATTAGTAATACAAAGTATTTGCCCTTTAGGCTCTCACCCTTCAAGTGGATTGTTGTAGGAAGTTGTCAGTGACCTGAGTTTTTGTTAAGAGGAAAACAGTGTTGAAGTTTCATTCCTTGGGTTTGCTCAGAGTTATTTTTTCATGCTTCCCAATTTCACCAGGGTTAGTTAAACCATGGTTACTTAGGTTTGGTACATTTTATTGTCATGATATCTTTAGAAGCAGAACAACTACATAGCTGAACAAAGCTATGCAATAATTAAGCTAAAACAAGCTGGACAACACCATATATAAATCAGAATTAAAACCACAGGACATGCAGCAGAAACCTGGAAGCTGGGTAGTTTGGCTGCTACAGCTACAACAACCTGGATGATAGTCATCTGATCAGAGAGCAAAAGAAACTTTTTGCATATTTTTTTTGTAGCTATGCTTGAAACCAACTTACAGCACCAAACCAGCTGCACTATAAGGCTACAGCAGGAAGGTGTATAAAAATTGGACAAAATGTGTAGTAGTGTCTCCTTTGACTCCCCTTTCAGACTTTGGTAACTTGTGGCTGTGAAAAACTAATTTTTCAGGATATTTATGAAGTAAAAGTTGTTTCTGAGCCTAATGGCCAGCACCAGATTTCCTCCACCAGCACACATCTTTCTCAAGTTGCTACTTGGAACACTTGCAAATATTTAGCATTCACAGCATCCTGCAACAAAGAGTTTTACACCTTGCTTATGCATAATGTAAGAATGTACCTCATTTAAATCAGGGCAATTTCTCCAATCTATATTTAATATCAATTTTACAGCTTTTGATTCAGACATGAAAACTGATGTGGGTAAAACACATGGGCCTGAATGGTCTTCCTCTTCTCCCTCCTAAATCCCGTTAGGCTAATAAATTGAGTTTAAGATCAAATAGGGTCTGTGGAAGAATAATATGCTTAGGTCCTGATTTCTGTTATACTGTATCCCTTGTCTTTTTCTATAACTGAGATCATTAGCCTTATTGGAAAAAATCAGGTGCAAGTCACTGTTTCCCACCAGACCTGTGAATTTGGTAATAAAGGGGACACATGCATGAGACTTCAGGGAGAATGGTAGAAAAACAGCTCCCAAGCTTAATTAGGCATTGATAGCAGACAAAAGTAGTGCTGACCTTCCTAAACCCCATCATGTTTTACTGTGGCTTTTCTTAATCAAAATATTTGTTCAACTTCTATAGATTTTGATTTTTCCCAAACAGTCAAGGACTAGAACTTATTTTATTTTAAAAGATGAGCTTTTCACAGATAGATCCAGAAAACTCCTGTATTTCTCTTTAGTTTAAAACATAAAACTACAGTCTAATAGCAAACCCAGGATTTGCCTATGAGGTAGTAATCATAGCAAAAGATTTTTATTCTTTTTTTTTCCTTTTCTTCTTTCTTCCTTTTTTTTTTTTTTTTAAATTGAGCAAATTATCATTCTCTGTTCCTTTGGATATTTTTAAATTTTCAGACCAATGCAATCAGTTTATAAATTAGATAAGATTGCATGAATTTTTTTCCTTCTTGCTCTAAGTATATCAGCATGGCAATTATGGCATTTCATGCTTTGCTCCTGGGAATTATGATTGTCTTTTGAGATTTCTACTTGTACTTAAACTTACACTTACAAATTCCACTCTTTTCTAAATGTCCCAGCTGCATAGGTAATAGCCAACTTTTGTTTTGGAGTTTTTTGGTTTTTTTTTTTTTTTAATAAACTTGCTTCACTATGAAAAACCTATTTTATAACTGGATATTTTCTGTAACTGTGTGATTTTATTCTAATTATTTTCATTATTAGATTGCCTTATAATTAATATCCTTTCCTTTATATGTTGATAAATTTCCAAAATACTCCTACACCACTGTCACAGTTGCCTTTGATTGTTTTCTACTTTGTTTAAGCATCCTCTTGTATTTCTTCATCAGTTTATTGCCCTCTTTTGCCTTTTCCTGCTCCACAGGAGACTGATGCTGGACTTTGGACAAATGTTTCAAGCCATGTGTTCAACCTAAGGTCACAAAGTTGATTAAGCAATTGAAGGATTTGTCTTCTGAGGAAAGCTCAGGACTGTTTAGTTTGGAGAAGAGAAGGTTCGGGGTGATATAAATGTGTATAAATACCTGAGAGGGGGCAGAGAACAGAAAAGATGGAGACAGACTCTTAGTGCTGCTCAGTGAAAGGACAAGAGGCAATGGGCACAACATGCAAAATCCCAAATATTCTTTAGAAAAAGCTTTTTTTACTCTAAGGGTGATCAAACACTGGAACAGATTGCTCAAGGGTGTTGAGGAGTCTGCATCCTTGGAGGTACCCAAAACTCAACTGGACACATTCCTCAGAAACCTGCTCTAGCTGACCCCGCTTTGAGCAGGGAGGGTCAGACTAGACAATCATTGGTCCCTTGCTGCCTCAGTTGTGAATTTTCTTTTGGCCCTAAGGAGAGAGAAAGCTCCTGTGAATTGGATAGGTCTCTGGTACTTTAGTTTTTAAAATCTTGATCTCAAGAATGGAAAAATTTACACAAAGACTCTTAGTGATAAGATGGTGCTCAAATATCTGAAAGATTGCTTTAGCAACTATTTATAAGCTTCCCTTCCAAATACTCACTGTGGATATGCAGTTGTGTATCCATTGGCTGGTTTGAAGAAAAATTCTAAAGCTGGAATAATTTTTTGATTAATATTAGTAACTCTTCTCCAAAGCTACAAGACCTGATAATCCCCATGTTCTCTAGAAAAACATTCCCAGCATGAGGTAGGCTTCAGCAGCAAGGCAAAGGGCTGGACTGGGTTTACCACTGACATTTACTCTACAGCTCCCCACTCCTTAGTGCTAAGTAGGGTTAGGCTGTGCTGCCCACAATCTCTATGTTTAAGGTGTGACACAGTGCCAGGACCTGACTCAGCCCACACACCCAAAGCCTCCCTTCAGAAAATCTCTCCAGCCTCCCAAACTCCAGCACCTTGTTCTATCACTCATTCAGCACCAGGGGATTTCATGGCGAGAGCAACCTCTTATCCTCAGTAACAGCTCAGCTCTCCTTCCTCACTTCAGAAATAAGACTTTCTCCAAAATCCTGGGATCCATCACTCTCGGCAGAATTCTGCAGACTTGGGTCCTGGGACATTTCCAATTCTTACAACTTTCTGCTGGGTGTTCTTACCAAATATGCAGCTGAAACCATTACCTCACACAGCTTCACACGATTCTGGAAGCTGTCTGTGGTTATGTTTTGTACTAAGGTCATTAAGTGGCAGAACAGAGGTCTGAAAGCAAGCAGTGCCAGCCCCATCTCCAAAGGGAGCATGAGGCAATTATCTATCAGATCAGGCTGAAGCTGTGAAGGAGAGGAAGAAATGGACCTCTGCAGGAGTGAGAGTATAGCCCTGGCAGGTGGAAAAATTACGGATAAAATTTACCTGTAATCCAAATCTGTTCAATCCAAATCTGTGATGTTCAACTCTTCTGTAGTTTTGTGCTTAAGTCCAATTTAAATATTAACTTGTTGAAAACATTTCCTAGAGTATTCTTTTCTCAGTCCAAGCAAAACTTTGGCCATTAAATAAATAATACCACAATAATTACAAAAACATGAGCCCAGATTGACTTTCATGGAGCCAAGACGACTAAAAAATTAAAAGCAGGAAAATTTTCATCTAGGGAAAATACTTGTCATTCCATCTTGCAAAAACCTATTCCACTACTTAATTCCAAGCTTTCAAAAATTCTCACAGAAATCCCAGAATTAACATGTATAGACTTTTGTTTGCTTTTAAGTATTTTCAGAACTCGGTTCATACATTGAATTTTGCAGGATTGTGCTGTTTATTTGCACTGCCATTTGCAGCTTCTGTGGGTAGGAAGCTTCCTTTAACGTAACTATGAGACTTCTGAGTGAAAAATTGAAACAAACACAGAGATTTTGCAAAAATGGTTTTTAGATGCACATTAATATGGTTTTCTTGGATATGAATTTACCTACGCGCATTTCTCTATTTCAGCTGCTTGTTTTGTATTTAGATTTATGTGTTTCTGGTCTGTAGTATGAGTTAACCTGATTAACCTGAATAGGTCAGTAAGTGCCTTGTATCAGATTTAATCATTGGAGTAATTTTGAAGCGTTGCACAGTTAGAGTTTTGCTTTAGGTGCATTTTTTTTTTTACTTTCAGTGGGTTGTGCAGATGGAGTAAAGATCATAATAAAATGTCTAGAACCAAAATAATTTTACTATATATATGCCTTCCTTATTGAAGGAAGAATATGTAGACTGTGTTGTGTGATTCGGTAGCTTTCGAAATCAATGGTCTCGCCCTTTATTCAGGAAATCAGCATTTCTTTCAATCAGTGAAATTCATTGGAACACCACTGTCCCCAGCTGAATGACAACAAAGAATAATCCATGCTAGTAACCAGCCTTTGAGAATGGAAAAAGAAATAGCCACATCATTATGCAGTAGAAGATGCAAGAAACCCATTTTGACATAATCTGCCTTTTGTACTTTTTTTCATCTCTGCATCTAGTGCCTTGCACTGAAGCTACTCATGAAACAGCAGCATCAATATTCCTTGTAATTTATGTTATTATTGGCAATTATCAAACTTATTTTGACAAACATATAAAACCAAATCAGTTTTGTCACCCTGAAATTCTTGTTTTAGAAGCCTCTTGTGACAAGAGTTCTGTTCTGACAAATTAACTACTAGAGTGAAATAACATACGCCTCTTAATAATTTTGCATTTCATTCCTTTAATTTTCAGTCTATCCTTTTTCTTAAAAAAACAAATAAAGAAAACATAAGTTCCAAGCAGTCTTTTCTAAAGTAATGTTATGTGCATTAGTATGGTTCCTCCCATGTTTTGTTTGTGTGGGTAACAGTCCTATATATTTGCTAAATAGAAGAAACTCTTCCTTGGTTTTGATTAATTGTTCTCTGAAGAATCTGTCTCTAGTTCTGCAATGTTTTTCATAAGGTAGGGTAAGGAGGGCAATACAATTCAAGATGAAGGTGTATAGTTGATCAATATGGAGGTATTATTGTATGTTCTAAATTATTTTTCATCTTATTCTTTATGCATTTGAAAGCTGTAAAAGTGTTCTGACTGTAATTATACATTGAACAGGTCTTTCCTGAGCTGCCTATGCTACTTGTCTCTAGTTTGTCCAGTTAATTTGCAATTTTATAAAACCACCTGAGCAGTTCCAAATTTCCCAGGTCTTTCCTGAGCTGCCTATGCTACTTGTCTCTAGTTTGTCCAGTTAATTTGCAATTTTATAAAACCACCTGAGCAGTTCCAAATTTCCAAAGTTTTATTGCTTTCCTCCCACCTTCCCAAGATCTCCTACCTGAAAGCAGGTTATCTGGAAGGGTAGATGGTTTCCTAAGCAACACCACTAAGTGCAAACTGTCCCAATATGAAAGACTAGGAAGTGTATAATTGAAGGCGAATGTCTTGAAACTGAAAAAGTATAATATTATATGGAATTTGGAAACTAAGTCATATTACAGCAGTGAGTGTAAAGAATAGCATGATCACAATAAAAGGCCAAGATATAAGCAGAGAGAAAACTGATGCACTTCTGGATAAATTTTTGTTTGTCACATACTTTTTGAAAGGAGGAGACTTTGGAAATAGCTGGCCCACCATTCAGCTAATCACAGATGGCCCAAACCCTTTAAAATCTGATCTATATCTTGCTTCAATCTTTAATAAAAGGTTATCTATGATTAGATGACCAAAGTAGTCACCATCCGTGATGAAATAGTGCAAGAAGAGAGGTTACTGAGGTACTTTCAGATCATCTAAATCTCAAGTAGTTCCTTCAATAACCTCAGAACTTTTTAGTAAATACTCTCAAAAGCTTATGGAGGCTGAGAGAGGTCAAAGTCAGATACTGTCTTCAACAACAGGGAGGCAGAAAAATTACACAAGCAGTTATAGAACAGTAAGACTGTAATTTAGCACCTTAAATAACAAAGTTAAACACCTCAGGCAAGTCTATACCTAAAACAAAAGTGAATTTCACCTGGTTCCAGGTGTGTGAAATCCAATATATTTCTGTAGGAAATCATGTCATCATTTTTTGAAGAGCAACAGTAGGACATAGCTGTAGTTATAAGATTTGAAAGAGCAAGTCCTGTTAACTGAACTCAGTAAAATGAATCCAGAAAAATTCAGTAAAAATTAGCAGTCTTCAGTCTTAAACAACAACAACAACAATAATAATAATAATAATAATAATAAAAGTGCATCCCTGGTGGAGAAGATAATGTTGTTAAGTAATTGCCCATGAAATTTACAGTTTCTCAGCTGATTAAGGTCACAGGGAGTGTGAACTCCCGTGAAAAACATTTAATACTACCCTTCTACAGCCATGGTCATGTCAGATGTATTAACACATTGATCTTAGGGCAGGGATGGCTCATGGGCTGATGTCTCCCCAGAGCAACCTGAAGCAGGGCTGGCTGACCTGGGTTCGGCCATGCTGCCACATCCAAGCTCTGGAAGTGCCACTGAGGCACTGGCTATGTGTAATCGTACTGGTAGGGCAACCCGACCCGCAACCTCAGCTCAGCATGAGGTGCCCTGGCAGAGCTGGGCTGTGGCAGCACAGTGTCAAGGCTGCAGTGTGGGCAGCTTTGGTGGCCAGCTGCTGAGGGGGGGAACCTGACCACCAGTGGACTTGGAGCCAGTGTTTTGCTCAGGCCAGTTGCTATGGCTCTTTTGAGTGCTTGCTATCTTGCAGGATTCTGGGATTCAGCATCTTTCCCTGCAATTTATTTCCCGTGGCTTGGGATATCCTACAGCTGAATAGAGTGGCTGAGATAAAAGGACCTGTCTCTGTTCTCTCTCTGCTGAGAGCTAGTCTGTACCCCTGACCAGAACATTCATGCAGAAGACAACAGAGAAGAGAAAATGAAGGAAAGAGGTGATGGAGATTGAGCCAGAGTGGCAAAGAGAGCAACGCAGGGAACAAGAGGTTCTCCTGTATGTCCTGTTCCTATTTATCTCTTTCCCTAGGACTTATCACAGATCCCTTGACACAGGAAATAAGCTGTGATAACACAGAATCACGGAACAGCTGAGGCTAGAAGGGACCAAGTTCTCTAAGTTAATCTGCTACTGCAATGAGTAATGCCTCTGGCTCATGGTTGCTTTGACAAGCAGCTGTGGACCTCAACTTTTTGTTCTGTGTTGTTTTGCTTCTCCAGAGGGGTACAACAGATGCTTAGACACCAGCTGGCTAAGGAACAAATTCTTTGATGTTGTTGGAGTCCCAAGGGTACACAGGAGATAGTTTCTGGCAATCTTAAGTGTTAGCTTTCCTTTTGTTCTCCATTTAGAGAAATAAGCTAGAATACATGAAGAGTGATTTTTTTTTCTGAAAGTCCTTTGCTTTTCAACCACAGATTATAGAATTCACTGTACCTTCCTTTTCCCTGAGGCATAGCAAACTTTCAGGTTGAGCCAAGTAAGGGTGTTTGTTTTCAGCTACCTAGGGTAATTGGTCTCTAAAAACATATGGCATTTCAACTTTGGCAGTGACATAGTTTTCATTCAACTGCAATAATGTTCGCTTAATTAAATGCATCCTGTGGGGACAAAAAGAAGTGTTAATATGTTAAATAAAAAGTAGAGCATTCAAATTAGAAGTTCAGATTTGAACAGATTTGAACAGATTTGAAGCACAGTTTCAATTACCTTGTCCATATATAGAATGTTGCAGTCATTATTTACATGACAGTGTGGGGTTTTTTCCGCTGGACCGCTGCCTCTATCTAGAGATCTGCTCTAAGAACTGATTAGGGTTTTAGACATTAAGGTGTGGGATGTTTCTAGCTGGACTTTGAAGAATGAGTTGGAAGATGCAGGTTTCTAGTTTGGAGAGGGAAAGTAGAGCCGGGGAGTCCATCAGCTGGACAAGAAAAGAGTCCAGTGGGAACATTTAGTGGAATTATAGAATCATAGAATCATGGAATATGCTGAGTTAGACACCAACCTGACGTCACCCCACGCACTGTAACTCTTTGTGCCCTATCTGTGAGCCATCCATCACATAACATGGTGATCCAGCTGTATGCTGGATATTTTGTCCATATCACAGCTTTGCTGGGATATTTGCTCATCTCTTTCAAGAGATTTCAAAGCTTTGCTGAAGTCCAAAAAGATTATATCTAATGGCATTTCTAGATCAACTAGGTGGACTACCCTGTCGTAAAAGGAAATCAGGTTTGACAAGCAGGATTTAAGCTGTGCTGGCTGTGGCTGGTTACTGCATTGTCCTGTAGGTGCTTTTTGATACTTCTCAGAATAATATGTTTCATGATTTTACTGGGCACTGAAGTCAGACTGACAGGCCTGTAGTTTCTGGGGTTCTCCTTCTTGCCCTTCTTGAAAATCAGGACAACGTTCACCAGCTTCCAGTCAGATGGGGCTCTCTGGATTCCCAAGACTGCTCAAAGATTGTCAAGAGAGATTTTCGGAGGACATCAGCTAGTTTCTTGAGGATTCTCAGATTAATCCCATCAGGACTAATGGGATCTATCTGGAACAGCAGATCCCACACAATTCAGAGTTGACTGGGATTTGATCATTCTCTCAGTCATGGTCGTCCAGCTCAGGGCACTGAGATCCCCTTGTTCCATCACCCATGTTGAAGACTGAGGCAAGGAATGCATTAAACACCTCTGCCTTCTCTATGTCCCTGTTTTGGAGGTGACCATCCTCATCCTGTAATGGGCTGATGTTGTTTCTATTCTGCCTATTGCCATTAATATATTTGAAAAAGCTTTTTTTTATTTCCCCCCACGTTTCTGGCAGCTTCAACTCCGGTTGAGCTTTGACCACACAATTTTCTCCCTACAGTGACAAACAGCATCTCGGTGTTCTTCCCATGTCACATGTCCTTGCTTCCACTGGCCATACACCTTCCTTTTTCATTTTACTTCCAAGACAAGATCCCGGTTCAGCCAAGCTGGCCTTCGGCCTCATCTGTTTGACTTGCACATTTAGGAATTGCCTACGCCTGTGCCCTGGGGAGGTGATGTTTAGAAAGTATCATTTTACTTCCTCTTGTTACCATGTCACTTTCTCTTGCTCTGCTGTTGAAACACCTTATGTCTGGTCTTTCAGAAGAGAGTTACACTTATCCCATTGTTTTGGAAAGGCTTGAGATTACTACTGGGCAACCTTTGGTTTAATTAAGTTTTTGCTGTGGAATTATAATTTTATTTCCTGAGAAATTGCATGAGAGTAATATAATGAGGAATTAGCTGTTACAGGCATAAGGTCTTACTGAAACAACAAACAAATGACATGATCATCACGGTAAACTCTTTGGAATGGCCTGTCCTGTTCAGGTTCAGGGTGGTGGAAAGCAGTGGAAATCTATTAAAGCAGAATCAGCTGGGAGAAGAAGACAACCAGTTCCACCATCTGTATTAACATACTGTCTAAGTTTCAAATGCTTTTGCAAGGATGGCTGTTGTACACACAGAACAGAGAACATGCTTCATTTTGCCTGTTCAGATCTTTTGCATTTTTTTGAGTACTTACAGGATCATGGAATTGTTCTTGAATTTTAAAGAAGTATATATGTGATATTGGTCTTTCCACCTTTGAGAAATCAAAACACGAATGCTTTCAAATACCAAATACAGAGATCTGCTTTTAAAAGAGGTTTTAAGTTGTAATTCTGGTCTGCCTCTTGATTTTTTTAAAACTGCCTATGCTTATCCCACTATATATGTGTGTGTGACAGTGAGGGTGGCCAACTCCATAATTTTTGAAGTGACTGCAAGTAAAGCCTTTTTATGTTGCAAAAATTCTCACACCCACCTCTACTAACTCCTTCCCAGCAATTAATTCTGCCAGAATGTTCTCCCCACAGAGATTTGTGTTCATCCTTCAATCTTATCACTGCTGCTTTTGAGAGTTTTTCACCTTCTCTCTCCTAAAACAGTGGGTGCAGTTGTAACTTTCCACTTCTTCCTCATATGTTCCTCCTGCCCCAGCAAGCACTTCAGGGGAAGGAAGAATGAAAAACAAGCAGCTTTTCTTCCATCCAGCCAGCTGAGAGAACAGGGGGCAGGAAAGCCCAAGTCTCATCCCTCCAGAAAACCTGAGGAATCTAAGAGGTGCAAATACATGGACAGGGCTTCAGAGCTATACATGCTATTGGTTTCTTTGCTTTTTTATACTCGTGGAGGATGCACCTTTTTCTAGATAGAAAAATCAGTGGCACAGATTTAGGTGTTGAATAGATATTAGTTCACAGTCCAGTTTTGGTCTATATAATCCTAGTTACCTGCCTTCTCTTCCACCTGGTTACCTTCCACTCTTCCACCTTCCAATGGTTAGCCCTCTATTCTGTGTCTCACATTTATGACAATTTATGACCACTTACATTAGCTCCAGTTTTTCCACCTTTTGTAGGAGCATAGTACTCCCAAGTCCCTCTTGCTTCTAACATTACTCCAATCACCAGGAGACACCCTTGGGACATTCAGGCCCATTAGCATCTGTGTTGCTCTGTCTCTTCCTCTCCTGGGAGCACTTTGGCAGCCTCTATGAATTTCAGGATGTGACAAAGCAACAACAGAGGGTAGATCAGAGAGCGCAGAGACAGACTTCACCTGTGGGGAGGGACATTCGGGGAAGCAATGGGCTGGGGATGCAGAACTCCCTGTATGAGCTTACAAAGCTTCAGCCAGTACGAGAGATATGTAACTTAATAGTGTTAGATGTCCAGCATCTTTCCAGCGCCTGCTTTGATAGGAATAACCAAGTATTTTGGAACATGGTAAGCTGGAGAAAATGTATGTTATACTTCCTCCTAACTTGAATGCTGGTTTTGACAAAAATCGAGGTATGATTTCTAAAAAGGGGATTCCGCCTCCGGAAAAGGTACCCAGTGAAACAGTCCTGCAAGGGCCCTCCGCCCGTGGGAGTAATTTCAAATAAATCTCCAAATGTCTCTCCCTCAGGCGCCGGGAGGTGCTGCCACACACTCCGGGGAAGGCAGCGGCGGCCCCGCGGGAGCCGGGCAGGGCCGGGGCCGCCAGGGGCGGGCCGGGAGCGGAACACGCCGCGCTCTCCGCCTCACGGCCGCCGTCGGGAGCGGCAGCTGCGGCGGCACCGCGCCCCTCCGGGCGGCGAGGGCTGTCGGCCCCACGCAGGCGGAGGCCGGGGCAGGTGGCCCGACCCCGGGGGCATCTCCCGGCGCTGGGGCGGAGGGGCGCGGGGCAGAGGCTTCTTTCACGGTCGCCCGCGAAGGCACCTCCCGCTGCCGCTGCCGCCGCCGCCGCCCTGGGGCGCTCACTCTGGGCGGGCGCCCGCTGCCCTCCCCGGCGAGGAGGAGCGCTCCTGCCGCCTCCGCCTCCGGGGGAGCCGGGCAAGGCATGTGCGTGCGGGGTGGCGCCTTCCGGAGGCGCACCAAGCCCCGGGCGGGCTGCGCGGCGGCCGCGGCATCCCGGCGCACCATGCCCATGCCGCCGCCGCCGCCGCGGCTCCTCCTCTCCGCCTCCCGCGCGGGAGCGCGCCCCACTCCACTCCCCGGCTGCCTCCTGCAGCAGCGGCGGCGGCGGCGGCGCTGAGGGAGTTGCGCGGGCTCTGCCCGATGTGGCAAGAAGCAATGATGATGAGGAGGAGACGCCGCTACCTGCTGGAGCGGGCAGACCAGGCGGGCGGCGGCTGCGGGGCTAGCGGCGAACAGTCCCGATCCCGGGACTGGCTCTACGAGTCCTACTACTGCATGAGCCAGCAGCACCCGCTTATCGTCTTCTTGCTCCTCATCGTGATGGGCGCCTGCCTAGCTCTGCTCGCCGTCTTCTTCGCCTCCGGGCTGGTAAGAGACGCCCTCCCGGTCCGGGACCCGCGCCATCCCCGGGTTCCTGGGCATCCCCGCTGCCGCCGCCCGGCATCCCCTCTCCCGCCGCCCCGCTGGCATCGCCGCACCCGGCACCCTCAGCCGAGCCGGACGGGGCGGGACGGGACGGGACGGGGCGGTCGAGAGCCGGTGCTGCAGCTCCTGCGGCGGAAAGTTGGTGGCGGGAGGCGCCGAGGTGGCGGCGGGGGCCGGAGAACCCCCGCCCGAACTTTGCTGCCCGATATTTAGAGGCGACGCTGGAGCAGCGGCCGCGCGGCTGATGGAGCGAAAACTGAGTCAACAAGCGCATCGAGTTTAATTCACTTAATTCCTTGGCTCCGCTCTCTTCCAACTGGCGGCTTGGCCGTGGTGGCCTTTGTAGTGGCAGGGTTTGGATCGCCGCACAAAAATGCCGTCGGTACCTGTATCTGAAATAATATTTTTAGTGCGAGTAAGCAGGGGCCGTTCCCCTCCTTGTGCTATCTCCCTCCCTCCCCCATGATACCATTCTAGCGTTTGACCCATTTTCTCCAGAAAGCTTTTGGGACAGCACAGCCTTCGTTTTTAAGGAAGGTGAAGTTTGGTCGGTCGGATGTCTTTTCTGCGTGCTCAGTGTGGGCTTTCCAGCCTTCGGGAAGAAAAATGTGTCACAGCAGCAAATGACAGTCGGTATCAGTTTATCTCCCCAGAAATGGGTGGCGTTTTGCCCTTGCAAAGGAAAAGCTGCAGAGGGCAGTAAAATTCTTGCTCCTTTAGAGAGTTTTCCTGCTGTTAATGATTAGAGGCAGGCTATTGGCATTACGGTATACTTCTGAAGTAAAGAATGGGTATTTGAGGGGTCTCAGACTCCTTTTCTTCCCCCCCTCTTTTTGTAAAAAATAAATCCGTTAATGGTCGTCTGGAAAGCTTGGTGTTTATTGAATAGAGCTAGTTATCTCCAAAGGCAAGGATGAGTCGGTCCGTATAATCTAATGGATTCTCCTAGGGGCACTGCAGCTAGTATTTGCTTATACAGAGAATCCTGCTTTCTTGCTTAACCAAACTTTTGTCTTAAAACCTGCAGAAACTGCCTGCAGGATTAGCTAAACTTCGAGTCAATTGGTGGTTTATTTCCTTTTGGTGTTTGAGCTTTTTGTATTGTGTTTTGAGCTTTTTGTTCAACAATTCGTACTAAATAGAAAACAGTTGTAAAAGAGCTAATGTGAGGCCAGTAATGGTGATGCTTCATAATTCAGTTGTTTAATGTCGAAAGGTTTAAATTTTGGAGCTCTGCGTGCAAAATACGGGTTTGACAACTTATTCTAGTATGTTAATGTGGGTGCATGTGCATCAGGGCTGAAGGGACTGTTGGAAGGTGGAGTTGGAAGTCTGTCAGGCAGAGATAAAAGTGTGGAGATGTACACTATACCTGCCCACAGTTAAGGTGGCAGAATTTGGGCTTGACAGTGTTTAGCACTAAATTTTGTACTTTTCAGTCGTGGTGTGATATACAGCTTGTTTACAAGATGCATGTGGTTATTTTGGTAATTTCATTTCTTGAGGTAAATCATTCACAGTAACGAAGGTGGCATAAAACTGGACCCAGAAAGGAAGGACTGCTGAAAGTTACGGAAACAAAACTGTGAGCTGGCTGAATCTTGCCAGGCATTACTTCTTCGGAAAGAGTCAATTTAATAGTTCAGTCTGCATTTGGAATTCCAGACATACCGGAAGAGGAAAAAAATGCTTTTAAAACCTTTTTCCTGAGCCTTTATCTTTCTGTAGCTAACAACTGGATGGGTGAGTGGAGAAAGAGGTGGGGTTCATCGAAGTTTCCAGTCGACAGATAAAAGTAACTTCAGGCAGAGAGAAAGCTTGCCTGTATGGACTTCCAGCCGCAGGATGCTGGACAAAATCCTTTGGCGCCCTGCCCAGAATTTCACCTAAAAGCGCTTTATTATAGTCTAGTTTCTGCTTGTGTTTGTGTTTAAAATATTCCTGAAGGTTTAGATCTGTTTCTCCCGCATCTGAATAAAGGATATACATTTTATAGAGCTGTGGAATTTTAGTCATTTTTTTGTGCCTCATGATATAAAAGGGACATGTGGTTAGGAGTATCTGAGCCACAAAAGCTGGTATTAATATCCTTATCTTTCTTTTTTTACAACTTGTACGTGTGTGATTGTTTTGACAGAAGACTTAATTTTGTAGAGACCAATGGAAGTGAAGTGAGATAGTTCTGTGCAGATCTGTGCTATGCATCTGAAGTTAAAGGAAATATTTCTTAACAGTTGTTTCCTTTAGATTTTGTACAAAGCATTTAAGATTTCACTGAAAATTACGTAAGCCTGTTGTGGAGACAGAACTCCAAAATGACTCGCTATAACACTCAATTTGTATTTCTTGCTTGTGCTTCATAGAACAGCTTAGAACATGGAACGTGGGATTGGACATTGTTAGGATGGATATTCATGAAGTGTGAAGTGTTTTTATGTTCTAGACTGTCTTAAAAAAACTTGGAAACCAATGGAAGTGAGAGGAGGCTTTCCTTCTATTTTAATGTTTGATTTGGTTGTTAAAATATATCACTGTGTTGTCTGAGTTGCCTTTTTTTGGTGGTTTTTTTGTGTGGCGAAGTATTCTTAAGTGTTCCCAAACACCGCCAGGCACACAGGGATGTATTCTACTTCCTCAGCTCTTTCAACCTGTCAGAATACAAGCTATAGCCTTTCTGATTTCAGGTGAAAAATTTATGAAAGCTGTTGCAAAATTACAGTAAACAAGATTACTTACAAAGTGTGCCTGGAAATCTGATTACTTCTCTTTCAGACAATGTACTGCTATTATTACTGAGAGAGGTTTCTTGGGAGATTTTGCTTTTGTTTCAGAAAACTATTGTGATTTTGACCTTTGGAATTAAGCACTCTGTCTCCTCAAACACTAGATACAAAACTCCTAGAGTCAGCTTGAAAGATGACCATTCACAGCTTGTAGTTTTAAATAATGTAGTGATAGTATCAACCTTTGAATTTCCTGTGTCAGAGTATCCTCTGTATTTCTCTATGTGGCATGAACTGCAAACTGGCAAAATGAGATCAGTCATCCATGTTTAGCTGCTGCTTTAATCAATAGAGAGTAAATGATTTTCCCAAACCTGCGAAAGCCTTTCAGGACTTAAAAATGCCAGAGGTCAGCTTCATTTTCTCTCTGACTATTGTATTGTTCTTTCAGTGTAATATGTAGGAAAAACTCATTATTCGCCTCTCTCTCCCTTTTTAGTACTAAAAGCTTATGGCCATTTTTAGTGGTATCTAGAACAGTTTTGTCTCTGGCCAGAGCATATCTCTTACAACTACAATTTGCAGGAGATTTAAAAAAAAAAAAAGCCATTTTTAAGTTCCTAGTGTAAAGTATGAGTGTACCCAAATTATCTGAAATTGTGATTAATTTCTTACATAATGAAACAAAGCCTGACTGAAGACAGGAGTGATGCCCAAATTGTACAATTTGTTGGAAGGCCATAACTTTCCTTTATCTGTGCGTTTTTCCACACAATGAAGAGTGCCTAGTCCATGGATATAGGCTTCAATAAGAACCTTCACTTCAGGGACAGCAAAATCTTTTATCTCTTGTGTTGTAAGTGAGAGAAGAGCTAAACCTCTTGGGGTCGTCTCTCTGTTCCTTTTCCAAAAACTTATGGTTCACCAGTCTGCTACGAGATACAGATGTGTTTTCTTTTAGGCTGGCCTGTTCCCCTTGCTCAAGTCCTGTAAGTCTGCTGTGTGGTGTTAACATTAGTTGCAGCCCTTATCTCCCTCCCGAAGTCTTGCTGCCACGTGTGACCTTGTAAAGCTCTTAAGATGTGGTTGCTGGTGTGTTGGCTCTGGTGTGCCAGTGTGTGCTTCTTGAGGATGTCCTTGGCCAAGTGGAGCATGTGTTGAGCAAAAAGTGCTTCTGCAATGTGGCATTGAGTTGCCTTCCCTCTTGCAAAGCACAGTGAGATTGTGCTGGGTCAGCCACCTAAGGACTGTCTGTGGAGCAGAGGTATTAGTTGCCCCCACAACCACTTCTTTGAAGTTCCTGAAAAGCTCAGGATTGTGCTGGTAGGCTCAGTTAAGATTCCTGAACCTTTATACGGATTTATAAATTCAAGCAACTAAAGGGGGGCTGCACATGTATTTCACTGACGTATCCAAATCTGTAGCAAAAAGGGGAGTAGTCAATGGTTCTTAAAGACAGAACACAGTTAACTGGGTGGGTGTACCTGCACCACGGCAGATGTACGTTCTGCAGGAATTGATTTTTGGCATCAGACTGACTGAACTTACTGTCAGCTGATCTTGCATAGAAGAAGAAGTAGCTGTCTCCTTCTGAAGGAGTATGTGAAAACTTTTTAGCTGCCAACCTGGTTGGCAGAGAACTGATACTGTGCAAGGAGAGGAAGGTCAGGAGGGTCCTGTAAGCCTCTTGGGGCTTGAACTGAGGTGTGCCATTTCTTTGGGTCCTTGGTCAGAAGGACAGCAAATCCTCCTTCCCTCTATTTGGTGTTATTCCTGAAATAAATTCTTGTTATTTCTGGTAAAAGCTGGACATCAGCCAAGCCCTTCCAGATTTCCACGATCAGAATCTCATACTGAAATGACAGGGGAAAAGTGTTCCAAGTCCATGTGGAAAAAGTAGCTTTAGCAGACATGTTTCATCATTTTCTAAAAGCATCTGATACGTACCTCTGGTAATGTTGTCATCTCATCAGTTTGGGTCTGAAAAATTCCTCCATCCACACCAAAAGGTCACCACACTGATGATGTAATTTTATATCTCTATTCTTGAGGTGGTCTGTTATAACCTAATTGCATAGAATAATACACCCATACTATAAGATCATTTGTACTCTCAATTTTAGGAAATCTTTCGAGATCAACCCTGTGTAATTTACAGCTTTTTTTAGTTTAAGAGCACCAACTGTTTTCCCAAAGTCCAAGAATACCCAAGGTCTGAAAATGTTCCTTGGAATCCTTGCAGACTGAAAGTAAGCCAAAGCATCTGCTATGGTGTTTTCAAACTCCAGTATATTCATTCCCCCAAGAAGAAAGCTAAATCACAGCAAAGGTAATGAAGTAGGAAAATCCTCGCTAATTGAAGGACAAGCAGAGGTTTCTTTGCATGCTTGATGCTATGGTTGTTGTGCCCAGGAGGTATCCTACCTCTGCTTAAACTCATTCTGACAGACTGTTGCTACTACCAACATGAGAAGGAATTCAAAGTAAACATCAGTGTATTTACAGTGCCTTTCCACAATTCCAGTTATAATTGACTGTACAGTTCTGCTTTCAAGTCCCCTATTAAAATGTTCCATGAGGAGATCCTATGTTCCTAATTATTTTTTTCTTGTCTCTAGACACCATATAACAATATATTCTTCTAGCTGTAGTTGCTGGTTATTTGATACAGTCTTAGGATATTGCTGTCCTTGCCAGATGTTCCTTCTGATGTTCTCTGAGAGTGACTTTTGTAAGGCAGTATTACCTCTTTAGTCAGGCAGTAAAGGTTGCTGTATCTTCCTGTCTGAAGCAGGAATTGCCTGGCTTTCTGTCTGGTTTCATTCCTCAGTATGCATCAGTCTGGGCTGCTGCTTCTTTCATTCACTAATGACAGTCCCAGTACATCTGTGGTTACTTTTATTGCTGCTAAGAGCTTGTCTCATTTGCCTGTGTCTAACACGCTTGGAAACAGCCATCAAGTTAATGAGGTGCTGGTGGCAACCTCACTTTGCATGCCTCTGTTTCATCTTTCGTATTGAATAACCTAAATTCTGAATAAGAATTGCATAAAACTATGGGTATGGCAATGTTGAAAAAATGCTTAGCCTTTAACTGTAATTGTAATCTTAATAAATTTAAGTTTTATGAATACCTTGGCAATAGAAAACTTACTTAATGTCACAAATTGTGACTCAAAATGGTGGATCCACAACTGCTAATCATTACTGCAGCTGGCAGAAATGATAAATAACATACTGACTAGAGCTGTTCTTTACTGTTGTGCGATGGGAAGAAGACAGATGATGGATTGGGCTCCAGTTGTCTGCTGTCTTTATCAGCCTCAAGCCGGGTATGTGGATTCACAAATCCTATACAGGCAACTTCATAGTGGATGTGCCATGGACCTGTGAATACCAGTCTGCTTAATCTTCCTTAAATTTTTAAAAATTGGTTTCAAGTTCCTTGTTTTGGACAGATATATCCAGCCCATTTGTGGGGATCTTAAAACTCCTATAAAATGGTAAATGTTTCTTTGAGTCTTCAAGAGCTCTGCTAGATTAAGGGTGTTAACCAGAGATCACAGTCTCTACGTTGACACTGTGATTAAGAAAACTTATTATAACAGTAGTGGTCACTGAAGCCTTCCAGACTGCTCCGTGCACGATTCCAAACTGATGGACACTTCACACAGATAGATGTGTTCTGCAAATCTCTTGAGCAGCTGGCTGTGCAGGCATCATGGGAACAAAGTTCATTTGAACACTGGTAGTGTTTGATCTGTGCCTACATCCCTAGTGATAGCTGAGCTGTGATCCCAATTATATGCTGCCATAGTAGCTTCTTCATACTTCAAAAAGAATTGAATCAGCTCAAGCCAAATTAATCTGTGATGATGAGAAGATGCCAACAGATTAAACTTCTGTTTTGGGGGATCTGCATCCAAAAACAAGTGAATTGGCACAGTTCCACCCTTTTTTCCCGACTTTTTTTTTTTTCTTTGAGCGTCAAACCTGATGAAAAAAACCTAAACCCCAAAACAGCTCCATGCATTTTCTTCTGCATATCTTTTGTTTTCATATCTCGAATAAGCAGCCTTCAGACACTGAACCTTATTCAGGTGATGCTGAAAATTGAAGGGACTATTACACCATCTGTACAGAGGAGTGTGAGGCTGTGTCTACAATTACTCTCCCAGCTGTCTGTTTCTCCAGCCTGTATAGAAACATTTTCTTTATCTTGTCTCTAATCAGAACTCTTGTTCTTAGTGGTGCATACATGGTATAGAAGCCCCTTGCTGCTTCTGGTGTGACCCTGTTCCAGGCTTGTGTCTAGGAGAGACAGAGGAAATGACCACAAATCATGACCTGTTAGTCTGAGCATCCACTTCTTCCACCATCCATGCTTCTAGTTTTGAAGTTTTACTTACCTGGAAGATGTACTCCAAAGTGCAGGGGCAGTGGCTTCTGGTTGCATACACCAGGGAGCAGCTGGGATGAGAGGTGCTCTGGCCCATCTTTGTTTCCCAAATAGCTTTTCAGAGCTGCTCACTAAGGTTTGCAAAAGTAGTAAGACCTTACTTTTTTTCCACCTACCTCCTCACAGCTGAGCTGTGTAGTGTGGGACCTTTTAAAGACCCTAAATGCTATGGCCTGCACAGTGTGTCTGCCCACTGACTGGATAAATGGGATTGTTGTCCTTCCATTCCAGGTTAAATGTCCATATCCCTGTCTCCAATTTGCTAGGACTTTGGTCAGTCTGGCAGGAAAATCCTAGGAAGACTAGATTCCCCCCAGCTCCTTTTCCAGCAAGATTGATTTCAGGCTGAGGACTTGGACATGTTCTTTCCTCTGAGAGATGTGTTAGGAAAACAGATGGTCTTTGAACTTGGCTCAGCACCTGCTTGCAAGTGCTCCTGTTCCTATAGAATTGTTTAGGTTGGAAAGGACCCTTAAGGTCATCAAATCCAATCATTAATCCAGCACTGCCAAGTCCACCATTAAGCCATGTCCCTAAGTGCCGTATCTACGTGTGTCTTAAACACTGACAGGAATGGTGACTTCAACACTTCCCTGGGTAGCCTGCTCACCCTTTTGGTGAAGAGATTTTTCCTGATATTCAATCTGAGCCTCCCCTGATACAATTTGAGGCCATTTTCTCTTGTCCTATAGTTTGTTGTTTGGTGAAAGAGACCAAGACCCACCTTGCTATGCCTTCGAGGTAATTGTAGAAAGTGTTAAGGTCCCTACTGAACCACTTTTTTTCTCCAGGCTAGACACTCCTAGTTCTCCCAGCTTCTCCTCATAAATCACTTCTGTTGCTTCATGAGCCTTGGCAGGTGGGTATTACCGCAGGCCTGGTTCCTATGGTATATCACTGTGTCCCACAGCCATAGGGAGGAGGAGGAGGAGGAGAAGATCCAGCAGGCAGAAATTGTGCAGCAAGATTGATTTATTTAATTATTTTACAAACTCTTTTATAGACTTTTTTCTTCATAGTTTAATTGGACAAAGGATCAGCCACCCCTTGGGGTGATTGGCTAAAATCCTAAAACATCCATTGTCAAAATATTTTTCTACTATACCATAAACAAGACTTTTCAAGGTTGCAGGTGGCTTGGTTCTTTACATAACTCTGCTACCTCTTCTGCGAGAGAGAAAAGTCTCTCACGGACTTAGAAAATAGCAAGAAAATCCTTGCTAGCAGCATTTTTGTATCTACAGGTGGGTGAATTCTCTTTCCTTGATGCAGGTACTGTGGTGGTCCTTTGTTGCAGCACAGTGGTCTGAGAACAGTCTAGTCTGGTCAAGACCTAGGAGGTGGTAGGGTAGGTTGTCCAGACCAGTAGCTTGTCCGGTAAACCCCACAGGGCATCCCCACCCTCTGAGTTCATGCCAGAAAATGGCCATAGACTTTTGTTGGGGCTTGTTTTCTGCACCAGTGAGCTCTGGTAATTTTTAAACCTGACTGATAGGTGGTGGGATTTTATAAAGTTGCTTCAAGTGATGTGACATCTGTTTAACAATAAAACAATTTACCAGACTGTTTCTGTTTCCTTTAATTTTTAATATTTTCTTACTTGTACTTTAATGAAATGTGGTAACAGTACTTATGAAAAAGCCGTCAACTAAGAGAAAATAGAAATGCCTGTATTTGCAGAATCTGTTTTGCTCTATTTCCTATGAATATGTCTGAAGTTTTACTCCTGAGATGTTACTTGGCAGTTATAATTTAAGTGTAAGTTAACATGTTTGTTATCTTTATTTTAAATTTTATCATAATAGAAATAATAGCCACTGCAGAATGTGTTCTTGATCTTGAAATCAAAAATCTACTAAGGTATCTCTTTGACTTGAAGTCAGTTGAGCTGAGAGACTTATGAGAGTGTCAAAAGTATCCTGAGGGGAGTAAATTTTAAGAGCATTGTTGTGATAGTAATAATGGTGTTTAGTATGTAATTGCACAACCTTAGGAAATACTTGAAAAGTAATTACAAAATGACAGTAGTGCCTTTCAATATTAAAACTATTTTTCATGCTACCCTATTATGCCGATAAATCTGATAGATACTCTTGCAAAATGTATTTTTAAAAGACCCATTAGAGAGAGAAGCCTAAGTGTACCTTTTTCTTCATTAAACAAACCTTTAAAATGAGCAGTTTCCTTATGTGCTGAAGCTCATGTGCTCCCTGGCTCAAATTTTGTGATCCTTACTTTTAAGTGAGTTGCATCTTGACATTTTTTCTTGATTACAGCCAGATTCTCCAGTTATTATGTCAGGAGGAAAATGGTGAGGGAAAGCCACCTTTTAGCTTCAATTTAAAAGCGACAGCCAAAATATGTAACTGTCAGTATTAAATAGCTCAAACAGTCACATGAGTACTTCTGGCTTCTACAAATCTGAATGAGTATTTCAGACATCGATGAATCTATATGTGTACAAGAAAGGCCATAATTTCACTTTTAATACATGCTACAGTGTAGTTAATCTGAAAAAGATGTCTTTGAGTCTTGTGAAGAAGTATTGTATTATCCTTAATGTTTAGCTGATGGAGCTTTTTCAACAATGACTTGTTTTGAATATAGTCAACTACAAAATAATACGTTCTTCCTAAGTGTTTTACTCAGTTTATCTTCCATGTATTGTGACCTGTATAAACAGTATTTGCATTTACTGGAGAGTTTCTTTAAAAGTATTTTTATAATAGGAGGAAGGATTTTGAGAATATCTGAAAAACAAGCTAAACTAAGTTACTTAGCCACCCTTTTTTGAGAGGAAGTCAGAACCAATGCATGTAGATTAAAGTATGCAAGAAAGATATTTTGATTGCTGTATTTACATTAAAAATTAATAAATGATGTGAGTAGGTTTTAATTACCTCTGGAGCATGAAATAATTACAAAAGTACAGATTTTTGCTCACTTTTCTGCTTGTTGTATCCCCCCTCTTGTGAAGGGGACTGTAGCGGGTTGGGTTTGTAACTGGGTGGAAACACCAATTTGGTGTAGTGGTTTGGTCCAGATACTCATTACTGTTTATCTTCTGTGAGATAAGAATTAGGAAAAATGCAAAGCAGGCACCAAACTTGAAAGAATATAAAGAAGTTTATTAACAGACCTAAAAGAAGAAAAAAAATCATACCACACCTTCAGAACTCTTCTCCTCCCCCCACCTTCCTCCCTTCTCCCACTGACAATGTAAAAAGACAACCCTTGAGATGTTCAGTCTGTTTATCACTTCCATAATAACCTTGTTCAGTCCATTTAGGAAGAGGAGTCTCTCTTGCTCATGCTATGAAAACATTATCACAACGAGACAGCCGCCCACTTCCAAATAACTTTGTTCAGTCCATTTAGGAAGAGGAGTCTGTCTACTCGCATGTGAGTCCCTTCCCCCAACTTGCAGCTTTTCTCACAACTGCTTTTGAGGGTCCACTCTTGAAGTTTTTTGGGGTACAATTTTAAGGTTGAGCCGTTCAGAAACAAAAGTTCTCTTCACCCATGTCTCTGGGAGCATTTCATCTCTAAGAAATCTTTGGGAGCATCTCTAGGAACTGAGGTTTTCTCCTTTCCCATTTGGAGCAAAAGTCCTCATCACTTCCATCACTCCCTGTTCAACTTCTCATGAAATTACAGCTGCTTCAGCATCTGCCTATCTCAGCCCAGGTGCTTTTGCTTACGAGTTGAACACTCCACCCCGATATCTCCATGAAATTACAACGGGATACTCTGATATATCATAGCTTTACAAGAGAATTTCAGCTTTAAGCATCTCCTCTTTCTCTTCCCTCTGGTTTTCAGCTCTTCACAGCACTAAAAGGGTTAATCTCACCCTTGCAGCTGGAATGTGGCTTATTGAAGTGGAGAGGGGGGAGAGTCGAGCTGCTCCAGCTGCCCACAGCAGGGCTGTTGGGGGGGGGGGGTTCCATGGATGGAACAGGGCCCATCGGCTCCAGGCTGGCCGTGGCCCAGCCCAGCCTGGCCCGAGCAGGGCCTGCGCTTGGCCCGCTGGCCCCTACACGGGGCCCACAGCCACCTGTCCCAGCGCTGGGAACGAGAGAGAGAAACTCTGCCTCAGGGTTTCTATTCTTAAGTGTGGATCACAGAGGCGGTCACAACTTTAAGTGGCTTAAAGAATTGTCCATATTCAAACTGGCCAGCTGATAGGTTCTATCAGGTCCCAGAGGAAGCTGTAAGCACGCCTTGGCAAGGACATCACTTCTGGGACTATGCTTGCTAACCTATGACAGGGACACTTCAGGGAGCAGAATGTAAGTAACTGTTCTTGGTCTCTGGGACATGGTTTTCCTTTTGTGGCTGCCAGCTACTGCCACTGGGTAGGACAATTTTAGAAGTGCACCAGCTGAGTGTCGTAGCCACTGGTAACTGGGTTTGACCATCCTGTTTTTCATAGGCTGTTATGTGTTTTAAAGTAAAACTTTTGATAATTGGCAGCCTAAGAGAAGATTGAGATGCTGCTGGATGACCGTAAGGCACGACAGTCCCGTTCATATTCCCTGACCCTGTTTGTGGGCCTTCTGAACCCCAGCTTATTAAATACATAGTTGTATGCACTGACAGATTTTATATGACATGTGGTTAGCAAGAGGAGAGGACACAAATCTGTGGAAAATAAACCAAGAGAGAGAAAACTGCTGATACGGCAAATGAGGCTGTATAAAAACACTGCTTACTGTTCAGGTTGGGTACATGGTATTTGCACAGGGCATATTTTTGAATATAAAGTATAGAGGCACACACATCCTGGTTCTACTAATTATGTTTTTGGCAGGGATAGGTGTCTGTCCTGTATTCCATGGCAGTAGGGAATGGTCATGGGCTCATGGGGCTCTGGCTACACCTTTGCATGCGGATAGATCCAGTGGAGGTTGTTCCTGTTGGCCTGAGATGGACACTACCTTTAAACATCAGAAGAGCTGAATTAAAGGGCAGTCTCTGCACTCCATGCAGGGAAGAGAAACCTTAAAACCAAGTGTTACTCCTTTAGAATCTAGCCACTGTATTGCAGCTTTGACCATTCTTGAAAACTATCATTTGGAAGTGGTGATTGAACCAGAATTACGGTGTTCGTCATGCATTGAGGTGGCATTGTGATGTTCTCACCTCTTTATTCTATTTTCCTATGTTCTGCATTTTGGGTTGTTTTTTGACTGCTGGTGAGGACCTAAGTAATGTTGCAATGGGTCTGGCTATGATAAACACCAAATCTCTCTAAGTATTAGTAGCCAACCAAGAACCTGTTGTCTTGTGCATAAAATTAGGATTGCTTTGTCTGAGGTGTATCTCTGCACACACATCTCTGCTGAAATTCATCTGCCATTTTCTAGTTCCATAGTGACTTTTATGAGATCCTTTTGTGTTTCTTCATAGTTGACCCTTATCTTTGCCAGATTTCTATTCAGCCCTTTTCCCAAAGTGTTTATGGATATTTTGAACACATACCCTAGGATTCCTGAGGCCTTTGGTACCTTTGTTTCTAACAATTTTTCCTAGGGTAGATGTGAGGCCTGCTGGTACTTCCCTTAGTCTTTGAGAAGGATCCCAGGAGAGACTGGCATTACATCACATGTCTGTCTTTGGATACTCTGGAACTTTTGGGTGCAGGTTACATGCTACTGCTGTTTTAGCTTTCTCTTCTTTGAGTCTTATTGGCCGTTTCTGGTGAATCCTGACTGCTTGTGGTGATATTTTTTTTTACATTTCAAATTTCTGCTTTTGTCTGTAATGCCTTTCACTAATGCTCCAATTTGAGACAGACTTTTTGATGTATTTCCCTGCATAGATTATTTTGGAATGAGAATTATCCCACACTGAACACAGATAGAAAACAAAACAAAAACAACTCGAACCTTTTCTGCTACAATCTGTTCTTCTCTAGTTGTTTTTTTTTAATACCTGCATTGTCTGTTTGCTTGGAAGTCCTTTAGCAGGCTGCCAACTCCTGATTATGTTTCAAAAAGAATTTACTACTTATTTGTATACTCTTAAAAATAATTTCTCAAGCAAGTTCTTTTCTTGGCTGGCATTATTGAGTCTTTATATTAATTGAATCTTTATATTAAATCCTTTTTTATCCCCTTTCAGGTTGTTGGGTTTTTTTTTTTTTTTTTCCTATTAAAGATAATTTGTTGCAGTGGGGACTTGGATGTTGAGGCGTTCTGGTTGTGTTTTAGTCTTTTTCAAGTTGTTTAGGGGAATTGGTTAGCTTTTGCCCTGTGCCTCTGAGTTTTACAGTGTCTTCAGGCTCCCTACAAAGATTTTAATCTGTAAGCTTATAGCTGCCCCTTTCAGTTTTGGTGTTTGGGTCTTGTCATTTGTTTGCTTAACAAGATTTGTCATTGGTATAAAGAAGCTCCTCAATAGCAATATTTTGTGAACCAGATTCTTTCCATTTCTTGAGATCAGATTAATCTCAAGATTGTTTTCTCTTTCTTCATATGGGTGGGTTTTTTCATCTGTGTACTTGTTTGTTTTGTTTTTCAGTAGTGCATGAGACACAGACTGTGGTCTCAGCTTCCATCTGCTGTTGTGATCCTTAGCAAATCCATCTGGGAGTCACTAAAGTGTCCCTTGACCTGCTGTGTTTTCTTCTTTGACAGCCTTCCTTATATCTGCATGATAACCAGTCCTCTAAGTAATTTATTTTTATGAGGCTTTGCTGTTCAGTCTTTTTTTTTTTTTTTTCTCATAGCCACTTTATACTGTTTGTTAATTTCTTAGACTGTTAATAGAGGCCTTTCTTCAGTCCCTGCTGAAGTGTATGGCTTTCAGTCTCTTTCTACTTTTTCATTATTCTGCTGATGGTTTTTTTTACACCAAGTTTTCAGTAAGGCTATTGTGTAAATAATGCTTCAACGACAGGCATTTTAGTTCTTCCGTCTAGCTTCCTAGGCTTGTAGAGAAGAGTGTTTACTTTTGTATGGGTGTCTTATTTCTCTGACAGATTTTAAAAAGAGAATCTGTTCTGCCTTTCCTTTGCTGAAACCTCCTTAGTTGAGTTTAATCAACTTCTGTCCTTTCATTTAGTTGAGACTTACCAGTCTCCTTGACATTACTGCTTCTCTTGAACCATGCACTCTGTTTCTATAACAATCAATCTTTAACATTCAATTTGAATGTTTTCCTATGATGTTGCAAGTGCTAGCAAACTCATCTAGTTTAGGTGAAGCTCAGCTACCTTCTAGAGACAAAATCCCTATTCCCCAAATTTCTCAGTTTCTTTAATTTCCCTTTTGAACACATTTTCTTAGCCGCTTATTAAACTTTTGCTTTCCACCTAGGTTTTTTTTTGGGGGGACCATTTATGGGAATGCTACAATAGTTCTCTGCTTCTTCACTAGCAACAAATATTTTGCCTCCAGAACTTTTATTTCAACTTCTTCTATTACTGTTATTTGCACAGCAGCCATGGCACCTCCAAAGAGCTTTTCCAAACACTCTGTGAGGTCTGATGTTTTTTGCATTAAAGAGAGAAGTCTGTGATCTCTGGCATGTTAAGACTTTGTGTTCCTGATAATCATTGCTACAACACTGAAGCAGACAAGGTTCACTTATAGCTATCAGGCAAACTTGGAAAAATCTGGATACAATCATTTTCTACTGACTAATTGAGAAGATAAATAGTATCTATATGTAGCTGGACTAGCTAAAAAAAAATCCACTGGCCAAAAGTGCTTGGCTCGGTAGTCAGGCACGTGGGTGGTCAGAGGGGTGTTCACAAGACCTGCAGGGCTGGTCACTGCATTGTCACTGTTAGTCCTGTGTGCTCACAGGGATATCGCCTGCAACGTCAAAGAACAGTTCCTGTGGGATTGCAGCAGAGGTGCTGCACTGGTGCAAAACTGCACACTTCTCATACAGGCAGCACATTTACAGCACATGTTGTTCACGGCTTTCAAGCCTGGGGAAAGGCCCCAGGTAGCCCAGAATGTCATCGGAAGGGTTTGGATGAAATCTTGCTGCTCCAATAATGTTCCCATGTACTAATGAATACAGAATAGCATAGAATGTGGCCATGGATGCAGAACTGCTTCTCGTGGTTACATGGAACATCATGCAGCAGCTGGGCAGTTGTAATGCCACATGATCCATATGATGTGCAAATGGCTGGAGTGACGTGCATCTAGTGGGGAGTCAGATATCTCTGTGTGCTAGCAGCAAGTGTAGACTGCACATCAGACTCATTAATAGACAGAACTGAATTTCTCAAGACAGCAGACATCATGAAAGAACTGGATTGGAGCCTGATGCTGTTATCATTGATCTGCTAAGCCAGACAGGGAATGCTGAATCAAGGAGAAAAAAAATTCGGGCATGCAGCTACATAGGGCCTTAGTGAAAATGAAAAGCTTCATTGACACAAACTTCAGGATGGTTTGATTCAAAGATACAGTTCAGTTAATTTTCTGCTAATGTCCTTATAAAAAAAAAAAAAGCACTTGTGAAAGCTTCTAACCATGCATCTAAGCAAGAATAACAAGCAAAGTTTTATGTTATGAAAGATAAATGGTGGGCACAAAAGACAGAGAAGTCTTTCTGACTTGTGGATCCAGAAAATACTGTGCAGTCTTGGAAATAGCATCTGGCCTTAAAGATGCTGCACAATTTCTGAAGTGGAGATGGAGTAATACTAATGGAATTGATGGAAAAGAAACCTGGGACTGCTGGCCAGAACTTTTCAGTTGTTGTCCTAAATGATGAAATCCTAGATGAAACTGTACAGCTACTTGGCCAGGAGCAGGGCACAGCACCTCTTCGTAAAATGGAGATTTTTCCAGCTGTCTAGCAGATGGCACACAGTGCAGTCAGCCGTAAGCAAAGTCACTAAAATATAAAATCATAGGAGAGGGGTCACAAGTAGCCAGAAGACTTTTGCAGATTTTGTAGAGAAATATTTTTGAGATGTTAGAGAATTTAAATGCTGTCCAGTTTTACAAAGAGAAGGGTGATTATGTCTTCTGAAAATCATTGTCTCAAGTCCTGGAACATGTTTTGCAGGAAAAATGGGTGTTTTTTTTCCACAGAGACAACTCAAAAGATTTTTTAAGTCAGACTGGTTAAAGAAGGATGTTTGATTGAGAGGTCCGTAAGCTAGTAATCCTTCAGCCCTGTAACGCTTCTTGTAACACTCAACACTTTTGAAAATAGCTGCATGAAATTGAAGATACTGAAAATTGAATAGATGTATGAAATAAAAAATTAAATCAGTGTCTGAAGAACATTACTCACTTGGTTTTATATTTACATTTAGAAAGTGTTTCATTGATCTCAGCAAAAAGTGATTTTAGTAGGAATTTAATGTGGTAAATGGTTTGAGTTAATTCAAAGCGTGTGATATTTCAGATCCCAGCAGGAGTCCTCTGTATATAGACTGCTGTTGAATTCCATTAATCAAAAAACAATAAAGAAAATATGTCAAAAGAATGAGGGACCATGTTAAAAGATTTTATGCTAAAACTGGCATTTTAACTGCTTATTTGTTCATTTTTATGGATTGTTTCATCTGACTATGTTTTTATATATAACAGTGAAGTGCTCTACAGCAGCTTTGGTGTTTAAAATTAAACTGAGGGCATGACATTATCTGGGAAAGAACAGGATGTCAGTTGAGAGAAGGTTGTGGGTTTTGGAAAGATGAGTGAAAGCAACTCTTCAGATTTTACTGGTGATAACAAGATTATCACACTTTGGAAGAATTTGTGGGGGTTGGAAAAATTTCTAACAGTAGACTTTTTAATTTCTTCAGTAATTAAAAGACAGCAAGATAGAAAACACTCAGGGAGACAGAGCTGTCAGGTAAGATCCATGTATTGCGGGCTTAGCCATTATGTTCAAAAGTGTCATGCTGATATTTTAATTCCGTTACCTCTGGTGTATTTTAATTTCTGAGACTAGTGGGAAAAAAAAAAGGAAAGTGTTTGGGTTTGTTTTTTTCTTTTTTCCCCCCACCTCTTTGAGGACTGGTTAAGGTAACAGAATAGCTAACCTTCAGGATTTTTCAGGTTTTTGCAACACCCAACCTGCTAAATACACTAATAATTACAAATATTTTTCTGGAAACTGCAAGTTCTAAATGTCCTGCTCTTAAAGTTACAATTCTGTAAAGATTTAGTTCCTCTGAAGTAATTAAAAATAGCTTCCAGAATAAACCTCTGCCTTACAGGGCCTGCTGTTCTTGACCTGACATTAACATGTGTTTTAAAGGCAGGATTGTGAAAATCCCCCTGTACACATAAAGTTTCCAAAAAGGGTAAAATTATAATAAAGTTTTATTTTCTCCTATATTTTATGAATTGCCTAATGTGTACCCTATTCTGTCTTTAAATTTCAATTTTACTTCAGAATTTGTTTAGTGTATGGTGTGATGCAAGCAGCTTGTCATCACAAAAGGATGTTGTCCTGTGTCAGCTCAGAGAGGTCACCTGTGCTCAGGAGCTGATACGGTGTGGTCTATTTTTTTTATTTCCTTCCATTTAAATCAAAATGTAAAATTGTGTAGTAGGCAACCTGAGAAGGGGGGAAAGCAGAAGTAAAATTTTAGATTTAGTGATCAAAATATCTCAGCTAAGTGTTGAAATCAGTGTATGCCTAAAAAAGGAAACTGAGTAGCTGTTAATTTGGAACAAACACTTTGATGGATTGATCTAATTATAGAATACATATAAATATATGTAGCTGCATGAGCATTCATGTACTCTAAACAGACATCTAAATATTGTTGATTTGTTATGAAGCCAAATCCTCCCAGAAAGTACAGTAGTTTTGTTATTTTTTACCGATGTGGAGAAGCATGCAGTTGAAGTGCATCTGGATTTTCTCGCCTAGTATGTTTGTAGCATGATCCTTATCGCTGAAATGCCAATTTGCCATCATTAAAATATGTGTTTTTCCACAGTCTTGGCTTACTCCAGGAGCCTGTGGCTTCCTTTGATGCTGTGACTTGGGCTGCGTGACAGATGGTGCAAGGAAGTTAATGTTGTCCTGTTGCCTGTGACATCTGTCTCTTGCCACAAGAGTTTGGCAATCCCACCTGGAAGGGCAGAAGTCAAAGGCTGAAGTTAAATGCTTTTGATGTTAACTGAGCTGGCATTGGTTGTGCCAGATACTGAATCAATTAACTGAAACAAGTTTCTTAGATGGGATTGATCAAAAGTCACAACATTCATATATATAAATCAGTAGTTCTTCCTACTAGTAGGTAGGTTTTATATTTTTACTATGCAAGATTGCACGTATGTTACTCTTTGCAGCTCTGTACTTGTGCAGACACTAACCCCTGTGCCTAAATTTAAGGCCATAGTTTTGTTTTCTGTGTGACTACCCAAGTGCTTGAAAGCCTTCATGTGTGTATGTGATATTTGGAAGCTTCGTGTTTGCATTTCAGGGTTAGAATCACCACTTAAAATTTCTTGACACTTTTTTTGCTTATACCGTGAAAGTCAGTGTTGCAATAACAGTTGCTTAAATGTGTGACTTCATAAATCCAAAAGGGCATTAAAAACAAGAAGAGTTGAAAGATGAGCTGACTTTTGTCTGGCAGGGTGGGGTATATTGTGGTGGTCTCCTTGGTTTGAGCCTGTCAGGGTGGTGGTTGGAGCTGGGAGCAGCTGGGTGTCCCAGTCTGTGGTGCACATGCAGGCAGGGCAGCAAGGAAAACGAAGAAATGGGAACAGGGGAAGGGGACAGATTTTTACAGCAAGTGTCTCTAGATATCAGGTTGTAAAACTTACTAGATCAGGGGAAAAACAAAACTAAAAACAAACCCTGCTGATGGCATTTTTAAGTGTTTGTAAATTTACAAATTTGTTTGTAAATTTACAAATTTATTTGTAAATTTTTCGTTTTGATTTAATTGAAGCAAGTCTTATATACATAAGAAAGGAAAAAAGTCATATTAAGATACTTTTAAGTAAAATGTCATGTATTTGATTTGAAAATCTATCAATAAACAAGATTTAACAGGGCACTAAGGAAGCAACTAAAAAAAGGGGAAAAAGAAATGTTGTTTCTTTGTGCTTAGATGTCTTACAAATCATCAAATACGTACTTTCAGATTCTCTTGAAGCTTTCACCAGCATGAAAAATGGATCTGAGGCTTTTGTGCATGAAGTCTGTGGTTACTGTTGCAGCAGTAGCATTTGGGGCCTGCTTTTGGGAATCCTTGTTGCTGCAAATGAGGCTGTTAGAATTCAGAACAGCTGGGGAATGACTGAAGATCCCGTGACTGTACTTTGGTATAGTGGTGTTTTACTTCAATCAGGCATACCATTTTGAGCATATACAGCAATAGAAAATCAAATATTTATTCTTTATTAATGCATCCATCATTAGATGATTTAAAGATGTTAGTGTAGTAACTTACAAGTAAGTTCTGTAAATAAATTTAAATATTGAATATTCTGAATCTTCACGTTATATTCTAGTCCTTGCTCTGGGTGTTGTTTGTACATTCCAAAGTAAGCAGTTGCTAGGAGGAAATGTATATATGTAATCTAGAGTCTGTACTTCCAGATAAATACTTTAAGCAGAAGCAAATCATATAGTACCTTGCAACTATCCCTGTCAAAAAGACTTTTATAGAGCTGTGGACATAGTTGATTTGTGAGGCATTTTGACAGCTGCATTGTTCAGCGTGATTTACAGTTTTCTCAATTGGCTTCAAATAAGATTAAATCATAGAGTGTTTTGGGTTAGAAGGGACCTTAAAGATCACCTAGTGCCAACCCTCCTGCCCTGGGCTGGCACACCTTCCACTAAACAAGGCTGCTCAAAGCCCCACCCACCTTGTCCTGTACCACTTGGAGAAGGGAATTATCATCAGCGCATTCTGGGAACTGCCTGGATTGCTCGTGCCCTGCTGTGTTGCCCATTCAACAGGTATTGGGGTGGCTGAAGTTCCTCATGAGGACTAGGACTTGTGAACACGAGGCTGTTCTTGTCTGTCTATAGAGGGCCTCATCTTCTCAGTCTTCCTGGTTGGACGACCTGTAGCAGACTCCCACTGTAATGTTGCCTATCTCTGCTTTCCCTTTAACCTTGCTTATAAGCTCTCAGTCAGCTCCTCATCCGTCACCTGGCAGGGGATGCGCCATGACATAGAGGGAAGCACCCTCTCCTTGTCTCCCCTCTCCTGTTCTTCTTAAAGAGCCAGTATTCTTCCATTCCAACCCTCCTGTCATAGGAGCTGTCCCACCACATCTCTGTGATAAGATCCCAGATGCACATCTCTTGTTTACTTCCCATGCCCCCAAAGCCAGCGTACTGTCTAGAGCGGCTGGAATTCCTTCTCCTGCTGACTTGCAATCCCTTTTCAGATGCAGAGCATCTCTTTCTGGTATTGGCATCAAACTTCTAGGAGTGGAATGAACTTAAGTTCTGTTCGCCTGCCAACTTTAGTTTGGTGAGAATTGGTGACAAAACTACTTGTGTTCTGGAGTCCCTTACCATCACCCTCTGCAATCCTTCTTGGTATTGCTCAGACTACTCCTGGCTGTGTCACTGGTGCCCGTGTGAACCTACAGCAGTGGGTAATAGTGAGCTCCATGAGGCTTGGGAATCTCTTGGTGGCATTGCTGATACGAGCCCCCAGCAAGCAGCACAGCTCTCAGGGGTGTGTCAGGTCAGCACATGGGCGCCTCTGTACCTCTCACAAGAGAGTCCCTGCTGCTGTCACCCATCACGTTCTCGTGGTTGCGTTGGCTGTTACACACGGAGCAGATGGGGCTGCCTGGCTCAGCTCCAGCACCTCTCCTGATGCGATGGGTCTTTTCAGTCTGCAGAGCAGTGAAAAGGTTCTGCAGGGGCATGCTAGGCTTCAGGGGAAGTTTCTTTCTCCTGCAGATTCATGCTGTTGCAAGCTTTCATTCTTCTGCATCCCTCTCCGTTCTGTGTGTGCTGGCAGTGGAGTTGTTGGCTGGTTGGCCATGGGCTCTGGATCCACTGCAGACTGAGCTTGGAACCAGTTTCCAACCTCATGTTGCATACACTTCTCACAGCCTACTGCAACTCAGATTAGTAAAAGAAATGGTGTGCTCTTGTGGTTAATATTTGCAGTAGTAGTTATGAAGATGATGCTCCACGTAACAGCTTCTTACCATGAAAGAAACCGTATTTTAATTGAAAGTCGCTTTAGATATCCAGTCATGTCTTTCTGGGATCTCCATGTACAATCAGTTTAGAGTATGTTATTGGTGTCTGACCTTTAATTACGTTAGCTTTTAACTTCCTTTTCATTTTCCTCTGTTTCCAGGAAGTTGAAGACCACGTGGCATTTTTAATAACTGTTCCAACGGCCCTAGCAATTTTTTTTGCTATATTTATCCTTGTCTGCGTAGAACCTGTATTTAAGAAGCTGCTTCGTATATTTTCTCTGGTGGTCTGGGTATGTCTTGTTGCCATGGGATATCTCTTTATGTGTTTTGGAGGAATCATCTGTCCCTGGGACCAGGTAAGACTGTCATTATTACTAATTTTAATTCCATTGGGTACATTTCCAAGAACCATTCTATACAAAAACATTCATGTTCATTTTTGTGGGACATCTCACAAAATGTTTTTGGGACTAAGTGGTTGCATGCTGAGACTCCCTCCATCTGTTTTAGAAATACCAGAGATGTGCATACTTAAAATATATTAGGAAATATTAGAAGGATTTTGCTTTTATATTTTTAAGTTCCTTTGTATAATTAATACTTGATTCCAATCACCTTTGTAGAGTGAATATTTGACTGTAGTGGCCAGTTAACATGGCAGTAAATGCTAGTTTTGTTCAACACTGCTGATGCTATCTTTCTTAGTTTAAAATGTTTGAGCTCTTAGTGTAGGCTTTCTGTGGTCTTCAGGGTGTTCTCTAGCAATGCATATGGAAAAAGGACTGGGAGTCTCCTTACTTGTCTGGAAAAATGGATGAGTAGAGAAGCAGTGAAGTACCCTTCACATTTTTAAAATTTTGTAATGAAGACAAAGAAAAATATAATTGCAGCCTAATAGCTGCATTCAGTAACTGATGTGCAATATCCAACGCTGTGTCTGATCGATTCTTCTGAGTTTGCCACATAATTTTTTTTTCCCCAAACCATTCTACACAGGAATACTCCTCATATAATATTTTTAAAACTCTTCAAAGGATGGAAAAATTTTTTTAAACATACAAATATGTCTTCTGAAAATTTCATGCTGATTCTATGAGTTTAACCTTTAAATGGTATTACTCTATCCAGAATGCCTTCTAGGTCCTTGAGATAGACTTGAAATAAATTCTCTGACTTTTTACTCAGATCTTGCCAAGGCTTGGGCAAATATTGAACTTCAAGTAGTTCCTTTAAATTCTTTAATGTAAATTATTTAAATTACTGGTGTATGTTAGTAATACTTTTGGAGCCGTTATATTTGTGGGTAACTTTATATTTTCATTTTCTTGGAAGGTTGTGGGATTAATTATCTAAGAAACCTCCTACCTTGTTTGGGTTTTTTTTTTAGTTTTTTTTTTTTTCTTTTCAGTATTTAAAACGACCAAACCGGGTCACACTTGCATGTAGTAAAAAGCAATCAGAACATGAAATAATTTTTTCTAGATATGGATTTCACTCTGGGAGTGCTTGTATCTTTGTAGTATCAGGTCTAGATAATTCACTTGGTCTTACTTTTTTGATTTGTTTTCATTGGCAGTTGTGTCATGTCATGCTAGAATATTTCAGACGTTCAAGCTTAGATGCAAATATTTAATTGGCCGTATTATTTATTCATTGCAAAAGATACTGAATTTAATTTTGGTATTTGAAAATGGGATAATGGTTTTCCAAAGCACATGGACTGAAAGAGAAGTAGGAGGGATACTGATGTCTTAGTCCTGGAGTTGTATTTAGCCTGTGAAAATGATTTGTCCTGCGTTGCTTTCCTCTTAGGAAAAAAGTAGGCATTCCTACAGCATGCAGGGGATGTGTCTGGCCCCATGACAGAGGAAGGACTGTGGAGCTCTGGGAAAAGCCATTGTCTTCCTGTAGGTTGCCAGGACACAACTCCTCTGATGTTTCAGTCTTCTCTTTGTTTTGTGTGCAAGAGCTGCTTGGAGAAAAGGATATTTGGGACGGAGCTGCCTCTCTTGCTCTGCCGGCAGCAGCTGGCTCCAGGCAGCCGCCTTGCCGAGTGCTTTGCAGGCTCCAGCTGAGAGAAGGCAGGGCTTTTCCGGAGTGCCTGGACCTGGCGGCAGATGTCTTTGGCATCTGCTGGGAGAGGGGCTGTGCCAGAGTAGCCCCTGGCCACTGCTGGGAGTCCAAGGTCTCCCTGTGGCTCCCTGTAGTGGGACCCTTCACTTCCCCAAACCTGCTTTTTTTTCCCCCCTTTGAACAGCAGACCACTTCTGTAGATTGCTTTTGTAGGTGTACTTTTGCCTAGTGTCAGTTAAGAGTAAACTATGGAAATATAGGCATCTTTCTGGGAATTTGACACATTACACAAAAGACTAATTGCAGCTATGATGTTTTCAAAGATTTGAAAAAGATCTGTGAGTAGTAAAATACTGCCTTGTATTCCTGTGATACTGCTGTTTTGTTTGCTCTGCACTGAAAATACGTAGGTCAATAATTGGTGTTCTCTCTTATATGTGAAATCAAATCGGAAAAATCCTTCCTTGGTGATGATTGACAGGTTCTTTGTTGAAATTTTACATTTTGTGAATCTTTAAACCATTTTACTTGGCATATTAGAGTGGTTTTGTGATTCCTTTATGCTTTTTATGAAAGAAAGGAGACACAATGTAAAAGTTAAATTAGTTAGGTTTCAATATATCTCTGTCAATGTTAACTAGTTAGAAACTGATGAAAATAAAAGAGTCAGTTATTGCATAGTAACTTACCAAACAAGTGCTTTATTTTAATTTACTTCATATTTATATAGATTTACTTTAATTTGCTTTTAATTTACTTCAAATTACAGCCTAACTTCTGTTCTGGTCCAGGAGAGTTTAAAAATATCGTAACTTTCATGTCCCCTAAATCTTAAGCTTGTTAAGAATATGGTATTTCTTAGTTGTACTAGTAGCTATTGAAAGATAGATTTTCTGCATACCGCAGTAAATAGAAAGAGCATGTTTTTGTGTCATTTGTGCACAGCCCTTTGAGTGGCAACCCTGCATCTTTTAAATTTTGGCTTAATGATTTTCATGTGCCTTTTGGCTGTTGCAGCTGCTCAATGTAGTTTGTTGTCTTAAGGAACCTGAGGTGTGAACTTTTGCAGCTTTTGTTCACAATAAAAATACCTCTTGAGAGAGATTATTTTGGTTAGGAACTCAATATATATTTAATGCAGAGCAGTTCCTCCTTAGCCTGCAGGCCTATAGCTCAAATAACCTGCAATTAGTAGAGGGCCGGAAATGAAGTGGTTGGTCAGGACCACTGTTTTGTTTTTTTTATTAGAAACCTGTAGGCTGATGTGAAATAAGTGCAAATAGTAATTGGTTTCAGCTACCTTTTTGCTGTCCCTGCAGACTGCTTTTATCAGTCTCCATTTCCTTGACTCTTCTTTGGTTGCAGCTACAGTTTTGGAGAGAAAGCTCTTATCAGGTGGGTGTCTGGCCGCTGTTTGAAGGGGGAGGACAGTGTGGCTGTGGACAGTTGCTTTGTCCCTTGTGCCAGTCTGCCAGTTCCATGCTGGTTCTGTAATTGCCTGCTGAGCCTGATCCAAAGGCTGTTATTGTCACTGGACTGCCCAGGTATCATCACTAACCCATCTATGAGAGCAGCCAGCAGATTTGCACCATCAGCCGTAGTAGCTAACTTACCTCTTTCTGGGTGTCCAAACTCCCTTACTCCTCTGTGCCAACAGTGAAGAACAATGAGTACACTGAGAGGGAGATGGAGCGTGCCTTAGGGAGACGGTGGGTGGCTTAACATGAAAACAATTGAAACAGTGATGGCAAAAGTCTTTTGTACCTGACAAATTATTTTAAAGAAGTGTAGCAACCCACTTTTGTTGCTGTCAGCCCAAGTTTCTGTGGCAGTGGAGCCCCTGGTTTTCCTTGGTGGCCTGGGGAACTTAGATCCTTTGTTAGGACCTTCATATGCTACAGTTTGCATGAGCCAGGAGGGAGACTGGTCTGCCTGCTAGGAGTCATGAGACACTTGGGTTGGTAGGAAAGAAGCAGAGGAAAGGCAGTCATGTGGAGGCTCAGAGAGAGCCACTGCCTGCTGGCAGTAATGTGTGGAGATGGTTTCAGTGAGGAAAGACCCAAGGGCGATGCTTGTTTAGCAAGGTCCATGAGGAAATCTGTGGATGGGGTGTTGGTGGAGGGCCAGTAATGCAAGGCAGGCAAGCTGAGCAAGGAGAGCTGGTAAAAAGGAGCGATGTATAGATTTTATTGTGTTAGAGCTCTTCCTTACTATAGTATGAAGCACCTTTCCTTTCAAAATGTAAATCCAGTACCTGTCTGTAGAGTTCCATGCTGGGGAATGAATTTAAATCAGTTTCTTCTTGTTTTGCTGACAGTGTAGTTATTGTACAACAGTTGCCTTTCTGTGTCACCCTCTGTCATGTCTAATATTTCCTCAGCCTTTTATGCAGGATGTATGTAAATATGACATAGCACATTGATATCAATGGGTAAAAAGAGCTCTTAAAGCATGCAGTGGATGATATAAAAAAAGAGTAATTATGCAGCATTATACTAGTCTAATGAATTCTATCATTGCAGGATTTTGGTATTCAATTCTATTTAATCATAAATACATTTGCACAGTGCAGGCACCAGATGTGTTCCTCCTCCTCTATATTCAGTTACAGCACAGAAATTACTTCAAGTGGAATTTCACACTTTTGGTTTTTAAAAAAATATCCAGAGTGATGTGTTTAGAATATATGTTTGATTATTTTAGCCTAAATTCTGCTCTTTGAGCAGAATTTAAAATACTTCTTTGTTTTGTTTTAGTGTGTTGATATGGAATGGTTCAATTCGGGCCTTGGAGCAGTCCTGGCTTAGGAAGTGTGGGCAAAATTTTATGCACTAGTTTTATAAATTTCTTTTTTTTTTGGTACTGTCTTAGCACCTGGAGATAACTGTTGTGTGCTGAGGGGTGAGGGCCTGCACAGAGTTTCTGTGGTTGTGGTAATTAGCTCCTGTATTAGGCAGTGTGGTGAGAAAATGGGTGTGCAGAAAGGGAAGACTTGTCTTTGTGTGGAATTGCATTGGGTCTGATTTCCACACCTTGCATGGGACCTGCCTTATCTAAAGTCAGCCCTGCCCTAAATAATCAATAACATGTTTTGTGGTTAAGCAGTATGAGAAAAAAGTATTCTTAGATATTTGAGGAAAGCAAGGCAGGTGTAGTGAAATCCCTGCAGCACAGGTAAGTGAGGATGGGTTGATGCTATACCACTTGTTCAGGATCTGGAGTGTGGGGAAGACTCAACATTTTTTTAAGTTCAAGATTAACCAGACTCTCAGGAATGAGTATCCTAAACAAGGAACAAAATCTTGAAGGAGCATGGTTCAGTAACTTGTAGGTGAATATTCACCTGAAAAAGGACATGAAGGAAGCCAGAAGCGTTGTATGAAAAGGAAAGACCCTGCCAAGCAGACGATACTCTGCTTTAGGAATAGGTATGATAGAAAAAGAAGAACCCCCCAATCCACCAGTATATACTGTATTTTCAGTTATATTCGTGGAAAGAGAACAGATGATTTTTATCTCGATGCTTTTTTTATAAATATATAAAGTCACAGGCTTAATAGGAAGACATTTAAGTGGTTTCATCAAGTCTGGTATGGTTATATATGTATAGAAGACAGGAAAAAGATGAACTATTAGAGAGACCTGCCAGTTATTAAAATCAGCAATACAGTAAATTAATATAATACCATAGTGTGCGAACCCCTGAAATCCCCATTGGCATAACCAACGTGCCATTGTTAACCTTTGATATGTCATGGCAGTGCATTATGAGAGCAGTTTGTGAAAAATTAACTGATTACTGTTTTGAGTAGGGAACGTATTTTTGAAAGAAAAAAAATCTGTTTTCGTGCCAAACAGGAGACTAGAAGCCCTGCTAAAGGGAGATGACCATTATTAAGGTAACTGTACATGTAGGTGAGGGGAGGTTGTGTGACTTTAGAGGGCGTCAGGCAGGAGCAAGATTTCTGGCTGGATTTCTCAGAGAGCTCTCTGGAGAATGTTTCCCTTTATTAGTGCTTTTTTACTAGTGAAGGGGTAACTGAATGTCACTGCTATAATGAAATTTGTTGATGACCCAGTTCAAAGATTCCTAATACAGCTAAAGACCACAATGTTATGGGGAAGAAAAGCTTGACCTTGAGGACTGCAGTAACAGCAGCTAGATGAAATTCAATAATAGGAAATATGAGGTGCCTGCATTTGGGGACTAACAGCAGAAGTTGCAGCTATACACTGAGTTCATCAGTAGAAAACGCAGCAAGGACAAGCAGAATGAAGAGAGGAAGCATTAGCTGTTCACTGGGTCATTTGGACATGTGTCCAGACAAAAACTCGTTTGTGATGGCAAAGTACCCAGCTAAAGATGAATCCTTGCCTGGATGACTACATAAACCTCTAGTTGCATATATTCAAAAGATCACCAGGAGAAAGGGGAGTTTGTGAGAGGAGTTGAGAAGAGCTTGACTTGGGTATAGATCTGCAGAGGAGAAGAATGCTGAGGGGTGTGACTGCCATCTACAGATAGTCCGTGGTTGCAGACATCAGACTTGAGGAGAAGCTACGGAAGACAAAGAGTTAGTGACACACACAAAAATAAAAGTCATCTGGCCAGTAATGAAAATTAAACTGTACATTAAAATGCATCCCATAGCCATTGGGGCACTCAGTTTGTGGAGGTTAATATCCCCAGGATAATAAAGATTAAAATAATGAATTGGTTTTACAGTGAGGAATGCTGTCCTTAGCTGAGAGTCAGTCAGTGTCTTCAATTGAAGAAACATGGACTTCAGTGGTTCAGAAGCATCCTTTTAGTTCTTTATTCCTATGCTCTACTGAACATCTGGAAACTACTGAGTTGTTTTAAATGACAATTTACTTTGACCTGTGCCTGAAGTTCATCTAAAAGCTGAAGAGGTGCATTTTCTGAATTTTAAAAGTTCATGGTTTTTGCTATCTAAATATCTTCTGTCTTTCCAGTGTTCTGGAGAAGTAGTCTCAGAATTTAAAGCATCTGGGGATAATAATTTTGGGTCTATTTCTGATCTCTTTAGGCATTCATTATAACATTTATGAGAGAGGATGTAATATGAAGTAGAAGAGACTGGATGTGTCCTGGAACTTACTGAAAGATCCTTATGAAATTCTTGTTTCCCTGCTAGTTTATTTTCCTTGACTCCATTTCCTGAAGTTTTTTTCATCTTGGGGGGACAATTAAGTACAAAGGCTGAGCTGATGGTAGTTTTCATCAAGATTATTGCATAGTTTACATGCAATGTGATAATTGCAGTGCAAGTCATGTGAATGAATTTTGTTGAGGCAAATGTACATATTGAAGTACAATACAAATGTGAGACTTGGATAAATATGCACTAACTGAATGTGGCAAGATTTTTCTCTTTGATGGGAAATAACATTTATCAGTAAGAATATGAATGTTTCTGAGAATACTGAAACTGATTTTAAATGTCATCATACTCTTCTGATGTTTCTGAAATTGAGAGACCAAGTGACAAATGGAAATGAATAATTCGAGCCCTTCATATGGCTTCTTATGTGCTTGATAATTGATTTGACATTAGGAAATAAACATTTAATAATTTCATAATACACATAGAGTTAACAATTACTTGTATGATAGAGCTACCAGAGAACCATTAAAGCAGCTCTCCAGCACTTCTTGCTAGCAGGTTTAACGGAGACATGCAAATATCATTAATTGGAATTGTCTTTTACTCAGAAATGTAATGCTTTGCCTGACTTCCAGGAGGGAAGGTTTTGGCATGATACTGCATTAGTCTGTTAGTTTGAGTTCTTTGGCCTTGCATACCTGCCTACCATGGAAAAGCTTGTACCTTTACATGACATAACTGGACATAATACTGTATGTTTTTAGTTTTGTGAATTGGGGGCTGTAAGGGTGTATCATCACAGAGCCTGACCTTTGGTCAATTTTTTGCCTTTTGTCTCAAATCTGATTCAGTTTGCAGGTTTCTGGTGCCGTAAAAATTTAGCTAGTGAGCTATTGAACAAAGAAATAATAAAATAGAATGGTGAAAATGTTTCCTACAAGCTCCATATTAAGACCTCAGTTTAGTTGTTTGAGGGCATTCCCTGTTTTGGTAGCTTTTTTGAAGGCACAACTGTGGTGCTAAATAAATGAATCTGATTATTTGGATTGTCAGGGGATCGCTTCTCTTTTAGTCTAGGAAGCAGGTAGCAGAATTTTTCCCCATGTCCCTGCAGTTTGTAGTATGTTTGCTGTGAAATCCTTTCAGTTTCCCTTGTTAGGATGCAAATCTACAGTTATGCAGGTAGTAGGAAACCTTGCTTACCTTAAATTAACTAATATTTGAAAGAAAACAATACGCTCCTTTGTTGACATGCAAGGTGCTATGTTTATAGGGTTTTACAGAAGTAAGAGATAAAGAGGTAAAATAATACATTTGATGTAGTAGAACTCAATATGAATTGTAGAAGATGTATGTTTAAGTTTTATATATTCATAAAAGAATATATAGTTAGTAAAATCTTGGTAAATTAATTTTTAAAGGTATCTTAAATATACAAATGTAATTAGGTCATAGGATGGTGTTATTGCATGAATTCAAGTGTGGTGAAGCTCAGATTTTTAGGAAAAATGTATCATTAAATGTAAGTTATAGAAATAATTATACATCATAAATTATAAATTCATTGAGAACTAGAAAATAGATGTGCTTTCAAGAGATTATTCATGTTCATTTAGTGACTTTTTTGTTTTATTTTACTATGTGACCTTTTTTTCGCATGGAAGCAGAAGCTTGTTTATTGGGACATAATTTTGATGTTTATATTTGTTTAATTCAGCAATAGACTGTCTAAAAAAACTGGAAGGAGAAAAATAATGGATCAAGATAATAGTCAATTCTCAGACAACATTTCAGTGTTGATGAAGGATGATCCCAGAGGTATTTATCATCTTTTATGATTCTGCCACCTCTTTAGGTAATATATGAGACTGGTTTGGAGAAGGGCTGAGAACAGGAAGGGCAAGAGGACTTTCAAAAGGCAGGTTTCAAAAGGAGCAGCTTTTCAAAAGGAACCAGTAACTACCTGGGAGATCCGTATCAGGGAGGAGGACACAACATCTCCCAGCTTCAACACTGCAGAAAGGCTAAGCCTCCTGGGCCAGTGTCACAGGAAAAGCCTTTTCAGTCTATCAGGGGGAAAAAAACCCCCACCCTCTGTCTCTCCACATAAATGTATTCACAAGACTTCAAAAAATAAATGGTGTTTTCATGCAGTGCAGCATCTGCTGTTGTGCCAGTTTGGGAAAAAGTACTTTCCTGTTACTACTCCAAAGCTTCATACTGATTTTATAGCTTAAAATAAACTTGCTGTAAAATAATAAATTTATCAGTAGTATCAATTTTATTTAACATCTGAAGTTCTTGGATTATATTGTTCTGGCAGATTTACTTTGAACAGTTTAGAACTTGACTATGTATTAATTATGTTGAATTCTAGATTGCATTTTTCTTATCTGCTTCTCGTACATACCATTTTAGCTAAGTTATATATGTATATAAATTCTCTATGTTGCTTTTCAGGGAATTATCTTTGCTTAAATTGGCAAGCCTGAATCTCTTCTTAAATATTCTGATTTCTCTAACACTTCACTGATTTGCAAATATCTTCATTTCCCAAGAACCAAAATGGCAGGTGAAGTGATCACTTAGGAACTGCAGTCACCCTGTCTCATGTCTTCATGTGGCATTGCACAGTAATTTGGATTTTGTACTCTGCGCAGTCTCTTTACATATTAGTGATTCTAGATTTCTTCTTTGTTGTAGTATGCCAATTTGAGATGGCTTCTGTAATTTATCAGTTTGCACATTTGTAGTATGAATGTCCTTAACTATTTTCTGCCTGTTTTGGTTACTTCACAATTCCTTTGTATTCATTTTTCAGCTCTTCCTTTCATACATTTCTTCCCAAGTTTGCAGCACCTTTTCATATTTACCACAATAGTTGCTTCCTCTCCCGCTTACTAATGAACACAGCCTTTCCTAAATTTATCATTTGTTACCACTGTATTTTTTTGCCTTAAACTAGCTGTAGTCTTCATAACAATAGTTCTTGCCTCATTCAATAGGGATGAGTTTTCATAAATTACAATTTTTAGGCGTCATTATGATAGTGATAGTGTTGCAAGTTCAAATATCTGAGGGCTCAAATTGAGTTTGGTTATATTCCCCTTGACCACAGTTGCAGTTCTGCCTCCCCTCCACCCCCCAAAAAAAAGGAAAGAAAAAAACCTGTGTGGCAAGGGATTTTTATTCTTCTTTTGGTAATATAAGCAAGCAAAGTATTATAGCTTTATCTTCCAGATTCTGTAATTTTTTTATATTTTTGTAATTTGCGATGGAACTGATCCTAAGTAAATGTGATAGTAACTACAGTATGCATTTTTCTTTATTACACTGTTGTTAGCCTTAATCATCAAATCTCTTTTTCCAAATAATGTACAGTTGTGAAAGACATGGACTAAACAGTCTGTCATGTAAAGAAGGTGAACATCTAATTAAAACATATTAAACATACATAAGCCTGAAAATTTCTGCTTTCCAAAAAGAGCTAAAACAAAAGTATTTTATTGCTATTAAATGAGGCAGAGATTTGAGCAAGTTCTTTTTTCCCATGTCACACTGATTATCCATTATGACTGCATATGTTATGTAATGACAGTTCCTGACAATGTGTACCTACTACTTACACACCTGTACAAATAAGTATAAATTGGTGCTTTAAATGGCTTTCACATAGAGGAGATTATGGTCTTTCGTAGGTAGACATGAATGCCTTTTATTTTCTTTACAGTAACCTGAATTGATCACCAGTTAGAAATTTATTTAAGAATATCAGCTACAATTTTGCATCTTTGTTAGGTCTGATGTAGATAAACTGCCAGGTCTGCTGGGTTACCCAAGGTATTGACAAGAGAAGGAAAGTATGTGGTCTGAATGACATTAATTTGTATATTAAATTCCATTAAAAGGTTGGCTTGGTGAGAAAGGTCATGTTTCTTTGGTGAGATGAAGACTGGAAAGAAATCTTGATTGATGACAAAGCCTCAAATGCAGAAAAGTGCAGTATAAATGCACATTATCATGTGTCGGTCATACTATACATTTCTATACTATGATTTTCTCTAGATTAGCCCAAGAGTTCTATGCTCATTGATGATGTGGGCAGACAGGACATATTTCTCCAGAGAGGCTAGCAAAAGAATCTGTGCTTTAGAACCTCTAAATTTCTTTTCTCCCCATCTCTCCTTATTGACTTTTAATTGCATTTCAGTAAGTGCTACTTTTCTGAAGCCACATGAACATTCTGGGAATGGCATTTTATGGCATTTCAGGGTCATTTGGCCACTGAAGCTGCAAAAGGAAAATCCTTCTGGATCTGTAGAATTTGCATGGTTTCTGTGACACATTATTTAGCTGTTGGTTTTGATCACGTAATAGTGATTTCACATGATGCAGAAATGCAGAACAAAACAACTTTGCCTCCTGTGGTCTTGCAGAGTTCGTATTCTCTTATTTACTGTGCTGAGCAACCACATGTCTTACGGATTTATAAACAAAATGGGATTTACTTAGTAAAATGCCAGGTTTCAGTTTTTTGCTATTTTGTTGCAAATCTTACATGAGGGTTTTCTTGGGTGGTGTTTGGCCTTTTTTTACCTGCTTTATCAAAAGTGAGATTGTCAGGCCAGATGTACTGCTTTGTTCAGGGAGAGTGGGAGAGGACTGAAGTCAGGACGCATCCCACCATCACTGTGTCTGGCCTCTACTTCTCTGTGTTTCCATGGGATGAGACCTGTGCCCACGGGCTGTTCAATGTGTGCTGGCTGAGCATCAGATGCAGCAGAAATATTGGGAAAAAGCCACCTAGAAATGTGATGAAAGCTGAGCACCTCTGCAGTGTGGAGATCTGGGCATGGAGGCAGAGGAATGGTTCGTGTGAAAGGGGTGCTATTGTTTTTTTAGTGCACGTTTTTTCACGATACTCTGGTGTTTTCCTTTTCTCTGGAAGTGAAAGTTGGTCACATAGCTCTGGACAATAGATGATTCCAGGCCAGCAGCATGGAAGGAGAATGGCTGAAGGGAGAGGTAAAGAAAGGTTGTGTTGAAAATGTGAAAGAAATAGAGTCCTTAGTTAGGGGTAGGTTGGTAAGTAGACAGTAAATAAAATCCCCGGCTGAGTAGGCATGGAGCAGTGTGCATTTTGTTTGTACAGAAAACAGACTTTCAACTCTTTTCATTTGTATACTCAGTGGCAATGGATAGAAATGGGATGGCAAACAACAGGAGCTATAAAAACTGGAATGATTTTGAAGTATTGAAGGTCAGCAGGATTGTGTATTTCAGGCTGCTGTATCTTACTAAATCATACAACTCTAGTAAGGTTTCTTGCTGTTACGGAAATTGCTTTTTGAATACACCACACCGTCAAGTACTTTACATAGGAAAATTTATCTTATATACTTTTAAATACAATTTAACACTTGACATACTAATATTAATATAGCTCCCCAGGTGTTTGAAAAAAATAACACTAGCAAGAGGGGGTGTGTGTTTTGAATAGAATCATTTTAATGCAGAATATGCATAAGGATGTCATTCTTTTTAGGCAGGGCCTGTTGTTGAAGTCATGCAATATGAAGTAATACATTAAACTTGTCACAGTTTTGGAATGTATTTTAAAGCAAAGAGATTTCTGGGCAAAAAGAATTTGTCTAAAAATGTTCTTATGAATGTAGCTGAAAATATTATGGCTTCAGTCTCTTACTGGTAATAAAAGTAAAGTTTTTTGCTTTTTTCACAGTTTTCTGTATTTTGTTATACTCAGGTTTCAGAAAAACAAAAAAAAAGGAGAAAAAAAGCTTACAAATCTAACATAATTGGATTTAGTGACTACTTTTTCAGTATCCCCTTAGGTGGCAAAGGATAATAATTGTTGAACCAGAGAGTAGCAAAATGAATTCCCAACAATTGTTGTTTAAAACTGCTGTGCTCTAACACTTCCTTCATGCTGAGCAATCTTATCCTTGAAATCCTCCCAAAGAAGCCACCACCTAACCTGTAACTGCATAGTAAAATACTCCTAGCTGTGTCTATGCAATTAAAATATTGCTCTAGTTAGGTTTCTTCTTACTATTAAATAAATTGCTACTTTCAAATCCCATTTCTCAGTTCTCAGATAGTGCTACTTTGGTAATACTGTTTTTCTGACTGGAGGTATTGGAGAATTTTTAAGGTTGAATTTGTTTTACAGAGCTTTAATATTTAGGGCCATATGTTTTTCACAACTGAAGTCCTGAGTTAGGGAAGAGGCTGCACTTGGCATCTGGTGGGGTGAGAAACCACAGTAACACTGGTGGCTGAGCAATCCCATAGAAACCCAGGTCCTTGTTATCCAGAAATGTCTCTGCTCCTGAACTCCCACCTCCTTTCCTTGAAAGCACAAATCTCTCACTCCTCCAACACACCCCAACTCCTATACCCTAATTATGCAATATTAAAACATAATCACCACTGATTTGTGAGAGCTTCTTCCTGACCTCCTGCCTAGTGATATTGTGGTGGGAAGTTCTATCTGATGCCAGAGGTTTGGGAATCACTGACAGTGGACCTTGTTGACACAGAAAATGAACCCTGTTTTAATACTGTAGTTAGTACATTGATATGGCCTCTGATAACTTGAGGTAATTTAAATGTAGCTGAAGCATCTGGCTGTTTCTACGTGCCTTGCAATGTGGAGGACCCCCCAAAATGGGCCAAGCGTGATGTGGAACTGTGGTTCTCTCCACCAATGTATTCAGAGTGGAATCTCTTCCAGAACAGCATCTCTGATCCAATCTGTCCCTCCAGTCTCCTAGCGAAAGGCTTTATTCTGTCCCCAGTCCAGAAAACAGGCTTAAAATCTACAAAGAAGCCTCCTGTAAGGTTGTTCTTGAGGTCTTCATTGCAGGTTAAACCTCTTGCAGTGAGAAAACAGTGTTGTACGGTTGTAAATAGACTACTATAGCTAGAATTCCCAAATAGTGTATTGCCATTGTCCACTTTGACATTTTAGTAGTTCTAATATTGACAAGCTACCACAGAAGGGCCCAGTTGTGAGTATGTTGGAGTCATTAATCCACTGTACTTGGGCAAGCGTTCTATCATGATTATCAGAAGGTATTTGCATGACTATAGACAAAGATTACACAGCCTCTTCACACCTGGGGTAATGGCTTTTCAGCTTGCTCTAAGGGAAGGGAGAGCAGCCGAAGTACCAGCTGGAACAATTCCAGTATTTGTCAGGGCCTGAAGTCAAATAGGAAATTTTCCCTGGAGCATCAGGTCCCTCTTCTGAACAGTCAAGACTAGCAAGAGCTCAAAGCCCTTCTGTGCAGTATCTCACACCCCTATTTTGTAAGTTTTTGATTTTTTGAATCTTAATATGTAATTTTTTAATGTAATGCAGTATCAGGTTTTGCGTTCCATATGCTTATTTTTATTTCAAATGTCTGACTTTGGTTGAATTTTGGAGGCTGCATTATGTCCTCATTTATTTAATAGGTCATCATGAAAGTAATGCGAAGCAGGGATCATTTAAAGGGGATATTGTGTAGGATGAGTGGAAAGTTATTTTTAACCACAAGACTGAAGAGGAGTCTCTTCTATCCTAGTTCCCCAAAAGACAGGAATGACTCATTTACATTTCAAATGAGATACAGAAACCGTCTGTTACCAACTTCATTCAGATTTGTGATGAAGCCTTCAACAGATTGCTTTTGCATGAATAAAAAAATGGTTATTAAATATATCAACAGTAATGTCTGTTCACCTTTGATTACACTGGATTTCCAAGAGATAATCTATGTTGCAAAATTGCATGCTGTATTGTGACTTTTTAAAAAAAAAATTGTATTCATTTGGTTGGGTTTTTTTTTTCCCCTTTAAAAGCTGTAAGGGGACACAAAACCCCCTTGGTCTCAGAAGCCAAGAACTCTTGAATTCTGTGCTTAGTATTTCAGCTTCCCACTAGAGGTGTTTTGATGTGAGAATCAATGTAGCACTTGCAGATTATGAAGCTGAATAAAGGATTTTCTTTCTTTTCCAGAACAGTGCCCTTTTTCAGGTAACATGGAATAGGGAATTACTTTATCTGGCATCTTTTGTATGTTTGTGTAAAAGACGGAGTTTTATGGCTAAAAATTTTTGTCTATATTGATAGTCAAAAGTGAAGGTTTAACAAATTCAGGTACTTATAACAACAGCTATAATTTTGGTGGACACACTGAAAATTCCTTCATGGGTCGTATTTGTGGATTATTGGCCATCAGAAGCTTTTACCTCTCAGATTTTTCACGGAGCGCTTGCGAAGCAGAATGGATTGCTTGTCACAGTGGCGTTTTGGCAACATCCTGCTTTATTGCAGTTCAATAGCAGCATCAAACCTCCAAGGGCCACTTCAAAATGGATCAAGGTAATGCTGCGGAGAGAGTATTCCTGCCAGGTGTTGATTTCCTGGGAGAGTATGCGAGGTGGTGAGCCTAGAGAAAGGAAAAAGTGGCAAAGATTGTGCGGAGGTGGTGTGAAAGAGGAAGGACCCTGTGGTGCTGGAGGAGTTTGGGCAGTGCTGACAAACTGGCAGTGGTGGTGTACAGCTGGTATTGCCACTGTTTGCCTTCCAGTCCGCTGGTCAGGAGCTGGCTCAGGCAGCTCCTCCAGCCGGACAAGCCTTTGTGGCTGCATCAGAGATGTGTTCATGGTGTTGTCTGAAGTAATTAAATAGTCTAGGAGAAGAGAGAACAAAGAAATTGGAGCGTTCCCATTTGGATCAGGTTATCACAGGTGTGGTTGCTCACCTTTCAGCATAGTTCTGCCAGTAGCAGGACATGGAAATCAACGCACTGGGTAGCACAGTGGCTCATGCGATGCACACCTGTGCAGATGGTTGGCTGGAGGACAGCTGTGATCCGTAGGTATGCAAGACAAAGTGGATGGGAGGAAGGCAGTGGGTTTTAGGTCAAATGAGGTTGAAACAAGGTGCAAGTCAGTCTCTTCTTCCAAGTAACAAGTGATGGGACAAGAGAGGAAATGGCCTCAAGTTGCACCAGGGGAAGTTAGATTGGATATCAGGAAAAATCTCTTCATCATTAAGATTGTCAAACATTGGAACATGCATCCTAGGGATGTGTTGGAATCACCATCCCTGGAGGCATCTGAAAGACGAGTAGATGTGGCAGTTAGGGACATGGCTTAGTGGTGAACTTTGGCTTGCTGGGCTAATGGTTTGACTTGATCTCTGAGGTCTTTTCCAACCAAAACAGCTCTCTGATAATTTTGTGCTGTCAATACAATGAGAAAAGGAAGAGCAGCATATTCAAAAAATCTGGTCTAAGAAATGGGGTACCTTTGTTGTATGAGGATGTGTGGAGGTGGGGTTTGGCTGCAATCACTGCAGGCAGACCTGTTCTTCTCCTCTTTGCCCCTCTGTGCAGGCTGCACCAGCCCTGAGTGGCTGTGGAGTGTTTTGTTTACTCAGTGTTGGCTCATGGGAGTGCTGAGGGCTGCCGGCTGCTCTGCATGGTGACCTGGGGGCTATTTGGGGAAGGGGCTGCAGGGCATGGCAGAGATCAGAGATGGGGATCCTGGTGTTTGTACTTCCTAGCAGAGGAAATCTTAAAATAGCAGCAGCTGCTCAATCTAAAGATATTTTAATGGGAGAAAAACACACGTTTCACCTAAAAAAAGGCACGAAACCTCCAATACAGTGTTGGTGAATGTAAGGATAATATCAAATCCTTGCTCAGTATGGAAGCAGTCAATTTGTTTGTTTATCTGCCATCATGTGACACTGGATAGTGATGATAAAAAACCACAGAAACAACCATATGCATGGAATAATACTTACAGGTTTGGAGCAGAATGCAAACCCACTGCTCCTGTCAGGTGCCTGTGAGCATCTCTCTCTCTCTCTCTCTCTGAAGCTTCAGAACTGTAAATACTAGTTAGAGATTTCTCTCTTCTCAAGGGCAGGAAGGGATTCCGATGGAAGCAAAATAATGAATTGCCAGTTAATGTACAGTTTTCCTGTCAGTGCCATATAAAGATAATACTTGCTCTGCTAGAGGTGATCTCATTTTTTGAAGCAGGAAGGATGGAAGAAATTAGCATACATTTTGCGTTTATTGTCAGAGGTGTATGATTACAAGGAACAAGCTAAAGTAACAACAGAGAGAAATGTCTTCTTTAGATATTAAAAAAATGATTATGTAAATGGTATTTGGGTAATGCAGTTTCTTCCCCCATACTGACACTTCAAAGAGCTACACCAGCACTGCAGGCTAAATGGGATGAAGCAGGCAGAGATTCAGATCTTCCTCCATCCACTGTTCCCCACTTTACTGTTTCTAAATGTTCATTTGACTACTTCTGAATTCTCATGTTAATCACTGAACCAATCTAAATCCAGTCCAGGAACTACTATCAAGATAGCACATCAGAAATTAATCTGGAAATTTCCTAATAGTTATGCTGCTGTGAAATCAATGTAACATAGACTAGAATAATTAATTTCATGTGTTTTTCTGTTATGTCTGGTTAGTTGATTCACCCATGTGAAAGAATTAATGCTTAGGAGAGAGCCTTGCTGTTGTGCTGCCTTATGTAATGTTGGCTGAATTGCTACAGAAGTGACAGTGTCAGAAGGTGCAGGAGGAAAACAGTTGATGCTTCAGATGCCAATCTGAGTGTCTATTTGTAGCTTCTAGAAAAGAGTTTAAAAAGCTCTGGATCAGGGTTTATAAAACTTTCGTGCTTGAATGCTGCATCTGCTAAAGGCAGCAGCAGCTCTAGGATCCTGGAGTGTTTATGTGCTATTGGCTCTTTGGGAACCCTTGTTCTGGATTTGTCAGGAGTTCAGCTGATGAAAAGTTGAGAGTGAACACTCCTGTTTTGATTTCATAGATATATTTTTATTGGGGTGCATACACCTGGCCTTGTTATGTGCACTTTTAAAGCATATAGTATCCATTTAAATAAACATTTTAAAATAGTATAAGAAAAAGAAATATATCAGAGCTTTCAGTAATTTTAAAATAGCTATCAACCTGAAACAGTAGGAGTATTCTGTGTGACACAGAATTTTCCTCTGTCCATAAGCTGTGTCTCGTATAGTGTAGGATATTGCTTTTTCTGTATTTCCCAGTTGTGTTTGCTGCTCCCTCTGTCACTACAAGCATGATGGATTAGTAGCACATATTCCCATAGTTCTGCCCCAATCCCTTACAGCCTCTTTACGTGCAACTGCCTGTTGTCAAATTAAAAATATCTGACTATCTTATAGATGTACAATGTCTAGATAGTTTCTAGATATCTGGAAAATTGTCAAAAAGAGTCAAAGATATCCTGTGTCTGATGCCAGGTATCTATTTAATCTTTCCAGTCGATTTTCTTTGCCTTGGGATATTCCATTCTGCATTTTTCTCTTAGGAGGTTGGAAAAATTCCTGGTTCCCCTTATCATAATAACTGTTGCTTGAGGTGATATCAGAAGTTGAAGATTTTCAATTACCCTTTAGCTCCTCGATGCTATTGGAAGCCTTGTGCCAGAGAGAGCTTTCTGCTTTACAGTTTGTAAGCAAAAGCTGCATCACAGAATTCATCAGAATTAAATCATCCATGGGTTCTAAAGTTCATCGCAAATGAGTCAATAGTGTTTATTTTAGGGAAAACAAACACCAACCCTCAAACAAGCCAGAAGTTACTCTGAATTAGAACCAGGTTGGTTTCTTCTTTTGCGGTTTCTGGGTTTGTCCTCTTTAGGTGCTCCCTTGCACAGCCCAGTCATGTCTGTGTGAGCAGCGCATACACTTTATTGTAAAGTAACATATTTTATGGGTATAACTTTTATCTGTGCTTCCACTTGCTTATTTTAGCTAATGATAAGAGTACTAAACCAAATCATTCAAAAAAAAATTCTTTGTATTATGTGACATACTGAGTTTGCTATTTTCACAGGACAGGTGACATTTTCTTGCTGTTAACTTGGTCAGCAATGAAAAGCAGGACTGCCAAGGAATGATTTATTCAATATCTGAATTTTATCTTAAAAAATGAGAGAGAAAGCAACCAAAACCTGCCAGTAAGTCTGAAGGTTAAACAATTATTCTGTCTGCCATTTCTGACTGATTTTAAATAGCAGCTTTTAGAGGAAAACAGGTCTGCAGATACCATTTGAAGCTGATTTTAGAATGCCAGCCTTAAAATAGAGTTGTTCCCAGGCACTTCTGTGAGGGTTTTGTGCATTCAGAGACTTGAATTGTTTAGAGAAATCACATCGGTCATTGATTTACCTGAATTTATGTATGTTCTTTCATAAAACTGAGAGACTAAATCTCTCCTAAGACAGTAGCCTACCCTGTTCCGCAAACCCCAAACCACCAAGGGCTGAATTCCTCTGTAACAAAAGACCAGTGTAAAATACGACTGACTTTGAAGTAAATATTTTACCTTGTATTTAAATTAATGTTGCATGAGCACTGAAGGCCAGACACCAGTTGTATTTAGACCGATATACTGCTGTAGCTTTGTTAAGTGAATACCATACTGGAAAGCGCTGGACTAGAAATGAAAGTCATTAGTCTTGAAAACAGGGTCAGTGAAAGGAGTTGCACCAACAGCAAACATTTATGGGAGACAGGCATCTTTTCATTCACCGTGGGCAGCAGCAGTCCAGACAGTAAAATAAACAGAGAGAACTGTGTTAGTGGTCGGTATTTGCCTGGATAAGACTGACTCTGTTGCTAGTATATATTGATTTAAATCTAGAGGACACTGAGGGAAGAAAAAACCAACCAGGACTGATGAGGAAACTATTTTAGAACTGTTCATGAATAATTCAGTAACATAATTTTATTTCCATCTGAGTGATTGATAATTGCTAATTTTTCCCCAAAACTCTCATATTGTCAGTATGCAGAAGTGTTATGCATATGGTTTTCTTCTGGACAAATACTGCCATGCCTCATCTTGTTCAAGTTTATGTATAATCAGCATGGCTTTTAATCCCAGTATAAAGAGTAGAAAATGGTTGTACATAGGTCTTTCCAAAAACCAAAAATGGGCTGAGCAGGGTTTTAAATTTTAAAATATGATCTCAATGTTATTTTCCCATATGTAATCAGGTCCTGAAGTTGCTAGGGGATGTTTCACAGCTGGGAATGAATTTGGTCTCTGTAATTGCCAATAGGTGAGTAATGGCTTTGTGAGATAAGCCATCCCTATAAATATATTGCCTGTAGACTAGAGATGTCTGGGAGCTTTCAGCAAAGCACTAGATCTTCCTGTTCTTCTAGGAAAGCCTGTAATAGAGGTTTCTCATTTCAAAACAATTATCTTGCAAAATGTGGCTTCTAAAGAGAATATTCCCATGAAATTTTATGTATAAATTTATAGTTTCTTCATTAATTTACAGGCTAGCATAAGGAATAAGAGAAAACCTGTTGTTCCCTGCTGTTCATAGAATCATTTCAACATGGAAAACAGAAAAGGGTCCTTTTTACCTGATTGAATAAATGTGAATCAGACAAAGAATTGAGCTTTCCTTGTCTTTTACTTAAAAGGAGACTGATCTATGTGTTACAGATTTCTGTTACTTATTTTTTGTCGATGTTGAAAAATAAGTGCTACATGGCATCAGTCCTCCTGAGAAACATGATCACAACTGACATCAGTAGTGGAAGGGAAGCAGAAGTGTAGCAGGTATCAGTACCATATTGATCTTAAGGATGTAATTTCTTGAATTATATTGAAAATAGAGCTTTTAATATTTTCAATGCCTGTGGAGTTAATTTTTTTCAGATTTTAGTGGAATAAATTGGTAGTCTCGACAGACAGTTGTCTTTCGTAGGTAAGGGGAGAACTGGTTTATGACTGGTCCTTCTACTGCTGATGAGCACTTAAGTAGGAGGTTTAAAGTGATTAAGCCTAGGTGAGTTGATGTAATATCTTCTGTTTCATCTGTAGGGTACTTAAAAATAATACTACTCCACATGGATGTTCCTGGCTAGCTGCTATGGCTGACTGCAGGTGTGTTAGCTGCTGGATCATCTGCCTCAGAGATGAGCTATGAACTTTCTCCCTCTGTGTTTCCTCAAACCTTTCTCCTCTTATGTGGCCTCCTGGGCCCTCCCATGTTTGAAACATTTCAAAAACTCTTTCGTTTTGGCTTTGAGAAGTCAGAGTTTCAGTTTGACAGCAGGTTGAGTCTACCAGCAGGTTAGCAGTATTACACAGTTCAGATTGTTAAAAGCTCTTTTGAGGCTATTTTCTCTGTTTCTGACAAATGACTGGCCATTGTGATGTTGCCTAACAATTTCTTAAATGGTTTTTGCTGTTACTGCTCTTGAGCTAGAAGAAAGCCTCAGAGAAGGACAGAGAGACAGAGACAGAGAAAGCAAGTCAGCCTTTATACTGTTTAGGTCTGAGAGGCTGTGTCTTATTTACTCTGTGGTACATCTTGTAGGTCTGATACCCAGGACTGAACCCTGGCTAAATGTCATGTTTTCATGAGACCTGGGTGCATATCGTTCTTTCCACATTGCCATTTCCCATGGAAGGAAACTCAGACACGTGGGGAAGGAGGGAATTGCAGTGTGTTCTACCAGGAGGAATGGGTTTATCTTCCTAGGTAGGTTGTGAAGGCTCTGGGGGCCCATCTTTTCCACCCCGCACAGTGACTTTCACAGAGATATATGTTGTGCATGCCCAGTAGCTGTTTTTACAGATGGGCTGATTGAGCTCTGTTTTCTCAGTTCACACTGTAAACTGAGAAGTCACTTTCAGAAGTAGGGAGATACTGCTTTCCTTCAGTAGAAGATAGCACCAGAAAGGGGAAAAAACCTCATGTTCTCATGATTTGGAACATTCACAATGTTGGGAAGAAAGATGAAAGACAAGTGGGAAGGAGGTGCAGGTTTCTTTACAGGTAAATCAATGAAGTAAAAGGCAGATTTAGAAGGAGAAGAGAGAATGTAGGTATTTTTAATTTTTGTGTCTTAGGATTGATTCTCAGTAAAAGAGCCATAGACACTAGCATCAGACAATCCTGGCTTTCACCTAAGAAGAATAAATTTCTGGCCTTAGTGAGTGCAGACAGAAGAGCTACAACAATACAGGGTATAATCATCATGTGAGCAAAGCAGAAATTGGGGGGGAAGGTAGTCTCTTTCTTTCTGAAGCAAAGCCAACCTGAAAATTTTGGTTGGTTGGTTGGTCTTTCTTTTTTTTCTGTTTCTGTTTTTTTGTTTATTCATTTTTTGTTTTGTTGGTTTTGTTTTGTTGTGACTGCTTGGCAAACAGTACAGCAATAAGAGATAAAGTTTATCTTTGGTTTGGCAGCTGAAAGATTTTTGTGAACAGAGCTGAGCCTCAAGATGCAAGGACTTCAATAATGTGCTCGGGAACGGACAGTTTGAGAAGTAATCAGTATGTGCAAAAATCACCTGGTCTTTTTGTGAGAAAAAACACCTTCTAAAACCCAGCTAGGACCATTTTCCCTTCTAAATCAAGTTTCGCCCTGTTTGAGAAGTCTTTTTTTCAAAGGGCAGCCTTACTAAGCATACTTGTGCAACTGTACTGCCCCACACAAGAAAAACTGTCAGATGGATGAAAGGCCCTGTTGAATTTTGTTGCAGTGGGGATCCTGCAACACGCATATATCAAACCAGGAGTCCCGTGGAAAGGAAATATATATGGACAGACAGATTCTTGATAGCTGTTTCAGAGAGATGTTTATTTCTCCAGCCGCATGGCCGGGGCTCTGCCCAGGAACTGTTCCAGTCACGGGACCAAGGGTCCTTCTGCCCGCGCAGGGAACACAAACCAACCAATGGGAACGAGGCTGAGCAGGGACAGGGAAGCCCCGTGTCTGTGCCCTCAGGGCCCCTCTCCCAGGGCTACACGGCAGGGGAGGGACCCCAACACCTCACCCGTTTTATTTTAATAAAAGGAGAATGAAAACAACTGGATAAACATAACAAGAACAGTTTCAAAACAAAACAAGCCACCCTCCTGAGTCTTTAAATGTCCAAACAGATTCTCTGGAACATCTTAGGGCTGACAGAAGGGAGACAGAAATCTCTGAGCATGCTTTGTGGGGAAACTGAGGCAGGAGAGGGTTTAACTTCTTCCCTCCCCCTTTTCATCCCCCACTCGGCATTGGAAAGGGATTTTTGGGGAAACAATTGGCAAAAGCATGGTTTTGTGAGGGAAACCATGGGTGAAAAAACGGATTGGGAGTACACTGGGGGTAATAGGATATAGGGTAAAAGGGAAAGGTGGGATTAGGAAAGGGAAACTGTAGGGGGGGCTTACAATGGAGATACTGTCTAACATGACTACGATTTTTTGCATATATACTGCCTTTTACAGGAACACCATCAGGCCCAGTGACCTGCGATGCTTGTAACCCTTTTCTCCCTAGTACAATATTAAATTCCACCACCTCTCCATCTCCCAAGCTTGGGATGCATTTTTCAGGGTTATTCTTTTTAATAGCAGTTCTATGCACGAATATGTCTTGCTGGTTGTCACACCTTGTTATAAAACCATAATTTTGCTTAACATTATACCATTTTACTATCCCTAAGGTCTTAGTTGCTATGATCTTTTCCTTTTTCCGAGTGGCTGCTGTTTTCTGTCTCGCTGCGTCTTTGTTCTCTCTTTCGGTCGCTCCCGTGTTGGAATTGTCGGGGCTGCTGGTGCCTGCGCGCTCTTCCCGGGGTCGCGTTCGGGGCTGCGCGGGCCGGGCCGGGCCACGCCGCTCAGTTCTCCGTGCGTCGCCTCCTCTGGTCGCAGCTTCGCTGCCGATGTCGGGCGCTGTACCCACGTCTCGGCCGGGCCCCCGAGCGAGGACTCCCCCGCGCCCTGCTCCAGCGCGCGTCTCGGCTGGGCACGGCTCCGTTCCATCGCCACCGCCGCCAGCCGCTGCCCGCGCGCCGCCCCTCTCGGTCGGGCGTTCCCGGGGCTCGCTCCACCACGCACTGCACAGGACCGGGCGGGCACTGCCGGGTCCCGCCGCTCCCGCCGCGCCTCGCTCCGCCACCGACACTGCGGCTCGCGTGGCTCCGCCCGCGCGCGGGAACTGCCTCGCTGCTGCTCGCAGAGCGCTCGGTGCACGTGGCCTGGGCCGCACGGTCCCTGCGCCAGGATTCCCTTCGCCAGGACACAGCTGACATTGCTCAACAGTCTCGGTAACTAAATAATATTCACGAAAATATTCTTCCATCGGCATATATTTTGACTCCAGTATTAACTGTGTCCAAACGGTTTTCCAAAAGCCCTTGGTAATAATTAAATCCCAAGAAACATAGAAAAAGTTCTTAAACAACCATGCCAGGAAGTGTTTCAGTTCTTTTTGAGCTTGAATCAAGCTAAAATTTACAAATCGTTGTTCAAGAATCATTTTAAGTTTAAGATAAATGTCCATATGCGGCTCTGAGAGCCAAGAGTCTTCCCACGGTTCCTCCATAGTTTAGATATGGAATAGCAAAGCAAAACCAAGAAGAGGAATCCAAAGTTTCCAGGGTTTACTCACACAAATCAGTCGCTAGGGATCGGGGATCGTTCTGCTCACAAATCTCCACCATTTGTTGCAGTGGGGATCCTGCAACACGCATATATCAAACCAGGAGTCCCGTGGAAAGGAAATATATACGGACAGACAGATTCTTGATAGCTGTTTCAGAGAGATGTTTATTTCTCCAGCCGCATGGCCGGAGCTCTGCTGAGGAACTGTCCCAGTCACAGGACCAAGGGTCCTTCTGCCCGCGCAGGGAACACAAACCAACCAATGGGAACGAGGCTGAGCAGGGGCAGGGAAACCCCGTGTCTGTGCCCTCAGGGCCCCTCTCCCAGGGCTACACGGCGGGGGAGGGACCCCAACAGAATTTCATACCCTGCAAAAGAGCAACCCTACTATGCCTCTGCATTGTTTATCTATTTCCCACCTTTCATAAAACAGTACAAAATATAGAGAATTGCAGCAAAAAGGGAAGATGGTGCCATGCAGCATGTTAAACCAAACTCCACAGTAGTTAGTGATTTGTCTTTACTTCAAAACCAAATCATCACACTTTTTAAAGATTTTTTTTTTTTGTTTGCCAGAAATTCTAGGTAAGACCTTGTCTAAGGAGTGGAATAAGAGGAATGTTTGCATTGGAATTAATTTATTCTTGGCAGAGATGAATAGGGAACTTGCTGGCAAAAGGAGCATTTCTGAATGCTGCATCTTACCTCTTTATTCTTGAAGATAAATATGGAAGGCAGCAACTGAAAATGAAGGATCGATAGAATTTTGCATTAGCAATCTTCTTTTGAGGAAAATTACAGTGACATTTCATTAACATATAGGACTACTGCAATACCTTAATATTTCTCTTAAGAAAGCATTACCAGACTTGTACAACTTGATTCTTCTTGTGTATCAGTAGTGGTAGGCAGCTGTGCTAGTGTCAGTAATGCCAGCATTCACAAAGTCAGCGTAAATAAGGAGAACAGTTGGATTGTCTGGGGCATCCTCTTCACTCCAGTGAGTAGTGTCTTCTTTCAGCAATACAGATGCACTGAAATATTCTTGCAGCCCTCACAAGATGATTTCCCTGAAAGGACAATTTTGGGAGGTTGTCCACTAGTTTTCCTTGCATATGTTAGCTTGGGGATATACTGTGGAAGAGGAGGACTAAGGGCTCAGGGAGGTGAGTTTTCCACTGCTGCTGAAATGTAAGTATGTCACTGAACTGTCAGCATTGGGATGCTGCTGCTCTTATTTGCCCTGAGGAAAGGAAATTATCACATTCATGAAAGTAGAGTGATGACCCTCAAGCCCATTTAGCTCCCCTCCTTCTGGCTTCTTCTCTGTTAACTCCTTAAGGCTCTTTATCTCTCCAGTCTTGCATTTAGTAGGAGGTGGTCTTTCTTCTGCACAGCTTCAACACCAGGTTTTAATAGGGCTTCTTTATTATTTAGGCTTGCTGGCTTTTTTGAACAGGGAAATATGTCAAAGAGTAGACAAAACAGACTAGAAATGCTGTAGCAGCAGTGTCTTGTCACTGTTCTCATTCTTGTCTGTTTGTCTGGTAAATGGGGTCCTAGAGAAAGACAAGAAAAAGATGTTTGGATTTGTTTGAGCAGCATAGACACTCAATTCAAATCCAAATTTAACCAATAGGACACTGAAACACCTGCCTTAAATAAGCCTTTGAAGTAGTAAATTACTGTGAAACAGTTTAAATGAGAACAGGAAAGGAACCACATTATGTGCTGCTGGTAACTAATCATGCCGCAGTGTGGCTTTCTCTAGAAGTATTTTTAATTGTTTCAAATGACCAGGTGTTCTGAGAAGGTGCTTATCCTTGCTTCACAAATCGAAAAATAAATAAATAAATAAATAAATGAGAAAAGTATTGAGAAAGGGGTAACAGAGAGAATGCTGAAGAGCTGAATTTACTGTTCCCAGGAAATTTCAGCTACATTTCTAGAATTGCTGCCTTACATTAATTCTTCAGAGACAAAAACAACTTTCTGCAAGATTTCAAGGGTAGCAAGATGAAAATTCTCATATCAAAGGGCAAATCTTAAGTGGTTGGAAAGTTCTTGTAAAAAAAGTTAGATTTGATGGTGGAAAATTAAAAGAAGAATCCTTTCAATAAAAGCAGAATCTGTTTCAGGCTTTGTTTGACATATGGGCTAGCATTTCAAGAGCATATTTTTATTGAGTGGAGATGCGGCTCCAGATTTAAAGTGGACATTTTAAATCAAAAAGCTATTTACTATCCCCATTAAAAAATAGTGACCATTGATTTACACATTTAATAAAAGCAAAGTAACTAAGACATCACTTGGTAGCTAAGGAAACGGGCTGAAATTGGATACAGTTTTCTGGCAGTACATTAATTATTATTTTTCCATAACCTCCCCAGAGGATGGAATTAATGACACATCAGGAGGTGTGAAGTGTTTTGTTTCTAAGGTCAGTGGACCAACTTACTTGTCTAAGGGAAGTGCTTAAAGCAGCACGTATTAGGTTATCCAAGGGAAGCATTTAAAAGAACAATGCCATTGAAAAAAAAGTTTGAAATTATTTTCTTAGTTTATTATTAATGTAATCAAATGGACTTCGTTTTGTAAACAGTGGAATTTTTATTTGGAATTGCATTTCCTTATTTACTAAGTCCAAAAGGAAAATTTGAAAGTCAGTTTGACTTTTGCTTGTTTTAATGGCGCATTTCAGTTTCTGGACAAAGAGGGTAACATTGATGGAGTATTTCACCTTGAAAAGTCAAAACATTTTTTTAAAGTTTCTTTCTACAGCATTAGTGGGAACTTGTCATAATTACTGAGCTACATGAATGAGACCTGTGGCTTTGCACTTGGCTGTGCTTAGCTTTGCTTGACACTGATGCTCCTTTTGTACTTATTTCTGCTCTGTAAATCTGTAGTATGGGTTTTCTGATATGGAATTGCTCATTTGGGAGTGAGACTAGCTTGCATGATCCAGCAGGAGGAGCTTTTTCTTATGACTGAGAAACAAATACATCCAGAGCCCAGGAGCATCAGTGGAGCACAGCGGGGGTGCAGACTTTGGCCTGCCTGGCACTCATTCAGTTTTAAGCTTTTCTGCAATTCAAATCATAGAAAAGTGGGGAAGGGAAATGTTCCAAAATACTGGGGTTTAATAATTTTTCTTTAATTAAGTAGGGCTATGAATATGTAGGGATATTTGCTAGCTTTGCTTAGTCTCATAATTAAATTATTATCACTCTTTGTTTTCCATTTCTGGCCTTAAAGGAAAGCTTTGTATCCTGTTTAGATTTCATTTCACTGCACTCTGATAGTGCAGAGATATCTGTGTTGCAGCATATTTAGAAGAGTAGGCATTTTTTATGATAAACAGTTCTGCCTAGTACTCACAGCTGTGTAATTCTAATAGGTTTGTGTGGGGAAGTGCTCAAGAACTTTTAATCAGCTTCCTTAGAAATAAGTTCAAACATTAGCAGAGGTATAGAGTCTTGTAAATATGTATTTGCACATTTAATGATTTATAAATCAGAAGAGTTAGGTACAAATGATGTCAGAATACTTTTTTTTTTTCCACAAGCAGCAAGTTGACAATAACTACATCTTCAAAGAGAGCATTTTGGGGAAGCATATAGGGATACATGGCATGGACTCATAGTAGAGGCTGTGGGATTCTCTGTCCTGGTCACAGTGGGGTCCAGATAGCTCTGAAACCAGTGTGAGCACCCTGTTGGGCGCCAGACACTGAAGTGGCTGCAGCTGCTGGGGCAGAGGCAGGCAGGGAGATGATCTTGGGGAGATAAGGGGAGAGGCTGCTGAGAGCACATATGGCTGGAGCTGTCCACCTGAAAAGAGACACTCCATCAAACATGGGCATCCTTCTGAATCATGGAATCATGACAGAATGGTTTGGATTGGAAGGGACCTTAAAGAACATCTACTTCCAGTCCCTCTGCCATGGACAGGGATACCTTCCACTAGACCAGGTTGCTCAGAGCTCCATCCAACCTGGCCTTGAACAATTTCAGGGATGGGGCACCTGCAGCTTCTCTGGGCATCCTGTTCCAGTGCCTCACCACCCTCATAGTGAAGAATTTCTTCCTAACATCTAATCTAAATCTACGCTCTGTCAGTCTAAGAAGAGACTGGCTGTGAGTGACCCATGCTGGGGCATGGACACCTCTGAAGAACAGTGGCCATGGGTGGCCTGTGCCAGGGCAGTGCTGGCTTAGCACTTGGCTGTCTTGTTCTTTATTTCTCTGAAAACCAAAGCAGTCATCACAAGCTGGCATTAGCTGGCACTGAATTTAGTAAAAAGCTCACAAGTGGAGATCATTGTGTCTGCAAGAGAATTTAAAAAGAAGAGCTTAGGAACATAAGTAAGGTCCAATATGCTGCCATTAGAAGCATGTACATTCTTTTTGCATTGACTATCATAGTTCATTAACATTACAGCTATTTCCCAGCTACCTACTTTCTTTCATTTTCTCCACATTATTTCACATTCTTTGCCTGTGTCTGTGGGTTTTGCCTTTGTTTATAAAGCAGAATTAACTGTTTCTAGTATCTATCTGTGCTGCTGCCAGGCAATCAAAATCCCCAATTTCCCCCCCCTAAGCCCCAAACCAATCAGTGAGTGGAAAAGGCAAAGGCATGGTGTAGTCATGAAGGATGGACAGCATTTGGGAAGAGGGATGTCTCTCTACTTTGGAGGCTTAGGATCTTCTCTGTCTCTGTAATTATTTTTATGACATTAGCAGGCATTTGGGAATAGAGGATAGAGCATTTGGGGTTAGAGAGCAGGTTTTTTTTTTACAGTGAACATCATTGTCCTTCATACTCTTACGCTGAAAATGCAGAGACATTTTCTTTATATTTCGAATAAGATACCCAAACTAAAAATAGTTATTTAGCTCCCTTTGAAAAGTGAGAGTCTTGTTTTCTTACTACCAATCGTACCCTCTGTCTGTCCATAGCAGGATTGAATGTATTGAACCTTTGAACTGTGACTGTAGATACTGATAAACCATTTTAGGTAGCTGTGTAAGAGCTATAAAAGCTGTCAGTTCTTTGCCATTTAAAACTTCCACTTCTGGTAGCATATGCAGAATATGATGAATATACTAAAGATATTTTTCTCTACCATGTGAAATACTACAGTACAGATGAAACAATTTAACATTATAAGTTACTGGGATAATGTAGACATTGCCATGGTTCAGGGTGGATCACTGGAATATTTACACCTCTGTGGGCTGCCTGTCAGGCTTCACATTAGAAATGGTACTGGTGCTCTTCAGTCTTTTGACAGATGATCATTTATTCTTTTGGTTAGGTGAAACTTGCATGTTTGGCTCAGTAATAGTTTCCAAACTGTAATGGGAAGAAGTGTGAGGAGAGAAAATAGAAAATAAAGCACACTGAAAATGTTCAGTTGTACAGAAACTGATACACTGTTCTTTTATGCCAGTGCCTAAGTAAGTCAGTGGCCCTAAGGTAAAAGCATATGAGAAAGATAAGTGCATTTAAGGAAAAAAGCACTGCACTATATTGCAAAAGAAAAGCTTTGTTGATAAGATTATGCTCAGGCTAATGCATGCTGTGATTTCTCATTCATTTTAGACATATAAATTCATTTTCTCCCAATTGATAATATTTTAACTTAAAAGTTTTGGAATCTGTTCCTCTATGTATTTGCATTCTGATGATCTGGGGGTTGTTCCTCTTCTACCTGCAATTTCACCATATTTATGATTTCTCCATGTTTTGAGGTTTTTTAGCTATTGGCTAGCTACTAAAATTAGTTAAATGAGAACACTGGAATATTCAAAGTCAATAAATTAAAAAATTTTAAAAGTTTAGAAATTTGTTGGACTTTCTGAATCCAAATCAGTTCCTATCTTTTCAAACTTGGTTCTGCTCACATACTCTTTCATATCAAAATTAACTCTCCTGCTATCAATTAATATAACCAGCTAAGTGAGAACAGAAGTAAACTTGTACTTCTTCCTTCCCCAGCAAAATTTACTATTCTGTATTTTGTATAAAAGTAAAATATGAAATAAAAAGCCTTATGATTTAGTGAAGAGTGGCAAGTATAGTGTGTAAACTGACTATCTTTTGAAGATAAGTCAAGCTTGTAAAAGACTTTAATTATAAAGTTTCAAAGGGCATGACAGACTTGGCATTTCATGCATGAGGATGGAAGGGGAGCTCTTGCATTCTCAACATTTCCTAGTCCTAGTCAAACCCATCTGGATTAAATTCTGTCTTTTTTTTCCCCATTATCTAGTATGGAAACATCTGTCAGTGTGGCAGCAACAGAGGAATGGTGCCTTTTTTTTTCTCCTGTGTGTGGGATGTGTGCTGTGAGAAGGGTCAAGCTGCTGTACTCTATGTGTAAAGTTTGATACAGATAAGTTGACTCCGAGGGGCATAGTTTTTGACAAACGAACCCAAACTCCCATGTTGATAACACTTAAGGAGAGGAAGGAAATTACTGAGAATGAAGTACATTGTTATAATTTTACATGATAACAAGGGAAAGCAGGTGTATTTCAGTAACATTGTCAGGAGTGAAAAGAATCAGCAAATTTAAGTCTTTAGGCCATGAATCTCCAGGATGCAATCTGAGAGAAAACCCATGCACACGTCTGTAGTAATATCACTGGACATTGTACTGCTGGGCTTTGGTGCCAGGGTCTGGGAGAGTCTTCCAACTCGAAGGATTTGTGTGTAGGGGTATAGGAGAGAATATAGTGTCTCACGTGAAGATGTAAATGAAGATGTCCTGATCTGGAAAAAGAAACATTTGCATGGCTTTTATATACACTAAAAATGTCATAGGAATAAAGATTACAATATCTGTGGTAAAAAAGAAAATAGTAATTGCGATAACAATAATTTCACCTAAAAATGGCAAGGGGGGTACATAAATTATCTTTTTATTCAAGTTCTGTGAAGTGATGACAAATACTGCCTGTCTTGTAAATATAGTTAGCTGTCTCTCTTTTCAGATTAGCAATGACTGTGAAAGGTGCCACTGAAAGCCCTACTTTTTATTGTGGTCTGTTTTTAAATTTTCTTCCTGTCATTTTTAATTCATGCTTCTTTCCATTTTTATCTAAAGCTTTCAGTAAACGATTCCTTTATGAGAAAGCTTCTTGCAAAGATGGACTGGGTGCAGAACGAGATTTGTCCATTAGTACTTCAAAGTGTAGAAAATTTCATCTCTGAGCTGTGGAGTTCTGCTTCAGATTTCTCCTGTCATATTGGCGAAATAATTACAGTGTCTGCAAGATGTGTATAATTAGATGTTATAATGGGTGTTCAGAAGTACTTTTATGACGGTTTAGAAGTACGAGTGTGGGGATGCTGGAGTCTGGTGATACCTGATGTTCTCTCTGTTTCCCTTTCTTGCTAAGGACTGTCACAGCTCTTTCAGTTGCTGTCAGGGTGTACTGGCATAGGCTGTCTTATTTCAAGGATGATGATATTTATCTAACCTGTCTGTGACTCTGTGGAGCTTACGATTGCTAAGTCATGTTCCTGACACAGTTACGCTGCACCTTAAAATAGTAGCATCTGTAAAACTGGGAGATACTTAACTATCAATGGATTTGAACATCCAGTGTATTAAAAATAATTGTTCTCTATTTCCTGCATGGCATTTTGGTGCACCGTTGCTTTCATTGGCCTCCTTATCATGAAAAAACCAGATGTGAATTATGATTCTTGATGCAAAGGAATAGATTAAATAAACTGAATTATCTTCATAGGTACTCCAGACTTGCTGGAAGACTCTTGGAGGTAAGGTCATTGCTCACATGTTTCTGTGCTTATCATCAGAAGACATCTCTGCCACACAAACTCCAGCCGGCCTAGTTTCCAAACATTTTATCGAGCGTGACACTTCCTTTCACAATCTCTGGAGTTGTACTGAGCACTGTGGGGTATGATTCAGTATCTCATTTTTAAGGATTATCACTTTGTATTTGCCAGTAACCTACCAATCGCCCATAACACAATTCATGTTAAAATAATTGTAAAATAAGCAATTTGTTTACAAAATAGGAATACAGAAAGCTACTCAGTTGCAAATATTTTTGAGATGGGATGCAACAAGTAAAGGAAGATCACACCTAGATTAAGTTACCCTTAGATTAGCCCCGAAGCTTCTCTCCTTCTGTCTGATTGGTTGCAGCATCCATCTAATTGTGTGGCTGGGCATCATGTTCTTGTGCAGAGGAAACCTGTTCTTACGCAAACTCTAAATTTTTATTCATGGAACAGAAATTTGATCTGGGCATCTATGTTTTCTTTACGTTCAGTCAGGCCTACAGTTCTGTTAAGATTCACATCATCATCCTTTTCTCCTTTCTTGCCTGGATAAAGCTGTTCCTACCCGAGGGCAGAGAATTATTAAGTCCCCTCTCACTGGACCGTGCAAAGACACAGTGCTGTGTTAAATTATTAACCTAAAAACTGCCAGCCTAATGTGAGGTGCAACACTCTCCTTCACTGGTCTTGGCAGTGTTCATGCTCCATGTACAGTCTTTTCAGTCTTTGAATCTTACATTGTATGTTACAGCTGTAGCTTGTCAATCTTACTGTATCCTCTCATTTAAGTGGAATTAATACCTGTGGCACACTGGTGTAGATTAGACAGAGTGATTGCCAGTCTCTTTGCTGACTTTTAACCTGTCCCAACAGCTGGCATGATAACGAGTAGAAGAAAAAATATATCCCATTGCTTCGAAATAGTTCCCTCCTTTTCTTTTTTTCTATCTGAAAAAAACACAGAGCAAAACAGAGGAAACATTTCCCTCTGACCTTTATGAAACTTTCTTTGTGCTGGGTGTTGTCAGATTCCTCTCTAGCACTGACCAGGCAGCTGTGAATTCATTCAGAGAGAAGGAATAAGGCAGTTTAGTAAGAATGTATGTTGATATAGGTTTGTTGGTGAAGGTAATGTGTTAATCCTATGGATAGACTGCCTGGGAAAGAAATGTGGGATGCAGGACCGATGTTTAGTTTAAGTTTTAATTTTTTTCTCTGGCTTATTTAAATGATCAGAGCTTTGATCTGACTGCAAGAATAGATTTTTTCATTTCAACTGTCAAGAAAATGGTGTCAAGTTCAGCAGCTTCTCAGGTGCATGGCATGTTTTTTTTTTTTTTTTTTTTTAATTTACTTTGTTAGCACTAAATCAGGTTGGCAGTGACTTTGGATTTTATATAGCACTCTTACTTGGAGTTGGCCAGTCATCTCAGAAATGTATGAGAGTATCATCGTATGACTGTACTCTTCTACATGCCATGCATATTTTCCATTGGTTTCTGTATTATGATCTACAAACATTGACTGGAAGGTAGCATTTAGCCATTTCTGTTACTATGGCTGTCTCCTTGTTTGCATCTGTTTCTGTGGATGTGAATGATCAGATGACAAAATAGGAGGGAAGATCTCTACTGTAGTGTTGCAATAACTGCAAGGAGCACATTTGTATTTCACACTTCTGTTGCGGTGTCTCTCTCATTGCATTCCCAACAGTATCTGCAAATTCTTGCCTTTATTTTCCTGCTATTTTTTTCATGGCCAAAGTTGTGTGATTCCATTAAGTGAGACTGTGTGAGAATTTAGGAAGAATGTGACCATGTATTTTTTGCTATTCTGTGACACATCTAGTCTTGGCAGGTTCTTCCGGCTGTACAGAGATGGGGAACTTGACTGGATTTGGGGGTTTGGCTTGTATATCGTTTGGGGATTGGGTATTTCAGTAGAGAGATTAAAAGTATTCTGCTTATTTTAGGGGAATTGCCTTGTTTTGTTCACCTGAAAAATTGAATATCATTATTGATAACACAAATGCTATTCTCTACTGGAAGAAGAAATATTAAAGAATGGTTTAGGTTTTTATGTTATATTTCTCTGTTTAGTGTCTCTTTTAATTAATTCCACACTCCATAAAAACACATACAGTTTTGGGTAGACAAAAATAAATTATTGAGATCTGTGCCCATTATATGAAGTTACTTGATTATTATGTGTCTTTGAAAACAGTCAGGAGGTTGGACAGGATGACCTCCAGAGGCCCAGTCCAAGATTCTCTTGGAAGTTGTGAAATGCTTTCTGGGATTTTGAGTATGCTGGTTTTTTACTTTGGGGATCCAGACTTCCATAAAAATTGTTCCACTGAAAACTTTTGAGGAGAAAAAGCTTTGTACCGTGAAAGGTGTAAAATGTAAGGTGTGAAACAAGGAAGTCTCTTCAGCAAGCAAGGCAGAACTTTCTGCAAAATAACATGTAAATTAATTGTTGACTAGTTTTAATACTTGCAACGCAGTGAGACATGAAATCCTGTGCTTGTTAAAACAGGTTGGAATAACTTTTTCTCTGTATTCCTCCTACTGGGATTAATTTAGTCTACCACATTTAACTAATCCTACAGCTACATAATGAATCTCTTTGTAATTAGAAGATAGCTACATTTAAGAGTTACAGATGGAATCACATCACTGGTTCATGAGTAGCTGGGCCTACCTTATTCATTAAATTGACGAACACTTTATAAAAATAGTTGCAGTATTTAGAATATGAAGGACTCTGAATTTTAAATCAGGATTATAAAGATTAAGATCACCCAGTTTAAGGAAATGCTCCACTGTTGCTCTCTATTGCAAAATTACTTTAAATTTTACATAACATTGTTTTAGATACAGATGTTATGTTAAAGTAATATCAGTCTATATTTATTTACTTACATACTGAAATGACTAGTATTACATTTTTCATTTCCATAATAAAGTGTGTGTGTGTGTGTGTGTAATACATCTGAGAATTTTTCACTTACAGAGACATTATTTATAGAATCATTTTGATTTATTTCCACATTCCTATATTCACAATTCCAAAAAAAATCCACAAAAGCTCTGAAGAGTAAGTCCCAGCTACAGTATGACTACTATAGATTTGGATTCAGAAGGAAAAGCTCATTGTGGAAAACCTGGGCTGAGGAAAGCATTTGACCTTGAGCAGGACAGAGGCAGGCAATGAGAGAAGTTTGAGATGACTTATGTTAATAGTGAATCTGCTTATCTGTCAGGCTAAACTCAAGCCTTCGTATAATTTCTGTGTAACCCCTTTCCAGTGTAATCCTCTTTCTCCTTTCAGTCTTTATGTAAAACAGCAAAAATCTTTGACAGATCTCAAGTGAAGGTTTATCTATGTTATTAAAGCAGGTCAAATTTCTATGAATTACCATGAAATTATTTTAACTACTTTTTTTTTTCTTTAATTTGGATTGAAATTAAATCCCTGTAAGAGAATTAACAGCTTTGATCTATACAATGAATCTAGTAGGGATTAGTGTTCCCAAAAAAGGGAGTTTGAAAAATGTGGCAGTGGAAAATAAATGTACGAATACCTTCTCCCTCATTCTGTTTTGCTTGGGAGAGTGTTATGAGTAAAATATATGGAATTTTTGCATGTCAAAACTGGAGAAGAGACGATGATTTTTATTGCCATAATCATTACTAGGTTTGGTACACATGTCCATTCCTCCATTGATGTTCAACTTTTGCATCCTGCACCTGTGCCTTTTGCCCTATGGAAAGGGCACATCTGGAGTGAAATGGGAAAGGAAACCTGGACTGTCTCTTTCCCTACTTCCTTCCTAAGGAAGAAGCATCCAGGTTGCTAGCACTGTTGGTCCCCAGTGTTCATGTAAAGGCTGTCATCTTAGTGGCTATCAAAATCTGACTACTTTCTGAAGTTAGAAATCACTTTGGAGGCTTCAAAAGTTGAGGGGAAGACAATGTTGAGTAATAGATGTTGGGACAAGTTCTCATGCACAAAGATTTATTGGCAGGGTTTATAGCTGATGGCATGTGTTGACTCTAATGGTGAAGGAAGAGAAACAAAATAGGGAAGATCCAGCAAAGTGAGAAGACAAACTCTTCCCAGTGGCCAGCTGGGAGGAGAAGCATCAGGGCCACGCCAGATCAGCATCCTTTCCTGTGTGTCCCATCTAGTGCAGCATGTAGCTCTCTCCCTGTGATACTTAACCCTGTAGTGACTATGTGGCTCTCTTCAGGAGCTGTTTAGACTTCTGGATGATTGTTCCTGCATGGGATGCTGGCAGTGCTCGTTGGAACACGCTGATGTCAGCGGCTGCTGAGATCCTGGGATGCTTGTTATTGGGTCCCCTAATATAAATCAAACCCCACAGCTGAAGAGGGGGAAAAGGGTGGGGGGGAAAGAGGTGAAACCCAAGCCAGTGGCAGTCATTTTCCATGCAGCCCAGCACAGCAACGCTGTTTGGGTTGGCATTTCAGGCCCATGGCCCTAGCAGCCAATTTTGCAAGCAGGAAGCTCTGAGCAATGGGAAAAGGCTGAGGTCCTAAAGGCACTGTGCAAGAACCAGAGTGGTAATTTCATCCTGTATTAAAGTCTTTGGGAAAGTTTTAGCAGACGATTTGAAAATCGTCGGGAAAGACAGATGTCACAGGGAAATAACACAGATTTTTGACTAAGTGGTACAAAACTTGTTTTAGCCTCATAAAAAATGCTGTGATTTTTTTTCTTCCTTTTTTTTTTCCCCCTCACAGTTTAGTTTCTTTGAACATGATTTTGTCCCCTCTTTTGATGTCTTATACTTCTAGGCGTGTTGTTTCTATGATTAATAAAATTTCCCAAGGAGGTGTTATGTCCTATTTTGTCAGCTCTCCTAAAGAAGAAATCTGTTTCCTTCCTTTCCCATTAACATTATGCTACTACCACTGTACACAGTCACAGTATTTCATGACAGTCATTAACAGTCTCCTTTTCTTGGCAATGCCTTGTGTTTCTTTTCTGTTTTGCCTAAAAATATATGTTTGGGATAAACCATAATTTGCAAAAAAACCATCTATTCAGGTTATCAGGTTTCTGTAAGCAGAGTCATATCAATTTACCATGTCTTTCTTTTGCAGCAGTTTCTGGCTTGCGCTGCTATATGAGACCATTGATTTGTGCAAAGGAACTCCTAAGTTTCTTTGTTCAGGCACTTCACTCATCTAAATTTTTCCACCAGCTATACCACAACCATGACCCTTTATCACTGTCTGGTTATTTTCCCTTCATTCTGACACCTGTCACAGCAAATGTCAGCTCACCAGGGTGTGTTGCCCTTTCCTGACACTTGAGTATCTCAAGGAGAGGAGGGCTTCTGATATGTAAAGAAAATGGCTACTCAGTGTTACCATCTGTGTGCTCCTGCTTCAGTTCCTTCTTTATTTTCAAGCACTGCTCCTGGTGGGTTCTCTGACAATCATGAACACAGATTTCCAGGGCTACTCAATGTGTTGTTAAGGCTACTCTGATGGCTGCAATGTTCCTGTGGGTCAGTATGTCAGAGGCATGGGTCTGTCAGGGCTTATACTTCCTCAGGGTTTTAGGTGGTACTGGACCTGGTTGTGTGATCATGCCCTGGGCTGCATTAAGAAGAGCTACACACTTCCTAATGGTCAAGGGAGGTGATCCTTTTCCACTCCTTGGCACTGGTGACATCAAATCTGAAGTGCTGGGTCCAGTCCTGGACTCACTCCCCAGCACACAAGCAACGCAGTTTTAAGGGAGTGAGTCCAGTGGAGAGCCCCAAAGATGACTGAGGGACTGGAACATCTTTCATTTGAAGACAGGATGAGAGACCTGGGGCTGTTCAGCGTAGAGAAGAGAATGCTGAGGGAGATGTTACCAACATAGTTTCTTTCACCTTTGAATTTTTTTTACGATGGGGGGAGAAGTGCGTGAACTATTCAAGAAATGTGCACGTCATGGATTCATACAATGCCATCACAATGCTTGATTCTCTATTCTTTTCCTAATAATTGCTGTCCTTTTATTTGCCTTTTCAGCCCCTGCTATCATTCTTTTTTTAAAGAGCTATTCACAGTGAGTCTTGTATCTTTTATCTTGTATCTTATCTTGTATCTTGTATCTTGTATCTTATCAGAGGATGTAGAAAGTAAGGTAAAGCCCACTTCTGGAAGTGTTCGGTTAAAGTTCTGTTCTCCATTCCTATTTTACATTTATTGTGTTGGATTTCATCTGCTATGGCCCAGTCACAGCAGCGTGAATCACTTCTGCAACTTTTCCCATGTTTTGCTGTTCTTGAATACCCTGAACAATATTAAAACTGCATCAATCATTGCCACATCACTCTTCCTCTTCTTTTTTATTAAACACTTAGGAAGATATTGAATAAATTCTTTGAGTCCTCTGTGTAAAATTGACCATGTACTTTCTGCTTTCACTTCCGACTTTTACCTTTTACCAATCTAATTTTACCTCAGTTCTCTGGAACTAACTTGGTGTTTAGGAAGTATGGAAAATAAACATACATAATAATGAACTCTTATAAGATGCTTGAGCATGTTTTATTGGACCTGCTGTTCCAAAATGTCTCAACATTAGTATCTGTGGCTTTATATACTTGTGAGCTAATATTTTGGAACATGAAACTGTACCACAATTATTGTTTAGCACTATGTAAACATATCCTTTAGTTTTTCCCTTGGTAGAGAACAGGCATTTTTATTTGATGGTTCTGCTTTTTTGTTGGAATTAACAGTTTTACTTTCTCTTATAATAGTTGGTAAAATTGACTGTTAGCCCTCTTTTATATCTAAGCTGTAGAAAAAACTCCTTGGATCTCCCGTAATGTGGTATATTTTTCTTCTGTCGTATTAGTGCATTTGATTTTTAATTTTAATTAGTTGCTGTCATAGCTCCTATTTCTGTGTGTGTGAGCATGCATGCCTTAACATGGATTTTCATGTCCTTTCTAACCAGATTAGGTTTTAAAGTAGTTTATGTTTTAGTTGTGTATGTCTTGTCATAGAAACTTGGAAAATATTTTCAATGTATGTTCTTATTTGACTCCCTTCAAATTTGAGGTATGGTGCTTGAGTGTTATAAAATTACCTCCTTAATAGTCCATGTGAAATTGCAGTTTATTGCTTTGGATTTGAGTCTGTTTACATATACTGTCTAATCATTTTGATCTTTTCACTTTTAAAATGTGTTAATTTAATTGCAGTTTAGACTTGTATGGTATTGTTCTGAATAGGATGCAGCATGGTCTTAGCCGGAAAGAAATACATTTGGTTTTACTTTTATGGTGGCATAGAAAGACAAGGCTTTGGTTTTAATAACATGCTCTAATGCCTTTCTCACTGTCCTTAGATTAAAAAAAAATTATTATGATTGCTTGAAAGAGGGTATCAACTGTCCATTTTAGAGAAAGTGCTTGCTGTGATGATCAGGAATTATTGCTGCAATTGTGAGTTTCTGATTTTAATATTTAACACAGGAAAACACAGGAGGGGAAAATAACAAGGATGAACAATGAATTCACTATCTCTGATGGTTTTCACTTGTCTCATCACTGAAAAAAACAAAGGCATGGCTTATTGTCATCTGGTGCAGTTAAGAGTCAAATCAATGCAAACAGATGCCATTGTTGGGTTAGATGGTGCGTTATGAAGTTGTCTTTCCGCTTGCAGGGATTCAGCAGTGTTGCAGCACAACATATCTGACTTGATGACTACTTAGACTATAATGTGGTTGAAACAAGGGTGGAAAGATACAGTGGAAAGAAGAGAATTAAGTGAGGAGGAGAATGATGGTAAAAACAGGTGTTAGGAGGTAAACTAAATTCTTCATTTTCTGAGTGTGTTCAGGAATAATCTCAAATCTACTAGAGATGACGGTAGCTCGGTCTCCTCTTTCTGTAGCAGGAAGGACCAAAAATTGTTATGAATTGGTGAGTCACTGCTGATGTTCCTTGGGTCACTCCTTCAAAATCTCATGTCTCTGTTACTGATCCCATTCAGTGAAAGAAAAGGTTCTGTGACACAGAAAGCAATCACACAGTAGACAGCAAGCAATCAGTTTATATCTTGATTATTTGAAATACGAATTTTCTTTCATTTTCTGGAGTCTTTCATCTTATTGTCACATTAATATGTGACTTTAGGAGCACATTTGAAGGTCTCTTTTTGTAAAATTATTTTAAAATATCCATTTTAGTGCAATCAAATTGCTTTTATTCTGTCCCATTTTGCTAATGGTTGTTGTTAATTTTTTGGCAGAGGCTGTAATGACTGTTTCCTGATGACATTTAAGCCCAGAGCTGTGCACAAAATAAAGGGATTATTAGTTTGAGAGTTCTCTATGACCAAGAACAGGGCCTGATTTACAGAGTTGTTTACTACTTCTATGACAACTATAGGAAAAAAAACCCTTTATATTTGGTGAAAACAGTGAAGTAATAATTTATTGTGGACATAATTTTGTGGAGTGAATCACAAACAAATCTTCCTTGTTGACTTTATTCTTGAGGTTTATGGCATACCAGGCACTTGAGAAACATTGGTTTTGTACAAATCAGTATTTAGCTTCTTGTATGTTTCATCCTGTTGTTGCTCAAAGTTCGTCTCTCCCAGTTCCCTTGTAACTTGGGAATGGTTCTACAGGGCTTTCTATTCATAGTCTCACTGGGCTTTCAGTTCTTTCTCTGAATTACCTTGCTTTATTTTAAAGTCAGGGAGGGTACTGTGTCATAACTACTGTATCTTTTTCTTTTCCTCTGAAGCCCTTTTGACTCTTAGCACCAGAACACAAGAACTTCCTGCAGTGTAAGGCCATTGTCCATCCAGCACAGTAATGGGTCTCCAAGAATTGCAAAAGAAGCTGCTTCTGAAAGGCAACACACCAAATTGATCACTTTGTGTGGTCAGTTTCCTTCCTACCTTGCCCAGCCTCTGCACGTGTGTTAGTGACATCAGAGGGTACATCTCCCTGCCCTATTTTTGATTGTTGGTTTATGGATAAGGTGTCCATGAATTTTTTTAATATCTTTGTGATCCTGATAGTGTATTACAACTTACTGTGTCAGAAAGTTCAAGAAGGACACTATCCACTAGGTAAAGGTGTGCTTCCTTTTCACCTTTTTTCAACCAACCTTTTAGTTTCATTGAGTGCCCTTTCTTCTGGTGTTTCAGGATTTGGTGAACACTTCCAGCTTCACCTATCCAATGTTTTCATAATTTAAGCCTTTTTATAGATGACTCAGAACAGAAGCTGATTTTAGTACTCAGTGAATTTTTTTGTTTTATGTGGGTAGCTTGTTTTGTTCTTTTTTACATTGCCCAGCTTTTAGAAGTTTAAGGGCTGGAATTCAGAAGTACAATGTCAAAGAGCTTTATATATTTGCAACCTTTACTCTGCCAACATAAAGTTTTAATATTCACTTTATAGCTTGTATAAATACCCTTCTGATGCCATAAAACATATATGGTATTAAACCATGAACATAGTATTTGTAACTATTTGTCAAGATTAGTAGGTTGTACCAAATGTTATGAAAGCTAGCTGTTTCTTTAGAAAAGCTAGAGTGTCTTCTGTGCAGTTAGGTATACAGACAGCATTTGAAATCAGTGGCTGGAATCTAAGTGTCTTTGCAAGGGAAAATTCTTCAATTGGCTGATGACTTTTTACTCCTGTTACACAGCAAGGGGGAAACCAATCTTGAAAAACCTCTGAAAGTGGTCCTGTAGTGGGCTGACCAGTTAGTTTGAGTTTTTGTAGTCTTTACAGTTTAATTATGATTACCCAGTGAAAAGCCAGCACTATTTCAGTTGTCGCAAAGAACTACAGATATTTTATTAGCTGTAGCCTCATTACCGCTGGCTGTGTCCAAAGCACTGCTTTCCCCGTACTCATACTGAAATGGTACATTTAGATTTGCAGGCCAGCTTCAGTGCCAACGTATTGGACTCCTCAAGGGGAAATTCTGGTCAGAGTAACATTAGCTTGAGTGAGTTTTACACATGCCAAGCCAGTTTTGATCAACCATCTTAACACAGTTTAAAAAAATGGCTGTCTAGGTGACAAACTGTGAGTCATTGTTGGAGCATTATTTGTATAAAATGAATGATTAGTATCTTTTTTACAGTTGTGCTCAGTGCCAAAACAACATCCCCTGTGATATCCTGTGCTGGGAAAGACAATTTTAATGTGTAAAATATGTTAAAGTTTCTACTCCACATGCTCATTACATTCAACGCAACCCCACTCAGGAGTAGAAACTGGTGACACAAGGGATACAAAGTTTCTGAGAATAGGCTGTGTCCACAAAACCCAGCATGGATTGATTAATGGCTCAGGTCCACTGTAGTTTGTGCCATCACAGTCCAAACTAGTGACATTTCCAATAGCAGTGTCTGTGAAACACCAAATATTATCACCTTCATACCAGTTCTCCTAGGTCACAGCCAACAGTACAGATTAAAGGCTGTAGTAGCCAATATACATCTAGAGGTGCTGGGACAAAACTGCCAACATGAAAAATGCTCAGAATGTGTTTAATTTAAAGAAGGATCTAATTCTCTATCTTGTGCAGCCCGAATCTTTCCATTTTGCATGATGCACGAAGATGTTTACTCATAGTTTTATGTTGTGTTCTGTGACAAGAATGAGTTTTTGTGAGGGTTCATGATCATCACTGATGTCCCACACCATGGTGTCATTGTACCATTTGGTGTCCAGCTCTCTCCAGTGGCTTCACTACAGCAATCTGTACAAGGACTTTTGCTGCCCTTCTGAAAGCAGCTGCACAAAATCTGCAGGAAAAATTGTCTGTTACATACCCATCTAGGCAGCTACACTAGGGCAGTGCATCGTCCTTTAAATCCCTGTGGAAAAGAACTGCTCACATAATAGATGACAATGTGGTCCTACTGAAGTATGGGAGAAGAAATACAGAGAGCAGCAAACCCGTTCAGAGTTTGCTAAGCTCAGACAGTCAAGAGTGATGGGCCAGAGTCCTGGATACCCCTCAATCAAAGCAGGAAAGCCACATACTTCTGTGTAAGATGTTACAAGAGTGTTAACCAAAAGTGAATGCTACGTGCTGTGATGCCCACCATCAATGCCCAAGCACTTCCATCTCCAAGGTATGGATAACATAAACTCATGGATAAAGTATCTGAGAATCAAACTCCTAAAGCAATGTAAGTTCAGATCAGGACAAGAAGTGTGTTTCAGCTAGGCAGTTGTAGTGATGACTCACATGAAAGTCTGCTTCCAACGTAACAGCGACAGGCCTTGTGGTTATGGCACAGTTTGGTGGAACGGGCTACTTTTAATAGTGTCAAAAATAGTGCACTGTAAATTAATGCTGTTGTTTACTGACAGGAACACACACCGAGTGCAGGCATGCTGTGATCATTAGCATTAGCAAGTCTTGCAATGAGATAGTGGGGTCTTTCAGAGCTTGGCATCACTGCTTTTTAATGTAAGTATCAGCAATATTCTGCCAGTTCTTACCAAATGATAATGGAAAGGGCCATTCATGATAAAGATCAATGGCAAGGGCCATTGACCATTCTGCAGACTGTGACTCAGACCAAGAAGCCTGTTCCTGTTTCTACCTGCTCAAAAGCCTTTGTGTATTAACTTCTACCTTATTAAACTTAAATACACTAGCATTTTGAAATATGTTGAAGGTCCCAAGTCTTACATACTATGTATGTCTGTGATCAAGATGAAGGGTAGAAGCATCTTATTTCAGGCTACGTGGGGAAAACACTTTTGAGCCATCGTGAAGTAAAAAAGCAACCTCTGGGATAAAAGGAGCTCTCTTGAGTCGTTAGACTCCTACTAGAAATAGGAGAAAAGCAAGTGTGGCCAAGAATTAAAGAGCAATTGACAGGTGGCATTTCCTACATGTAATTTGGAGGAGAGTTTCTGTCTTAGCATGACTGATAGATGTCCTGCTCTGCAACAGCATTCTCATACCAAATTTCAAGACTGCAAATATATGCAAATATAAGAATTGATGGGTCGATTTTTTTTAATCAAGTGTTCTTTAACACAGTTCCTGTGCAACCCAGCCTATTTGAACATGTAGTGTCAAGAGGGGTTGAACCTCCTAAAAGTGTTCTCTGTTTGTAGTTGCTGAATGTCGAAATTATCCATTTATTTTGGGCAAGGAAAGCAGTGAGGTAACTTATAGAACAGACAGTTGTTTACAGATATACAAGGAATGTGGAGCTGATACTGCTGGTATCACTAAAAGCATTGCAAAATGTCAAAATCTTGTTCACATGCTTAGTAGTCTGTTTTATGTCAAAGTTGAAAAGCAACAGCATCATATTCTGTCTTACATCCACTAATGAGTTTTGAAGAGTACTTAGCTTGTATCTCACAAATTGAGTGAATCCTTTAGTTTGGCTATAAAGTCGGATATCAAAAAATAGGCAAGTTATATTTTTTTGAGACAAGCCAGTTAAAGAAGAATATATTTTTATTTTCTAATAATAAAATTTTCACAAATATGTGAATGCCACATAGGCAATGAGAAAGCTAGGCTTGGAAACAACAAAAACTTGTTTTCATGAAAAATCACTGAGAATGGGGGCATTTGAAATTGTTCTTCCAGGACTTGGATATGGGGTTCTTCTTCAAACTATTTTTTAATAATAAAATCACAGAATGGTTTGGGTTGGAGGAAACTTAAAGATCATCTGCTTCTAAACCCTCTGCCATGGGCAGGGCCACCTTCCACTAGACCAGGTTGCTCAGGGCTCCATTCAGCCTGCCCTTTAGCTGGAAACGTTTTAGGCAGTTGGTCTTACATGCTAGTAGGGTATTCTGCCTTTCGCATCTGTTTATCTTATGCTGATATTAGAGGACCTTTCACATCCCTTGTTGCTGCCTAACTCATTATTTAGGTTTTCCCCTATACCGATGCCTGCCATCATGACAGAATACGTGATTGCTTAACATGATTTGTTCTCAGCAAAATCACATTAGCTGTTAGCTATGTTTTTCTTAACTTTCAGGACTGTTGGTTATGAATTGCTGTGTATGCATTATTATTGTCTGTTACTGCTATAGGAATTAAAGTGAATCTGATGAATTTTACCCCTTTTCTCAGCCTTTCAGGGGCATGCTCTGTTTCTCTTTTCTAGCCGGCCAGAGCTTTCTACATCTTTCCCAAGTTTTAAGACTATCAGTTGGTTCTGGCAGTATCACAGTTGATCTTTCCTCAGCCCAGGACAGTTTTAAAACATCATAGTGGCATAACTCTCCTCTTACCTAGACCGAGTTTGTACACCCTTTTTTTGCTGTTGGTTTTACTGACATCTGACCACCATGGAAACTTTTAGGGAGGACTGAAACCAAACAGGTGTCAAACACTTTTTTTTCTTGTGCTCTCTGTTGATAGATTGGAAGAGTATAGAGGCAAAGCAAAAGCTTTGCCTTTTTCTTGCTGAATTCTCTTATTATCCATCATTTCCTTTGTATTTCTCTTTCATTTCATGCCTTTGAACTATTTGAGTCTTGAGTATATGAGAGAGCTGGTAGCATTGAAAAGGGTATGAGAGATCAGGAAGGAGCTGGATTGATCTTAATGGAGGGATTGGAGAAAGATGAATGGATAAAAGAAGTGGAGAAGTCTTTTCCATCCAGTTCTGTCTCCATGATGGAAAAGAATTCCTCCACTGTACTGTAGGTGCACATGCCTTCGGGTTCAGTTTTGACTATGTAATTATCACATGAAGATGTGAAGAACACAGACTGACACCAAGGGAAGTGAGCAGCAAATTACTCTTGCTCATACCTGCCTGGGAGCTTTCTGAGTTCTATACTGTGTGTATACAACTGCTGGATGGTGAATAGGCTTTCAAGTCAACTCAAACTGATGGAAAGCCTTACATGGAGATACAAGCTGACACATTTTCAGAATCACCTACTTACCTATGCATGCAAAACCTGTGTCCCAAATCTAGTGACATTTTCTCAAATGTGTTGTGGGGTGTGGAACATAAGCATACCATCAAATATATATTTTCTATGGATAGTGAAGGAATCCCTTTTGCTGTTATGGGTTGGGCTGTGCATTTGTTCCATAAGGTTTGTTCAGACACTAGTACCCTTTAAAAGAGGCTGACAGGAAAGTCTGCATATGGACTGTGATTTTCTGAAGCTGTTTTCCATGACTAAATAAATGTATTACCTTAAAATGTACTGGTTTTATGAAATTTGACATAGGTTGTGCAGATACACATGAAATACGATCTTGTTAAACCGAAACGGTTGGCTGAACTTGGGCTTTTTTTTTTTAAATTAAATTGTGAACTTTTAGCATATCAGGATGTAAAAAATCTCTCTGTATTCAAATTAAGGCTCTGTGAGGAGTTTGACAGATTATTTTGTAAAGCAGGTCACAATCAGAATTGATCAGTCCTGGGTTCTCCCTTTATTTGTAAACAGAATATTAATAAAAATAAAAATTTGAAAGTATAAATTTGAAGTTATATTTGAAAAGTTTGGAGTATTCTGTATCTGAAACCATGATTTAGTTTCTTGAAACTGCACTTCTTAAGCCTAATATGCTGTAAATTTTCCAAGACTCTTAAAAAATCAATTCTGTCTAAATAATTTTCTTCAGCGGTTAGCAATGACTTTCCTGTGAAAAACTGGGGTGTAACTTTATGCTGAAGCCAGTTCAAAATTAAATGCTATTTTTTTAAATGTTATTCTGAGGTGAATTTGACATGCTTCTTTTTTGTCTTTCTGTCTTGCACAGGTATCATTTTTCTTGTTCATCATTTTTGTGGTGTACACCATGCTGCCCTTCAACATGAGGGATGCTATAGTTGCCAGCGTCGTGACCTCTGCATCTCACACGATTGTGCTGAGCGTGTGTCTGTCAGGTTCAGCTGTTGTAAAGGAGCACTTGGTTTGGCAGGTAAGTGCTTTGTGGAGTTAATGATTAACTGTGCATTGAACAGCCTGGTAAATGAGCCAGGAGTGCCTTAGTGGGTGCTTGGGAGTATAAACTTACTTCTGTCTTGATTTCTGAATTGCTAATTCACAGCTAATTCGCTTTCTAATAATGAGGGTGTCAGTAATGTTATGTCTTCCTAAATTACACACGGAAGTGGTGGAATCTACAGCCACATAGCACTTACCAATGTAAAAACTTATATTGGTTGAAAAAATATGTGATGCAGCTGTCCTGTGGTAGATGCATTACCCCTCTGGTTTGTAAACCACATTGTTCATCTCCTCACCTCGTTAAGGCCTTGCTTTTAAGACCAAGGATTTTTTCCAGGCATCAAAATGTTATCTTTGAGATTGTTCCTTTGAATGCGCTCAAGTCTGCGGGGTTAAAGATCTGCTGGGGAGACACTGCCCTCTACAAGCTTGCTGTAGGTCTTGTCCTCCTTCTGTAGTTCTCAGCCATTTATAGGAATTTTACAGCCTCACTCTGATTGGTCCCAATGATTGAAGGAGACTGGCTGGCTCCAGACTCCATGACATTTTGGGAACCCATCTGTGTTTGAAGTTGTGTCTTGGATTGTAACTCAACTCTGACAATCTACCACATGACATACTGCAGATTATTACTTTATAAAAATCCAAATATTAGTTGTTTTTCCTTACCGTTTTACAGAAGATCTTTTAAATGGTGAATTATTACAGTTTTAGTTGTAGTACTGTGATGAGCCCAGCTGTCATTGATAGAAATCTGTATTTTTTAAGGAAAACATAAGATTTCATTCTGAAAAACAGATACATGGGTTTGGTTTTTTAGTATAGTTATGCCATGTTAAGGAAACAGAATTATTTTAACTTTTGCATCAAAATGATACTGAAGCTTTAAAGTGAACACATTTTTATAAACATACTACTTGAACAGGAAAGACATCGTACTATTTATTGTGAATAGCATTAAGAACAAAGCAAATAATAGTTTCTACTTACCTTTTAAAACACTGTGTCTCAAAGGATAATTGCAGTGATTTTGCAAATGTCTTGCCTTGTAACTTGTTGTTCAGGAAAATACATTTTATTTCCAGCTATGACTGCAAAATTGTGTTCTATGGAATATTGAAATTGAAGTCTGGTAAACAAAATATGTTCTAAGATGTAATTCTCTGTATAAGTTTTAAATGATGAGCAAGGTAGGTTTGCTTTTCTCTTGCTGATTTGGATTAGTTGAGTGGTTTTTTGTGGAGGTTGTGAAATTATGCTGTATGTTAAGCAAGAACTGTGGTCACCTGCAGTTAATATAGTATTTAAATAATTCAGTAATACAGTTATTGATATTTGTAGTGGAATAAACCAGGGAGAATATTACTCTTTGGTTTTTTGTCAACCTATGGCTTTTATTGTTGGCATAGATGCACAGCTAAAACAGTATTAATGATTGCCACTCCTTCTCTAAAACAGTTTTGGGTTAAAGTTGCTGCTTGCAAAAATTATTTATTTTTCCTGCCTGTCTTTCTAGATCATCAACATTTGGTATATCTAAAACAATACTTTCAGAAGATACTGTATTTTTAGACACATCACATCTACAGAATCAAAAGAAATCATGGTCTGTGAGGCACAATTACTGTCTTTCATCTCTCCTGTAACTTTCTGTTTCATTCACAAAGAATGGCAGTCTTTCTGCAATGTGTAAATTGTTAAGAGTGCTTCGTTTCCGGGTTGTTACTAGTTTTCCATTCTGTCTTTGTAAAACATGTTAAGTGTTACGAATAGCTTGGCAGTTACTGGAAGTACTGAGTGCACTGCATTCTTGCAAATTTGTGGAAAGGACTAGATGATGCTCCCTCATTTCCTTTCATTTGCCCTCTGTACATTCTTAGATTACTATTGTTTATACTTTGGAGTGTAAGCAAAACAATGTTTGTTCTGTGCTCTTTGCTTTTGAAAATCGAGACTACAAATAAGGGCTTAGACTAGAGATACCGATTGCACTAAAAAGAGAAATAACATTTGTCAATTGTATACCTTAAGCTGATATAGGATATTATAATATATATATCTTGTATATGTAGCAAACATTCTTCTGTATAGAATACCTGCATCTCCTTTATAATTACTTCCTATGTTTTGAGACTTCCATTGTATCTTCTCTGAGCTTTCTCTTGGCTCAACAAACATTCTTTCAGTCTCACTTCTTATGCCAGGTTCTCCTGCCTTATAATGGTTTTGATAGGCCTCTGCTGGACCCTCTTCAATTTTTCAGCATCTTTCAGTGACTGATTGGCATCCCATAGCATTTTAAAAGTTAATCATACCTCCAGTCTATGAGTAGAGAAAAATCAATGTTCCAAAGCATTTGCTCATTTTGCAATTTGGCAGAGCATATCTGACTGGTTTTGTATTCCTTTGTTATCCTCTGAAAGATTTTATATCAAAAAAGTGGCTTCTCTAAAGCCAAAAAGCTTAGGATCCTCTTGATTATCCAGTGTCAGTTGCAGTTAAAGATACTGAGATAAAAGCCTCTTGTTGGGATAAAGAATCCTTCAACAGACTGTCTGCTGCTTACATGAGCTAGTCTCTGTTTGACCTACATGTCGTTCAGGCGAGAGAATCCACCTTGGTTTAAAAATGGAGAATGATGGAGATGTGCTTCCACAAGCCTTCATATTTTTTCCATGGCTGTTGAGCATCAATGTTAGAATTCTGTTCATCTTTTGTAGTAGGAATTTGTCTAGCCTTGTCATCCAGCTTCTGGATCTCAATTTTTTGGCCGGTGGGCTGACAGACCCAACAGGATCCAATTTCTGTTTCTCCCATGAGAGTGCTTCTAGACTATCATGAATTTGCCTCATAACCTTTTTGTCAGTAAAATAAATGAGTTGCCTGCTTTTGCACTAGCTAAGCCTTTCATTACTTTCACAGTTGTTCTTTGAGTCCTCACTTGTGCTTCATCAACATCTTTCTTGCAGTGTGGGCATTTGCCTTAGAGGAGCGTGCCAGGAGCAGCTGCAGCTGTGCCAAATGCTAATAGGGGCCAGGCCTACAAAGGGGTCAGTGTGCTGCCCTGCTCAGCACCGAGACACAGCCTCTACAGTGAAACACCCAACACACTCTCCCTGTGTGTGTCTGTGGGGAATTTAGTGCACAGCTGTGGGATCTCTGACGGGAAGGGGGAAAAAGAGTCCTGTGTTCCAGCCTCAGTTCATGAAAAAAATAACGGTGTATGTATGTTTTGAGGCTTTTTTCTGTTGAAAATTTTAATCCTAACCTTTACTAGGCACACATTCTGGAATCTGGGACTCTGCCCCCTCTTTCCAGGTGAGAATCCTACTGCCAAGCAGAGGATGTTCTCTCTGCTTCAGGACTGCTCTAATAGAACATGACTCTAATTCTGGTGTTAAGGCATTTGGCTCAGAAGGCTTTCACGACTTTAACATCCCCTTCAGTTATTTCTGGAATGGAAAATATTTAACTGCCGCCTCTTGCTATAAACACATAACCTGTTTTTTCCCAAAACAGAACAGATTCTAATCAAATACTTGTGGTTTTCCTGCTCTATTATCAACTAGTCAACTAATGGCTTGATACTATCATTAGAGGTAATTTTGTTCTTAATCTGTTGAAAAAAAGAGGTAACCAAAATAATTAAACATCCTATAAGCTTCCGTTTTTCTTTTTCCCTATGATTTATATGAGGAGTGCAATTTTTTTTGTTTTAGTCTTTTAGTTTTACTGTCTCAGCAAGCAATTTTGTTGCTCTTGCAATCATTTTTCATGAGCTGTGGCTAAGTGTTTTCCAAACCTTGGCTAAATCACTTAAAAACTATTTTTTTTTTTTTAAGTAGTGTTCTTTACCTTAGAGGTTTTTTTTGGTGGCTCTTTCAGCTCTGTAAAAGGGGTCACCTTTAGAGGCACAAAACTACAGCTAGGCAGAATGCATGTGTGCATACATACAATTTTATATCAGCTTTGCATTTTGTTCAGGAATGCATACAGCAAAAGGAAATAATTTGTAACAACTTTTATGAAAGTCTTTGTGTGTGTGATCTCATAACCTGGATTATTCTTAACATTTATTTTCAGGAATGTTTGATTTGGGAAATTCCAAGGCTACATGCACAAGATCTTGTGCATTTTCCATCAGTTAAGCTGAGGTCTGCTCTTACAAAATTAAAAATCAATAGCTGTGGCCTATTCAGGAAAAAAACCAAATAAACCAAACAACAGTGAATTGAAAAAGGGAATGTGGCTCTATTAAAAAAAAAAAAATTAGCCATCTTCATCACTACACATCTTGAAACAAGTTCTACCAAAAGCTCATAATCAGAAATGTAGCAGGTTTTTCCAAGATGGACAACACGTCATCTGTAATATATATTAAGAGGTTCTAATCCCCATGCAGTATGTCATGCAAAAGACATATACTTTTTTGTTTAGAACACTGATTTAAACTCATCTGTTAACTGAATAACTTTAATAGGTGATGATATTTACAAAAAACTGTTTTATGTAATAGAGTGGCACAGCAGAAAAATAAAAATAAAAAGCATCAGTATTCATTGACTTATAAAAGAAGAAAATGTACAGCTCTAGGGCTCAGAAATAGAGTAGGAATTGGTTTATGCTGTTATCACACGGTGCAAGAAAAAATCATGTTTATTAAAAAAGTCTGGGAAAAAAGCCCATGTCTTTAAGTACATCCAGTGCTGTACAACCCCTGAGGCTGTAAAGCTGCACAGTGAAAGTTTAAAGCACATAGGAACTTCATTCAGTCTGAATGTCTAAAAGCTGTTACTGTGGGCTGAATTTATCCGTTTTCCTTGAATACCTTTTTTTGAAGGAGATGGGGAAGAAGGGTTATTCATGAAGGTAATGCAGCTTAAACAACTCCTGCTTCCTGCTGCTTAGTTTCATGGGGTGAATTGCTGTTGTTCCTGCTGCAGGTGTGGAGGGCAGTGACCGCCATGGAAGGAGGGGAGGCTCTATTCCTTGTAGCAGCAGCTGCCGCTGTCCTGTACTTTGTGCCTTGTTCCCTTTGCTCTCTCCAACAGTCTGGCTCAGCACATTGTGCAGCAGCTGGGAGCCACTTTGAGAGAGGAAGGCTCTGTCCTGCATAGCACAGTGAAGCAGGCATGTGTTTTATTATTGCATCTTTTCTTTGCTCTTGATTTTATGCTTAATCTAGGCAGATATTCAAATGCCATCTGCTGTGGGGTTTTACCTAATTTTCACAATCAGCAGATGTACTTTGGGTTTCACTCATTCTTTAAGTCAATCTGTACAGTTTGTATGTGCTTATGAAGAGGCCACTTGCCTACAAGATCATAGATATGTAGGAGAATGTATAATTGCATTTCAGAGTGTTTAAGCATAAACACGGACAATGTGGACGTCTTCCAAAAAGTTCCTGAGGCTTTAAAGGGAAGACCTGTAATACTTACTGTGATGGAAGATTCAGCAAAGTCCTAGAACTGTTATTGTGAAATGAAATCATGTGTGCAGGTGGCCATGTGGGTTTTCAAAAGCACCATTTACCTGCAGCCCAAAATCAGCATCTAAGAAATGCATGGAAAATAGATCTGGTGAGAAGTGTAGGAAATCCTCAAAGCACAGAAGATAACTAATAAATGCCTCCTTTTTTTTAAATCATGGAAATATCTCCATGAGTTATCAAATAACTCCAGTTAGCATTGATTCTTAAGCTTTACTGAAAGGATCAGATTGACATTTGTGTCAGCTTCATTTAAGTTAATATTTTTATCAGCAGTGAATATTTGTTTATCACTTTCATGCTACTTTAGCTTACATTTCATATTCTAAAAATGACAATTTCATTTAGCAACTTTAATTTTCCAAAATATAAATTAATACATTGAACAAGACCCCAATCCTTCAGTATGTCCCTGAAATTATAAAATGTCTATGTCAGAATGCTCAGTCTTGAGGCTACTATACTTCCAAAATGGTAAAAAATTAAAACAGGTGTTTGGAAATTCCAGTACTTCTAGGCTGGAGCAGCAACTAAACTGTCACCCATACAGCATACCTTTTGCAAGGGAGTTGTATTCCATATCCTTTTAAGGATGACTTTAATGTAAATAAGTTACCAGGAAAAGGTTAAACCCATGAATTCAGAATTTTGTATTACTGCCTGTTCAAATAATTTTTCTTGGGTAAAGAATCTTAGTTACTTCATCTGAGTTAATTTTGCTGATTCCCTTCCATTTTCACAGACTTTGGCCAGCCTTTTCAGTTACATAGTACTTTTACAGATTGCTATTTTTTGTCAAATTTATTGTGAATTAATTCTTATCTTATTGCAGCTGGAACATTAAATTCTGTGAGTAATACTCACTCTAGACATGATGCTTTGCCATTTTATGGACTCAAAGAGTTACTGTCTAAGTCTACATGTTATTTTTAAGAATTCAGTACAAGAAAAATGCCTTTCACTATCAATATGTGAGTACATTTCCCCATCCTGTCAGCTGCTTTTGGTGCAGTATAAAATATGGATCAGGAACACAAACACCTGTTGTTGTGTAGAGAAGATTCTGGTGAGTCAGAATCCACCTTGCAATGGTTCAAGACCTGTAATGATCCAGTTTTAAGGTTCTTAGAAATGCTTCTGCCCAAATTAAGGTGCAAACGAGACCATACACCAGTGACAATAGTAAGGGTTTCATTTGATGGTAAATATGAGAGACAGAGAGACAGAGAGAAAGAAGTAGAAAATAAGTGGGGGGGACAGAAAGAGTGACAGGGACAGAATAAGGAAAATATCACCACTCCGTGGATCCCAGCGATGTTCGTTGATCCTCTCCAGCTGCTCTCTCGGTGGTGAAGGTCCCCCAGAAGGCACAGAGTCCCATGGGTGTACATGCTCAGGCTGGGTGGGCATGTCCAGCCATGTCCCCCTGGGGTGGGGGTCAGTCTCTCACAGCAGACTCTGGGTCTGTTGCACCACGTGCAGCCCTGTGGGGCCAAGCCTCTCACGGGAATGTCCCGTGGATGTGCCCTGTGGGGCTGGGGCTTCCACAGCTGGGCCAGTTTGTGTTTGTTGCCTCTCACCAGAGGCTGCACCAGACACCCAAAACCTCCTCCTCCCCCCTCAGCTGGGGGGAATCTGTGTAAACCTGGCTTGTGTGAGCTGTGCTCTCCCCCCACCCCAAACTCAGCCAGGGATAGTTGCAGCTGGTGGCTTTGGCCTTTTGTGGATGCAAACCTTTCCCTCAGCCTGAGGTGATTGAACAATGTGCTTCCCTTTATCTAATCAACAGTTTGACTTTCATTTCAAAGTTCTTCAAGGAGGTTTCTGTGGCTGCAGCTTCTTTAAAACTTCATCTCAATGTTTGAGGCATGAACTATTTCAGTCTCTGACAAGACTCCATCTATTTTAGATGCCTGCATTAGGATGTGATCTTTCTATTTGTCCTCTAAGCCCCTGCCATCCAACAGTGCTAAGCTGCTGGTCAAGTAGAAGTCATTCCTCTTCCAGTCATCTTCCAAAATTTGCACTCCTGTGCATTCATGGCATTGTGTGCTCATGCAAGTCCCTGGATAGCCCTTGTTTCCCTCAGCACACTTCTGCCATGTGTTTCAGTAAAATGCTTGCTGCAGAACTGCCTTGACTACGGCCTCCAAGTGCCCATCTTGTGGGTGCTGTGCGTGATGGAATCGGTTAATGCTCCCAAATACGCATGTGGAGGCCAGAAGCAAAGGAGGTAAACTTCTGCACATGTTTTCGGGTTTTTTTCTTAGCAGCTACAGCTATGCTGCTGGTAAAAGGGGAGCTGTGCTCTGGCCCTGGAGCTGGTAGCACAGCCCAGCTTTTGTTTACCTGCCTAAACTCCCACCCCTTTTCCCTTCCCCAAACACGGCAGTCAGGTGTCAGCTTCTTCCAAAACATTCCTGACGTATTCTATCGTCTAAGACACGTCAAGGCTCTGGGAAAATACTACTTTGCCCAGATCAAAATGGGGCTAGTGAGCAGGGTAACAGCTATACAGAAATTATGCTCATGCAATTAAAAACTGCCTTCCACTCTGGTTTACCAGCAGAGACCCAGCTGGAGGACATAATCTGCAAACCTTGAAGTAAGCTTGGATTTGGTGCTGGGTGGTTTGGATATGGTTTAGTGGGTTAGGGGTTACAGTGGCTGTGCTGGCTGGATGGTTGGACTGGATGATCTTGTAGATGTCTTCCAGCCCTGATGAATCTATGATTCTGTGCATCCATGAATTCCTAATTCTTCACAGGAATTGCACCTTTGGTAATTGTACTGCATATTCTTTCCCCTCTCAAGGTATATGTGTTCTTGCATACCCAGTGAGTGAGATCATTATTTGTTCTCTCTGAGAAGGACTCATGTCTCTTCTGTGCCTCTCTCTAATTATGTGTAATAAATCATGTTTATCTGCCATCAGTTTAGAACTGGTTCTGAGTATACTAAAGGCTGTATGCTGCATATTTGCTGCAAAGGTCACCTGCCTGGACTCTGCTAGCTCTTACCTGTTTCTGAGTGGGGCAGTATTAGTTACAACTTTGATTGCAGCAGTCTGCAAACAGCACAGGCTGTGGTTTATCAGACATAAAGTTATGTTCATGAATATATTTGCAGTTTAATTTTCTTTGTTCCTTTGAGGATGTATTTTCTCACAGATGTCTGGCAGTCTATCAGCTCAGAAGCCACAAGAACCCAGGTCTGAAGTAATCAAGCTGTCTCTGCATCAGACTAGCTCAGGTCCAGGGGCCTTGAGAGGTCAGGCTGTGTGAAAGCACTTACGCTGCTCTGGAAACACAAAGCTGTGCAGAGATCTGTCTGAATCTGAACCTTAGGCCAGCTTCCGTGTCTTTGGATATACAATAGCACAGTTAATCCACAGCCCTCTAGTCTGTTTCAACAAGTAATTAAGACTTACCAATGTTGAAATAGTGTAGGTCTGCAGAAGATTCAGCTGCTTATGGGTGCCCAGAACTAAGGCTGGTAGGCCATCATTGACTGAAGCCTCAGCAGGACAGGAAACAAACACTTGAGCAAAATCACCCTAAAGGATCCCAGCAGATGTTTGTTCTAGATGCTGAAGAAGGGAGCTGGTGCCTTCCACACCCTTATCAATTCTTATCAATCTGACCCAGAGAAATTTTTCTCTCTTCTAAGCAAGAATAGTTGGTTTCATTGATCCTGTAAGTAGGATGACTTCCATGCATGCGAAATACTAATTATTCCAGATCCCAGTGCCTGTCGTTCAAACAGTTCTTGCCACTATGCACTGCTACAGAAGAGGATGAAAAGAAGGACTTGAAAGTTCATTGGGTCACTATTAAACTGGGGGAAATGATTTCAACATTAATGAATGCAAATGAGTAGGTCAAATTCTGAAGCATGTGATTCTGAGTTCTTCAACACAGACACACTTTTGTGCTTTAGAAGCCAAAACTGACTTTTGCTCCAAAGAGATAAATCAAGTTTTGCTCTGAAGAAATTTGTTCATTTAAAAGATTTCTAGTGGCCACCTTAGAACAATCTTCTTTGTCTTGAATGCTGTCTCACTCTGTATGGTAGTTCAGCAGCATCTCTGTCACAGCAACAGTTGTTCAAACCACAGCAGGATTGTCTGTCCTATTTACTAGTGTTATTTGCTACACTTTACCCCTAAACATGTAGAGATGAGATCCTGCCCAAATGATTTTCAGACAGGAAAAGTCTGTGTCCTGACAAGCATTTACTCACATACGTACTTTTAGTTAAACTGTTGGGATTATTCAAGGAGGTTTGCAACAGCTTGTATGAGAGAGCTTCACACTCTGAATGCAAATATGAGGTGTGTGATTATCCTGTTTCCTCTAGTATGTAGGTGATGAGATGGAGTTCTGGCTTCTAATGGAAGTCTGCTGGGGTTTTGCTGACTGTGTCTGAATGCTGGCTGATGCTGACTTCCATGTTCACACAGACATGCATCCTGCTTGGCCTGTGGAGTGAATCATTAAAATTTGGCCTGTGGAAAGAACAGCCCATAGTGACAAGAAGCAGTGCTCCCAGGTGGTCTGCCTGCTCCAGCCAACTCACACAGGCTAGTGGGCAGGAGCAGAGAGAGGAGATGGTGGTCCCTCTGTGTGACACCTGAAGAGGCTGTTGCTGTACTGACGGTGTCCTCAGGGTCTAGCAGAGCAGTGAAGTGGTGGCATTCCAACCCCATTTCTTTTGCCCTAACAGACTATTTAGATCCACTCATTTATCATGTTTAATTTATTTCATAACATCAAATACAGTCAAGTTGGTTAAGATCCTTAGGGCTTGTCTTGCCCCCCTTTCCCTCTCCCCCCTTCTTTTTTAATAAAATAAGCATAGGATAACAATTCAAAAGTCTTGAAAGTGCAGAAATGGCCACAATTTATAAAAAAGAATGTACAGCAAAAAGGAGGGGACAGAGAAGAAACGTTAAATTATCTGTGTGAAAATGGGAACAAAAGCATAAATGCTGGTAAGTAGGAGAAGTAGAATATGGAAAAGTTGAAAGGTGGTAATGAGGCACCTTTAATAATGTTCTCTATTATTTGCTCTAAGATTTTGCTTTATTTGCTGTTCAGTCAGCAGCGATGACACCTTTTTTTTTTCTGCTATTCAGTCATTTAGACAGTAAATGTTTTCCTTGGGTATTTGGAACTTTCTCACCTCAGTTCAGTTTATTGATGCTGCACCACTGATCTCTGAATGCAGAGATGATTCCCATTCTACTCTTATTGGTATTGACTGCGTCACTGCAGAATCTCTTGCACATGGCACACACATAGTCCCTGAAATCATTATCTAGTTATTTTCTCTGAACTACATTATTTCAGCCTCCATTGAGCTGCATTTGCTAAAAATATTCCTGAGTCAAATCCCGGGGTTGCACACAATCAGAGCTGGCCTGCCTGGGACAGTGGGGGAGCAAGCAGTAACCTTCGTAAACATGCTCTGTATCCTCCCTGGACCTACCTGCACCGTCAGTCCTGGGCTTTGTCAGTAACCTTTAAGCTCCTGCAAGGTTAGAACAGAGTACAAATAAAGATCTCACTTTGGAACCCTCTTTTCCTTAGCAGAGTCAGTGTTAAACCCAGCTCTGCATTTGAATTGCCTGGTGCAGGTCTTGAATGAGAGACTGATACTGATGGGTCTTGAGTGGCAAATTTCTGCCCCTTTCCCTCCTCTGAGAGGAGACCACAGGCAGCAGAAGGTGTGCTGGAGAGCCATTTCAGTCCTGCTGGAGCAGCCCCAGCAGTGACTCCAATCCTTCTCATATTACTACTGGGATAATCATTGCAGCTGCAGCCAGCTGGTCCTGTCTGGAAAAAATGTGTCTCTACACACTGGATTTGGATATTTTGGATATTTTCCTTGTCTCAACCTTCTGCTGATATACATTGTCTGTGCTTTCTAAACTCCACTGACTTTTAGATTGGATCAGCTGTTAGGTCAATGTTAATTAAAAGCTAATGTGCAAAAATATGAAGGAGCAGGGAAACAGTGACAGAGAAACCCATATAACCTAATCAGAGCAAATTGGACAGTCAACTGACTTAGGATGGGATGTTTAGGGGAGGAAACAAAATGGGGAAAAGGAGGGATCATAGTGTTTTGGGGGAGGAACAGATGTGGGAGAATAGAGGAACAAGGCAATAAAAGGGGTGACCATGTGTTAACAGGCTGATGGTCAGTCCAGTTAGCTGGCCATGCCCTGTCCCTGACCCATGCTGCTCGTCCTGTCTTCTTCTCAGCCTCCATTTCTAACACCTATTCTGCGTGCTTGTGCCTGTCTATGTGTGTGGGGAGACCACAGAATGGAACCCTTGTGTCACAGGGTCTCAGGTGTTGTAGTGGAGCAGGTGGAGGTAATGGAGAGGTCTAGGTACCGTCTGGTACTCAGGGGGGCCATGGGTCAGATGGGCTCGAGAGCTGGGGCAGCTGCACATGTATTTTGTGGGTGTGTATCTCAGCATGTGTGATGACTGGTCAGACCACACTACTGGTGAGCGAGAGAGGAGGCCATAAGCCTGCGTTGGATACTGGAGAGGGTGGAGGCCTGGAGAGGTGTGGATACTGGAGAGGTGTGGCTTAAGTACTGGAGGAAGCAGGGAGTCCAAGCCAGACCAGAGACAGACCTGTTTGTGCAAGTGCGTGATGGTCCAAAGGCTGGGTCTTGAAAACAGATTAGGTATCTGTGGCCACTTCCTGGAGGGATATATAACATATCTATATATGTATTCTATGCTAAATTGCTTTCATCCTGGTCAGCCAGGGAGGGGAGCAGGACCAGGATGTTGGTGCAGCTTGTGTTTGCCCGAGTGCTGCGTTGATCTTGTGTTATTTCCGTCTGTGTTGATCTGTGTGGTTGGCTATGGTTATGTGTATAAATGCACTGTATGTGTGGGGTTCCACACACCCCACAAATGGATGGATGTGGGGTTGTGGTGCTGCAGCAGCTGTGCCTCTGTCAGTCTACCAGACATAAACATAAACCGGAGCCACATATTTTCAAATAGAATTCCATATGTTTGTAAACAGCATTATGACTTTTGTCTAGGTTTTCTTGGTGAACTTGATGAAGATTTGACTTTAATATCTTTACAGTGAAAAGCACAGGGACACTTTCTCCTCTGGACATCCCTTCCCTTCATATTCCCATGTGGGATGTGGTCAGCCCTGAATCCATAAGCTGTGGTCGTCATGAGAAAACATAAAACTTTCATGTCTCCTTCTGGGAGTTGCAGGCATGTGTATTACTGCAAGATGAGGTGGTTGATTTTTTACTATACATTTGCTGATCAGTGTCAGAGTTTCAGGCAACCACATCAGTATCAGAGTTACAAAAGAATAAGTGTGGAAATGCTGCTCCATAATTACTGAACTGATATGATACCTGACAGTGAAGGATTGCTGCAGGCAGTCGCTCTGGGGGTGCAAAGAGAAGGGGAAGATTTTCTGGTGCAAACTGCCTAAGCAGACAATGCTGTCTCTAGAGAGACTTTGAGCATTCAGGTAGTGGAGCACATTTTTTTTCCTCTCAATGTCACTGAAAGTAATGTAAGGATATAGAACAGAAATGAGCTCAGAGTGTTAGAGTCAATCCAGAAAGGTTGTTATTATTTTTTGAGAAAGATTGAATATAGCTTATGAAAAGGGGTTTACTGTAATGAATGCTCTTTCCATCCCTGAAATACCTGACACAGAGGCAGGGCAAGAGTTGGACTTAAGTGCTTCAAGGTAATGCTCCTCTGTGTCTGCAATGCTCTTTTGCTGTTGAAGTGTGTGCAGTTAAATTGGCTTCTTTTGCACTATGGAAAGAAAAATAAATCTTCGCTTCTTGAAAACTAGGACTGTTTGCCATCATGCTGGTAGCTCTGAAAGTGGCACCCTTTGGTTAGCATTGACTATAAACTAGCAAGAGTCAGAAGTCTGGAGATACTCAAGAACCATCTGGACACAGTTCTGTGCCATGTGCTCTAGGATGACCCTGCTTAAACAGAGAGTTAGGGCCAGATGACCCTTTGTGGTCCCTTCCAATTGTACCCTTCTGTGATTCTGTGAAGTCTGCCATTTTATTTTAGCTTTCCAAATTCAAATTGCTCCTTGTAAATTGCTGGTAGTTTTCTCCCAAGATTTATGTCTTCTTTCTACTTCCCTCACACCTTGGTTTGAAATCCATTTTTGCTTATTTTTTACTTATTCTTTCTTACAAACCTGTTTTTTGCTGCTTCTTCTGACCTAGCTGGGCCTTTTAAAACTTTTGATTTATGTGGGGTTTTCTTATTCCTTCAGTATAGTGCATCTTGCTTAACAGCTTCTTGTGACAGAGTTCATCAGTTTACCTGTGTTCTAAGGAGAATCATCTTTTGCTTGTTTCAAACCTGTCATCTGTTTGCACCCCCCCCATATCCTTACACTGGAAAAGACTGAACAGTTGAGCTCAGTTCACACTTTCCAGATCATTTATGATTTTATAAACCTCTGTCACACCTCTCCTATCATTTCTTTCCCAACCTGGAGAATTGAAAAATATTTCTCTTTCCTTGTTTAGAAGCCATTCCATACCTTTGATCTTCCTTATTGCCTTTCTCTGATCTGAAAGTTTTCTCTTACACAGTATGAAAGCACAGTCTGTAAGACAGAAAATGCATTAATACTTCATAACATGCTTGTTTATAAGGAAGTAGGTCCTTGTAAATTCTGATGACCCTGAATAAAGAGAAAAAAAGAATTACTAGCCTGATGCTCAAGGCAAGCACAAATTAGCTGAAATGTTACTTTTGAAGGAAATGAAAGATCTGTGACCTGACCCATTCAATCTTGATGGGAAGACTTGGAACATTTTGCTTAACAAAATGCGCATGATTCTGTAGTTTGGGAAGGAGGTTCAGAAGAGCTGTTATGCATTAACTGGGGTGAAGTAAAAGAAATAAATACATTCGCTTTTCATGTCAGAAACTAAAATGTTGAGGTCTGCTTGTACTAAAAATGATTCTAAAGGAGAAAATAGTGGTTCTGATTATACTGTATTATGCTAAAACTGAGCAGCTAGGTTTATTTCTGCAGGGTTGTTGCTTATTGGATTATTATCATTATTATTTTTCTTAACAATTCCAGTTTAAGAGTTGTGAAGCTGAATATGAAAAAAAAAAATTATTCTATACCCATATTACTAGGGATGTGGGAAATGAAAATCTGTACTTAGAAGCAAAGAATCCTTCCCAGACCAGGAGGAAAAATTCAATATTTCTTTTTTTCCTAAGTAACTCTATTCCTCTTTAAAAACATGTATTCACCAAGAGAATATATAAATAGAAATGAATTACAAAAAAACATTAAAAATGGCAGTGTATCTGAATGATAATGCAGTTACTGTCTCATTAACTGGATGCCAAAATAAGGCAGTGATAATTGTGTAGTTGCTGCTAAGAAAATTTTCAGAATGCATTATGGATGTTGTGCCTCATGCTGACAAAGTCAGTTCACAAAAGAGCCATAAGAACTGTCTCAAAGGAGTGTTATGTTTCAGATATTAAAATCTTCCCTTAACAAGCGTCCAAGACATGGATCAAAGTACAACTACAGTGTGTATGGCTCAAAACTCATACATATTTTCTTTTAGGATTGCAGATCTCTTCATATTTTGGAAATGAGTTAATTCCATAATTTTTCAGGAAAGTTCATAGTATGTTCTGTGGTATTCAGCGTTTTAGCAGTGATAAAATGCTTTCCATTATATGAGGTATTGACAGTATTAGTGCCTGTATGTGTGTATATATGATATGCAAAATTATATATATAATGTACATAATATAGGTAAATATATATTTTTTCCCCTCTTCTACACATGTTTTTTTAATAGCAAATCAAAGTCTCTGGAATATACTGTTGTGTTCTAGCTGTGGTTAGTGAAGTTTTTTGGTTACATTTGTGTCCAAGTACCGTCCATTTTAGTTCAGTGAGTCCAGCTGGAATTAAACACATCTGAATATCACAGGACATTTTTGTAAGTCTGAGCCCAAGTATAGAAGCCTTTGTTCCACAAATTCTGTTTCTCCATCAAGTTGGTGTGCTTTGCCATGATGTCGGCAATGGGCCATCAAGTTGGACTACTCATAGCTTAAATCACAGACCTTGTGAACGCAGTGCTGCCTCTGAGAGGGGCAGAATAGTCTTGGATGAGAAAGTTGTGTATATACCTCCTAGATACACTGAGGCTGTAGAGGTTCAGTTTTCTTTTACTGCTGTTTTCAGTGTTTTAGGGTGGTGGAGAAAGCTGTGGTAAGGGACAGTGCTAAACCATAGTGTATATGGAAAGCTAACAATTTATTTTTAAAAGTTGGTAAGTCTCCTACACTGTTACACTTATATAAGCAAGCTCTTGGAAATAGAACAGCAAATATGATTAATACTGTTTTGGGTGGTTTTGTTTTGCCCTTTCTCTATAGTGTTGTAGAGAATCAAAATCAAAGACATGTAACAGAAGTTAATTCTCCTCTACTTCTGTGAAGTTTGTTGAGCTGGATAAAAAAAGAAAATAAATCCAAAGCTATATTCAGTTACATAACTGTTTTAAAATTCTGTGTTTTCCAAAGGTAGAGCAGTGATAACATTTCATTAGTGCCAAAGTGCCACGGTACATTGCTTTGGAATTCAGAAGAGCTGACCTGTGTCTCCCTGGCTTCATCTCTTGAAGTCCTGTTGATTTATTTGAAGTCCTTTGAAGTGTCATCTTTATACTGTATGCCTCCATTAATTCAATTTCCTTATTGGTTAAATTCTGCTTTTAATATGTGGGGTCATACAGTTTGACCTCAAACATCCAATGTTACATTTGTAGCATGAGGACAATTAATGCAAAGGAAGAGCTCAATCTGGAGTGGAAAATAACATCTTGTATTTGGCCATATTCTTGTCTATTCTGAACAGATCTGGTGAATATCATTATGTATTTTAGGATCTTTCATATGGTACATAAAAAATCATCTTGCTTTCTTAAGGTTTTAAAAAAAATCAGTATAACTTAATGGGTTTCCTTATTGTAATTTTGTTGTCTCCACCTGCACTATGGGGAATCTAATGACATTGCACCCGTAACATGAAATGTGTTGTATCTTCAGCATGAGCCTGGAAATCATTATAACCCTTACTTGTCCAGGGCCAGAAGGTACCTTAGGGTCTGAAGTGTGCTGTTCAAGCAGAAGTAAAGACTGATGTGTAGATTACAAAGCCAGAAGGAGCTGCAAGGATCATCTGGTGCCACAGTTTTGCTGAGATCAATATTATGTTCCTTACCTGACAATTCTTATCAAGGTTTTTGGCTCCCTCCCCATGCAGCTAGTCTTGATGGTGATTGCCTTTGACAACCTTTGAAAGCAGCACAGAAAGAAGAAAACCAAAGTCTGTTTCTGCTCATCTGCCACAGAGCTTCTAAAGAGCCTTTCTGTATCCAGTCTGACACTGCTATACCTGTGCTTTAAAATCCAGATTGATTTGTGTCTTTTAACATAGAGGAAATTAGATTCTAACATGTGAATAGATTTTCCCATCATCGTTAAGGCTCGGAGATGTTTGCCATGACCTAGGTCATGCTGACCTTAATTAAAGACCAAATCACCATGTCTCAGTTAACGTCACACACTATTTTGATAGTCCCTTGCTGCAGTAGTTCCTCAGAAAGCTAGCAACTGAGCACAGCACAGGCAAGTAAAAGACATGCAGTCAACTTGTTTCCAAAACATCTTTATTCAAATGCGATTTAAATTTCCTCAGTTATGGAAACATTTCCCATGATATGATAGAAGTTCCTGTAACTACCATAAACATGCTAGATGGGAGGCAAATCTGGAGTATTTAATTTGTTTGTTTATTTTTAACAGCAGTAACATGCATGTCTCATCCAAAATGCAGCACATTAAACGTAGTCATTTTCCACCTACTCTCCCTTTTGTGTTGTTCTTTTTTTTCCCCCCTTCAGCTCCTGTATTACATGCTCTTTTGTGCAGCCTGTAATTTCTTCCTTGCCTGGGGACCCAATCTAGCATGGGATCTGGGCAGGCTGCCTGGGGCTCACAGAAGAGAGGGGAATGCAGCAGAGGCAAGGGCAGTGTCCTTGTGGGGCACCCCCTTCTCCTACTCCCTTTCCCAGGGAAGGGAGTGCCAGCCAGCAGGCACCACTGCATCCCATCATGTGGTTCAGAGCAAGATGGTTGGCAGCCCTGTAATTTGCTAATTTTCTTCTACTTTTCCTGTCCTGGATATGTTGTTAATTTTCTTTGAAAAATAAGGATTGTGGAGAAGAGAGGTTGTTTAATGGAGGGTGGGGTATAATATTTTTGATATTTCAAATATCAAGCTATTAAAACAAGCAGACAATACCAAATGTGGGAAACGTAAAAATAATTTATGTGCTGCAAAGTATTAATTTTGGGAGATGTTTAGAATCCAGGATTCATCTTGCAGCCTTGTCTATAACTGTGAGGGATTTTCTTAGACATGTCCATGGCAAGGTGTTTTTATAACCACCTCGGTCAGCATCCTGTTTTAACCTGAGTCTTTAAGGCAGTTGATTTGCTTTGAATATTTCCTCCAAGTATGAGTAATATAGAAGTTATTATGGTGAATATAATAATTTCTGTATTTTAAAATTTTATACATTTTCTTCTACTGTGAGATAATTTATCAATAATTCCAACTTTTTTTTGTTTTACTATATTTGTTCTGTATATTGGCAGTAATCTTTGTACTCCCTTTGTACTTCAGTTCTTAATTACCCATCTGACACTAGTCTCTAGTTGGGGTAGGAGATTAATTTTTTCCTTTATCCATAATAGAAATTTTCAGTGTATTTCCAACTATTGTGCTATAATTTGTTTACTTTTATTTTTTTTTTTCAGCATATGAAATTATAATTTCTTCAGATATTAGGTGGTTTATTATTATTAATTTTTGTTGGAATTGAGTACTGGTGGTTGTTTGGATTTATCCCTTGACCATTTTCAAACTGAGTCTAAGCATGTTGCTTAGTTGACTCTAAGCATGTTGATGAGTTCTATATTGAATACTAAATTAGTGTTGAAAGACTGGTAGAGAATCATTTAAATCTCAGATTAATATTGCCTACAATATATAATAGCAGGCAAGCCTCTAAAGAATTTATGAAAAAATAGACTGCTGAATAAAAGTTTGTTAAATCCAGCTAGATCTTTCTTGAGATGCTTTTAGAGTAGGTTTTAATTTGCTTTTAGTGCATAGTCATTAAATATATTAATGAACTTTTCTAATTCTGTTTTTATGTCCTACTAGTTTAATTCCTGCTAACTCTTTGTTTGATGATTCTTTTATCATTGTGGTATTCATTGTGGCCATTCAGCGACTGACCTGCCTGTCATTTTTGAAGTCTTCTGTAACATTCACCTATTTCCCATGCAGCCTCTGGCTTGCAGGCTGTTGCAGAAAACTGCTTGGAGAGGAGTTCTGTGCAGAGTGGTAAACTTGTGCTGAAATGAATTGGGAGAGTTGGAACAGCTTAGGTTTGCCTGTGTTGTTCTTCAACATCCCACAGCTCATAAAAATGTCTAATGAGCAGTGGGAGTGGAGAAGGAAAGGAGTCAGATTGTGTGCTCTCTTAGAGCCATTGGATAACTGCGGGTTCCTAGCTGTGATTTTGTCTTTTCTTCAAAGAGAAAAGTATATTGAAAACCTTTCTCTGCAGAAGATGGTGAATAACAAGGTAGCAGCGTTTGTTGATCAGGTTGGGATATTCAAAGCAGAGATAATAAATGCCTGTTGCTGAGAACTGAGAAACACTTACATGAATATGTTTGACTGGTTAGTAAAACAGAGAAAGGGCTGTTTTCTCTTGTCCCAGAGGCGAACATGGATAGTGTCCATACACTCAAATGCACTAAATTGAATTTAAGATAAATGTTAAGTGAAGAAAAATTAATTTAGTGTGAATGTGGATTTACAGATTTGGGAAATTGTGTTTTAAACATAACATAACTGAAAAGCAAAGTTAATCTGCTATTCTATGTGGCGCTGAGACCTGCTTCCCTCAGATAGCACATTACTTTGCAATATGTGGATGCTCCAGCAGCCTTCTTTGATTAAGAAGGGTTGGTGTGTGAGAAATACTGCTCCAGGTCTTCTTTCGTGTAGTATTACTTCATATCTTCATGATGTATTGTCAAATCTTTCTAGTGGCAGGCTGTATTATTAAAAGGTAGGTTGGTTGCAGGGTGAAACTTACTTTGCTGTAAAAGATAACTTGTATTAGCAACCAGTAGGGGGTTTAAATAGGAATTTTCTTTTTGTACAGGATTATTTTTCTTGTGGAGAATTAAAAAATAGTCATTCCATGCAGAAAAAAATCCTGCAAGTCCTGTGCACTTTCTGCATTGTTCATATTGCTGCTTAGGAGCACTTATTATGTAATTTTTCTATTATCTTAGAACATGCCAGTTCAAAACAGGCATCTTTTATAAAGACAGGCAGGAGACTGAAAGCTTTAGAGAAGGGAAATTGGTTTTTTATTTTGGTTGCTACATGTGCATCAGAATTTGCAAAAAGAGGTTGTATTTTCATGTGACTATTTCTAATTTATCCATAGTGTTCCAATAATATTCCAGTCACATTTGGGAATGAAGTCAGAAATTAATAAATGCAATATAACTGCAATCATCTGGAAATTGTATTCTTTCCTTCATATTATTAGTAACTTCTCTTTGTACATTGGAAGGCCTGTCAGTTTTTGCCAAGTATCATGCTGTATTTCAATAGTAGTTTCACAGCTTTTTGTTTCTAAAATATGTAGAAATGTAGTATACAAACTGTAAAGGAATTTGTAAGAAGTGTGTTAAATGCAAAGTCTGGTGGTAAGGCAGAGGTGTAGGTAGTAGGCAGGTTATCATGGAAATGGCACTATTGCCAGTTTAGTGACTTCTATTTGTCTTCATGTTCCCAGTATTAAACCCATTTGATTTTTGAAATACATTCTTTGGAAGCGAAAACTTTGTTGTGTTTACTGCCAGCATTTCATTTTCCCTCCATGCAATCATAACCTAAAAGCTGCTTCTTGTATGGTACACAAAATTTGTAGGTTTATCCACAAAGCAAAACCTCTAGAGTATATTTTGAACACAGGAAAGAGTAAATTATGTGAGCAATAAAAATATTTCAAAATATGTCAGAAAATGATAGGAAATTAAATTTTTTACTTTGAATATTACATAATCATAAGCAGTTTTAAATTGTAATTCAGTTAAAATAATATTTGCCTTAGATGCACAGTAATAGAGCTGAATAGAATACCTTATGGAGCTATCTCAATTCACCTTGTCATTGTGCCTATTGTAGTTGCAATTTTTTCCCTGCTATTCATTCTGCTAATTAGCATGCTATATCAGCAATTTTGGAATCTATTTGCACCACTAGAGTTAATTAGCCAAAGTGAAAACATTTCATCTGTGCAAGTGTTTATTTAAAGTGTTGCAAAATGCCTTTGTATGCACTTACACTGGTCAGATAGGAGTCTGAAGAACATACACCTAAAAGTATGTAATTTGTTTTAGATAGCAACTAGAGCTATGGCAGTTAACCAAACCAATCTCCCCTTACCTGCATGCTGGATCCTTGTTTCAGCACTTGAGTTACGAGGGGACTTTCATAGGGTCTGTAGGGACATTTGACACAGAGGTTACAAAAATACTCAGGGAGGACAAGGCTATCACAGAGAAACAATTTCTGTATGCCTGTTCACTGAAGAAGAATCTGAAGAAAATCTCACATTAAAATCCTTCTTGGAGGGATGGGTGAAGGAGAGCATGTATAGATTGGTCTAAAATAGACCTTGGTTCCTGACAACTGTAAGATAGAAAATATGAAAATGAACTTTTAAGAAAGGTTCTAGAAAGGGTCAGGGAGACTTTAGGTGTGCAAACTCAGTGTCTTCATGAGGCAAAAAAATGAAGCTGTAAGAATAGAGAATGAGATAAACACATTCTATTTTGAAAGGAGTAAAAGGAAGTCTTTCCTTAAAAGTATCTTGAAGCTGACTGAAGGTGTCAACAAACACGTAGATGAGGCTGATTTCATTGATAGCTGTATGCTTTTGAAGGTGTCCTTTGCCCAAACCTTTTCAGTGAACTGAGAAGCTGAGAGGGAAGATCTGTGCATGGATAAATAGCTCTTTAAAAGACAAGGAACAGAAGGTAGGAGTAAAAGAACAGAACAAGTCTGGAGGCATGGACTCTGGACAAGTACCTCCAATTGTTTAATCATTGCTCTCAGCTAGTTTGAGAGTAACAGCCTATTCCTAACAATGCTGTGTAGTATTTTAGGTGCCTGTAGTGTAAATACTGCTCTGTAGGGGTTGTCACTAATGCTGGTACGAATAGAAGGTGATGGCAAAAAGGAGGCTCGGGAGAGACCTCCTCACTCTATATATGTACCCAAAAAGGAGGTTTTAAATGGATGTGGGTCTCTTCTCCCAAGTAACAAGCAAGAGGACAAGAGGGAATGACGCCAAGCTATGCCAGGGGGTGATTTATTTTGGATATTAGGAAAAATAGCTTCACTCTGAGGGTGATCAGGCACTGGAACAGGCTGAGCAGGGAAGTGGTGGAATCATCATCCCTGGAAGTGTTCAAAAAATGTGTAGATGTGGCATTTAGGGACGGAGTTTAGTGGTGAACATGGTGGTGCTGGGTGAATGGTCGGACTTGATGATCTTAGAGGTCTTTCCCAACCATAATGATTCTATGACCCCATGATTCTGTTCTATGAATTGGAGGTACTGTGCTAACTTTTGAGGTGCTACTCAGAATATACTCCCACAAACCATGTGATTTAGAAAAAAACTGTTTCAGGGTGTCCAAGATGCTTCACACTAGGGCTGTGGAATAGAAAGCCTGACCTGACAAATGACATCTTGACAGTTTTGAGGCACAAAGGAGAGAAAAATGGCATGTTTTATGTGAAGATGGAATGAATTGGCAGCAACAGCATGAAGAGGTTTTAATATTTGCTTCATTCCTTCCCAAATGTAAACCAAACTTAATACTTCCTTTGTCCCACCTTGCTGACTCTTGACAGCATTTTTCTGACACCAGAAAATAGAACTTTTAGGTTTCCTGAGAGCAAATTTTACTGTTGGATGAATTCCAGTTAAGAATTAACCCAAATACTGATTAGAGATCTCAACATATTTCAAGTTCTTTAAAAAACATTACAGGCACTTGTAAGAGTGTCATTATTTATAACTCTGACTCTGAGGACATTCTGGAATCTGTTTAATCCGTCTCTGTGGGTCATCACTTTCCCTACTTATACACCACTGTCATTATCCTTCCTTCTGCTCCAACACATTCTTTGCGACCTATATAGCCAAGGACTACTGATTCTTAACACAGGCTGCCAAATTATGAAAAATGAGCTTGATAAAAGTTTGTCACACTCATCAGACAAGCAGAAAAATTTCTTGAGTATATCTAACTAAAAAGCTTATCCCAGATCATTATGAACACTGATAGAGAAAAATATCACCTGAGAAAAACATGTTTATATAAATCAGAATTTCATATAGAGATAATGAAAAACAGAATTTCAAAATGTTTATCGAATAGATTAAAGCACATATTAATTGCCAACTGTTTGCAGTGCAATAGAAAAATTGCACTGAGTATATGTTGTTACTGTAATTTATCCATGTAATTCTAAACTGTCCATTGATTTTAATTTCCATATATATTGATAACTGAGAGTATTAATATGCAGTGCAGTTACATACAGTATAAACTACAAAAATTATGGGAGAAATCTGAAATCAACATTAGGTTTTTGAGGGTTAGGCATATCAGTACATGAATAATGAGCACATACGTGATTATCGGTTCATTTATCTGTTTGTCCTTCCTTCTGGTAGCTTTTGAACTTACTGATTAACTTCTGTAAAACTTGCCAGGAGGCAAGATGTTGAGAGATATATGAAGAAATTTCATTAAGACTGGTAGATAATAATATGAAATAAACTTCATGAAGACTGCTAGACAGTGCAGGAGAGATAGCCTAGTAATACTCCTGATCGGGGCAAGTAAGGAGAAATCTACTGGTACACATGAAACTTGGCAACGTATTGCTGGTCCCATAAGTAAATGTACTTACATTTGAGATTTTAATGTTGGAGGGCAGTGGGTGGAGGTTTAAGAGTGAACCAGATTTATAGGAAAAGATTGAAGTTATTTTAAGATCAGACATAGGATTATTTCTGTAACATGTCAAAGATTGATGTATTACTCCATAGATTTTATTTTTGGGTTGGTTTTTTTTGTTTGTTTGTTTTTGTTTTTGTTTTAATTTTATGGTATTTCTTTTTTTTTTTTTTTTTTTAATTCTTTTAGCACACTAATACTCACCAGCATATGACATCCAGGACGTAAAAATTAATCTCAGTCTTTTTGAGAGAACATTTTAAGACCAGTTTTAGTAGTAAAGAAATTAAATGATCCCAGAGGCGCATGTAAACACAAATTACCTCTCTGCAGGCAGGCAGGAGAATGCAGTGGCTGCCTGATTCCTTCTCACAGAAGAGAGCATGAGTTCCCCTCTGGCAAAAACAAAAAAAAATTAGATTCAAAATATGAAGAGTTATTAATTAGAGTCAATGATATTGATTATATGTATTACACAGAAGTGTTCTAAAGGGACCATAACTCTGATTCTTGTTCCTTGTTTATTTTTCCTGGGTTTGATTAAAGAGCTTACAGTTTATGGTCTGTTTTTATCTACACTGGTGTATAGATAGGGTCTGTGTATGCCCAGAGCTGAAGAAAATAAATCCAGTCATTCCACAGAACACCTCAGAGCTATGAGAAAGTTCAGTCTGCAAGAATGTTAAAAAGAAAATCACATCAAATAACATACATATTACAAAAAAGGAATATCCTGCTGCTGTCCTCAGTGCTCTGATTGCAAAAGCTACAAAGAGAATTACACATCCCAATTAGAAGACAACATTGCAACTTCCTGGCTTGTAAAATGACATCAATTCCTCTTCCACAAAGGGACTCTTTACCAAATTTATTTTAGCACTGGAAATATGGAACCATCTAGGATACTGAGTAATTCAAATCTTTATTTTTTTGTTGCTTCGCAGTTATTTTCAGCAATCTTGTATTGGTGGGGGTTTTTTGGTTGGTTTGTGGTTTTTCTTTTAATTGAGCTGTTTCTTGAAAAATTGCAGCTTTTCTACTTACCTTGCTGTAAAACATTCGACATTCTCCTTGATATAGACAAAGGGTCTGAGGATTGTGGATCTTCCTGTTCCTTCTCTTCATCTGTAGTGTGTTCTTATTGTGGCTTTCATAACTATTTAAGGATTTAAATATCTTTGACCTTTCAGACTATTAAAATAATTTTGCAGTGATTAAAGAAATTGTTTTTACTTTGAATTCATGAGGAAGTAAGTATGCAGTTGCCCATAATCTCTCTGTCCTTCAGCCAGTCATGTTCTGCACCGAAATAATTTTAATTCATAAACTTTTACAACAATCTCTAAAACAGAAATAGAAGTCTAAGAGATTGCTACATTTCTTCATGAAACACAGGAGCTTTCGTAATAAAGACCCCACCTTAGTGATCTCATTAAGTACAGGAAAAGGCCAGGTATTACTTTCTGTAGCAGCAGCTGGTAGATCAAGCACCACAAGATTACTAGTTTTCGGCCAGCTGCAAAAATTTTTGCCCTGTAATTTCACTCCTCCCCAAACTCCGGGTTTTTGAAACAGAGGTTGCCATATGAACAAATATCTCCCATTTTCAAATTTGTCATCCTACTTGTGAGCTATGACATAGCTTGTTGGCGCTGAAATGTATTAAAATGTTAGACTTCTATAGGTCTGGAAATGAGAAAGAAGAAAAGGTCAACATTGTATGACTGGCCAGAGCTCTGTGTGCAAGAGTTTTGCATGGAGTAGCTGGAGAACCTTCTGAACACTTCTACTTAAAATAATGGTATTGGGCATAGTGCATGAATAACTGATTTACATGGTGGCTATACATTTCCTTTTAAAATGCTGCTTTTCATTTCTACCCAGTGCTACCCAGTTCTTTTCAGCTGAATTATGTCCAAGTCTAAAACTCTACAGGTTCCAAAGCAGCACAAACTTGTTCCCTAGCTTGGCAAGTCACACCACAAACCATTACATGAAAGATCAAATGGAGGGAGAGACAATTCATCTTTGCAGAGCTAAAGAATTTGCACTTTGTCAGTGATGCACGAAGTCTTTTTTCTCACATTTATTTCCATGCAGAAATTATAAATGAGCCATTTTTGCCCACCCCTCAGCTTCCATTTCCTCAGTTTTCTTATCCAGAAGAAAAGTGAAATTTAACCATTGAAAAAATTGCTAATTGTTTGTGTTGGTTTTGTTGTTGTTAAAAATTCTGCTTATGCAAGAATTCAGGAAGGATATGCACAATATCTAAGAGGAAGGAAATGTGGCATATAATTCAAAACTGGAAGCTTTCAATGCAGGGAAAATCTATGGAGAATTCTGATTTTTATATTCAGTATTTGAATAGCAGTTTCTAAGATATTTAACAAACGATTTATGCTTCAGTCAGAATCAGCAATCAGTATTCTAGTTCTTCTGTTTTTGTATAGCATAGGTCTTCTTTATATACATATACCTTTGTGGGCACCTTTTATCAGCTGAACTTCTATATGATACACTACATTTTTTTGAGCAACTCAGTGAACTGTAGTACTCTCTTGAGAAATTAGTCATAGCTGCTTAACTTTGTCTTCATTTGCTTTTAAATACAGTCTATTTTGATAGTGAGGCACTAGACATCTGATTACTTGATGTTCACTGATACTGAAAAATACCTGTGCTTGAATGTAAAATTGCCCCATTGCTTGGAAGCGTGCAGTTTTCTGTAGGTCAAAAGAGGTGGAGGAGACATCAGCCAGGATTGTGTTCCTTAAGTGATTAAAGATACTTCCTGGTGGTATCTTGGTGTTCCTTGTGTTAATTTTTGACTCATACTTAGATCACTTTCTGTAGACATTGAATTTATTCATTGATAAAACAGGAACTTCAGCACAGTGTACATAATGGATATATCTGAAGGGATGCAGATGGCCCACGAGATAGATTTGCCTCTCTCTCCACTCCAACTGTACAGAGAAATGGGAACTTGTGCTGTGTTACTCAGTATTTCCATATGGTGAATTGAGTGGGAGCTTAGTGGAATTTATGTATATTGTGGTTTTGGGGGGTTTTGGTCATACAGTGTCAGTTAGTAAAGGGCGTGAACCAGGTTCATACAACAGTGTCTTTGAGATCACCCTGGTCTTTTTCTGCTGTTGAGTTACCATCATTCATTGCACTCTTTTCCACAGCTCAGGCTTGTTCTCATGGGAGAAAGCCCTAACCATGTTGTGTAGTCTATGCCTGAATTGTCTACAGAGGTTCTCAGCTACAGCTTAATCTGCACAGTTATCAGAGCTTTCACAGAAAGATGGAGAATTTATTATGAGAAGATCCACCACAGCTTTTCTTATTATCTAATATGTATCTAGGGTTGGGGGAAGGCAAGGATGAGGAGGGAAAAAAAAAAAGGATGGGGGGGAAGAGGCTGCAGGGTTCTACCCTACAGAAATGACAAGGTAGAAGATTGGTCTGACTCAGGATTTCATTCCAAGTGCTTTGGTACAGGTAGGATTCACAGCATGACATCTTCTCAGAGGAGGTGCCTGAACAGAAGAAACCTCTGGTATGGTTGCATATTGATTAGAGTACTTGCCTAAAAAGGGGGAAGCTTAGTTAATTTTTTTGGACTGAGGAAAACTTTGGACCTGTCTCTGCTGGGAGAATGCCTATGAGACTTTATAACAAACCAGGGATGGAGCTCGTGACCAGCTGGTATGTTGAAACTGGGCTGCAATTCAGAGGAAAATGCAGACCTGGGAGAGATATTCAGCAAGAAGTATATATATGTTGCCTTTTCTGTTTAGTAATGCTAATTGCACTTACTACTGAACACTCTATTGACAGTATGCATTTTGCTCAATAGCAGAAATGTACACTTAAGCCAGAATAAATACAGGCAAAAAAAAATCTGTTTAGAAACCAATTCATCCATTTCTTGAACTTTATTTCTAAGTTAATCCCTTAGTGACACATTTCTGAATGAACTCCATGCTAGCCAAAAGAATTAAGGGTGTTTTAAACACAGTTTCTATCTGCATATTCACTTACACATTTATGCGTTAGATCTACGCTAAGTATGGCAGTGGCTGAGATATGTTGCATTGTCTTCGAACAGCTTAATTCAGGTACTGGAAGCCATCACAGAGCTTCATGTGGACTGAATTACCCCACTGAGTATCTGAAAAGCCTGGTTAATTAGCTTCCTTGCCTGTCAGTCACTTGTTTCCATCTATTTTCTCACTTCAGCTAGTTCAGTCATAAAACTGTAATTTCTTTTTCTATGATTGTGAAGATGATACTCATAATTTACTCCTCCATCTACCCTTTACAGTAGATTTTTTAATTTTGATTGATTATATTCCTGGTGTTTTGTTTTAAATGGTCTATAACTTTATGAAACTGGACAATTCATTTAGTGAGTGTGTGTGCAGCCTTTCAACAGTGACATCTACCTAGAGATCATGACAGCACACTGTTTATCTCAGTTCAATTTAGTTCTCATTTAGTTCCTACTACATATCTCAGCATTTTCTATGCCCAGCAGTCTTTATTTTCAGGCATTTCTTCCTACTTCATAATTTCATTTTAAGACCCAGCAGTGATTGCCAGTTGGAACACCCTACCCTGCACTGTGATCTGTCACACAAGATCTTTGTTCACTGATCCATATCTGCTGACACCAAAGCAGAATCAAGCGATTGTGATTTACAAAGAAATAGAAAATATTTTAATGTTGGGGCCCTCCCCCTGCCATGTAGTCCTGGGAGAGGGGCCCTGGGGAGGAGGCACAGGGTTTCCCTAGCCCCTGGTCAGCCTCGTTCCCCATTGGTTGTTCTGTGTTCCCCTGTGCCAGCAAGGACCCTTGGGTCCCGTGATTGAGCAGTTCCTCGGCAGAGCTCCAGCCATGCGGCTGGAGAAATAAACATCTCTGAAACATCTAGCAAGAATTGGTCCATAGATATTTCTTTCCATGGGCCTTGTTGTCTGATACAGCATGTTGCAGTATCCGCACTGTAACAAATGGTGGATAATGCTGGCAAGACACTGATCCCTAAGGACAGAAAATTCGTGAGTAAAAACCACTCTAGATCCCTCTCTTCTCGCCTTGGTTTGGATATGCTCTCTAAATTATGGAGGAACCGTGGAAAGACTCTTGGCTCTCAGAGCCGCATATGGACATTTATCTTAAATTTGAAAAGATTCTTGAACAACAATTTGTAAATTTTAGCTTAATTCAAGCTCAAAGGGAACTGAAACATTTCCTTTCATGGTTGTTTAAGAACTTTTTCTATGTTTCTTGGGATTTAATTCTTACCAAAGACTTTTGGAAGACCATTTGGACACAGTTAATTTCTGAGTCAAAATATACGCCGATGGAAGAATATTTTCGTGAATATTATTTAATTACCGAGACCATTGAACAATGTCAGCTGTGTGCTGGCAAAGGGAAGCCTGGCTCAGGGACCGTGTGACCCAGGCCACGTGGACCGAGCCCTCTCTGAGCAGCAGTGAGGCAATTCCCACGCATGGGTGGAGCGATGCGAGCTGCAGTGTCGGCAGCGGAGTGAGGCGTGGCGGGAGCGGCGCAACCCGGCGGTGCCCGCCCGGCCCCGTGCGGCATGTGGTGGAGTGAGCCCCCTGAACGCCCGACCGAGAGGGGCAGTGCGTGGGCGGCGGCTGGCGGTGGAGCGGAGCCGCGCCGAACTGAAACGCGCACCGGAGCAGGGGGTGGGGGGGTCATCGCTTGGGGGCCCAGCCGAGACCCCGGCACGGCCCCAGGCAGTGGCAGTGCAGCTGAGAGCAGAGGAGATGGCACGCAGGGAGCTGGGCGGCCCGGCCCCGAATGCGACCCCGGGAAGAGCGTGCAGGCACGAGCAGCCCCGACGGCCCCGGCAGCACTGACAACCCTACCAATTCCAACATGGGAATGAGCGAAAGCGAAAGAGAAAGCAAAAATGCAGCAAGACAGAAAACAGCAACCACTCGGAAAAAGGAAAAAATCACCGTAGCTAAGGTTTTAGGAATAGTAAAATGGTATAATGTTACACAAAATTATGGTTTTATAACGAGATGTGACAACCAGCAAGACATACTCATTCACAGAACTGCTATTAAAAAGAATAACCCTGAAAAATACATCCCAAGCTTGGGAGATAGAGAGGTGGTGGAGTTCAAAATAGTGCAAGGTAGAAAAGGGTTACAAGCATCGCAGGTCACTGGGCCTGATGGTGTTCCAGTAAAAGGCAGTATACATGCTAAAAATCGTAGTCATGTTAGACAATATCTCCACTGTAGGGCCCCCTACAGTCTCCCTTTCTTAATCCCACCTTTCCCTTTTACCCTATATCCTATTACCCCCAGTGTATTCCCAATCCATTTTTTCACCCATGGTTTCCCTCACAAGACCATGCCTTTGCCAATTGTTTCCCCAAAAATCCCTTTCCGGTGCCGAGTGGGGGATGAAGAGGGGGAGGGAAGAAATTAACTGTTGTTTAGAGTTCCAACAGGTACAAATGGAAGAAACCCTCTCCTGCCTCAGTTTCCCCACAAAGCATGCTCAGAGAGTTCTGTGTCCCTTCTGTCAGCCCTAAGATGTTCCAGAGAATCTGTTTGGACATTTAAAGACTCAGAAGAGTGTCTTGTTTTATTTTGAAACTGTTCTTGTTATGTTTACCCAGTTGTTTTCAATGTTAAGATTAAATCTCTTTTGTTAAAAATAAACGGGTGAAATGTTGGGGTCCTTCCCCCCACCACCATGTGGCCCTGGGAGAGGGGCCCTGGGGAGAAGCACGGGGTTTCCCTACCCCTGCTCAGCCTCATTCCCCATTGGTTGTTCTGTGTTCCCTGCGCGGGCAAAGGACCCTCGGGTCCCGTGATTGAGCAGCTCCTCGGCAGAGCTCCGGCCATACGGCTGGAGAAATAAACATCTCTGAAACATCTAGCAAGAATCAGTCCATAAATACTTCTCTCTACGGGCCTCATTGTCTGATACAGCATGTTGCAGTATCTGCACTGTAACATTTTAAGGTCAAATATTTTACTGTACACCATAATCTCATATGTTTGTGGATTTTTTTTTAGATTATTGGCTGTTGTGAAATGTTCCGTGTAAACTATTTCTTATCCCTCTGCTTCATAATAGAGGTTCTTTGGAGAAAGTGAAATATGTAGATTTTTCTCATTGTTTTTAGATTTATCTATTTTAGAAAAATTTAAGAACTCAGATGTTGCTTTTAGAAACATTATAATGCCATAATCTTGAAGTTTTAGGGAAAGAAAGAAAAGTTCTACCAAACTGAAAACATCAATCATTTTTGCAGTAAAGGTGGATAGCTCCTGCTTTTAGCTTTGTGGAACCATGAGAGGTGAGATGTCAGAAATGTCACAGATGGAGGAACAAGTATTGCATGCAATGATGTTAAGTTTTGTGAGGAAAATAAAAGTATGTATTTGCCATTTTAAAGTTTCCATTTACAAAAGGAACATTAAAACTCCATGGTTTTCTTTTTTCTTGTGAATAAAACGTATTCCACAAGGAGATGGATTTCTGTTAATAGGACAATTTATCTTTTTTCTTTGAACCACTGTAGCACACTGTTGGACTTTTTTCTGATATGTCTCTTTGTATTGGCTTTGCTTACACTACTAGCAGTTCACGAAAGATTGCCCGGTACATAGGTACACCAAAACCAACCCATGAATGATCACCAGGGAAATCTATCATAAACCTCATGATTAGATTAGCTGTGAAGGATTAATGAAATTTTTGCCTCCTTTCTTCCTCCTTCCCCTCCAGACCATGAGTACTGTGACATCGTGCAGTGCTTGTAATCCAGGGTATATGATACACAAGGGCCTTACAGATAGAGACGATGGAGACCTGCTTTGAGCAGACTGCAGCTGTATCTCAGCTTCAATTTAATATTATCTTTATTATTACTTTTATTATTGAATTAGGAATTGGCTTCATTACTTTACTGTGTTTCTTTTGCTCTGAGTGAGCTAGAATGGATAAATGTGTTTCTTTTATTTGCAGCAATAAGCTGGGCACAGTTAAAAGTATTAGCATCACCACACAATATTGTGTCCTTTTCAAAGGTCAAGTGCAGAAAAGGCCTTGATTTTTTAAGCAAACTTATTTCCCATGTTCGTGGCTTGTTGCATGCAGAGGCATGTTGTAAGTGTGACCCCCTAAATCTTAAATCTTAAAGTTCTGTGTTTTAGGCAATTGCAGTTGTTTTGGTAATAGTGAAAAGTATATTCTAGCAGACAGCTGTCAAATCTTGCTCCTTAGACACTGCTTATCGTCACCAAGGTTACTATTTATAGCTGACTGATGGATAGCAGTGGATCAGGCTGAGGTAAAATGCAGGTCAGGCTTTTCTTGTGTGTAGGTGAAACTTTTTGGCCCTTACTCATATGGCACTGCAAGAGAAAATGCTGCCGAAAGAGCATAGCAATAACATGGCTTCCAGCATTGCTGTTAGGAACCATAGCTATTGCTTTACATCAGTAGGTGATGATCCCACCTAACTGGTACTCAGCAGTGAAGTCTAACATGAGCTGAAATTCCTTTTGCAGAAAATGTGTACCTCATTGAGTAGGCAAACATGTTGCTCATTTTCATTCCTGTTTAATCCTGAATTAAAACAGTATCCAGCCTAACTGATTCTATGATTCTGTTATTGCTTGGGATGTTGCCACTAGTTTTAAAGGGTTTTTGAAAGGTTAACCTTTGCTAGAAAACAAACAAAAGCAAAATATCTAACTGCAGCAATCTTCCTTTGCAAGCTAGGATTAATATCTGTTAAGATATTTATGTAAATTCCCTGACACTTGTTTTTTTTTAATCCCCCTAGATATTGGCCAATGTAATAATTTTTATCTGCGGGAACTTGGCAGGAGCGTACCACAAACACCTCATGGAACTCGCGCTGCAGCAGACGTATCAGGACACATGCAACTGCATCAAATCCCGTATCAAGTTAGAATTTGAGAAGAGGCAACAGGTAAAGTAACACCCATGTCTGGGGCTGTTTTTCTGTTTTCACACTGTCCCCCTATTCGTCACTATGTAATTCAGCTTGTTAATGGAAAAGCACTTTTTGAATTACTTAATGAAAGATGCAAAGTCTTTTGAATTGGTTGTGCACAGATTCCATCTGAATATAGGAAAGTGTTTTAGTTATTTCTGTTGTCAAATTATGTTTTTTCTCACTTGTTCTATGAAAATATTTATCATAAAGAAAGTTAAAAATGCTGTATAGATTCTGTTTGCACACTGCCTCTTTTGTTGTCCTCATGGAATAAGCAGTGAGATGTACACACATGCTTTTGGAAATCTTCAGTTATTCATGCCCAAGATCAATGCTGAAAATCTCTGCAAGAAGATATTACTGCATTGTTTTTGAAAAACATTTGAATCCAAAATACTGATGAATCACGTGATATAGTTCTAGGGGTCAGGTTTGTTAAGAGGAGCTAGGGGAATTGCATAATGATACTATCTGTCATTTATTGCAGCAGTTGAATAAAAGAATTCTCTGATTGCTTTATATAGTTCTTTTTCTCTTTGCAAATTCTGTACAGATCCTATCATCCTGACAGATAGGTGCTTCATTTAAGAGAATTTGAAATACAAATCAGTTCACCAAGTAGTAAAGAAGATAGGTTCATTTGGCTTTGAAGGTCACCAAGACTCGAACTTCTATGAACTGTAAAGAATCAGAAAATGGAATCTTCACTGGCAAGTGTCTGTTGTCACTAAAAGTGCTGCTGTGCACCTCATGTGTCCCAGATGACCTTAATTGTTATGTCTGTCTCACAAGTGCCTTTAGACATTTTAAATTAATGTTTTCAAGATCCATCACCAACACTTTTTTCTTAAAAAATGCAAATGGAAAGTCCACACCAGGGCTTTAACAGGTTGTTTGTTCAGAGGGTTATCCTTGTTCTGCTGGGCACTTGGGTTGCACACTGGCTGAAGTTGCTACAAAACATTTCAAGTAATCTTAAGGAGAAAAGTTTACAGTAAGAGCAAGTTTTGACGATTAGATGCAAAATTTGTATAAGGTACTGCTGCAGGAGAGGTTTGTAAGAGCAGTCATTTATGTTTGCACCTCTGCCTCCAAAGCTGTGTGCAGGGAATGGGTGGACTTTGTAACTGAGCACAGTTGTAAGGGCACAGGTTTCTATTAGTTGCTCTTTTTCCTCCCAGCATAGGAAATGCATTGTTTATCTGCAGGAAGAAGGGGGGTTGTGCTACTGGACACTGAATTCAAAGGAGTAAGGATGCTTCTTGTAAGAAGGCCGTACTTACCGCAGATATGGTTCTAGCTGATGTTTTCTGCAAATGTGTATTATTTTGCTAAAGGTTACTAGTTTCTATGGAAAGACATAAATAAGTAGCTTTGGTGTACTGAAGGTCTTGCAGAAAGGATTGACAACTTGACAGTGAAGAGAAGCAAAACTACCAGGAATTCTGTGGCAGATACTGTTTCTTTGGGGTTTGTAGTACTTGTGTCTCAAATATGCTGTAGCCTAGCAAGATGGAAAGACGCGAAACCATCTTTAACTGATAAATGTTGTTGTTCTTATAGAATAATCAAGGAAACTGTACATAATTTGTTATATATATTTAAGTGTGTGTTGTCATGTTTGTGTTTTGATAGGAATAAATCTGTCAAATTAGTTAAGACATCTACACAGCTCTAAGTAGTGTATTGCAGGGCTGGATTAGAAACAGACTGGTCAATGTCTTATTGAACAAAAGTCAAATATTCTGTGGAAATCAGTGATCTTTTTGACCTCCAGTGAGCTCAAAAAGAGCTGATTAGAATTTCAGATCTTCTTCTATAGATTTCTTTGATCTTTATCCCCTCAACCCCTTAATGTATGCCCCTTACCTCCTGTCAAGGTTTTTCCAACCAAAAAATGAAGACGTGTACCTCCATATTATCACACTTAGGGACATTAGATATTTAAACCTGAAAAGGTAAAATGAAGATTCATTTAATAAGGTAGGTGGTTTTTTTTCCCCAGGATTAACACACTTCCTTGTTTGCAGACATTAGTTCAGAAGTGGATGTACTTTAGTCTGTCCTTTAACACTGCTTGTTTTGCCAAGAAGATACAGAAGATCATCCACATTGTTAGTACTTAGGAAGCAAGTCGATCATATTGGTGACTAGTTTTAGAGACCTGGGATACAATGAAACAGTAGGAGCATGGTGCATTTTAAAAAGCTTTTTTTTTGATCAAAGCCTTTATTAGCCTGTAAAAGGTTGTAGCATGACCCTTGATTCTACATCTCTGTAACAGGAAAAAAATTTAATTTAGTTTAATTTACTTTGCATAAGCTACTTTCGTACAAGTGCAGAGCATAGGATGTGCTTCTAAATGATTAGGGCTCCAGGTCAAATTTGCATATATTTCCAGATCATGGACATCGTGTCTTTTATAATTGTTTTTGAAAGATGTACAATTTATGTTTCAAATTATTCTGTGAATTTCCTATTATATTATTTGAGAGTACGCTCATACAAATGTAGACAACCATTGTTTTTCAGTTACTGGGGTTTTTTTTTGTGTGTCTTTGAATAGCCTTTTTGAAAACACCATTTTGATACATCAGTAGATAAGTATATTGCAATACCACTCAACAATTACACCAAAGAACTCAAGAGAAACACCATAATTCGTTGTTTTTAAGTGAGATCAACACACATTAGAATCTGGTGAAATAGGGGGGTGTGTGTATATACTGGGGTACAAGTTGGACATACTGTACCCACACCACTGTGTATTTCTTCTGTTTCTTCACAGCAAAGGCTGGATGGTCCCAAAGGGATGGGAAGCTGTGGGTGGTGACACCTCCCAGCAGGGCAGGGGCTACGTTTGAACTTGTGTGGTAAAAAGCAGTATTTTCAAAGCCCACTTTGGTGTTTCTCACACATCTTTTATTTCTTTTCAGTGTTTATGAAAGAGAAATGTGAAATTATTCTGACCTCTTTTGAATTTGCAGTCTTATTTCAAGATATGTATTTAAAATAGCCTCTCATAGTGTTATTTGTCTCCCTGATAAAAGTCTGGCTGACAGTTTGTAGGGGTAATGAATGACTCACTAGTGCTGAGTGCAAGATCTTAATGCTGACAGCAGTATAATTGCTCTTCTCTCTCTCTTCTGGGGCTTTGCATCGTGAGACACAGGAATATACTCTGAGAGGTTCTTACAACACCGCGGGGAGGTGTTCGTAAGGTGTTGGTGTTCAGTGGGTTCTCTGAAATGCTGTCTTTGAGAAGGAGGCAGTATAATGATGGTTTTAGAAACCATCTACTCGGGTAGCAGATGAAAATGAATGAGGTTTCAAATCATTGAGTGGGATTTTAACTTTTTCACTGAAACATGGTGAAACAATACCAATAAAGGAACTGAAATATTTCAAAATTGTTTTAAAATTAATCTAAAAAAGAGAAGCCTCATACATTTATGAGGTTTAAGGCTTTTAGTAAAGAATGGAAACATTGAAATACATTATTTGGAACTAATATATAAAATGTGGATCCCTGAAAGTTTAATAAATGCTTTTTAAAAGGTAAGCTACTAACATTTTCATGAATATGGAATAGGTTTTTGAAGAGCTTCCTCATTTTCCTTTTCCTTGTAACTTCAAGGCTAGCAAATGGGAAAAACAAAGACTAGTGTTGGTCTTTTAAATTTTAGAATCCATTTTTTACTTCAGCAATGTTTGTGCATATACACGTGTGTACACGGGCTTGACACTGGTGACTCCAGATCTGTAAGTATATAGATCTATAGGATCTAGAAGTGACCAATCACCACTGGTAACTTGAAGAAATACAGACCTGGACCTGGACACAAGTGCTTTTAGGGGGAACAAAGAACAAGAGCATAGACTTGCAGATCAGCAAATAAATAGCAAGGTATAAAGATACCAGATATCTGTTACCAGGTATCTAGAAAGTACTGCAAAGAGATCCTAGACTGAGGAAGAAGTAACCATCAGTATCAACATCACCATCATACTCCTGCTCACAAAGGACTTCAGATGCTGATGACTTGCTGAAAGTCTCTCACCACTACTGCCAGGCTGAAACCCATCCACATTAGGACACACAGGAACAGTTAAAGCATGAGCCTTTTACCAGAAAAAGGGTTGTAAACTAAGAAGTGTATGCATAACAATTTAAACCATATTATTACTACTAAGACTTTGCTTTGTTAATATAGAAGTATTTCTTTTTTTATTTGGTTTTATTTTCTTTATTTTTCTCTAATAATTAGAGCAAGAGTAATACTGATTATTGGATTAGACTGTTAAGATTTGTGAAGTTATGCTAGAAAGAAATGTAAACTAACAGTAAATTCTTAGCTTTATATGTGTGTGTGTGTGTGTGTACATTGTCAGGTTTGTTTCCTTTTAGTCCATAAACAAGATTTTGAGTATTATGCTTCATGTGTCCCTCTGGATCCTGAAGTGCATAATACCAATGTTATTCAAGCAGAAAGCAGGGGTTTCACAGCAAGATGTCTCAAGTTCATCAGGAAGACATAAATACTGGCGGTTTGAACCCTCTTCCTCCTCAATTTTATTCCACTCAAAACTATACACTGCTGTCCCCCAGCCCTATGACCCCAGAGGGATTGTTTGTCCCACCTGGGTGCTCCCAGAGCAAAGCCAATACAGAGAAGCAACAGGCATGTGTCCACCAGGCAACTGCTGCCACATCTGAAAATCAGACCCAAGGCAAGCTCAGAGAAGTCTGGAGACCCGGTGTTGAATACAGAGCCTGTGATGTCGTGGTAAAATTGTATTTTCTGGGCTACAGAAGCCCGGAGCAACTTCATCTACTTTTGGAGTTAGCCCTGTTTGGAGCAAGATACTGGACTATGGATCTCAGGAGGTCACTTCCAATCTGAATTTTTCAGTGAGTCTCTGGTTTTCTTTAATGTCTTTCCTAGAACAGAGTGCTATGACATACAGAAATACTATGATTTAAGATAGAAATATATGAAAAGGTAAATGTCACTTTGAATCATATCCTATACTGGCAAATGAATGTTTTTTGAATCAATAAAAAATCCTGTTGGGTGCTACTGAATTTTTTCTAAGTTTCTCATACTGACTGCTTACAGAAATGTAATGCCAGGAATAGTGCAGCTATATTTGCTCCTATTTATTGATGAGAGTAATAGTAATTTTGCCAGAGGAATATATGTTTGTTAAGAAAAGCTGAGTTATTTGAAAATCAAATAGATACCCATTGTCACTTCATTATGTTCAGATTTTCCAGTCACTGAAGAATTTGAAATAGACTAAATAGTCATGATGATACTACAATAAGAAGAGCCTGCAATTAATTATCCCCCAAGGCTCAATATTTAGTAAGAATATGAAACTTTTGATTTCAAGTTTTATGTCACAACCAAGACCCGTAGATCAAAAAGTTGTAACAAAGGTAGGGTTAGAAGGTACAGAGGCTTCACACATGCCTGGCTGACCAGAGCTTTTGTAAGGTAGAAAAGATACTCAGTTCCTTGCCTGCAAAAGGATCATGTACTACATTAGCAATCTGCATCTTAATTATACCCCTGGAGTTATTCTTTCATAATACTTCACTACTTAAAGAGTTGCTTAGGAGCTTCTGCCCTGTAGAGATGGAGCAGTGAGGAGAGTGATTGGCAGCTTTTCAGTTTACCACTCTGGAAAACTCCAGAGGTCCAACAAGTGTGGGATACTTCCCTTTCAGTGCTTTTTCAGGGATCTGGGAAATGACCTTCAAATTTATAGCAAAACATTATTAATGGATGACCACTTTTCCTAACCATTATTTTCCCAGTTCTGCTCTGCTAAATTGTTTGTAGGAGCTATGAGAGACTCCTTATGTAGAAATAAGGCTTTGTCATGTTCTGAAATGTTATAAAATGTGCCTTTCAGCCCAGGGAATGTATATTTCACTCTTAGAGGGAGAGATGCCAATATTGGAAGTCTAGTTACCTACATGAAGACACTCATATTGTCCACAATTCTGAAATTAATGGCTTAGCAAATGCCTTGTGCAAGTATCTACTGCAGAGATCAATAGAGACACTGCAGCTCTTGCATGTAATCTTTTTCCTACCTCAGGACTTCATTGTGAGAAAAGGTCATTTACCATTTTGCAGTGAAGTAGATGAGATTTCAGCTGCTTCTGTGTGTGTTGATCTGCAGTAATTTATTACATCTAACATAATCAGATAAACTGATGAGTCATGCTGCTTTGTTTTATAAGGAAGATGTATAGTTTAAGCAGATACTAATTACCACATTTTCATAGATATCCTGATAATTTGGATGAAACACATAGCTGGCAGGCAAATGTTAATTTTTGTCATGGCACCTGAAATTTTGTCAGCCACATTACAAAAGCTAAAATTATTAGCTGAAAAATCATTCTTTTTAGAAAGAGAATGTCTTTTGACAGCAAGTCCAAAGTTTTCAATTGTTACTTATTCCCATAATTAATTGCCTCATTTTTAAATTGCCATTTTATTTCCAGATAAAAGTTATTTATGTCCAACTAGATCTCTTTTTCCTTACTAACCTTGCTATGTCTTTTTCAACTCTCCACATTAAACATTATTCTCTACAGATAGGGAGTACAGGATATTGTGCCTAGAGAAACTACGCATAGATCACAAACATTTTGATAATCCAGAGGCCTTTTCCAGTCTTCTTTTTGTTTTTTAACATGCAGAATTGCTCAGTCATGTCATAAATATTCTTATAATATTGTAGATAACTTAAACATCTTAAAGGATTCTCTGTAATGAGGATTTTCCAGTCATTTGTTCATTTATGTGACCTTTCCATGGTTTCTTGGATCATTTTTATAACAAGTATATTTGAACACACTGTTGTCAATTATGTTCATGTAAGGAGATAAAGATCCATAAAAAAGTCTTTTTATGAGTCTCTGGGTCACATTGACTTTGTTAGCAGCAGCAGCATGCTGGGAGATCCTGCTCATTGGGTTAAGTACCATGAGCTGTCTATTCTTTCCAGAATTACTGCTTTCCAACCTATCTGCTTCCGTATTGTAAATATATGTTTTCATTCTGAATTCATTTTCTTTGGGTGTTTTAAATAACTTCTGTGTTGCTGCTCACCAAAAGTTATGTATTCTTCTAACATTGTTAATAATCATATCAATTCTAAATATCTTCTTTATATCACTCCTAATACATTTTGTTCTTTAGGTGATTGCCCACATGAACATTTACACTGCCAGTGCACATACACTAAAGCTAGGGACATCTGAACCCTATGTGCCACTGTGTTCTTTCCCCTTGCTTTACTCTGCTCAGGTTATAATGGAAAGGTGTGGTCACTGTCTTTAAGGTCTTCTCAGCAATCTGGCTAAATTGGGACTTCTCTGGACATTCATATCCTTGTCCATGGCCTAGCTAGATACTACTTCCAACTCTTTTCAGATTGTAAATCAGTTACCTTTCTCTTTTTGTAATATTCTCTTTCTTTTCTCTTCCCTCCAAACCCTTACCTCCCTTTAGCAATTTCCTGGATATGAAAGGCTTCCTACTGTAGGAAACACCATTAGGAAAAAAATACAACTCTGCTAAATATACTACTCCCAGGTGCTTTCAACCAAAAGTGAAACCTACCAAGTGGTAGGTGTCAAGTATGAGCCCCCTCTGCTAGCTTCTAGGAGCTCAACTGATTGTGTACAAGACCAACTTGCTTCTAGGAGCTGCTATGAAAGGTTTAAGAACTTAAGAGTACGGTCTCCTCACTCCTTCCCTTAGGAGCTGCTTTTTCCTGAGGCTGTAACCCTTGGTCCCCCCTGAGTTGTGTTGCGGCTGCACTGCAGTCATGTCAGTGCCATCTAACTTGTCAGTCTGGACCCTGACCCACAGATTTGACTTTTTGAAGAAAAGCCCTTTCCTTCCATTTGGAGTTGTCGTTGGATTAATCCATTTGTGTTCCAAGATGGTGTTAGGACAATGAATCTATTCCTGTAGGTCACCAGGCTTCTCTTCAGGCAATCCCATTTCCCTTACAGGTATTGGTAAGAATCGTACACGTGGATGCTTAATGAAATGAGAAAGAAAAACTGCTTAATAATTAGCAGAGGTTCTGTGAACTGTGTTGCCCTCAAAGGTGCTCACAGCCTGTGTGCCTTGCTGACTCTTAGAGCCATGTTTCATGTTCTATTATATTTTGGTTTTCTTTTAAATCAAAGGTCTCTCCGATTGAGAGGAGTGTGAGTTTATAGGGAGTGGAAGGGGAAGTGATATGGGCATGGTGATACTCCTTGAGCTAAAAGGTGCACATCCAACCTTGGATGCCTGGACGTATACACACCTACAGCATGGTTGTGTACAACAGCTCTCAGCGTGTAGGGACATTGAGGCAAGTAGGTTTTTTGTTAAAAGCATTGCATTTATTTGTTCTTCCAGATTATCAAGTAGCTTTCTGGAAACCTGTGATGTCTCAGGCTTGCTACACAAAATACTCAACATAAAAATATGTTTCTCAGTAAATTGCATTTAGAAATCTGCCAGGAAGTTCAATTGCAAGCCATTCAATCTGTGCTACTGTGCTAATTTTTAAACCAGAATGTTGTATAACACTAAATCATATGTTTGTATAAATCTAAATTATCACACGAACACTCATTATCGTTGACAAATGTCCTCTTGTTAAAAAAAAAAGCCTGGTTGCCGCATTAAAGGAAACAAACCCAAGAATTACAGCTGCATTGGTTCTTGAGGTAGTTCTGGTGGAAACGAAGCTTTGTACATTATTATAGGTGAAAGTAAGCGTGACATCTTGATGAAAATTTAACTTTTTTAAAATGCAGTAGTGGTGACAGTAAACACCTTCCCTGAACTTCCTCTCCCTGTATTACCTTATTTGACTGAAACCTGGCACTTGCTTTCTAAATCCTTACTAGAGCCACTAATGAATTCTTTCCGGCCTCCTCCTCCAGTTTTAATGTGTTTTCAGATGGCAGAGATTCAAAAAGAAATAAAAAGGAAAAAGAGAAGTGAGAGAGAATGCAAAAGTCCACAGGCTTAACTACTTAAAACTTCTACATTCATCTCTTCTATATGTACTGAAACGCATTTTGTGAACTTAATTTGTTCCTCTAACTGAAATGCTCAAAGAATTTTCATGAGCAGATGTGCAAGTGTAGAGTAAACCCTACTAGATCTGTTTTCAAAATACAATTTATAGAAGGCTTTATTCCTACTTCAGGATGTTTTTTTGTACAGTGTAGAAAAAAAAGACTCAAATATGAAGAGATTACTTCATCTTTCTCCCTGCTTGGTGGTGGGACCCAGAATACTTGAAACATCCTCAGCAGGTGTCTGTCTTAACTGTCCCTACAAAATCTGGAGCTTCTATACCCTTCCTAGATAACGTGTTCCATTCTGCCTTTATCTTTGGGGAATATTTTCCCTTTTGCCCAACTTAATAAGCCACAATTCAATCTAGGCCTGTGAATTGCATTGGATATAAATCAAGTTGATTCCTTTCCTCTTTATTAGAACCTTACATGCACCTGAAGGCTATTGTCCCCTCTCAGTTATCACTAAAACAATAAAGTGCTAAAGTAAGGCAAACAAGCCCAGTTTCCTCCACTGTGGCTTGTAGGACATGTTTTCTTGGTCTCTGATACTTTGTGTTGTCTAACTTTCTCCAGCTGGTCCAGATGATTTTTTGTAATGTTGAATACTTTGGCTGTGTTATGTTTCTTTTTAAGTACAATTTGACATTTCAGAGGACCTTGGAATATAATGTGCTATTGTTCCTTTCACCTTTGCATTTCTGAGTTTGTTTAAAAATCAATTTACTGGAGGTCACACAGAATCCATAATTAAATCAGTTCCATTGTCTACCAGTGCCAGACTGGAACTGTCTGCACAGTTTCACTGCTCTTTGACCACTCCATTTTAGTAGGTTTCCTGCTTTTAGACTGTAGTTACATAAGCCACCATGCACTTAATTGAAATAGAGAAGTGATTTTTGCTTATTTGCTGTAACCAAAATCTAATATAAATATGTAGTATTCATCTTTTTCCTTCTAAGGTGAGAAAAATAAAATTGCCTCAGTGCTTTGAACAACCGCGATTTGAAATGGTTTCATATTTTAAATATTATTAATACAATTCAGCTGTCTGTGTAGGATATTAAACTGACCTAAGGAAAAATCCAAAATAGCTGCAGCACTGATGCATTTTAGTCAATTACTGGGAAGTCTTCACGATCCCTCAAATCTTGTACCCTGGAATTGCAAGAAAATTTGTTCACCCAGCCTTTTTGTAACTTTAGATTCCTCCCTCTTAACACTATGTAGTGTTTTCTTTTTGCAGCTGGTTGTATTTGAAGGCTCTTTCATGGTCTTACTCTGTTGACTGTGTTAGAGTCTTCAGCTTTCAGCTATCATGCATTTGGGGTTGCTCTGTATTTAATAAAGTGACTATTGTCTTTCTCTTGTACTGTTATTTATATCCAGTGCACTGGATTTTCTATTTCACACTAAGTAATTAAATCTTATGGAGAAAGAATTGCAGCTGACTTTTTCCAAATTCATCACTTTGAGTACCCCAAACCACACTGTAAATAACTTCATCGAGGAGCATTTCTTTTCCTGTCATTTGCATTTGTGCATCCTTAGTGTTTCTCAGATGTTCTTGTTAAAATGATCTCAAAAAGAATTTTATACTCTCAAATATCATTCCATTTCGTTCTTTCATGCCTCTCTCTGCCAGTAAATAGGTGTCTTCTTCCATGCTTCCTTTCATCTCTTGGGACAGATTTTAAATCCCTCGTGTATATCTCTTCTTTCAAAGTACATTTTTTTCCTGTACAATCTTTCATGGAGACCTTTTGCCCTATGAAAACTAGGACTGGTTTACTCTTTGAAAAAATAATAGTTTGACTCCTACTACTGTATTTATTTTGTGTGATTAATCAGACTAGTGCTTTTTAATATTTGTGAATATCTGATATGCTGGTCCCGTTCAAACTGTATTCAGCATCCTTACCCCCACTTCCCATTTTTTAGATGGCCATTCAATAAAAAACCTCAAAAATACTAAATGACCTGCCTGCTACTCGTCCCTAGATAGTCTGCATAAAGGAGGACATCTATTTTGAAAACACTAAAATGTAAAAGATAAAGTCCCAGCTACTAAATATTCTCAACCTCTCCTTGAGTATGAGGAACTGCTCATGAAATACGAGATAGAGGAGACATGAGAGTGTCTTTGCCTGTGGCAAATTTAACAACAGCAGGAGGTTCCAGTCATGTGGGTATGGGCTGAGTAAACATTATGGGCCACGGTGTGCTGTGGGTCATGCTACAGCAGACATAAGCTTAACAGGGGCAAATTTTTAAGCTAAGTTCCTTCTCAGTTCTTTAAGCTAATCACAAGAAGTCCTGTAAGTAAGCCTTGATTTATTCCTGAACATTGTCTGTGAGCATCTCTGCATGGTTAAAACAGGGGGAAGAAAACCAACACAAAAGTATACGCCTATGAAAAAGTGCAATAGATAATCTTGGGCATATGCTTCCCCAGTGATCTATCTGAGTGCAAGAAAATGTGTGGCCCAGTTACTTAATGAACCAGAATTGATGTTGCATTTAACCAATTTTGATATCCACAAGTCCCGTGGCACACTTTTTCAACTCAACTGCATAAGGTGTGAAAAATAATTTCCTTTTGGTAGTTTTAGTTATTGACTGCATCGTTTTATTTCATGACTGCTTAAGTCAGTCTTAGATAGTCTAAAGCTCAGATTACAGTGTGCCTGTTTTAAAGTTTCTTCTTCGTTGCTACTTTCATTGGATTTTTCATGTTCAGTAGTTACCAGATTTCTCATTATAGGTCATCAAATGTGACTACTCAAGCAGTAAGACAGTACTAAATTTGTGTAGCCTTTTTTAATTTTCTGCTTGTAGCAGATAATGGAAAATTACTGTATTGATGACTTTACACAGGATAATAAATTTTCAGGCTCTAATGGTGCCTAACAATCCCAAACTTTTTTCCAACATTGAATAGGAAGTTTCCTGTAGTATTTAGAGAAAAGTGTAATATTGAGGTGGTTTAGCCATATCCCACAGCCAAACATCTACCTAGCTACTCACTCACTGCCCCCCAGCCCCAGCAGGAAAGGGGGAGAAAATAGGGGGAAAACAAACAGGAATGGGAAAGCTTGTAAGCTTGTAGATCCAGACAGGGGAATAATTTACCATTTACCACTGTGGGAAAAACAGACTGAATCTCCTGAAAATAACATAGTTTGGGCTAATTAGAAGCAAAAGAGACATAAAAAACCACATCTTTCCTCTCACCTTTCCCAACTTCACTCCTTCATTCTCAGCTCCCCTACCCTGTTGAAGCACCATGGAGGGGAATAAAGGGTGGTCAGTACCTAGGAGTTCTCTCTGCTGCTGCTGTTTCCTCCTCATGGTTTTCCTCTGCTCCAGTGTGGGCACTCCACAGGCTGCAATTTCATCAGGCATGTCCATCTGGTCTGGCATTGCTCTCCATGGGCTGCAGGATGGATGTCTGCTCCGGAACAGAGCTTTTCCTCCTCTGCTGATCTTGGTGTTCCCTCTGCTTTATCTCACTCCTTTTGTTTCCTTCTCTCTCTGTCTGGCTTCTCCCGCCCTTCTTCACATGCATTTTCCTGAAGACACCACCAGCTTTGCGGGTGTTCAGTTGTGTTCTGCAATGGATCTGTGGCAGAGCTACTGGCCTCTTTCCCCAGAGGCCACCTCTGCAGGTCCTCAGCTGCCAAAACCTTGCCACCCATGCCCGATGGAAACAGAGGTCTCACAGAAGGGGCGTGGGGACCGTAATAGCTGCAGGTGGGGCAGGCTGGAAGGGAGCTATTGGTGACAGCTGGTCGTACACGGTATTATGTGTCTTGTGAAACCATGGCCTCGGTCCTCTGAGAGCTTTCTTCAGCTATTCTCAGTCCCATCTTTCTCCTAGCTATTACAAGTAACTTTGTATCATCAGAAAAGAAAATGGCCCTGATAATTGTTCCCGTTCATTTTGGCACTTTGCTGTAAAACCCGCTCTACTCCAACATTAATTTGTATCAACTTCTTTGATTCATACCTCAGAATTAATAGTTTTGCATCTTCCCAATCGCCTCTTTTTGGTAGGAATGTAAAGTTACATAGTTTTTTATGGGTCTTTCTGCAGTACATTTCAGTCTTCCTTTGGCCCTGCAAACTCTGTGTTAAACTCCTTGAGAACAAAAATCCTTAGTTTCTATTGCTCAGTGAAAGTTGTTTCTCCAGAACTTTATTTTTCATGCTTTTTAATGATTTTCTGCTCTTCTCTATTCCTAATATTTGAAAGGAATGTCAGGTTTGGAGGGGTTTCTCCAGTTTCTCCAGTTACGTATATATGATCCTTTAGAAATGCTCTAGCCAGAGTAGATCCTGACACCTGCCTTCCTTCCTGGCTCTGAACTATACTGGCTACTGTGATCTTTCAAATGTGGGAGCACTGAGGGAAAATAATATTGTAAATAAGTGTTGTTAAATTCCCTTTGCTTTAAAGGTCACATCTGGTTTTGTTCATGAGTCAGTCCATCACAGACACCTTTAATAATGCCCTTTACAGCATTTAAGGGATCCCTCGGGCAGCCCAGGGCTGATGATACTGCAACAACTGTGGCTGCACGTCTTTCTTTACGTAATTAAGAAATAGGCCTAGTGCTCACAGGGATAATGTGCAGCTGTAACACTCTTCATACCGACAACACTCTTTAAAAGCACAGTTACAGTAAAGAGGTTTCCTCCAGGTGAGTAACTCCTCATCACTGATTTTGTAGTGTAGAGATTGCTGGACAAAATCTGTCTGTGAAGAACGGAATTTTAAATTCATAATAACTCCATTTTCTCTCCATATTTACAAAAAAATATGCACCAGTATTCTTTCTGCATTTTAAGTTATTCTTCCAGGTTATTTTAAAATACATACTTGCACAGACACCACACAGTAAGAAGGAACATTTGTTTTCTGGTACCATAAGGGGACAAATATGTTCAGCTTGTTAGAGGAGTTATAAAAATAGAAGATTGGAGTTAGTGTGCCTGGGGCTTTTATTGTGACATGCAAATACTTTACAAATATGTCCAAGGATGTCTGAGGTTTTTATTGTTCTAAAAAGACAATATAATCAAAATCACAAGCTTTTGGTTTTCTTTTTATACCATCTTTTTAAGTTAAACCTTCTTTTTATACGTAATCTTTTGTTACTCTATTAATATATACCATTCTAATGAGAGTTGATTGCTTATCTTGTGTGTGTCCTCTGATAAAGTTGCTCTCCATTTTCCTTATTTTGTGTAAACTGTAGGACTCAATTTTCTTTCCCCTATGCATTTTCTGTAGTTCTTGTAAATTAATGTGTGCATCTTCAATGAGTTTGAGGAACAAACAGTATGTCACAACCCAGCTTAGGATCAGTAGCATGTGAATAACATATTGCTCTTAGCTGAAACCCCATTGATTTTTGCATATAAAATGCAATTAAATATTATTGTTGTTGTTATGTTTTTGTTCAAACTCTGTGCAAGGATTCTTAATTATGCCAACAGACTATGATTAAAAAGCTGTGTAATACTATAAATAGATGTACTATAACTTACTCACATAAATCACTGCTCCACAGTTTCTTCCTAATTTTTTCCATTCAGTTAAAATTTTCATCTAGCCAGTAAAAGACAGAAGAACGTTGTTGCATAGCATAGAATACATTAGCATTTTAAAGATATGACTGTCTGAAGGTGAATTGGTTGACAAGTATGAGGAGTATGAATGATGATGCACTGAAAAGGAGGTGGCAGAACCGTAGTATAATATGCCTGTAATGCAAACGTGGATGCAGTAGGTGATTCTCAGGAAACTCTGATGACAGTTAAGTAGAACCACGCATATTTGGGATGCCTTAAAATGCAGACACATGTAAAATCTGCAAAATTTCTGCTATACTGTCTGGGACATACTATAAAAAAAAGAATCAAGTCAGCTTGATGCTTGTGGAGATTTTGGTAAAAAAAGTGTATGTTGTACGAATATGTGTAGGAAAACAACTGTCCATTTTGAGAAAGAGAGAGAATTTTCTACATTATGATGAAAACGTAGAAGCCATGTGATAAATGTCTGTTAGTCATAGTGAGGATTTATGGTGATTTCCAGAAAAAGCATGCTATTATTTTCTATTCTAGTCGGAGTAAACCAAGTACTCAGAATCGCAGTGACAAGGTAAAAAATCCCATGCTATGGAAATAGATAAGGACTTCAGCCCTTTTGGGACCTTACATAATCCTTGAGGCAGCTCAACTAGACAATTAAACTGTGGACTGTGGAGAGCCATGAGAAATACGGTGAACCTTACTTGAACTTGGGATGGAGGGAGCTGAAGGAATGGTCACAATGTACACCACTACTGAAAGTGCACTGCAAGTTTCCAAAGGAGATTCAATATCCTTTTAACCCCCAAAATCCCATTAAAATACAGTCCTTCTCCCTGACATCACTGTTAAAATTAGGAAAGCCCTGACAGCATTCAGCATACATCAAAGGATTTTTGTCCTCTACAGGTGTCCCCAGAGGTCCTGAAGATGACTGATCCTGACCAAGCATTATAGTGGATCTCTCGGACCTTGTTTGAGAAAGCTTCAAGTTGCTCATGAATCGATCCAGTTCAGTGACACTTCTCAGATTTAAAAACGTGAACATATGCAATCCACACTGAAAATCATTGAGACATTCAGAAAACCCTATTTAAATCCTAATTAAAAGCTGTGGTTCAGGGGCAAAGGGGCGAAAGACATAGTGTGTGCACACAGCAGACTTAAAACCACTTTAGTCGGCGGTTTCAGATCTGCACAGGCTGTTGCTGAGCACCTTTTCTCTCTATAGGACGGACCAAACATTTAGTCCATGAAACTACTTGACCAGAGTTCCCCCAGCTACCTACTGGTACTCATTTTTGCAGCATCTTTGTCCTCATATGCCTACTTCAAAGGGCATTCTAGCACCTCCTTTTCTGGGAAAGAGATTTACTGTGGCGTTCTCAAGCAATTTTGGGCTTTTTAATACTCATGAAAAATTCAATACAAGGTCAGTATATGGTTCAGTCACTGACTTTGTCTAGTATATCACATTTTTTAGAGAAGAGCTGCATTGCTACTGGATTCAAAGAGAGAGAACCATTGCAAAACTCTTTTGTCTTTTCTTGATCATAAGCATAGACTCTACACACCATTGTTGCCTTTTAAGTGGCTCCCTGTCTTTCTCCCTTTCCAGGCATAATATCTGAAACTCTCTTTAATAAATTAAAACTCTTCACCCTTAAAGTACCACAACAACTAGGCAAGTATCTGCAATGAAACACATTTTCACTGAGAGGGAAAAACAGAGGGTAACTGAAAAGTTTAGTGTTAGTTGACAAGAAATGCACAAAGTCACTTGCAGTACACTGGTGTTTCTTAAATGATGCTGGAATTTCAGCCTGTTTACTGGGCAGGTAATAAGACATGCCAAGGGGAGCGCGACACTGCCCCAACCTTGTTCCTTTCTCTTCTCTGTTCTTGACACTCGCATCAGCCCAGTGCCAACTTTCTGGCTCCACCCAAGTCTAGGGTTAGGGTTACGCCTAGGGTTAGGGTTCAGAAAACTGCAAAGCCCAGAGCTACAGGGTCACTGACAATGTGAAAGTCATGCCAAGGAGAGTGTGACACTGCCCCAGTCTTGCTTTCTTGTTTTCCTTTTTTCTTGGTACTCAACTCAGCCCAGTTCTAGATTTCCTGGTCTTCCTAGGATCACGGTCAGGGTCAGGGTTTGGGTTCGGGTTCAGAAAACCACAAAGCCCAGAGCTCCAGGAAAGAAGATAAAACTGATGATAAGAATGATAATGGTATGATATCATATATGATATGATATGATATGATATGATATATGATATGATATATGATATGATATGATATGATATGATGCAAGTTTTTCATTCCATGGAAATGTGTGCTTGAGTTGGTCATGATTGATTAGCCTCAGTGTATTGAATGAATTGGTTTCTTAGTTTAGAAAGTCCACATATTAAAAAAAAAAAAAAAAATACCCTCGAAAGAGGTTTTTTATTTTGTGAGATAGTTTTGGTATTGGGAACATTCTGGCATCAGCTGTGGGGTAGGTGCAGTGAGAGGTTCTTCTGAGTCACTGACTGTGTTAACAGCGATGCAGGGTTGTTTACCCTTCAGTGAAAGATGTGCTCCTGAGCAGATTAACAAACAGCCCTGCAGGGACTGCTGTAACCCCACTGTACCCATCACTTTGTGGTAATTATAACTGGTGAAGTGTTGCCATTGTATCCCCATTGCCACATGTTCCTGTCTTGTCTTGTGTCTGATATCCCTGTGCAGGGCAATATCTGTGCAGGAGAATTTGCTCGCAAATTTTCTTCTTTAACCAAAGGAAAATTTTAGCCTTTCAGCTGTAGAGCTGTGGTGTTAGGTTAATTCCCTTTTTCAAAGGGAGTAGACTTAAAACCATAGAATGGCTTGAGTTGAAGGGACTTTAAAGGTCATATATTTCCAAGCCCCCTCCCACAGCCAGGGACGCCTTCCGTTAGTCAAGGTTGCTCAGACCCCCATCCAACCTGGCCTTGAATGCTGTAGGATAACTTAGTATTTGGATTTTGTGTAGCATTAACTGTTGAAATACACTGTCTTATTGAAATGAATGGGTTTTTTTAATATTTAGATACATAGATATAAAAAAGGGTATTTTAATAATGAGTTACATCAGAATAAGAAGATGACATGGTATGATTTCATTAATTTGTGGTTTGATTTCATTTTAGTTTTACTATGCGAGTCACAGGTTTAAGGATTTGGAAAAATATAAATTTAAGACATTCTGTCATACCCGTGCCCTTTGAACGTGTAAGCTGGTATACAGTACCTAATTGTATAAAGTACAAATAGGTAAAAAGTTAGGTACTCCCTCAGAAAGCTCTCTGTAGTCATGCCTTAAACACCCTTAAGTTACCTACTTGTAGGTAACTTTTGTAAGTCATCTTGGGTGAATTCAAGTGCCCGTTGATAAGGAATACATATAAAAAGAAATAGTAAATGTTTTAAAGGATTAGACTGTGTTGTCTAGCTTGCCTGCTTTGTTTTCTTGCAAGTTCATGAAAATGTTAAAAATCAACCATGAGAAAGCTACTTTCCTTCCACCACTGAAAACAAAGTACTAATTTAGTTCATTCTAGACCACCTTAAAAAAAAAACACCAAAAAAACCCAACCAACCAAAAAAAAAAAAGGAATAGAAAGGCACATTAATTCAATTTCATCCATTCCTAGCATTTAATACTTTGTTAACATGTATAAAAATTGGTAATAGAGTAATTTTAAATAGGTACAAAAGCATCTGAAATTTTGCTTGGATTAAGGGGGATACTAAAGAAAAAGAGAAAAGAAAAAAAATATCTTTTTGGGAAATTAAATTGGCATTGGAAAATAAATGTTACTGTAAATTTAACAATTATTACAAAGAAACATCAAGTATTTTTTAAACTGTGCAGAAATTAACTGATTTATCTTTTTCAGAGTAAGTTCATATTCAGAACTTTGCCTTGTGATTCCCCATAGTAAATCTAGTGACTACTTTTATTAATTCTCCTGTGCTCATTGTGGTGGAAAAGGGTTTTCTATATTTATGGAAGACTAATTGCAACATTTATCTCAAGGTGAAGCAGTAGGAGGAGAGGTCAAGGAATAGATAGATTAAATAAAGTAAGTGGTAATGAATCCTCATGTCTATGTATTCGGCAGAAGGACCTAAAGAAGCTCAGGGATGAAACAACAGAAATGCTGCTGCCATGTCTTAGGTGGAGTCTGTCACCAAGAGTTGTGCTGATAGTTCAGGGCAAGAGGGAGGCAACTGTGATACCAATTTTTGCAGAGCTCCAAGGGAGACCAGAGGACTACTGACTTACAAAGCCAGTGTCTGTTCAGGCATATTAGTGGAAGTAAAATACAGGATTTGGGTGAGGGTGATAGATGAAAGAAAAGTCAAGACAGCTTTTGTAGAGGAAAAAGAATTTTCTGAAGGTTTCAAATCTTGTGGGTGAGAATAATCCATTTGATACAGGCTGCCTGGATTTCTGGAAGACAAGAACCCTCACAAAAAGGTCTTGAAGAAACTAAGGAGGCATGGGAAAGGACAAATGTCTTTACATGATCAAATATTTAAAATTTTATTAGTTCTATCAATCGAGAATTTTTTAAAAAATGCATTTATTTTTTACATCCTTCATGTCCCTTCAGTTTTCTTTCATGCTCAGATTAATTTTAACTAGCTTTCTGCATTGCTCCAAAACCTAAAAATTTCAGTGAAATTTGTAGCTATTTTATGGTCGACTGCTTATCAGGCATAAAATATCTACAAGTCCCAGAAACAGTAATTTGTTCTTGGAGCATGTGCCACCAGTCTGCAGAGTGTTATTCACAGAAGTGCTCTAGTGTCACATAGCACAGCACAGTGTGAAGATCTGTCAGCTTTTACAGTGAGCTTTATGCTACCCAGAGGAAATCTGTAAATGAAATTGCTTTGTTATAGAAGATATTTTTAGATCTCTGTTCATGTATAAAGTAAAGCCTGTGTGTGCAGGTATACAGATAGTAGTTTATGTACAGTAGTTTATGTTTCTAGAAGATGAAAAGAATAAGAGTCATTTTACTGGAATACATAAGGGGCAGATTTACAGGGCTTTCTTTTCTCACTTTAATGTAGCCAGATAGATTTGTTTATGGAATAACATGGATACTGAGGGTAGAGCCAATTGTTAGTGTGAAATTAATAGCAGGCGTCTCCCTTGCTTCTTCAGAAAAGTGTTTCTGCCTAGTGTTTGCAAGTAGCACCTGTATTTACTATTCCATTTTGCAGTGAAGCCTGGGCCCCAGCTTTTGGTGTAGCCCAACATATTTTTGTTGACGATTTTCAAAAAAAGCAAAACCATCAGATTTACATAATTGAAGGTATTTTAAATCTGGGCATCTGGCACAGCCATTTTTCTGTCTCCTTTGTCACACTGAGGAAATATGATTTATTGCTGGTCTTTCAGTTCTTCCGGGGCCATATTTTATTCCTTTCTGTTTACTCCCTTCTTCTGCACTGGGAGCAGAGACATTAACATGCTGTATTGCTTAAACTGTTGGATTTCTGTACCACTTGAATGAAAGAAGTACATCTGGGGAGTCATCCTTTCAGTGTGCTGCAGTTAGATACTAAAAACAAGCACCTGAATAATGCAAATGTGAACCTATAGATGAGAAAAGTTAGCTGAAACCAACAGAACTTGTTATCAAAATGTCACCTTCCCCTTAGTGTTGAGAGAAAAACAAACTTTGAAGAAGTTGTGCTGGAAGATGGGAGGTGACTGGTCTGGGTAGCTATTACTGCCCTGAATCCAGTGAATTTTGCCCTGCTGGGAGAGCTGTAGGTTTGTGCAAGGAAGATTGAGCTCTTGCTCTGAAACAGCTGTCAATATTCCAGCATACAGTCTCAGACTAAAGCACCAGGCTTCCTTGGAGACTGCGAAAGGAAAACAATACGGGAGAATAGCAGAGGAACTGATATCTCACCAGACAGATAAGATGCAGGCCTTTATCTGACAAACAATGAATAATAATTCCCGTGTGTATGTGCTGTGTCCTTCTTTGGACAGCAGTTACGAGCTAAGGGATGAGCTTCTGCAATGGAAGTTTCTCTCCAATTGCCCAAATACAAAACAACATTTTGCTCCCAAATAATTTATAGAATTTGCTGCTGCATGGCTGCAGTCCATACAGGAGTAGTCACAGCTAAAAAGGCTTCACCTGCTGGATCACTGAGAGAGTTTATTCAGACTTTAAACCACACTTGGTATGACAGAGCATGACTTATAGGTCCTTGGATGGAATAGCTGCAGGTCTCAAAAAAAAGAAGAGGTTTTTTTACAGCAAAGTTAACTTACTTAGAATAAGTAGAATAGGTTAACTCGTCGGCCAAGAAAAGATCAGAATTGCTGATGATACAGAGGAAACACCAAACTGAAAATAAATCTCGAGTCCTTGCAGGTAGAGTTTCCTACAGCCTTCTAGAAAGCCCTTCTAGCTCAACAGCTTCCAGTGGCTTCCATCATTGAAACAATCTCAGCAAGTCCTGTCAGGGTCTCTGGGAAATCTTCTGTCAAGAAAGTGAGAAATGCTGAAGTCAGGTGCACTGCAGCAGAGCAATATCTCGTGTCTTCGTGTTTTCTCCCTGATTGCTCCATCCAGTCTTCTGAAAGGTTCTTTCTGCTGCAGCTCAAAGTGGCTCTCATTCAGACAGATCCACTTGACTTAAGAGTGAAGCATTCCCTTCCAGTCATGCATCTTGGGAAACAAACAAACAAAACAAAAAACCCAAATAAACAACCCCCCCAACAACCCCCCCAACAACAGAAACAAACAAACCAAAAGAAAAACCCAACAAAACCCCCAGGTTTTTTTAAATACTGGTATTGCAAACTGCAAACAAGCAAGTTCTGCAGTGACCCAAACTGATTATATAGGATGGCCCTGGTTCATCAGAGCACATCTGTGTATTGAGCACATGTTCTGGGGATTCTTGGCAGGACTTGGTATTTGAATGTTGCTAAGCTGTGCTGGATGTGGCAGTGCCGGTGCTGCTGAAGACAGCTATGAGGCTCCATGGGGAGGAAACTATTTTGAGGTGTACCTTGGGCTCAGGATTGAAAAAGAAATTAAGTCTCTCTTGCTTATAAATAACAATAGTGTGCTAACAAAAATCAAAAAGAGTATTTTATAGCATTTCTTAAAATGAGGGGCTGAAAACATATAGCAGTCTCATATTTTACCATTTTATTCAAAATGATATAATATAGTTGGTGGGAACAGCAATGCCAGTCTGAAAAGGAAGTACATACTCTGTAACTGTTGCTAATATCATACAGAAAGAGCTTTTAAGCAGCAAAAAAATTTCACCAAGAGGACTGGAGCAGGAGCCAAACATGAAAATGTATGTCTTGTTACACTAAAGATGTACATTTTTTATTCTTTATTCCTTTCTAGGAATTATGGTTCCTGTAGCTTAAATAGTCAGTATTATGTGCCTGTATGCTGAGGTTTCAGTGATGTATAATAGATTATGATACTGTGAATTACATGGTAAAATGTTATCAGTTACTATATATTACCTTCTTTTAATTTTATCTCTTTGAACAGCAACGCGATCCTAACTGTCAACATATTTTTCTGATGGATGTATCTGTTAATCAGTGTTTAAAATGCAGCATTTCAAAATGAATCAAATGAAATAAAGGTATGGAGCATATTGATGACATGTGCTGCAAATAACCAAAACCAATGTTGGGTAAAAAAGGCGCACACTATTCCCAAATTTCTAAAAGGTGTGGAAGTTATTTAAGTGCAGTAATCATAGAATAGATTTAATTAATCTATAGCATATATGGCATTAGAAATAGCACTGTCAAAACCAATCAGCTGCAGCTTTGGTGTTGTTTTTCACAGTATACACATGTACAAATGTGCAGACATCAGTGTGTAAACCAGGATTCCAAAACAATAGACAAAGAACATGGAATTGATAAGAATTAGGCCTGTTTTAAACCCTTCAACATGTGTGGCCAAGAATTCAGACCTAATTCCTCAAGGAGACAAACTGGGCTCGTCTTCTGCTGTGCTGAAGGACATTTGCCAAATGTCTCCACTGGATTGCTCATCCCCTGACAGAGAATGAGGAAGCAGAGCAGCCCTTCTGCAGGAGCCTGGGGATTAGGGAATTCACCTGGAGCACTGCAGAGAGAGGAAATCTTGTACTTGCTTCATTGATTTTTAAATGGTTTCATTTTGGAGAAAATTAATTTCACCTGAAGAGGCTTCTAGACTCTACCTCCAAAATAATCTCATGGTCACTGATAAGCACTTCTCTGTGGGGATGGGAAGAGAGTTGAGGTCTCATTTTGGCAGAGGGCTGTTTTGACGAAGGGTTGCACATGGAGAACACTGTTTAACCTGTGGATGTCCGGTTAAAGCTTGAACACCTCTGGAGCTGACACCCCATTTCTGCACCACTGGTCACTGTGGCGCTGTACAGAGCCTGTGTTGGTGGCCACAGGTTGCAGGGGTCTGAGGTGGTGAGCTGGCAGAGGGGTCATTGTGAATCACTTCATGTCAGCCAAAGCTGCCTCCAGCCTCCCGTGGGGCACACAAAACTGCCATGGAAAAAACCTGCTTTGTGTACCAAATCTTAGCCATTGGGTGTCAAAAAGTTATTTAACCGGTGCTCCCACCCAAACACAGTTCAGAAGGAAGCAGGCATTTTCTGGAGGCTGGAGACAAGCTGATCTGTGGAGAGGACTCTCTATACCCAAATAAGGTAGCCTCATTCCTGAGGCGCTGTGGGACATGGACAATCCATGCTGGAGCAGGGACACACCAGAGGGGACAGGAGCCCATCAATGTCCCAGGCTGGAGCAGAGACATGGAGTAAAAGGGCAGCAGAAGCCTTCAAGCATAGGGCAGCAGAAGCACAGAGTGACAGACAGAAACTATCACACATGCCATCTCAGCTTCCTACTCTTCCTGCCAGCTCAGCACAGGAGTTTTGATGGACAGAGTATAATGCATGGCAAAAATAGTGAAAACTGAGACCTGGAAGTGTGGAGGATAGATGGTTGTGTAAGAGTCTGTCTCAGTGTTTATGTTCCTTTTTTTAAATTTTTTTTTTTTCAAAACTGCAATCAGCAATGAGAGGTTTGTTTTTGTTTACATTAAATTAATTCTGTTAAAATTACCTGACTGCAGACTGTTTTGCCCACAACAGGGTTCCAAGCACATAAAGGTACCTCCTTCCATCCTGGAGGTAATGGCCTGGTGGCTCTTTGTACAGAATCATAAGCAGCACCCTCTTCTGAGTATTTTCTACTTGTGTGGCTTCCTCCTGCGGATCTAAATTTTTTCAGTTGCATTTTTATGATTCCAATTTTCTCCATGCATTGCACACACAGACTTAGTACCTTTCTTCCTGGGACAGGCTTTCCCTAGATGACAACACACTCAAAGATCTGGTAGTTCCTGCCTATCTGTAATTAAGTCTGAGTTCCTTGTCTGCAAATTTATTATGTGTAAGTACCTCTGGAACATACCATAGAAAACACCTCCAAAATTGTATACACAGTGACATGGAAAATGTTTAGAAAATAAAATGTATAGAATAAAATTCAGAAAATGTTTAGAAAATAAAACCAGACCAATTCTGAAAGCTTTAACCCTTGCTATGGTTTATGCTAAATTTTGTTTTGTGGTTAGACCTAGTAATGAGTATTAATTAATAGTTTAGCATATATCTGCCATACAGTAAGTTCTTGCTTTTTTCCCTTGATCAGATTCCTCAAAATAAAGAGAATTGGTTTTCAAAACTGTGTTTATCTTGCTTATTTTTCAGGGGGAGCAATTTTTTTAATTGAAAACTTTCTATCTTTAGTAGCTGGTGAATATAATCATTAAAGAGCAATTGGGAGATTTCTACATGAAACTGTCATTGCTGAGATAGAAATATAATGAAAACCATTCTTGTTCCTTTTATTTAGACCACTGTAAGGAAACAAAAGGTCTGCTTTATGAATGCAGTAACAGCGTATATCCTCCAGACATCTGCCTGTTCTTTGATTTCCACCTAGTGTGAGTCAGCCTCCTCTGTCTTCAAGGCTGGGAAGTGAGCTGTTGAATGAATAGTGGTGCTCAGAAAAGAGGTGTTAAAATATACAGCTTGCAACATTAAAATTTATCATCACTGTTTCACAAGAAGTAGGACAGATCCTTGCTGTAGGTTCACTTTTCATTAATTTATGGGTGAAATAAACTCTTAGAATTAGCTTCTACTTGACTAAACTTTTATCTCTATTTAAACTGGCTGTTGTATGGGCCAAACCTCTGTTTAGATACTTCTACTCTTGACTAAGCTAATACAGAGATTGACTGTTTTGATTCATTTCTATTTCTGTCTGGCCCTGCTTCTCACTGCTCTGTCTGACCCACTTTTAAGGGTTTATGAGCTCCTGACAAGTGCAGCTAGATGACTGATTCTTGGTTTTGATTCTTATTCTGTGTGGTGAGTAACATTTTATCACTGAAATGTGTGATATCTGTAGAGTATCCAGTAAAATATTAGCAGATCACCAGTGAAATACAGAAAGAAATCCATTCTTACATGTTAAGCATTCTGTAAACAGATGGCTAAAACACTGGAGGCAATGTCAGAGGTAAGAACAACCAGTTTCGAGCTATTTAGAAGAGCATGGAGGTCGTGATGCTGTCAGTGTGCTTCAGACGTGGTCTTCCAACTTAAATGCAATGCTGTGCCTTAGAAATACTTTTGGTTTTGCTTTGGATTTGATGCTTTCAGCCACAAGGTTTGGCTCTAAACTGGACAGACGAACAGGAAATGTCTGTCTTTGAAAAATGGCTGTATAGATACCTTCTAAGCAGTACTCTTGAATATCTTCCCTGACATGTCTCATAGATGGTTTGGAAGAAGGAAAATATGTAAAAAGAGAGATGGGTTTGGTTTTCCTTATTTCTATTGAAAAAATAACAAAATTCCTCTCATCAAAATATGAAGTGAGTTGTACTGGAGTTAAAGGGTTTGTTGTTTAAAAGAACAGTATTGAGCAATTGCCAGATTGCTAGCACTGTAATACTTCACCATTATTAAAGACTGATATATTAATAAACATGTTACTGTCATCAAACTGATTCTTTGCAAAATGCTGCTTCTGTCTGTTCATCAGTTCTTGATATATATAAAACTTAAAGCAAGAATTAACAGGATCAGACATAAATAAACCTTGAAATTTTCTGTTAATTAAGCAGCTCTGGCTGTGTATGTTGGTATGTTCCCTTTTACTCTATTGTTGTGCTGTTTGGTGACTTGTCACTTGAACAGGCGCAGGATAGGCATGTTTTCTGAAGGTGTAGTGAACATTGTTTGCCAAATTAGTCATAAACAGCCTGCATATGCAAACTGTAATCTATGCATCAACATTAAGCATCCCCTAGGTTCTGTGAAGGAATTTGTCTTTGCCAAATACGTGGTGAGCCTGTGAATTTAAATGAGCTTTCAGTCCCCTACACTGAAACAGTGGCAGTGCTTTGGTTTAGTATTTTTTGGATGTGGAGGTAACTGGTGACACAGCAGCTAGAGCTACTTCCCAGAGCTACTCCACAGCAAATGAGCTGGGCACACTGAGGGTGCACAACACTGCGTATTTAGCCTGCAAACCCTTGCCTGTACTTCAGCTGAAAGCCTGCATTGGCTTTACTGCTCTTGTGCAGTGAGCAAGTCACACCACTGATGTTTAGCCATTGCAAATTTATTTGAAGACAACTGGCCCCTTTCTGGATGCATGGCTGGAGCTCAGGGACAGAGTAGGGAGGGCAGCTTCTCTTTCCCAGGCAGAGGCTCCGAGGCAGCACCGCGGGGGCTGATCCCTGTCTGGCACCACAGTGGGCCTTGCCCTGGCCCTGGTCCAGTCCCAGCACCTGGGTGGACACATCTCGTTGCCATCTGAGCTGGTGACCTCAGCAGCCACCTTGGGTTTGAACACTGGCAGCCCTCACTTGGGGCTCCCATTCTCCCAGGAGCAGCCCCTGGACAACCACTGCTTGTCTTCTGCAGAATAACTTCACGAGGGTATTTGCATTTCATGGCTGAGGAACTAGTGAGGAATGAGAGGATGGTGCTTTCATTTCCCTTGTGTGTGTGTTGATTTTCTGGTGTTGATATTGTGGCTCCTGGCATTGCCACACTTGAAATTTCACCCAAAGGGTCATGAAAACAAAAAATCCTACAGTGGGGAGGTTGGGGAAAAACTCATTTTCCATGTGGAAAAAAAAATTAGAAATTAATGTTGTTAGCAATGGGGGGCCATTTAGGAGAACAGATGAGAACAGATGAGAGTTCATAGTTCTGTCATCAGGAAAGACATTATCTGTGTCATAAAGCCTGGGCTAGCCATGAGTGAAAGCAAAAGCAGCAATTAGATGTATTAAAAAATGCTTCAATGTGACAAAAGTTGTGATATGTTGGGAGACTTCTACATGTCACAAAAAATCTTTGATCCTTGTCTGGTTTTGTCAAGGCCAATAACAGCATTTTGGAAGTATTCCAGGAAAAAAGCCATCATAACCAAGGAAGGGTTGCCACTAGATGGAAAGAGTTTAAACAATCAGTATGAAATAAAAGGTTCTGCTGTAATAGTTTTGTATTTGGAAAGAAATAGAGTGATGCACTCAAAAACTTGGTAGGAAATCGAGTCATATGAAAATGTGTTTCAGTGTTTAGTGGGAACAGGTTTGGGTTAAGTAACTTTCCAAAATCAAAAGATTTCAGTAAGGTATTTGATGCAGTGATGCTCAGCATAAAAATACTGACACTTCCCACCAAAAGAGCACAGTCTAATGGTTTCTAAGTAGAGTAACTGGAAGTTATCACTGGAGGTCTTCTATGAGTTGGCATGTGTATCATGTTCTGCAAGAATCACGTCTCATTGTTTATGCTATTCTGTATTTTTATTAATTATCTAGGAGGTATGTGAGGACATTCCTAGACAATAACTTTTGCAGAAAATGTAAATACTGGTCTGATAATAAATACTGTAATATGGAATACTTTATAAACAATCAAGAGAATTTTTAATAAATTTCTGAAGAGGCATAATTCTAAAAGAGTATGGGCCACACCTAGGATATTTTAAGGTTGCAACTTTGTATAATATTTTGGAGAAAGTAGGAGACATGGAACAGCAGACCAGGAACTCTGGGTATGTTACAGCAGAAGGTTGCATAGAGTAAGTCATGGACATATTGTGGGAAATAAATATGTGTGTGCCTCTGTTTACTGGAGCAAAATGTTAGGATTTGTGTCAAGAAACCCTTGAAAATGCTTGAAGGTTGTTGAGAGTTTTGAGAAGAGAGTGTAGAAAACACTTAGGAGAAGGAGGTTTTTGGACCTAAGTCTATTTACCTCATCAAAAAGACAGTTATCTGTGTTTGCAGGAATAAGAGTAGGGACATTAATCTTGAGCTGAGAAAGATGTAACCAGGCCAAAACTTCAAAGTAAGAAATACAGAACACATTTTTAACAGTTTTTAACAGTTCAGCAGATTAACCACTAGAAGCTGGTGAATTGTCCACTTCTTGATGTCTCTGCAGCCAAGATTGAATACTTTTTGTGGTGTGTATGAGTAAAATCAATTTATTGGCCTCAGCACAAGTAATGAGGTTGATGGAGGTTATTAACATAGGCTAAATTTAAGGAGATAATAGCAAATAATTTTAAGAAGTCGTCTTCCCTCACAGTTAGGAGTCCAAGTTAGCTTTAAGAAAAAACAATTTACAACTATTTATTCTTGTAGGTGTATTTTAGAGAATGATCATGAGATCTGGGAAAACAGTACTATAATTGACGATAATCTTGGTCAGCTTCTTGGCTATTTGATCATTTTGTGGTCAGGAATCACAAAATTCATTTCTTGTGAGTTATTTCTTTATATATTTCAAGGGAAGCTGAAAATTTGATGTTATTTGTGTTTATTTGCAATCTTTGTAGTGAAGCAGGATGCATGCGTAGGCTAATTGCTCCTTGAGCTCTTACTGCTGAGTTACTGACCTTGTTTGTCAAACTTGCTAAATAGATGATTAGATATATGCCACAGGAATCTGAAAACAAAATCCAACCCACAGAAAAGCAGAATTCAATATTCAGTGCCCTAAATAACATTGAAAGGGACAAAAATATCCCTATATGCGATTGTAGGGCCAAAAATATTCCTATAGTCCTTTACTGATCTACAAATATATAGTTTTTCTGCAGACTTGTTGGATATCAGAAGAAGCTTAACAACAAAGATGGACATTTCTTCCAGTAAGACCAAAATTTGGACCAGCAGTTCTCTCCCTAGACAACAGAGAGAGAGAGAGTATTGCTACCTCAGAATTTCAGCATTAGATTCTGTGAAATGCCTTGAAGGACAGTTTCTCTCCACTGACAGCAAGGCAGAAAGTTGATTTTAATATAGTGAGTCCTATCAGACTACCTTTGTTTCTCCTTAATGATATTCTGTTGCCTATATTATTCAAGAGATCAGACTAGATGGAAGAATATTTGGCCTTTAAATCCATAAATTCTTAGCTTTATGCTACAGTAAAGAGTTGATAGTGGTTTAATCTTGTACAAATGAGTGAATCAGTGTTGGTAGTTCACATAATAAAACAGGAATGAGCAAATAAATAAAGCATTATTGCCTCAGGCCAAGAAGAGGTTGATTTGTGAAACATGCAGTTTAGAAAATGTCCTGTACCTAGTATTTGGATATTTTGCTTGTTTGCTGCATAACAACAGCATGATACTGTGCAAGATACTCAAGCGCAATTGCTGCCTTGCTGAAAACAACACAGTGCTATGTTCTTTAACTGAGCTATGCTAACTTACTCTAGCTAAGTCAGCTACTAGAGTTTATACAGCTTAGAGGAGTAATGTGTAACTGAGAATCACTGCTGAAGTAATCTGTATGATTCAGGGACTTGGATGTGAGAGATTGAGTGAACAGGAACTCAAATAACAGTTTGATAAATACCACAGAAAAACTTCAGCGAGAAAACCCAGGGAGGATGTCTACTTGCTATCCTCCTAGTGGGGTCCAGGTGGAGAAGAGAGAAGTACTTAACCCTATAGTATTGAAAGGGACTTTAATTTTGTGTTCAGTATAGATCGTGGGCTCCATCTTTTAGCCCTAGGACTTGAGAGGTATCAGCTAGAAGTGACTGAGAGGAAAGCATAGTCCCAGGGAACATGAACAGTCAGGAAACAGTCTTGTGTGTGTAAATCCCCTGTATAAGCTGCTAAGGTCATGTTGTTAATATTCTAGGGAAGGACATTTGTGAAGAGATTTTCACTATTGTCATAGCACAGAAGTTTCACCCGAAGCAGGTATTCTTATTTTCAGTCTGAAGTCTTTCAAATGGTACCTCTTGACCTGCATTCAGAATTACTTCAGCTTTTTTCTTACAGACTGTATCTTTGAGAGTGGCTTCTCTAGTTACTACGGATAAGGAAGATTTTTGTGTAAAAGTCAGTGTCTTGTATCTCAGTTCACCTAGTTTTTGATGGGTAGATTTTCTGTCTTTTTGAGAGAACAGTACAGAATGGAATGTATTACCAAATATAAAGCCAGCATAAGCAGCAGTCTTGATTTGTGGTGTTCCTTGCATTGTTCCAGTCTGCAGGAATTTCAATGCACAACATCAGGCACCACAAGCTGATCAGTAAGTGGTTTTGATCCTTCCACTCCTCTCTTTTGAGCCAACAGCAATGACAAAACAGGAAGAAGGAGGTGTTCTTATGTGCTTTGCATTTCTTAGGATCTTTAGCTGACCAGCCCAGCCACAGTGTTCATAAGTAGCTGAGATTCACCTTCTTTCACAACTGTCTTTTAGTGAAAGAAATTAAAACTAACAGTCCACATCATCTATCACAATAGGGATAACTTCAGGATTGAAGTGTGAATGCTTGCAGGGTGTCTGAAGGCTGTATGTGCAGCTGGGCATGGCAAGGTGTTCTGCAGTGTGCTTCACCAATTGCATTTCCCTAATGCAGCCTCTGGTTGCAACCTTCTCTTTAGTACGGTGGAAATGGAGGAAAGAAAACATTCTTTGGAGGGAATTCTGGTGTGGTGAACAGCTTCACCAGGCTATTTAAGCAGAATGGAATAGTGGGATGGCCTGAAGAGAAAAAGAAGGGGAAATAGTCCATCTCTCCTGATGTCCCCTACAAACTGAGGGCATTCTCTTTTCCTTTGCCTCATACGATTCTTTAGCTTGTAGTTGACTTCATGCTGCTTTCCATGAAAACCTTTTCTCTTGGTTTTTTTTTGCTTGCTTCCTTGAAAACATTTGTTGCTTTATGACCTTTTGCCAGCCTCTCTGAGTTTCAAAGATGTAAGCAGTAACCTGGATGTTGAGTGCCTGCGTCACTGTGTGTCTGGAATCGTAACAGTCACAGGAAGATAGTGAACCAGCTTGAATTTACTATCCCTGGTACAAAAGGAGTATGGTGATGTAAAATTGTAGCTAAGAGCACTCACCTCTTCATTAACTGTGTAATTATAGTTATTAACAAGTCTGAACAATCCTGTACTGTTAGATAAAGAGCAACTTGGAAGAGTAGGATTTTGTTATGAAAAAAATCAATTAGTTGTGCAGATATTATTTATAAGTTAGCAAAATACCTCCACCAAGGAGCAGTGGAAGTGAAACATTGCCATTGAACATAACCAGTGAAAATACATCAGTCTCTTGGATGTGAACCTGCTCAAGTGCCTAAACATACTAAATTAATCTTGCATTTAAGAAATAAATTATTAGTTCAATATTAATTAGCAGCAAAGCAAGATTCTGTCTTGATTCACTGAAATAGAAGATTTTTTGCCAAGTATGTGCAAGATCAGTTTCACAGGGCCTCATGTAATTGAATGCTATGCTTGCAAGTGCACAAATGCTATGAGGAATGTGAATTTTTCATTATACTTGACAGAGATAGATAGCCAAGGTAGCTGCAAATATTAGAAGAGTCTATAGCCCTGTTATTGCCATGCTCTACTCAAGGTCATCAGACCTGAACAGGAGTAATTATCCCAGGCAGAGGATTGGATTAATGGCTACACTTCTTCTGGTGCCTTCGTGAACAGAACTGCAAAGTCTGCAAAAATACTCTTGTGAATCAAAGAAAATGCATTATTCTGAGTAACACTTGAGGATCATGCACATTTTGGGGTCATCATCTTTTCTGGTGTAGCTGTTTCTCTCTCTGGTTCTGTCAAGGGTGTTTTCAGATGCCTCCCCCCTCCTCACTGGTTCAGGCTACTGGCTTTTATCCTTTGCCAGAAGGAGTCTCTCCTGTCTGCCTATGAGAAAACAGGAAATCCTTTCTCAGTTTCAAGATGGAGTATGATAAAGCAAGAAGGACTTTTTTTTGCAGAGTTCTTGTTCTGTTTTCCAGAGAAGTAGGAACTCGGTGCAAAGCTGTCACAGGTAAAATGGGCAAAATGAAAGCGTCAGAGAGCTTTACAAGAGGAAGACCATAATATCAAATGAAGAGGAAGACCCTAATACCAAATGATGAGGAAAAATATCTAGGGTTTGGGGTTTTTTAATATTCAGTATGCTTTTAGGTTAATTTAAAAAAAAATATTTTGTCAAATGCCATATTGAAGGGGAGAGTACCTATCAAAATGCTTTGCAAAAGTTCATCAGTTTCAGTATGTTCTGTGTCTGTATTTTATCTTTTAATTTCAGTCTAACTTCTAAAATTATGGTAGAGCATTTAAATACATTAAAATAAAAAGATGTATCTTATTCTTGCCTGAATCAGACAGCATTTCCCTGAAAGTTCTCTGGACTGGCCTTACAACTCGTTTCATTTGCTGCATCCTACTCGGATATTGAATAGATTCCTGTACATAACTTCATCAAATGTTAAGCTTGGCTTAACCTTTTTCTAATATACACAAAACCTTGAAGAAGGCAGGTATTACTTGGAAATGTGTGTATATCTCTGTCACACTCTTCAAGGAACTGATTGACTTTGGAGTTCATACCAGGCCTCAGTGCAAGCCTCCTCAAAATGTTCTGTAGTATTGGCAATAGTGTGTGCCTTGCACAGTATTGATGCCGTACTAACTTTATTCTCCATAAAGAAACTGTGGACATTTCATTTTAAATTTTAGGAGCGTCTTCTACTTTCTTTACTGCCTGCTCACATTGCCATGGAAATGAAAGCAGAGATCATTCAGAGGTTACAAGGTCCGAAGGCAGGCCAGCTGGAAAACACCAATAACTTCCACAATTTGTATGTCAAAAGGCACACCAATGTAAGGTATTGTACTGTAATAAAATGTATCAACAGCATTCAGACAAAAGAAATTGAAAGAAAGTGTTAAGGGAGCAATTAAGAAAATATTTTTTTAAATATTCTTTTCATTAACTTAATATGTAGCATCCCTTAATTTGATCAAATGCTGACAATGCTACATTCCAGAAGAGCCCCAAAGGTTATAATACAAAGGAGTTGTTGAGAAAAAGCCACACAATAGGCTTTTTTTCATAGCATCTTCATTTTTTGTGTTGAAGTACCAAATCCTGCTTCCATGTATACTAGTCAAATTGTAATTCACGTCAGTGGTATGATTCCGATTTTGCAATTTTCTTGACTGGAACAATTTCTCAGGATTTATATCATGTAAACAGAGGCAGCTGTATCACATATGTATTTTACATAGTACCTGGGATAAAATATTCTGCTGACAGCTGTAATTATTTATTAATTAAAATTTTCTAGTAGCTGGAAAAATAGATCACCTTTTATTTTAAACATTCTTTCTTCTTTACAAGTTTTTTTTTTTTCCTGTTTTGATTAGTTGTTTGTTTGTTTATTTTTTGATGAGACAAGTTAGTTTGAATGATATTCTTAGAAACCACTTTACTAAAAGTTTTGCAGTACTTTTGAGGAAACTCATGTTCTCTTGCGAGCACACTCTTTGAAACTATTATATTGCCATTATTTTGCTGATTTGTGACTTGCAAAAATATTTCTATTTTTTTAATACCGTAACAAATTCAGGTATAAAATGTTTATAAACACCTATAAATATAGGTATGCCTATAAAGGCATGTAAACTGAGAAGTTAATACTTATAAATATAGGTATATATTACCTATAAACACAACATCTATAAAGATAAATATAGGTATATATTGCCTATAAACACAACATCCATAAAAGTAAATATAGGCTTCCCTATAAATGTAGTCATATTTATTGCTCTACATTTACTAGTGGCTGATTTGGGTATGGACATACCCCTGTGAAGTCCAGAATGCTTACTTTCAGGTTTTGCTGTTGATTGATGGATCTGAGTCCTGCAGAAGGAAGCTGTGACCAAGATTCTGTTTGTTTCTATTGCAGCATCTTGTACGCTGATATCGTGGGATTCACTCGCCTGGCCAGTGACTGCTCACCCGGGGAGCTGGTGCACATGTTAAATGAGCTGTTTGGCAAGTTTGATCAGATTGCCAAGGTGGGTGGCTATGGGCTGCTACTGTTAGTTTGAATAAGGGAGTCATCTTTAAAATAGTTTTTTCTTCTTGGGGCCTTCGTGCAGCATTTCTGAGACTTTGGCAGGAAGATTGGATTTGAAACGTGTGAAGAAAAAGATCTGGCTCTGGTCTGAGTGCAGCAGTGCATTTCTGCCAGTGTGACAGTCTGTGAAACCCAAGATAACTCTCTAATAGGACCAATAGAGACAGCTCATGGAGTCCAATAAAGCTTAATGGCAGATGAACAGTTCTTTAAATAGATTTTTTGCAATAACAAGGATTAAGAAACTCAAGATAGAAAAGTGTTAGTCAGTTTTCCAATCTCAGAAAAAGCATTTATGAGACTGAAGGAGAAGAGAGACAATAATGATCAAACCAATTTTAATTACTAACCACAGCCTCTTGATTACTCAAGAAAAGAATCAAATACAATCAGAAATTTTTCTTCTGCTTATTTAGGTGTTATTTTTATAAAAATTAAACCAAACTTCATGTGTGAAGGTGAAATCAGAAACCTCAGAACAGATAAAAGTTTTCTGTGTTTTTATTAGTTCAAAAACTATTGTCCAGTATTGTTTTTTAAAAAACAAAAATCTTTACATGGCCTTAGAGTATAAAATATAGAAATACTGTTATGATTGCTAGCTTCTGGAAGCATTCCATAGTACATTTTCAGAGATGTAAATGTGGAAAACTACATCTTTTGATTTCATATTTCAAACAAAAAGGCTTTATATAGATTGAGGACACGATAATTTCATTCAGTTCTTTATTCTCAGGTGTGAACAATGCTGCACATACATGTTTTGCAGTGAAATTACTTCTGCTTTTGCCCATTAAGGACCATAATGGGTGGAGGGATCAACCATACAAAACTCTCCCAGCATTTCTGTTGTAGCAAGCTCTTCTCTACTGAAACAAGCTTAAGTAGAATGACTTTGCTTTTATCATTTAAGTCAGTCTTTGTAACAGCAACCCGTCATTTATGTACTTCAAATTAAAAGTGACCATCTCACCTTGCTTTTTTTTTCCTCCAGGAAAATGAATGTATGAGAATTAAAATCTTAGGTGACTGCTATTACTGTGTTTCTGGACTACCTATATCTCTTCAAAATCATGCCAAGAATTGTGTGAAAATGGGACTGGACATGTGTGAAGCCATTAAGTAAGTATCAAACTTTAAAAAAAACCTTAAAACCCAGTTTCCTTTCACTAAAATTATAGTATATCTAGGTGAGCTATACTTGGCAAAAATATGTATCATGTGGAGGTCTGGATATTTGGGAGTCCTTTGTGTGATTTGTTTTTTTCTAACCAGCTGAACTTTGATTTTAAAACTTGGTGTGCTCTTCTATAAGTGTAAGTTCCAATTTTTATGTTTTTGTCTAGGTCACATTAACCACTGGCCATGTAGCAAAGTAAGGAATTGGCCCATCCTTGTGAGGTGTATGTGTGGTGTGCACATCATCATGAAATGAATAGTTGTGTTGAACTGTGTTAATGATTAATGAAGTAGCCGTACAAAATTATTCTTCTAATCCTTAGATGCTACCCTCATATGTGCGTAATTGCAGTCACAAGAGGGTTTTGGCTTTTAGTTATCTGGTCTTCTGATTCAATCCAGGGTAATTACTGTATGGGTAGGTTGATTAAAGCAAATTTGGTTCTTTTCCCTTTTATGTGTTCATAGAAAAGGGGTAGTATTTTTGGAAACCAGTATTTTGATCTCCTTGCTTTAGCAATCTTTTGTAAAACTGATCTCAGTACAGGAATCAGGTTGCTGCATTCTCTAAAATGTTGGTTCTTCATCCACCTATGGTTGTACCTTACACAGTGTCCAAAGAAACCTATTTTTTAAAGGGTACTTGGAGTACTTCTCCTTGCCAAACAGAGTCTACAGATATGGTTGCATTTCAGTTGCTTTCACAGGATGTTTCTCTTTTTCACTTAGATATACTAGAACAGTATCACAATTAAACCACAATTAAACCATTTGCTTCTCTAGCATACTAGGATCTAAAGCTACCATCCCTTCTGTAGAGCAGCTGGTAAAAGGGTGTTAGTCCCAAAGTTCTGCCCTCCCTTGGGGGCTGCTTGGTTTGGTTGGCTTAAAAATGTTGGGATTTTTTCCCCAGCCTTTGAGTGAAAATGAGAGCTTTCTGGTTTACATTTCAAAACATCTGTGTGCTGTGTGAGAAATGTGAGTTAAAAGTATTTGCATGGAGTTTCTGATCAACCTGTTCTTTGTTACTTAGAGAAAAAAGTATAGGAAGTTACGGAGTGGTGGAAAAACAACACTAAGCTTGAGCCATAAAGTGCCCTTCACAAAGAACCAAAGTATATCACACATCATAATGCAATGTTTTACTTGAGCTCAGAGAGCAATCTGTCAGTTCTCACACTTCAGAACTTCCAATTTTCTCTGAAATAACTTTCTGCTCAAGCTGCTATCAAGTATATTCGTTGTTAATGCTGTATGATCAGGTTCTTGGTAAGAGCAGCCTTACAGACTAGAAAATTACATGTTAGTTGTAAAGCATATTCTGATCTGACTTTATTACTGTAGTCAGAAACCACAGTGCTCCCATAGACAGATGCCTGATTACCACAGCCTGTTTACAGAAGAAGGGAGGAATCTGTACCCTGTGTTTTCAAAGCCTTTCAAAGTATTATGTCAAGTGTCGCAGCCTGCAGGTGAATGAAAATTGCTGATTATTAATCAGCTCCATATTTTGTTGTGTGATTGCTGCATCTTTATATGGAAGCTTCTCCTGACATATTTCTGTGCCCTGTAAAATGAGAAGTAGTAATACTCTTGCAATTGGAAGTGTGTCACTCAATATATTTGACTTGCTCTATCTGAAATACCTTTTTTGTCAGATAGAAATTATTGTTCTATTCAGTCACTGAGGTGCAAACTGCCCCCTCGGTCCGTAAGCTACTGAAATAGAGTGGTTTGCTGTTTATATTGGTAGTTCCATAGAGATTTTACCACCAGAATATGGTTTCAGTTCCAGTTCTCCTGGAAGCAAAAAAGGAGGAATTCTGCCAAATTGCCAGGTGATCTGTACTACAAAGTCTTATTAAGTCTTCTTACTTAATGATGTGTAGCTCCATTTTGAGCAATTCAGCTTCACTATGCTATGGATTGTTCCATTCAAACATGGATTGTAGTCCCATTGATTAATTGCTTTGCTTCTCTGTTCCATGTTGGAACAAATCCAATGTTTCTTATAGTCTGCAGCCTGCTTGCCCAGGAGTGGGATGCTCACTTTACCAAGGCATAAATGCCAGTGCTGCTTGATGTTGAGAGCTGGCCACCTTAACTGGGTGCTTTAAGGCCAGAGCTTATCTGTTAAGGCAAAATATGTTTGTGTGTGAATATATGTGATGTTTCCACTCAGCTCAAAGTCTACCCCCTTGTCTGCCTGGTGACTTCCTTATTTGCATGTTTCTCAGTCACACGTTCTCAAAGACATCCTTTGATTTGGTAGCATGAAACAAACTCAATTTCAGAGGAAAGTGAAAGAACCTGTTGGATATAAGATGGTTACACCATTTTGAATGTTAGATACAAAATAGAAGAATTCTTTTAGGTATGATTTCATTCCTGCGGGTCTGATCCAAAAGGAAACTATGCTGTTAAAGGTGGCAGTTTGCAGGGGACTAAATGCCTAAGGCTCACTCAATGTGTTAAAGTGTGTAAGACAGGGCTAGGTAAGTCTTAGATACCTTAGTCGAGAATTATAGAAGAATAAAGCTCAGGTAAAGCGTGTAGATGCTTTCCTAATGACCTGAACTCTTGCTTGTGTGGAGTAAAGTTGCTAGAATTACCTGCAAGCTAACCATGCCTCTGAAAAATGTAGAATCCTTACAAACTCAAATTTCACGTTGCAATAAGAAAAATACAGTCTTTATGAATATTTTGACTGCCCATCCAGGCTGGGCACACAGACTGTGCTGTGCTGAGGGAAACCAGAGACACAGGGGGAGCAGAAAATGAAATAAAGGTGGGAAGTTTCAGATATACTTCTGTAGGTAAGGCAAGCGTCCTCTGGGGATGTGATAGCCTACATTCTTGAATGCATTCAGTGCCTGCATTGTCATAGCGATTGTTCAAGGAGTACAGGATAGAAGAATTAGTAAACCCTAATTTGGTCCAGAGTTACACTGCTAATTTAATGTCTTCCATGGTTTCTTTAATTTGTGAGACAGAAGAAAAGATTCAGTTGTGGTCCAATTCTGCTTGCTCCCCTGGTTAACTCCTGAGAGCTTATTACAAAGCAGACTTTATTCTGCCTGCTCTGCAGAATATGAAAGGGCAGTCCTTTGACAAGCACTCCTAGAGGATAAATGTTCCACATTTTGCCCAGTTTTGTAAAACACTTTTTTCCAAAGTGCTAAGCTTTTGTCGTATCCCTTGTGCAGAGCAAAGTGGTGTTTGGCATTTGCCAACTGCTTACAAAGATCATTTACAGGCAGTTCATTTTCAAGTGTGTCAGCTACACAAGAGCAGTGTAAAATGGCAATGTGAAAAGAAATACCAATAAACACTTGAGAGAGACAGACGGAATTAAAATACTTTCAGTCATGCTCCTGTTACTTTCATTTCCCAGAAAAAAACCACATGAGAACTCCTGCTTAAATGTAGGATTTACCATATCAAATTAAGCCTGTTGTGTTCTATGTTCCCTTTAAAAAAAAAAAAAAGAGAAACCTGCCACCTTAATTCAATAATTCAGAAGGTACAGAGCTGATAATTGTCATCACTGAGATCAAAGATGTTGCTAGAACTATACACCCAACTCATATACAGGAGCCATTTGAGTTCCTTAGGCTGCAGTTTTTTCTTCCATTAACACCCCGAATTTCTCCAAGTGTATGTGCACGTTCCTTATTACTGGCTAGGTTTGGGTCCACATGAATTGGGGTTTAAATAAGTAAATCCAGTTAAGTTATGATCTTCCCATTTCTTAGGGCTGTATAAGCCCATAGATAACTGAATTAGTTTTATTACTCTCTACATAGGGTATGCATATGACATATGTCTGGAAATGTCCTCCTGGTTGTTTGACCTCAGTCACCCCTGTGATTCAGAAGAGCTGCTTCTGCAAAGATAAATGCCTATCTTATGTGTCGGGCCCTTCTGAGATTTGGGATGGGGTGAACAGATACTTTGTCACTGGAAAAGTCGAAGGTTTAGATGTGGTCTGCACGATGAGGGTAGCCTTTCAATCGCTCCATAGTGTTCGAGTGGGTGCAGCATTCACTAAGCATGTGGAAGGCTGTTGAGCCTGTGTTCTCCACAGCCTGAAAGGCACTGAGCCCATATCCCCAAAGAGTGTACAAGCCCCAGCCTGTGGAATAGCCTGAGGTGCTGGGTTTTTCATCCTCCCTCTCAGATATGACAGATATGAGAAGGTCTCTGATGAAACATTAGGGTCTTTAGATAGAAGGGTGTGTAACAGTAGTTCCAGACCTCCAAAAGCTGCCTGTAGAACAAAAACAGTCCTTAGGTTCTACTCTGAGACTAAAAACGTTTCCTCTATTCATCTCAGCCCTCCCAAATAATTTCAGATGAACATAAAAGAAGGAACTTCAGACACAGACTTGAGAATTAATATTTTTACAGATTGTTGCAAATAAAGATAATAGGAGAGAATATATAATCATAGCATTAAAAGAATGGTGGCAATGCTAAAAAGAAGTAAATGTTATTACTGTTGTTAATGCTTCTTTCATAGAATCATAGAATGATAGAATGTTTTGGATTGGAATGGGTCTGAAAGACCATCTAGTTCCAACTCCCTTGCCATGGGCAGGGACACCTCCGACTAGAGCAGGTTGCTCTAAGCCCCATCCAACCTGGCCTTGAGCACTTCCACAGGTGTGCCATCCACATAATTTGACTGGTAAATTAAAAGAAAACATAGGGCTTATTATATACATTAACAGAGGTTTTATTCTCAACCGCAGGAAAGTGAGAGATGCGACTGGAGTTGATATTAACATGCGTGTAGGAGTGCACTCTGGGAATGTGCTCTGCGGTGTTATTGGGCTGCAGAAGTGGCAGTACGATGTGTGGTCCCATGATGTTACCCTGGCCAATCACATGGAAGCTGGAGGAGTCCCAGGGTAAGAGTCTTCTCTGTTAACCTTTGGACACACCAACTTTTCAGCCATGGAGAAATGCATAGGCACCACGTCTTAAGCCATCAGCCTTCATGGAGATGCCCCAACACATTCTTAGGTGCTGTCTTGAGGGAAAAAAAAAAACAAAACTGGGGCACTCAGTATTTCCTGTGATTTAAGGAGCTTTTTTTTTTTGTGGATGGAAACTTTTAGATTTATGCCCATTAGAACTTCTTATCGTGCTCCAGGTTTGCGGTGCTGGATGGTGAGGAGCCACGACCTTCTGAAAGCGTGTCCAAGGCGAAGCCGCTTGGCAGGACCACCACACACTCACACTCGCGTACACGCGCACACACACATGGATAGCTCCATAAAATGGGTCGACAGCAAAGATGCAGGAAGGGTCTTCGTATGGGGTTCCACAGGAGAGACTTATTGCAGCCACACGCATGAAGGGTTCCAGGGATGAAGACAAAGAACAGTGGAGGGTCCAGGTTTATATATGGGAGCGGAGGGAGCATCAGGGACCAATGGTCTGTGGGCACAGGGGCAGTACACAGGCAAGGCTAGGCTATGGGAGCCAATGGGAAACTCTGAGGGAGTGGCAATGGGGCAAGGGCCAATGGGGGGAACAGGGAGTGGAGAACCTTCTAGGGCAGGGACATGTAAAGTAATAAGGAGTTGGGAGGCCAATGGGCCAGCCAGGGAAGCAGAACTGGGGTACATTAACATAGCAGGACAGAGCATCCTGGGGGAAGCCTTTTCTGTCACCCTAACCTAGGGAGGAACCTTTGGTACTAGGGACTGTCTCACCAGTGGACTCTCTTTGTCCCTTGTACCACAGGCCCACAGGCCACCACAGCTTCTAAAATCTGGAATAAAGTGATCAGCATAAAAACGTTGTATGCGAAAGCAAGTAAAAAATGTTGATCAGGTTCAAATTTTGCTTTTGATCAGTATTTGTGACTTTGTCATTCTTTTAAAATATAATTTCAGCCGTGTTCACATCACCTCAGTCACCTTGGCCCATTTGAATGGAGCTTACAAAGTGGAAGATGGGGATGGAGATGTGAGGGACCCATATCTGAAAGAGCATAATGTTAAGACTTACTTTGTAATCAATCCTAAGGTTAGTAGTACTTTTATTTTGTGGCCAGTCATACTTGATTTTGAGCAGGACCACTAATCTCTTTATTGAATAATTCACTACAAGAAGATATTGATCAGAGCTATTATTGTTGCCTACAAATATATAATGTTTGCAGTGCAAATGTTTCCCGCTCTTCAGAAATAAGTCTCTGATATTTCCCAGCAATATCATTAAGAATTGCGGGTTCTTAGCACCTCTCCGTTTATACGTCCCTAAACATGGAGATCTGTGGCGCCAGATGATGCACTGCTGGTTCAAAAGGTCATGAACACAAAGGCTGATATCACCTTTTGTCCTCTGTCAACCAGGGAGAGAAGCGAAGCCCGCAGCACCACATTCGGCCTCGGCATACTCTCGATGGAGCCAAAATGAGAGCTTCTGTCCGCATGACCCGGTACCTGGAATCCTGGGGTGCAGCCAAGCCATTTGCACACTTGCATCACAGGGACAGCATGACCACTGAAAACGGCAAGATAAGCACAACAGTAGGGGCCTACTTATGTCATTTTGTACAATATAGCAATATTTGAAAGGAAAAAGCTGCTCACTGCTAAATACCTGGTTATTTCTGGTAGAAGAAGATACATGCAGTTGTACAGGGCATAAACCCAGTGAAGTTGCTGGAAGCTTTTACATTGGAATGTAAATTAGCATACCTCCTAAAATACATATTTGATACTCTGAGCTCAGACACCCCCAAGTCACAGCATGTACAATGGCTGCTGTTCATCTTGTGGAAAGATATTTTGACCATAAAGGCAGAATGCAACACCTTTAGGAAGGAAATCCTTTAATACAGAGAAATTCCTGGAGATTTATTGACTGTTTAGCTACATTCTCCATTTGGAGCATGGCCAAACCTGGAGCGAAGGCTGTGAAGTTAGAATAATCCCTGTGCTACTTGGAGTGGACTTTATTCAAAGTAATCCAGGAACCAAATCCATACTCATTGTAACATCTACCTTTTGAAGGTGCACCTACAAGTCATTAGCTGTGGTTGGAGGCCTGAGTTTTAGAGTACTATAGTGCAATGTTGCATCTTTTACACTGAACAAATTTCTTTTTAATTTTACTAACACTGTTTTACTGCTGTCAGTAAGATGCTGTCAATCTACGTCTTATACATTCCATTATCTTCTACTTCTGAAAAGTGAATGCATAGAGGTGAATTCTGATAGAACATTAGCATTCAGTTTTGTTCCTGTATAGATGAGACATATTCTTGTTCAATAAACATAGTGCATCAGAATGTGGACTGTGACAGGTTCATTACAGGAAGTACCCAGTCATCACTATTAATCACAAAATAAATGTGGCTGTGATGGCTGCTGTTGCTATTAATTAGAAAACAATGACCATTGTCTGTATTTGGCCACTGAGGTCTGTTTTTTTCAAAAACACTTAAGACTGGTTTTTGCTGAAGATGGCAAGAGTTTGGGCTACATCCAAACAGTGGTGGCATTGAAGTCTTTGTTGTAAAGCAAAACACTCTTGGATTCAGATTGTTGTATTAATTCATCCTGTGTTTATACTGACAGATGAGTTTTATTCCAGGTCACTCCATCTTCCACTTTTGGCTGGATTTTTCTTTTAGACAGATTTAATTGAATGCTAAAAGTATTTACACTGGAAACTTTTCTCCTTACTTGACCCTGTTTTCAACACTATTTTAAAAGCTACTTAATATTACTAAGGTCTATTGTAATTAATAGGGGTCTTTTTGTTTGTTTGTTTGTTTTTTAGGATGTTCCCATGGGGCAATATCATTTTCAGCGTTGCAGAGAGAGGTAAATCAATCTTAAAAAAACCAGTTATTCATAGAAAGTCCATATAAATAAATATACATTGGTATGCTGTCAAATAGTGAGGGCCATTTCTCATGCAGACTGTTTTTTTTATGTAAGTGCTGATACCTCTTATATAAAGAAGGACTATGGAAACAGATTTGGCAAACATGTTGCTTATGAATTGAAAATTCACTTCCTGATAACAAATAGCTTTATTCTGAATTGGTATGTTGGTGACCTACTACAAACCATGTACTCTACTAGTGGGAAGAAAATTATATAAGGAAAATTGGGAGGCATGCCAGAGAGGGGTAAGAAAAGGGAAGATGGAAAGGGCTGTTAATTTTTCTTACAACAGATAATAATGTGTACCAAAAGAGACATTTTGTATATTTGTTTAATTGCTTTGTATTTGTGTTGCTGTGTTTATTTTTTTAAATTTCATTTTGTTGTTGTGTTTATTATTTTAAAGTCTTTTATATGTTTGCAGTAATAGATATTCAAAAGGTGTTTTGCGGTCTTTTCTAGTGCTCCTGCTACACAAAATGTTTACAAGATCACAGTAGCTTTAAATTTTCATGCTCCTGCTTGGTACCTCAATGACTAGGGCCAGATAATGATATCATAAATACTGTAAAGTCATTTGAATGAACCTCTTAAAAATTTGTGTTTTTATTGTCTCTGGTTACTATGCAATTACCTAAAATATTGCTAAGTTCCAGAAGATGAACAAGTTTTGACTGAACATGCATGCTATTAATAAAAAGAGTCTAATTCTAAAACTGCACATTTACATTTGGACAGTATGTCCAAAGAATTTCGGTCAGGCAGTGAAAGATCATTGGACTGTGGCATTTGGAAATAATGCAGTTCTTGAAGATTGTGGTCTTGCTTTTGTGTTTCTAAACTCCGCTCCAGAATAGATTCAGAAGGTACAAAAATGTGTCTTGATACCATATTATGGAAGGAATTTCTTCCGTTGCTGGCGTCTAATGTCCGTAGTGAGACAGACATGTAAATAGGATTCTAGATAACCTAGTTAATCATTCTCACATGAGAGAGCTGAAATGATCATAAGCACTTTGAAAATCAGTATTTTATTAGAATATGAAAATGTAGGGTTTGAAGCCTGACTGCAGGCTTCTGTTAAGTGTCAGCTCTTATGCATTACATGACAGTCTTACATTGTTGAGGATCTGCCAAGAGGATTAACTGGGGTTGGACAATGTCTCCTCATCTGTCTAGGTAGATTGTTTCTGTGATTGATTTCTTGTGAAAAACAAGTTATAAGCACTTTTTTACCTAAATTCAATAGCATTGAGTAGGCATGAAATCAGTTGAGGTTTTGAAAGTTCCTGTAAGTACACTAATACAATTTCTGTATTAATTTGAAACCTGCAACAGGTTATCAGTTTTGGGGAAATAACCCAAAATCTTGATGTTGAGGAAAATCCATGTTACCTTTGACAGGGTTCAATTTGTAGCTTAAGAATATCTTGGTGAGCAAAGAGTCAAATTTCAGACCTGACTGATGACTTCTTAAAAAACATTGGTTTTAAGTTAACATTGGATTTAAGTTTTCAAATACAGACATCATCTGTCAATATTGGAGATAAGTCATCCTGAAGGAAAGCACAACTACTGAAAGGATTGATAATGTTTGCAGCAATTTATGTTAGCAACGATAATCCCATTCTGATGATCCTCTGTTGGGTTCATGCTGAGTCCAGGCAAAAGTAAAGAAGCTTTTTTTATTGCAGATGAGTTACAAGGCTCATAAATAGAGAAACATGATGTATGCCTGAAACTAATTTCAGACAGTGCTCAGTTGTCTTACTAAAAAAAATAAAGTATTTCCAAGAAAAGAAGAGTTAGCAGGATTTTGGTAGAGAATACCTGTTATGACCAGTGCACTAATACATTGTGTGCTCATCATACAATTTTGACAAGGTTTTTAAAAAATAACTGCAAGAAACAGGAATGCTTTATGAATTTGAGCATATTCCCATTCTTTTTCATGAATTTATAACACTGTGGAAGACTTCCCTTAGACCAGAATTTCTTGAGCTGTCTTGGTTTTTTATGAGATATTTTCTTGTGTTTTATTTAAGTGCTCCCTAAGAGCTAAGCTCTAGATTTGTGAGTGTGTGTGTTTGTGTGTGAGACTGTAGCTTACGGTGGTTTTTAACAGCTTCTTACAAGGGTCATTGTGCCTGATGCCTATAGTTGCTATTGCAGTATAAATGTTAAAAATTTGTGATAAACTCAAAAGTTTATGACAGCTGTTGTTTTTGAAGTAACTTCCCATATTTGTCGTTTCAGAACAAAATCCCAGAAAAGAAGGTTTGAGGAGGAGCTGAATGAGAGGATGATCCAAGCCATTGATGGAATCAATGCCCAAAAGTAGGGCTTTATCCTTTGTTCTCTCTGACCATGCCAACTTTGACATAAATCTGCAACAGAGGGCACTGTTTAGTATTTTTTGCTGCCACAGGCACACCAAGTCTGAAACCAGTAAAGGTGTCACTAATACTGGCCCTGCACATTTTGAAGATAGGCTGTAAAGTAACATTTTCTACTATATGAGATAAGACAGTGCCTGTGAATCATGGTGTGACAGAGGCATTGACTTGTCTTGATCTTCTGGCAAAGGGAGTTTGCTCTGTAACTGTTTGTGTCTGTAGAATCAAGGCTGTAGCACTACAGATTTATCTTACCTGAGGGCAGAGAAGTAAGACACAAGAAATAACTGGCTCGGGAGTCAGAATTATGTGAAAATTGATGCTTCCCAATTGTCACAGAAACAATTCCTCAGAATTAGAAACTTTCCCTAAAACCACAGTTTAATGTCTCTCAATTGGTTGATTTCTTAGAGAAGGCTAATCTTGATAGCATGTTGGAATTGCTGGGTGAGACAACCTGCCATGTATTTTTTTTTTCTGTGTCCTAGGAAGAGCTGGAGGCAGTATTATGTTTTCTGTTTCCTTATCTGTGAATAGATAAGGCTGAGAAAGAAATCAATACCAGTCCAAAATAAGTGTTGAAGCTTCTTATATTTCTCTGATGAAACAAGGGAATTGCCCTTCAAAAATGTGGACAATAATTGTGATTAATTACATGTTTCCCCCGCTGCTTCTGTTACTCAGAATCTTAATTACCTGAGTATTACACCTAATTATTTAATGTTCATATGTCACATTTTGGGTTTTGTTCACCTTTTAGTCCTATTAAATGGTACCTGGATTTAGGAAAATGTTTTTCAGTAATTTTAGAAAAGTGTTGATAGTTACAGGTCATAGAAAGAATACAGTGAAATAGGGTAGGTCGTGTGATAGGCAAAGCCTTTTGATTATACTGGACTTCACTAAAACAGATATATAAAGTCAGTTTTTGTCAGTTTTTACGTGTCTTTAGGTACGCTTGCTCTGATAAATGGATTTTAAAAATGATGTTTTGATGTCAAAAGTAAAGCATCTGTATAAGCGCATTAAAATACTGGTGTGACCATACTGTATGTTGTTTTATCCCACAGAAACCCTGTCTTATCTAATTATTACCTAGAATTCAGAGAAACTTAGGGATAAAAAAGGTTTTTGAAAAAGTTTCGGTGCATTTTTTGAATTACATGGGAAATTGCAGAAAGATGAATTATCTTATGTATCAGAAAGGCAGAATGTCACCTTCCTAAACTAGATTCTCTACCTAGCTCTGTATTGATTAGCTGAATGAATCTCTTAAAAGCTATGATTCAACTGATTAATTCTCAGGAATAAGTTGTCAAAAGTGTTGATTCCTCAAACGTCCAGGTAATTCAATAATATTTTAACTCTGTGAAGGCTAAGCACACAGAACAATTAAATAAAGCATTTCCTATATTTAGGACACAAAACTAATCACATTTTTGTTTTCTTTATTATTGTGCACATTTTTGTGCCTCAACTCTTCATCTGTAAAATGAAAATAACATTATCAGCTAGAGCAAATGAGTGGTTATGAAACTAAAGCTTTTGCTTTTGTGAATCAAGGAGCAAACTTTTAAGAAAATCTATGAGAAAACTGGCATTTCTAAATGTTTTTAAGTGCAAAGTTTGGATTGTATGGCAAATAGGTCTGTGACTGAATGAAGAAAAGTTAAAAAATATTATTGTGAGAGTGAGTGAGGAACAAAGAGCTTCTCTGCCTTAGCCAGTAGGGTGTAACATCACACTTTCCCATGTGTTTCTTTTCCCTGTATCTTGAACAAAGCACTGCTGGCTCAAAGGGCCTGTCCTGCACAGGCTGGGGATGAGCAGCCCTAGCTATGCCATCCCAAGCCTTGGTGTAGGGCATGAGATGGAGGGATAGCGATCTGCTAGCTAAATATGTACCTACAGAGGGGGCTAAAGTAAAGCCAGTTGGTCTTTGGTGAGCAGGTTGCTATGTTGAAAGGACACGCTCCCTTTGCTCTTTTTTCCTTTAAGTCACGGTGGCTGCTGTGTTCTGTGCATAATTCCTCGCTGTCCATTGGCAAGCAGTACAAGCCCTATGAAACCACACACCTCTGTGGATACAGGCAGAATTCAGATGTCTGTCTGAGTTGTTCCTGGAATTGCAAAAGAATTTAAGCCAAACTTTGGTACCTAGCTTCCCAGGAGACATGTCCTCAGATACTTGCAAATACTCTGGCAATTCTCAGACTCATCAGGGGGTGAGGCTGAAGGTAGAAATTTTTAGCCCTTATGTCTCTGCCAGAGGTACGTGACTTTGTGCTCCCTCTTTTGTACTCAGTCTCCACTTCCATTTGTTTGTCTTGTACTCTTTCCCTCATCTCAGACCTCTCAGCACCTGCTACCTAAAACCAGCATAGCTTTTTTCTGAACTTTAAAGAAGAACTGATAGCTTCTGACAACGTGAGCTTGTAATGCGGAGTATGAGGCAGCACGTGCTCGAAATGGCACTATTGACTTCACATGCCATCAAGTGTGTAACCAGATTAGGCCCTTGGGAGTAGATCTGCAGACAGAACTTTTTAGCAGTGTGCTGATGGTAATTAAATCAATTCCCCTGTCAGATGCCATAAGAAAAAACAGGAAATTAGTTACCTATTTGGGGAAGAGGGTTACTTCTTGTTTAATTTTTGTAACTAAATGGAAAAAGATTTGCATTTTCATTTTCACAGTTTACCAAAAATGTTCTGCAAGCTGAGTGTTTTCTCCAGTAGATTACAGCTGAACCCAAACAAAATAGTGCTATATGTACACCAGCCTTCCAGTTCCCTTTCTCCTCAGAATCCTAACTATGATCAGACATAGATGGGAACCATTGCAGAGCAAACTGGGAAATATATTTCTGAATTAAGCATTCCAAGAACTGACTATGTTTACAGACCCTTTTTTAATGCAGCTGATTGCACAGGAAGAGGGACAATCTCCCAGGCAAGGAAACAAATATTTTCTATTTCACAAATTAAAGCTAATAGCTTATACTCCACTCTGTCCACTCTTGTTCTCCAGGACTTTAATTTAGGATATGTTCCACTGTGGTTCACTGCTGCTACTTATTTGCATTACAGACTGTCAGTTGAGACATTCCCTTTTATTTAGAAGGCATTAGCTACACTACTAGTTTAGAGCCTAATTTAAAGTTATTGCTGGAAATGTTGGAAAAAATATCTCAGGCCCTGCTACTATTGTTCAAGCTCAAATACTGCATGTCCATAGAACTAGTCTGCTTAATTAATATTTTGTTTTCAAATTTGCGCTGCGCCCTTGAGGTACAAGCAGCCAAACTCTCTTGACATTAAAATATTCTATATCTTTTCCATTAAAGATATTATTTATTATTATTTCCATTGAAGAGCGTCCATTAAAATAAATGTAGTCTTTCATATTGTAAAAGCTATGTCAAGCTTTTGTCAAGATTCACTTAGTTTAAAATAGATTTGTCATTTCAATGCAAATATTTATGCTATTTCTCATAGCAGGGAAGAAGGTTTTATAATCAGCAAAAAGATCAAAATCTACCTCTGTAGTACAGGGCTGTGGTCAAGAGACCCATACAGTTCAAAGACAAAATCCCTCCACTGCTTTTAATAATGTTTGTTACATTTTTGTTTGCAATAGGAAGTTTGTGAAGTTTAACTTACCTACCCACCACTCCTGCATATTGTAACAGTGCCCTTCCTAAAGGTACCTTGTTGAAGGACTGGTTTTGTCTCAGGTTCACTTCTGTCTGCTGGATATACTACAGTATTTTGGACATGAGTGGAATATCACTGTTAGAATTACATCATATAAATCTCTCCCTTGATTCTCCTTAGGAATGATCAACAGAAAAACAATTGTTCATCTGAGCTTTTTTTAAAGTGTACTTTAGCAGAAAGAGTCAAAAAGGAGAGGGCATTTGTAGTCTCCACTTTTACTGTAAATGAAATTCACCATATACACTGCAATACACATGAACTTGCTTTATCCCAGCTGATTTTCTTATTTTGCTGCATTTCAGTAATATAAAAGGACAGGACTACTTTATTCCTGTGTCAGTGATAATGTTCCTTCTCTCTTCTAGGCAGTGGCTTAAATCTGAAGACATTCAAAGGATATCACTTCTTTTTTATAATAAGACTCTGGAAAAAGAAGTAAGTTCTTTTCAGTAAGTTCAATAAGTCAGGCCTTTGCATTGTTTTATGGCCCTGTGGACCTCAAGTGTATTTCTTCATACTGACACAGCTTCATCAGGAAGACTGGGAAGCTCCTTCTTTCTGCTTTCTCATTAGCATAGGGCAGTTGATGGGTGAACAGCTATGCTGTCCTTCAGGGAAGTAAGAGGAAGGTTGGACCACAACTGGCTGTATAAATTCGTGAATTTATTCTGAGAAGGGGCTAGAGGAAGTATTCCTGTACTGTGCTCACAGTGTCCAGCAAGTATCCTCTGCATCCCATGTGGTGGTCAAATACATACTTAATTATTTTTGTAGATGTCTTTCAGTTCAAAGCAGCTGAAATGATTTTCAGATTCTTTCCCAGCTCAGCAGAATAGTTGTTATGGCCAGCTGACAGAGGTATGTGTTGCTTGGCAATGCATTTGGCTGGAAAAGGTTTCAAGGCTCCTTGAGCCTGTTTTGAAGACTTCATAAGAGAGAAGAAGCAAGACCTGGTGTGGTTTCATCCTTCGTGTTTGGTGGTTCACTGACTGGATCAAAGCTGTGTCTGGTAGCACATTAAGATTTTAATGTGGGTGTTACTAACCAATGAATTCCGAAAGAGAACTTGAGAAAAAAACGTCGTATGTGTACTTTGGAGAATGACTTGGGAGAAAATTTGGGAGCTAAGTTATTTGGCTGAGTCAATGCTCCCTGTAGAAGTCTAATATCTTGATGTAGAATGCTGTGGAACAGCAAAGAGCTAATTGTTATTTTTGGATCCAGCTTTTTAATATCTTTCTTCGCCACCTTTTAATGACTCACCAGTCCAGTTTTCACTTTAAAGAACTTAGTAAGAAGTCTGCATTTGATTTAAAAAGAAGCTTTTATGGCCCTGTGGGACCTGAAAGTACAGAAAGATAATAAAGCAAAATAATTGCTTAACCTAAGGAGTGAGTTGCCTCTCTTCATTAGGAAATGTCTCGAGAAGTATGAAACACTGAGACAAATTTAAAAGTGGATTGGAATTCTGTGAAATTTTAATTGCAGCTCAAGATCCAAAATTGTTGAACAGGGCCACAAACATATTTGACAGGTGGAAGAGCAGAACTTGCTGCAAAAGTACTCATCAAGCAAAGATATATTTGTGCCTTATAATTTAGTTAGATAAGTGATAAGAATTGCTTTTAATTTGTCATACAATTCAAAAGTGAAAAAAGCTGTTGTGTTGCCAAAGTGAGTTTCTACAAATTCATGTAAAGTTTGGTGCACTGGCTTCATAGGCAGAGCTTGGCATTAAGCACGCAGACACAGCTGTCTGCTTGCAGTTGGAAGGCACAGCTCATGCACTTTCCATTTTCTGAAGTTTGCATCTCAAGCACTTTGTGAATAGTCTTTGCTGTATTTTTTTTTAGTAATTAAATCTTGAACTTTTATCCTTAAAAAAAAAAAAGCCAAACTAGGATAGGCTAAGTAACTTTAATAGCTACTTAGATCATTTGCCTTTGAGTATTTAATTGGTTTCAACCTAGATATATCTATCTCAAATAGCAGAGCAACTCCGATAAATATGTCATTGCTTAATTCTCATGTCTCTAGACAGACTAATTAGGAATAAATAGATTTTTCTCATGACAAAACAGATCAAATCGACTGTCTCCTAAGATTATCAAGTGTTTAGTAGTAACAGTGGACATATGAGGCCTTTTAACAAAAACATGAAATATTTTAACTGAAGTAATAATGTAGGTTCAGTAAATATCAGTGTGGTTGCTAGCTATGCTCTGTAGCACACTTACGCTCGGCTACTTTTTGTGCTCAGAAATTTCCTGTCTAAATTAATGTTACATTTTTTTTATAATTGTTTCAGCCCATTCAGTATTTATCAATAATTGAAAATCAGTTTGAGGAATTAATCACAAAGAATTTTGGAATCTGTGAAGAATGGTTGGCCATTCCTAAAAAAATTTTAACATATGCTTTAACTTTTTTTGGTGGGGTTTCGGGGTTTCTTTTTTTTTTTTTTTTTTTTTTTTTTTTTTTTTTTTTTTTTTTTTTTTTGGGAGGGGGATTTTTCTGTTAATTAGGCATATTCTGATGAATTTGGGATAGTCTGCTCTCTGGGGGAACAAGGCAAAACCATTTGACGTGGCTGTTCTTCAATAAGCAAAAGGGTTAATACTATGTCTGATAATCCCAAGCCCTATGTGAGTGGATGTGAAGTCACTGAAGAACAGGAAATGTACTGTTGCTAAAAACTGCCTATACCTATGTGCATCTTCAAGCTGGAAATTCAGCTGGGTTGTATTTCATCTGCTTTGGCGATTATGTTTTTAATGTTTGCTTTTATTTTCTTCCAGTATCGAGCAACTACTCTGCCTGCATTCAAGTATTATGTAACTTGTGCCTGCCTCATATTCTTCTGCATTTTTGTTGTACAGATTCTGGTATTGCCAAAGTAAGTCCTATTTAATGTGTATTCATTCCTATGTATATTTGCTCATTAGTGTAAAAAATATTACAAGAAAGAAATATAAGTAAAAAAATTTTAGAATTGTTAGTTTACAGATGTCAGTTCATGGAAATTAAATTGAACAGAAAAGACTGTGTATTTCAGCTGATTTTCAAAGTTAGGCTTGTTTCTGATTTTAAACACTGTCAATGGTGTTATGCCAAACATTAGTATAAATTCTTCATTCCTTTTAGTTTTTATCTTTGCATTTAAAAATAAGTGTGACAGTTGGACATGGGAGTGGAACAAAATGGATTGCAGAGTTGGAACTGTGATAAATAAATGTATTTAACATATCACTAAGATAATACTGCTATACTAAGCATGAAAACAGAGCATTAATAATCATGAAGTGTATATTTATAAAATTAATTTTAGAATATTAAAATACATTTCTGGAATAATGCTTTTTACCAGAATTTATCTATTATGAGATGATTTATATTTGCATATATTCTAGAAAGGCTGAAAACCAGAAGACTGTTCCAATAAAGGATGTTTTATTACACTTCTTAAAATTAAATTTTCCTGTTGATTGTTTACACAGTGGAAATTTGTTTTATAGCAATCGTTTCTAAAGCTAACACTTCATATTCCCTGTCATAGGGTTTTTCTTAACTCACAGTCCTTTCTCCTGTAGAGTACTCTCAGGATTATTCTTTATAACCACAGTTGAGCAATTGGTCTTGTTCTGTAGCATTTATTCACATATTAATTCAAATCCAGAAGGAACTGTTAGTACATTATAAATGGACTTTCCATACTGCAGACTTAGAACATGGATAAATTTTTATGGACCTCCATTCAGGTGTTACAGAAGCAGTTTCCCAGCTAATTTCTAAACGGAGACACAAACCAAGGGACACTCTTCCAAGCATTCAGCAGTATCCTGCACACTTCAGGCATTATTAAAAATACGAAAATTAAGACACGTGGAAAATTTTATTTTACAAGCTCATACTGTATTTTGATAAGTAAAGGAATTAATTCAGGGAAATTCATGTTTTGCCACATCCCGAAAGCCAAAGGTGGATCCAACTACTCCTGGCCAGCAGTATGATTTTTGAATCTTTTTTTTGGTTTTGATTTCAGTCGTGAAAATTAATCTAGATTTATCATTTATCTTACGTGTAGTCAGATGCTCATTTTGCTCTATCCTTATGTCACTTACACCAATTGTTTAGCTCACTAAAATATATCAGAATATCAGCAAACTCTAGGGAGCTGTATTCAGCTAAGGAAAATGTCCTCCAACTTACTGGTATTTCTGGTATTTCTAACATCAGAGAAAAAGACACTGATAAATGCTTTATCATTTTCATTACCAAAATGTTAAGTGTCTTATGATCCTTTCATTGGGCTGCATATTAAATTGTAAAAGCAAAAGTGTAAAATCAGGTGTTACCAACGTGAGAGGTATTCAGCTTCAAGTGGTCTGTGGGTTATTTTAATAGATGCAAAAATGGAAGACAGAAAGGCAAGGTATTATACAGGTACCTGCATCTTTTCTGGAAAATTGGGAGCATTGCAAATTAAAAAAACAGCAACAGCAACAACAATAAAAAAGTTTAAAAATCACCAGTGTATGTAGTCATCACAAAGGTAGCTTAAATCAAACATACTCCAATACTGCAAATGTTATTTCCTACTAAAATTCTATCTAACCTTTTTGTTTTCTTCCAAAAGTTCTACAGGATTTTAAAATGGTGATCTAATGAAGACAGGGAGATGAACTAAATCTGTCACTGGGTTTTATTGATTCACTATTCCATTAATCTGGTTTTGCAGTACTGTAATATCATTGATTTCTGTGCGGGCAGACAGCCTGCTACTTAAAAGTAGATTTGGAGATATTTGATGATGAGTAACATCCAGCGAGTTGCAAGTCCTAAGTAATATCTTCAAGATCATAAGACTTTTTTTTCAAGGCTGAAATAATTTATTTATGTTTTAATTTTCTTGGGGTCAGTAAAGTGATGTGTTTTAATAATAAGCTTTACACAAAGTGGTAATTATAAATTTAATCAAGAAAACAATATCTTGGAGTGAAATGTATGATGAGGAATAGGTCTTCATTGGCATTAAAATGAAAGCAAATCTTTATCATTACATTTCCTTGGAACAGGCCTGCAGTGGCTCTCTAGAATTCTTGGTTTACCAAGTGAGAGACATATCTCTAGTAATTCACTACACTCTTTATTTAAGCAAACAGAATTGGTACTAACATGGAATTGGTCGTGTTGGTTCTTTGAAATGCAAACTGGTGAATTGATGAAAGTATATTTCTACTGAACATGAGATACTTCTTGTAGCACTCAAGTAAGGGATTTATTAGGGGCTACATTTAAGATTCTTCCCAAGTCTTCACTCTCTGAGGCTGTTGTGTTCAAGAAACTGTGTCCTTTTGTCCTGAGTCATGCCAAACTAACAGTCGTGGTTAGGAGGCCTTATCATAATATTTTCAATCAGGCACAATTGAATTTCTTCATAGGAAAGGTAGTACTTAAAAAGTTTGTCCAAAAGCAGTCATGTAAGATATAAGATGGAATAAATAAAAGAAAACCATCGTTGCTATTTTTCTGCTGTATTCAAAAACAAACAAACAAACAAAAAAACCCCCAAAACAAAAAACCAACAAACAACTCAAGGAGAGTTATAAAACTGAACTGATATTGCTTTAACATTGAAACTTCCATAGCTCTTGAATCCTTTGATGGCTTAGTGAAAGCATCAACTACTTTAAGAAATAAATAGCTACTATTAGGTACCAAAAAAGTCTGAATTCAGTATTGGCTTGTGTAATTGTCATTTGCAGTGTCTTCACTGTGATTTTATCAGCTCAAGAGAGTTTGCAGTCCTGTAGTTCAGAAAATGGATATCAATTACCTGACAAGCTAAGGAAATTCTCTACATCCCATTAAAGGATATGTGCCATAAGTCACATATTTTCCTAAAAATTACAAAATTATAGAAAAAAACACATTCTTTTCTGCATTTTTCAATATCTTCATAAGTAAATTTCTGGTTTTCAGTTAAATTGTTACCAACAAGATATATATATATTTTTTTCTAATCTTGTACCACTGATAAAAATAAATTGTTCAAAAGAGATACTTCCTAATGAAACCAAAATATGCAAGTTTAGCTAAGATCATATCTTATTTTGACATGGAATTACCTGAAGCTTGAGAATTTCTCATATTGTTTCCTCACTTTTAAACTGTCCCTCTGTAGGTTATGGTCAGGGATTGTCCTGTCTGGGTTTCTGGTGGGGCACTGTAGCAGAGAGCAGAATGAGGTCATTCCTTGAAGCATAGAAGAGACAGGCAAAAACTTACCTGGCTTATGCAATTTCAGGTGCTCCTCTGACTAAATATTTTGCCCAAATCTGTCAATGCAATGCATTTGATAACTCTACACAGTAAAAGCAAGGTTAGTTTACTGTAAAGACCTGCACTGTTTTTGTAATGTTCCAGTGACAAAAAATAAATCATGTTGTGTCTTTCCTATGGTCATTGCCTCAAATGAGACTTGTTTATGGTGGCACTTAATTTTTAGCATTTTGCTTCTCTTTATAGCATTTTCAGCCCACTTCTTTCCTTCTAGGAGCAGCATGAAACTATTTTGTCTTAGCCTAACTGAAACAGAAGTTCTGCTGTTCCCAGGAAAGAATGGGGTGTGGGGAGCAAAAATAGTATGTTTTTCTTTATCTGTGTTTTCACCATTCAAATCTGGATTTTAAGATAGCACTTTTATTACCCTCAGTCCTTTTCTCTTTGTCCTGTTCACCTTGCTGTGTAATTCTTGTGCCCCCTCAATAGCATCACTGATTATGTGAAACAGCTACAAAGACCTTTTGTTCTAGCCTGTTGCCCAGGAGATTAAGTACTCTTTGCATAAGCTCTCTTTATGCCATGTTAATTTTATTTCCCTTGCTCTCCAGTTTCTCTCACAAACATCCTCATTTCTTCTTCTAAAAGGATGCACTCCAAACTTGACTGATAAGGCTATTCTTGTATTGAGTCATTTTTTAAGGCTCCTTTTTTGTATTCTTCATATCAGAGAAGGAATAGCTATAGTTTGAAATGTAGGAATGGTTCCTTGAATGTTGATGAGGGACATACATGATTGGAAGTGTTTATGCATATATAAAAAATAAACCTGTTTCTTTTCTAACTGGCTTTAGTTCATGTTTTCTAGCTGTTTTTTTCCTTTTTTTCCTTTTCTTTATCTCTTCTGTTGCTTACAGGATTTTCAATTCCTAAGAGTAGAGACTAGTTTTAATACTCTGATGTACAGCTTACTGTTTCAGTCTTGATGAGAAATTCTTGGACAACATGTATTCATAAGTAATAATTTTCTTCAAATGACTTTTAAAAGAAATATTGTTTCATGATTAATATAAGTTGTGAATTGCCAGTTGTTTGTTTTTCATCAGCTGTGCACATCAGCCCAAAATTTGATGACTAATACTTAACATATAAGAAGTTCCCTGAATGATTGGCAGGGAAGATCATCAATTACTCTCCAAAATGCTTTTAATGGCATCAGATTGGTTGGTGACATTAATGCTTTGTTTTTCTTTCCTGAAAATATTTTATACAACTCTGTTGTTAAAACAGAGCAAAACGTTTCCTAGCATTTCTGGCATATAATGTCTGATAAAGTAAGATGTTTGCTGATGCTCAGAGGAGTTGAGAGATGTTTTTTTATTTTGTAAAAGTGTCAAATCTGGAGTTAAACCTGAAAGCAGGTACTCAGGTGAGAGACTTCATGACTGCATCTAGTTCCCATGCTTAAACAACTCAGTTGATCCAGAGCTTCTGGTATTCTCTTGGCATTCATTAAACATAATTTGGTTCCACTGCATCTTTCCCTAGGCAGATGCGATAAGAAGCTCTCGCATGGTGCCTGATGGAGCAGTTATGCTCTACTGTGGTATTCCTGTAGAGAGATTTCCGCCTTTGCAGAATGAATGAAGGAATGAATGAAGGAATTCACAGGTTATTACTGTAGCCCTGTTCACTGAGTATCCAGGGATGCTGCGTCTGGCTAGATGTTCCTATTTATAACACGCAAGAAAAGGATGAACTGGAACAGTGAGTAAGGAAGATCAGCATCACAGATAGTGCAGGTTCTGCTGTGAGACACTGAAAATGGACATCACTGACCTGTGCTGTTTTCTGCCTTTTAGGGGTGAATGTACACCACCAGCAAGTTCATTTTGTATATCTATTACACTCTTATATTATTACAAAATCAACAACATAAAGCAATAAGGATCTTCTTTCATACAGGCTTCCTAAAATTAAAACAAAACATTGCTGCTGTTAATGTGCTCTGTCATTATATGTGTGGAAATTATTAGCTTCTCGTGGTAATAGCTTTGGAAAGTCAGAGGTAATACCCATTCAAGCAATCCTGAATTGAGAAAATGGCTGGGGAAATGCCTGCTGTTCTGGTAAAGATTGGAATTGGTTTTCCATGGTGTTGATCTTTGGAAGTTGCAACTTGCACCTAGTAATTTTTCATATCATCAGTATTATAGACAAAGAACTGTCATGTGACAAATGTGCAACAAAGAAATGAATACCCCTTTTCCTTTTCTTCTAGAACGTCTATTCTTGGAATTTCATTTGGGGCTGCGTTTCTCCTGCTTTCCTTCATTTTGTTTATCTGTTTCGCTGGACAGCTTTTGGTAGGTATTCAAGGAAATCTAATCCATTAGTTGATGGTTTCTTTGAAATAACATGTTCTGATTTTGCCAAGTCACTCTGCCTTTGCAGAATACCAGTTAAAGGAAAAAGGATTTGCATGCTCAGGCTTCTGCGGACATTGTTTTGTCCATGGTGATTTTCTGTAAAATGTCCTCATTTATCTGAAAAGCAGAAAATGCCAATGCAGTGGTTGTCTGTATCGACACTAATATTCTCTTTCTCATATGAAGCTGGAGCATCTGAGAGGTTTTCATTATTGTTTGATAAATTGCCTTTTCAAAAATTTTTGCTGTTGTGCTTACAGAAGATGACTCATCTTATGAATGCTTTAATTTGTGGGACTGTGTATTTGTTTAAGTATTGTATAAGACAATTTTTGGAGTTTAAAGAAATTTATTTCACCATAACAACTATTTTGAAATATGAAATGTTATAGTAAATTTCCAGTTTTGGCACTGAGTGGTCCAGGTGTTATTATAATACCTATTAGTGTATGTAATGTTATGCTGAATTTGAGAATGTAATTCAATATTTGGGCAAACCTTTCAGCATTTCAGCATGTCCCCCTCTCAGTTATTTTTAAAAAGATCCAACATAGAACTCCATCTATAATAGGGATAAGGAGTTTCCGGAGTTGTAAGAAAGTGAATGCAATCTGAATGTGGCATCCCCACTTCTCCTTCTCTGTCCTTGTGTAAGCTCCCATAGAGAAAACTGAAAGATCTTTTGTAAAGAAAGCACGTGGGAAAGACAATTACTTCAGTGTGCAGTAAAACACTACAACAAGATAGTTAAAGAAAGAAATAGAGGAAGTAGGTTTTTATAATTTCTCTCTCTCTCTGCTCCTGTGAAGCTTGTAATTAGCCAGGACATGCTTTTAAGAAAATATAATTAATGTGCATTTCAGTTATCTTTCCAATAGGTAGGGATGCTGCCACTGCTCAGGAATTAAACTGAAATATAATGCAATGATATTCTTAAATATTTTTAATCATTAGAGTGAGATCTTAGAGGTATTGCTATTACTTAACAGCAAAAATTAGTTCTCATGTAATGTTATGGTTGACTGCTGTTTTTTTATTGACAGCAGATTGAGAGTAAAATGACGTAGTCAGAGCACTGCTCTTGAATAAGCAAATTAAAAAACAAATCCTTCAATGAAAAGCCAGCCTTTTCCTGTAGGAAAAAGATGTGCTGATGGAATGGTATAAAGAAGTGCTGCCACATACATTCTCCTGGGGCTTTTATTTATAGTGTTACTTAGGAGGAATACAAATACATTTTTCTGCATTTAAAGGGTGGCTAAGCAATATCCCAAGTCAGAGTTGTACAGTTGTGCCACTTGAACAACATTTAACACCTATTTTCTATGACTTCTTGCCCATGTCACATAAATACTGTAAATAGTTCCCAGAAATGGAGACCTGTCATTGCATTTCTGATGAGTTGCCAGTTGTCATGTTCTAACCTAGGTAACTTGAACAGGAGAGTTAGTTATGGCCATGTCTTTGTGAGTTCAGCTGCTCTAATACAGAAGCTGTGCTGCTAACAAGATTTCAGAAAGTTATGACCATAGTTGATGTAGTGTTGTCTCTCCTTCATGTGCATGGATGTAGTTCTTAAGGTGATGGGTGAGAAGCAGCTAACAAAAGAAGCAGTAGGTTTTTCTTTCCCTTGTTCTCTCCCTAAGATTTCTTCCTTTGTGTCAAAATCCAAGTATTGTTTTGCAGCTTTAACCACAGTGACACCCTATGTCGTATTTTGGTAGCATATTTGTTGAACTATCTGATCCATAACTGTAAACATTTTCTTTGTAGAAGAAAAAGTCTAAAGTTCCAAAGAAACTGGTATCAATATCTGAGTTTTCACACAACAGTGACAGTGTTAACAGAAATCAGGCTTTATCATCCTAAGGCTGAATTGGTTTGGGTTTATTTGGGGTTTTTTCACACCTTTTTTTCTAAAGATTTTGTAAACCCTTATAGAAGGCATGTAGTAAATGTGGATTTGCTTGTGTGTACATGTACCTGCACACAATTACACAGTTTAAAATCACCAAATATCTCTCTTCTAAGAATGCACCAAAAAACCCAAGAATTTTTTGTGCCTGTCTGACTGTGACAGATGAAATATGGTGAGTTAGCTACAGGTCAGACACCACCCAGCTGCTCACACACTCTGCCTTACTCAGAAAGATGGGGCAGGAAAATAGGATGAGAAAGTTCATGGCTTGAGATAAGGCAGGGAGATCACTGACCAATTACTTTCATAGCAAAAGCAGACTCAACTTGGAGATAATTGATTTAATTTATTGCCAATTAGAAGAGATTAGTGTAGTAAGAAACAAAAACAAACATTAAAGCCACACTATTACTCCTCCCTATCCCAAATTCCCCTTCACTCCTCTGCTCCAGAGTCCTCTACCTACCATCAGGCACTACAAGTAGGGCTGGAGAGTGGTTGGTACAGAGACATTTCTCTCTGCTGCTCCTTCCTTTCACAATTCCATCCTGCTCAGTTGTAGGGTCTCCACAGGCTGCAGTTCCTTCAGGAGCATCACTTGCTCCAGCATGTATCCTCCATGGGCTGCAGAGCGGTTATCTGCTCCAGCATGGAGTGCCCAGTCCTCCAACCTTGGTGTTCCTTCTGCTGTTTCTCCCTTTTTGCTCCTTCCTCCTCTCTCTGCCCAACATTTTGGGCTCTTTCTTGGCCTGGTGTTCCCAAGGTGCCCAGCCAGGGTCAGGCCTCACCACCAGCCTGCGCACTGGCACCTGGTACATAAACTTGCAATAGTAGTCAAATATTTACAGAACTGTTACAAGAGTTACAGAGTGGGACCTGAAATGCCAGTAAAGACAGCAAAATCTAAGTTCAGATTAGGACACCTAGCTATCACTGTGTTATGTGCTTGTCTTAGTACTTTTGACACTTTCCACTCTCAGTGTTCACCTATCATAAATGTCTGTCACCACCACAGAGTAAGTCACACAAAAACCAACATTGAACAAGTTTCTCTGTGTGATTTTAATTTCATTGGCAAAATTAAAAAAAAAAAAAAAAAAAAATCCAGACTGTAATGCTAAAATTACTAGCTCTTACGGAATTTAATTACAATATTGTAAGAACAGATTTATGCTCAGCATTTCACCCTGAGTTTACTAATTGATTCTACTGTTCAGCAGCACTGCAGCATGGTCCAGCTCAGTCTGCTGTGGAGTGAGAATATCAGCCATTAGAGAAGAGTAGGCATTTTTCCATCAAACGATGCAGCAGAGTAGTAGCACAAATAAGGAGGTTACAGACTTCCAGAGCCTGTCTTTGTGGTGTGTCCTTCCCTGCTGGGCTTGGGCAAACAGGTCGAGGGCAGGGAGAGCTGACAGTTCTCACAGAAACAGTCATTTGCCCATAGGCATTAAACCTTGCTCAATCCTAGCTAAAATGGCATTTATCCTGAAGTTTGAAAGGAATTTATATCTTTTATGTTCTGACTGCTTTTTTGTGCCTATAAAATTTTTTTTTTTTGGATAGTCACAGTATTCAGAGATACTCATGCTCTTAAAGATTATGAGTATTTTTGGTCATAAAGATCCTTTTTGTCTTATATTTTCTTATTTTAAATGTAGGCCCTTCTTTTTAATTAATTTTGAATATTTTCTTTGAATTTTCCATGAGAGGTTTCCTTCCCAAGTAGAGGGATAGAGGACAGTGATTGTCCTTTAGCTCATTTATTTTCTGCATCTCTTGTCTTTATCTTCCTGAAGTATAGACGAGTTCATAGAATGCATGTGAAACACCTCAGACCTGGTAAGTGTTAGATGTGTTTTACCTCCTGCTGTGAGTTCAAGGAAGCAGACATCTGGTACCTAAGTGATACACTGGAAAATGTAATGCATCCAGTAGAAAAAAAACCCCACACTAAGCATGTAAAGGAAAGATCTTTGGGGTAGCGGAGGTAGCTGGCCAAAGAAGTATTAATCTCAAGCAGACGTTCCTTATGCATTGATGCAAGTACTGTCTCAAAAATCTTTTTGCATTACCTGGGACACACATGCACTTAATCAATATGACATACTCTTTGTGCCAGTTACTTTCATTAATATGAGATGGTTTTTTGTTGTGTATGTTTCTACCTTGCAAACCTATTTGACTAGTTAAGCTAACAGAGGAGATAGAGGTAATGTCGTCTCATCTGAACATGTTTATAGTGTCCCTTAAATACCCAGTTGAATCATGGAATTAGCAGAACACAATGCCAGCAAAGCAAACAGCAGAAAATAACTGGCTTCACAGTTGAGAAAGATGTTCTGATTTAAGGTCACCTCTGACAAAGGGCAGCCAGTACCTGAGCAGCCCTGTCCCTGCTAGAAGAGAGCACATTATTTACACCACACCACTGTATAAAGAGTGATACACAATCTATACCTTTTTATTTTGCAGGGATTTGTATTTTACTCTAAAGCAATTGGCATTGGTACTTAGGTACAGTCAGAACAACTGTGTACACATAAGGTATTTAAAAGCTCTGCAAGGAAAGGAGTATCAGTACCGGCACTACTTGGAAATTATTTTCGATCTGCAATTTTACCTTTGATGTGAGTGTCTCTTAATGCAGATACAGATGAAAGATCCAGGCCCTTTAGTTTCTTCAGCAGTAAGGCTTTGCCTTTAAATGAAGATTAAAACAGTGGAAGGCAAGGAGAACCTTAAGAGGCACTTTGGCACCTACAACAGGGTCCATGAAAGAGGCTCATCAATCCTAAAAGTCATTCTGATGAGTCTCTAGCACAGGCACTACAACAGCAAATCCATCACCACTTAACTAAGTACCATGTTCAGACTTCAGGAATTGTTATAAATGTACTGATTTAAGTAACAAAAATAATTCTTCTTACTCAGCTTCTTGAGTTACATGTTTACGACATTAGTTATGTGATTGAAGGCAGCTGAAGAACTTGCCTGACTTGGTGAAAACCACATTCCTTTTGTCTGCTTTGCCAAAAATTCTCTTTTAATAACTTTTAAAATCCAGCAATGCTGCCCTTTAGTGTCTTTGCCCATGATGAGATTGTAAGTTACTTTCACATGAAGAGATATCCAAGTGTGCTTCCTGGTGTGCACACAATTTTTCCTATGGTCATCAAAAAAGCAGGAGAGCAGAGAACATCCAGATTGTTTTCAATGGTCTTTACATGTATTACCTGGAGGGGATATCTGTGATGTGCTAGTACCAGAGTACGGCCACAGATCAGAGCTCCTGTTGTGTGAGACAGGTTTTGGATGGTAGCATCTCACTTGGAGATCAAGTCTTGGACAATGTAGAACATAGCATTCAAGAACTCCTTCCTCTAGTTCAGTGCCCTGAGCATTGTCCTTAAAATGTCATTCTGGTTTGATTCTTCTCAAAACCAATGGCTCTTTAAATATTTTCTGAGAAAAAGAAAAACCTTGGTGGGAGGGACTGAGAACATCTTAACTTAAAATAGCATATAACACAGTCACTGTACATTTTCTTGAGTGAGGAAAGCAGCACAGGAAGTGCCAGGACTGAACTCTGAGTGCCTAAAGGCATATTTGTGCAGGTCACTGACCTGTTCTTTCCTTTGAATGACGTAGCTGAGTGAACCACGTGGCCATTTTAACATGCCCCATTGTAAAGGATAATTAACACTGCAACGTATGGTGAAATTAAAAATGTGATACTGACTTTAGTTTTTGCTGTTATTTACTTAGGATTCTAGATTTTGTCCAGCCAGTTGCATGAAATATAAATTGAGCAGACTTTTCACCTGGATACATTTTGTGTGATTCAAAATGCCTGGCTTAGATTTACAGGTGCCACTGTGGAATTCAAAAGCTTGGTGTTACAGTAGTCCTTTTAGAAGTACATTGGTCCTTTTTGTCAACATTAGAAGCATTAATAAATATGTAAGTAAAAGCTTGTGCCTATATAGCAAAATCCCCCTTCTCCAAGCTTAGGTCAGTGTAATTGCTGTCATCAAGCTCTTTGGGTTTGAACTTTGGTGTCTTCTTCAACTCTGAGTAAAAACGAGCATGTAAAAAAATCTGAATTTTGTTTCTCTTGATTACATTTTTGAAGCATCAGTATTGGTAAAATATCAAGTTGTATTTGAATGTAAAATGAAAAGAACAACAATAGAACTATAGAAAATGTGATTCACTGGCTTTCTGTAAATAAGACGTTTTCAGTGAAGGTGTTCCAACCTCAGCTTGCATGTGAAGGAGAAGTGTGACAGCTCTTGCAACACTGTCTTTCATCTACGACAGAGCTGTCACAATTAATTCTCGCACCAGTTTCTTGGTCCTACTCAGAAAGACAGCATTCATTTTATTAAATGCTGAAGTAGGTTTTTGTGTGTAGAAAGACAACACAGGATACATTGTAATGTCCTGAATATTCAAAATAAGTTATTACTCATTATCATGCTGTGCTGTCATATCAGATTTAACATGTTCAGATGAAAAGGTAATACATTAGTCACCTCTCATACTACAAATACCTATTATTTCTAGTCAGTAAATGATAAATACTAAACCATATTCTGCCAGCTCTACTTAGAATAAACACTGTGATACTCTAGTGCTACTGAGATCTGATGTCTTATCCTACTTGCATGCTTTCAAGAACTGATCACTTTCTTTCCTAAATCTCATTCTCCATTTTATTCAGAAAATTTCAAAGGAGACATAATATTTACAACAAAAGATGGATGATGGAATCAGCAAAATAAATATATTCTGCTCTGAATATATATAAGCATAATTCTGCTCTTAAGAGTAGTTTTAATGATTTCCCCACCACTCCAGTTCTGCTTCCAGGGATTCCCCAAATTTTCAGCTTTATTGAAATGCTGCAGTTGTACTACATATGGACTGGATTTGGACTGCTCAAAAATGAAATGAAGTTCAGCAAATCTGGTATTCACACAGAAAATTATTATTCAACAGTGTATTCTTTCATGTTTTCCAAGGAATATCTACTCAATGGCTTAAAGATTTTTAAGGTTTTTTAAGATTTTTAAGGGTTTTGCCACAAGTTTTCCTTTCAGGACCCTCATTGTCTTAACAAACAAGGTGGGCATGGCAGACATACCAAATAAACAGGGGTCTTTTCCTTCCAGAACTCAGAGCTGTGCATTAAGCAGCCTGGTAAGAAATACATCACCCTGTTGTGCTTCTGTTTGACAAGTGGAAATAACTATCTACAACTTCATTTTTGAAGTTGCCCTCTTAACATCACTCACATTGTTCTTCCAGTTAGAGCCATCAGTGTCCATAATTTAGCAATAGCAATGGAAAGAGTAGAATCTCTTTATTGATTAATCACATTGATTGAATGGTATATTGTTTCCAGAAGCTTATGTTCTTTTCCAGACCTTTTCTTAGTGATAAAGTTGCCTTTTTTTGTTTGTTTGTTTTTCCTTAATGGTAGCAGAAAAAGAGTTTTTTAAAGAAATGTAGAAAATTAGTTCCTCCTTGCTAAAATGTATTAACAAGGTCAGGTGATATTGTTCAAAAATATTGTAAGCAAAGAAAAATTGGAATTATTGCAAGCAATTTTCATACAGAAGGTGCATAAGTCTGTACCTGCTTTCCAGGTACTTGGAAAACAAAGGTGGTTCTCAGCAATACATGCTGTTCTCAGCATGGACATTGCTAAGTAGTCTCAGCAATTCTATATTTTAATTTTTTTCAATGATTGCTTTCAAATACAAAGAAAGCTCAAATTTAACAATTGGAAGCATTGATGTTAAAGTAGAAAAGTTTGAAAAGTCACCCTCATTTGATGCCAGCGTTCTTGTATTTAGATACTTGGATTAAGCAGGGATTTTCTATGTGAAAGTTAATTTTATCCTCAGAATTAAGATAACACAAATTGTTCATATGAGCAGAGAAAACTAAATTTACTTTGTGTAGCACTACTAAAACATGAAAGCAACTTTTTTACAACATTGTTTTGCATTTGTTACTGAGCTGTTACTGTTTGCATCTGTTACTGAACTTTCAATTACAAAATTGAAAGTAAGAGCTGCTAGAGCTTGTTGGGCCCAGTGGAGTTCAGCAGCTGGGAAGTGCTCCTTCTTGACTCACTGAAGAACAATTTGATGGACTTTAAAATCCAGGGAGGAGATCCTCCTGTCCCACTCTCACTGAAGTCCCAGGTGCAACCTGTAGTGAGGTTGGGCATGTATTCCCAATAGGAAAACGGGCATATACCGTACACAGAGGAGCAGTCACACAGGTCCATGGACAGAACAGCTCTCTTACAGCACCCACATAACAACAAGCAGCACTCATGTAAACAAGATCAACACTGATGATCTAGTTCCTTCTTTCTGGAGGATCAGGACTGATGGCATACACACTTCCTGACTGTGCTCATCCACAGGCACACTTTAACTTGTGGGTCTTGCATGTGGAATTTTAGTCAATACAATATCCATACCCAGGCTCTGTCCCCTTTATAAAGTGACTAGCTGAAACCTTGGGTCTTTCCAAATGTTGATCTCCTACTTGCCAACCAGTTCTGTCTGAATGTTCTTAATGGTTACACACACATGCCCCCACACACCCTGTGGGTTTCCCCAGGGACTGGTCTGACACACTTCAGCTACTGATACCCAGCCCTCAGTTGCCTCACCCATGTGATCTCTCTCCAGTGGCTGGCACCCATCCTGTGCCCCTTGCCATCTAGTCCAGCATGAAGTTTATTACCATTCACACACATGCAGGCTCAGAATAAGGACTGCACTTACACAGAAGATTGTTAGAGATAGAATTTAATAACAATATGCAATAGACTCATTTAGAAAAGTTTTCACCTTCATCTCTTTCCTTTCATCCCTTCTCATCTCCATCTACCTATGCTTGTACTTATCTGATCCACATTCATGCCTTCCTTTCCTCTCTTAAGTGTCCCATCCTCTAAATGTCATGCAGGTTTTCCACATACCCACTATGCCCTTAAGATATATTTACACAATCCCAAGTTTCTTTCTGTTCACTTGCAAAATTAACTGTCCTGTGCCAGCCTGCTACCCTTTTAGGCAGGAATCACCCTTACTCTGCAGGGCATCCTGGAAAGGAAGTTTTTTTCATTGAGGCTTCTTGGTAGGTTTTCCATGAGAAATCATGACTGCAGCAACCTCTTTCAGTGGTCTTAGAAGCAGCAAATTCAGTGGCTTCTGTTGATGAGGTTACTCATCAACTGTCATTGCCCTTTTGATCATCACCAGGTCTTCGTGTTTGATTTGATTAGCCTCTCATCAGATAACATAAACCCTGTAAAATTCATAATAAAATATATCTGATTTAGACCAGATAATTTATTTCCATCATTAGCTTATTTTCTTGGAATTTCTAATCCTAAAGACTTTCCTTGAACAGTATGCCTCCCTGTAATGTAATTCAGAAAGAACAGAGTGTACAGCTTTATAGATATGATTTCTTAGCTATTTTATATTCCTAGTACTTTCTCAGTGTACTTGCCTAGTTTTGTCCCTAATGCAACTTAAACTATTCCAGCTGCTTTTAAATTTCCAAGAAAATCACGGAACAATGTAGGTTAAGTTGTAATAAAGTTCCATGTGAGCTATAAAAAAGGTAAAGAGTAATTAAGGCATGATTTCATGACTGTTCTAATTTGCCATAAATCCATGCTCCCTGACTCAGTGGGTTTTAGGCAGACTAGACAGAGAACTAAATTATTCATTTTCACACAGATCCAATCCCTGCATCCATCGGAACACTCCCCTTCTGTAGCAGCAGCAGCAATCAAAGCTTTGTGCTTTTTACTGTATTGAAGTGGGAGGGATGACAAAACTTCTCTAAAAACTATATGTGGATTCAAATTATTTTGAAATTTGCTGTGTACTTAAGTGTGAAGAACAAGGTTGGGGAGCTCAAAAAGCCTTTTGAGCAGGATTTTTTTTGTTCAAAAATGCAGGTCCTTTGAGTTTATGTATTTGGGTGAGGTTTTAATATGGGGGAGGAGTAATGTGTATATAAAAGCTGCATGTTTTTTCTCCTTTTCTTTGTCCATCCTTGAGATTCCAATGATTGTTTCGACCTTCCTGAAACTGATCTCAGCCTGTCCAATTCAGCAAAACTCCCTGTCATAAAAGGAAACAATATGTAAAAAAAGCTCTGCATATGCAGAGGATTTGTCCAAATAATGCATAATTAGGAGTGAAAGGCTTATGTACAGTATGATAAAGACCTTCATGCAAAATGCATCACATGTGTTGGGTAGTGGTGTAATTTAGCATAATGTGCCATAGCTATTGAACCTGAGCAAATAGATCAGTGCTGTAAGTTAAGTCCTGTGTTTGCTAGTTTTTTGTGCTTGAGTTCTCATTCCTGAGCTTGTATCTCTGCTGATGGCTGGGGCTGGGGTGAAAGCAATATGCAGAGCAATCTCAGATAATATTAAGTAAATAGAGAAAACACATTGAAAAAACCAATTATTTTTGTGGGATTGTCATGTTCCTTAACTTTTCTTTGCCTTTTTTACAGAGGTTTCCATAAAACTGAATTTGACATTTGGAAAGGGCACAAGATGCTTCTAGGCAACCTTATCTCCTCATTGTTAAAGTTTTGAGAAAATTAATGTTTATTGGATGTGTCACAAATTGTTGTTTATTCTGTGTGAGCCTCTTGTGCCTCTAGGCACTATGTATGTATGAATGGAGACTTTGCAATGTCTTCTTAGAAGCAGATTAAATGAGTCAGAGTTTTTTATTGTTAATTTTTGCCACTACGTAAAAAAAATTTTTCTATTCACTGAATACTCTTTGTGTCAAATTTAAGTCCAGTTTTCTATGAAATGCTTATTTGCCTTCTAGATAGTTTTAGTGAAGGTTGATTTGCTTTGTTGAGTTATTTTCGATTTAAAACTAATTATTAAACAAGATTCCAAAAAAATGAAAGAAAACCCCGGAAACTCTCCTGTTTTGAGGGCTCCAGGGATATAGCTAGCCTTTATTCTGTGTCAAAGACTTTGCAGAGTCATTATTTACATTTTGAAGTTTCCAGAGGCTACTAAATGTGACTCTTTCAATTCAGTCAAGGCACGTCAGTTTATTTTCAAGGGTTTTGCTGATGTTAAAGGTGATGACACTGCTGTCAACTCTGTATTTTGCTATTATTATAATATATACTGAATGTTTAGTAAGGTACTTGAAAATTATAATTATTTAATGGAAGTGATTGTCATCGCAGGTATTTTAAATAAATTTCTTTCTTTTCATGTTTAATCATGATCTGTAATTCTCATGAGACTATAATAGTTAAACAGTTCTGTACAATGTTTCAAGATTGATGCTGCCCTCAATCTTGAGGTGTCTTAGTTCTACCCTTGTTTATACTAATTAATATACTAATGATATTTTTTTCTCTTTTCTAAACTCTTTGTGCTTAGCAATGTAGCAAGAAAGCATCAGCTTCGTTGTTGTGGATCCTGAAATCATCTGGAATAATTGCAAACCGTCCTTGGCCAAGGATCACTCTTACATTCACAACCACTGCTATAATATTAACCATGGCTGTATTCAACATGGTAAGGGAAAAAGGGGTAATTTTTCGTGGTTCTTTGCTCATTTAAGATTTGTCATTGTTGTGTTATTCAGTATTTGTTTAGATGTTAAATTTATGTTCTGTGGCTATGCCAGGAACATATGTGATAACAATTGCCAGAGACAGAAATGTAAAGCAGAGCAAAAAAAATTCATGCTGTGTAATGGAGACCTCTGCAAGCAGGATGCGCAACAAGAGCTCAGACCCTGGCTAAATTTGCTAAAGAAAAATATTATTTATAATGAATAGAAAACAATTAAATCCCAGGTTTGAATTGTGCATAGATGACTCAGAAAAACAGCCCTTCTGAATAAATGAAGTATCTCCTCACAGGATGTGTGGAAGAGTTTGCATGAAACAAACTAAGCTCTATTCAGTTTTGTGATGCTCCCCAAAATGATCATAATGTATACATTATTGATTTCACGTGCTTGTCTTTTTCTAAAATAAGAAAGAAAATCAAAGTTACATCAAAACTTCAAAAGTACTGAACTCCAAATTCATTAGGGCTTATGTCTGCTTAAGTGATTTCAACCTGTGCTTTTCTCTCCTAACCAGGAAAATCCATGTAATTCTATTATTCTTTTGCAGCTGTAGCAATCATAGAGTAAATCTGGCATTAATGCTCTCAAAGCATGAATCTTAATGATCTCGTTCAGTGTGAAGGGTCTGTTCTCTAATGGATGAGCAATATATGGGATCAAAAATCTTCCTTTGTTTTGTCTTGTTGGCTAAGGTGGATTCTGTTTGTAAATCTGTGAAAGTGTTCCAGTTCAGTTCTGTATCTGCAAAATGGGAACTCTAACATTTATTTAGGCAGTGTTTTCATTGCAACATTAATGCATAGATATTATTCACATTTCAAGTGAGTAAGATTCACATTTCAGTGCTTTTGAAATTGCAACTCTAATGCTTCCCTGAGTTGTGGTACTTTTGTTACTTAGGATTCATAAAGGACTTAGAGATTGATGGTATCTACACTGTTCTATTTTGTTTTCTCACATTTCAGGGGACCCTTAGTCAATCATTTGTTACACTAAGTACTAAACTTGTCCAAATTATGTAATGTGGGCTTTTAAATGTGAACACTTGAAATTTCTGGTAGAGTGTTCTCTCCATTTTTACTGTTAAGTTTTCCTAGCTTGTTAATGTTAGTTTTCTCTTCTTCCTTTTTCCTGCTTTTTTTGAAGGAGAGGAGAGAAACTCTAAACCAATTCCATTTTCAAAATCTAAAATTCACCTAGCTGAATTTAGTGTGTAAGGCTGGGAGAAGAGAAACTCAAAGAAGCAGTGGCTGGAAATGAGAATATAAGCTGACTTTTCAGCCGTGAAAGCAGTTAGCAATGGAAATAATTATTCTGAAAAGCTGTTGATTCTCCATTAGCTGAAGACTCTGTGCCTTTTTGAATGACAACCTTGAGCCATGCAAAAGTTATGGAACAGCATAAACCCCAGAGATGTAGTACCTTGTAAAATGAAGATCAGGTTAGATTTTCCCTTATTTTCAACTCTGTAAATATATCAGAAGAAAAGAAAGAACTTACTTGGGTTGAAAGTATACTTTGAGTTAGACTTTGTGCATATGGTTATTTAGTAAGTTAAAAAATGTAAAAGGAGATATAGTCAGCAACAGTTTTTTGCTTAGACTAAAGTTCTACTAGTGTGTACAGTCCATTTCAGATTTGGCCTTCAAGTAGTAAAAGACATTCTAGCAAAAAAAAGGAGTTGTTCAGTACATAATTTTTAGATAGAGGTTTTAATTTTATTGGCTCACTTCCAATTTTATGTGGACTGAATATTATAGTAAAACCTAATAGGCTGTATTTTAAAGTCTCAGTGCCTTGTCAGCAATGTTGCAATGTTACAAATAATCATGTTCCATGATATTCATGAGATGATAATTTTAAGTACAATTTCCACCTTGAAACTAAACCTGAATAGTTTGACTAGCAAAAATGACTTCAAATGTGACTGTGAAATTTGCATTAGCAAATTGTGGGAGAGACTCTGAAGCATCATTATTATATCTCCAAGCAACATATACTTAATAGCAGAGTCCATTAACTGCATTGATTTCCATGAACCCTTTCAGTAGAAAAAGGCAAAATGTAGCCATTAGGATTTAACGGAGATAAAAAGTGTCTAACCATGCCACACCTAATAAATCATCATTAAGACCAAAATGTCAAATAAAACTCAGTCTTCATGGTCAAGGGACAGTGGAAAAGAGTGGGGGTGCAATTTTGTTTGAAATTAGCTGTTTTAGCAGACATCTGAATTTCTTCTTCAGGTTTGAGATGTATGTAGTCCTGATCAGTGGAGGGAAGTTAAAAATCAGCTAACATGACACAAGTATCAAATACTTCTGAGCTGAAGGGAGAGGGTACACATTAGATCTGGTGATCCATTCAGCATTAGGTCTGGTGCTGTATGGAGAGAAGGACAACTGTCAGTGGCTGAGGAAAGCTGTTTTTGTCGAGCTGACCTGCTTTAAACTGAACATGAGAAAGTATCCTGCACAGAGCAATCCAGGCATCCCAGAGGGACAGTAGGACTGCATGACTGCAAAGGATCAATAGTTGGTAGCTGAAGGAACGACTGCATACAATACATCAAAGGACTGTGCCTCACCATCCTCTGGGATCCATGTGATCTCAAGGAACATGGAAAGAGTCCTGCAACAGCTCCTTGTTTCAGTGACTTCTGCATCAAATGCATGAATGGTTCTTGGCACAGCAACAAGATCTCAGGGTTATACTGTCCCACTAACTCTTAACTACCAGCTTTAAGATTCAGGGTCATAGAATAATAGAGTAGTTTGGGTTCAAAAGAATCTTAAAAGGTCACACAGTTCAACTCCCCCTTGCCATGGGCATGGACATCTTCAACTAAATCAGGTTGCTCAGAGCCCTGTCTAACCTGACTTTGAGTGTTTCCAGGAATGGGGTATCCAACACCTCTCTGGGAAACCTGTTCCAGTGCCTCACCACCCCCATCATAAAAAAAATGTTTCCTTATATCTTGTCCAAATCTACCCTTTTTTAGTTTAAAACCATTACCCTTTGTCTGTCACAACAGACCCTGCTCCAGAGTTTTTCCCCATCTTTCTTGTAGGCCCTTCAGGTTCTGGAAGGTGCTCTAAGGTCTCCCTGGAGAGTTGTTCAGGCTGAACAACCCCAGCTCTCTCAGCCTTGTCTTCATTGGAGAGGTGCTGCAGCACTCTGATAATCTTTGTGGCCCTTCTGTAGATATTACTTGCTTTCCTGTCTTTTCATCCAGTGAATTTTAGCTTCTGGACTGTTTCCTCTGAAAGAGCATGTGTTTAGGAATGTGAAGACTGAGAGAGGTTTGAGTGTTTTTGCTCCATTGGTTAATGTACGTCTGTGAGCACGAGCTGCCTTTAATGATGCAAGTATTAGCCTCCTCTAAGTCATGAATGATACCCTGTTTTAAATAATGACAAATAATTAATCAAACCTGCTTTCATTCTCTTAGTGGAAAGTTAGTTTCTTTAAGGTACCTTCCTTTTAGTGTAGCTGACTCTGTTAATACAGTTGCTGACCTTGTATTTTTAATTGTCAAGCTCTTTGGCACATACACTCTAATTATACATCCTGACAGTGCCTGGCACATTGAAGACCCTGTTTTGGAGGGTGCCTAATGCATGTCTTTCAAGAAGAATAAACAGACACTGCCTAGAGGTTGACCTGGCCTGGGAGTCAGAAGCAGAAAGTGGAATGCACAGCTGAAGTCATATTATTTAAGTCATACTTGCAGTGCTCAGTCACAAATCTATTCCAGATTATAGACAGGATTTAAGAAACTTTAAAGAATCAGTATCAGTCTAGGTCCACTAGATTAGCAGAGATGCACTAGCAGGTGAGACACTGCTCTGAAATCATGTTTACAGCAGCTCTGGTTTCTTTCAAGGGTGTGGGAAGAGATGTGCTGTCACTGCCTTTGTAAGTGAGGATCTCTCCATATCTGTCAAACACAGAAATCATGGTGTCTGAGTCTGTAAAGGCCCAGCAGGCTCCTCATCTCTCTTGTTGGTGGGACAAGAGAGAACAAGGCAGGGACTTGCCACTGCATATTGCCTTTGCAGGGGGCTGGGAATTGAATACATGGTGGCACAAAGACAGTCATGCATTTTCACTTGCTACCCAAACTTTAATAAAAAATAATTTTTGAGCAACTTTAATTTGGTACATTTGACTGTTATCAAGAGACATGCCACAACATACCAAATAACACAGATTCATGAGCACTTTGATGTTAAGAAGTCTTGTACAAACCCAGAGGCAAAATGCTCTAAAAATTCTGCTAAATGCATTTCAGTACTCTCTGGATTTTCATCACCCACCCCTTTACAACTTACCAATATCTCAGTATCACTGTTATTTAGTAAAAAAATGCATAATAGTCTTGGTAGGAACTTAGCATTCCAGGCTGTCCTTAAACTTCCGCTTATGATCTTGTGAAGAGGGGGCATGATACCAGAGTTTGTGATTCTTCACGCTATTCTTGGGGCATTCTTGTGAGGATCTGGGAATAAAAGTCCTGACTCACCTGCCAGAGCAACTGGCATTTTTCAGTGGAAGCTGTGATAGGCATTCTACATCCAAATGCTTTCATACCTCAGTGAGAAAGATGACTTCTTTTTAATGAGATCTAAACTAGTGTATTATGTTGTTGTTTTCAAAGAACAAAATAGATGCACTAATTTGCTTTTCCCGTGTTTTGGGGGGAGGGTCTGTCACCACATGGCTCCCATTGAAAGCAGGTATTTTCATTATGCAAAGCAGAAAAAAGTCAGAACTAAGGATTGCAGGTTATGTGAACGCAAGAAAAGAAAAAGCTGTTAGAATATATGAAGTTAAAATAAGAATTTAATGGTAGCATGCTCAGACATTTCCTGGCAAACATTGGAATTCATAAAAAATACTGCTTTCATTTGAGTCATTTGAGTAGGTGTGACTGCTTAGTAGGACTGAACCTACTCTTACAAAAAATACTATGTTGAAGAACAATATGTATCTTTAAAGCGTGATAGCAGATGTAGATAACTGATGAGAGACAAGAAAGACAAGTGAAAACACATCATTCAGAAATAAGTGTTGTTTGGCTCATGGCAGGTGACAACACTTCCATATCCTTTTTTTTTCCTTTTTATTAATAGATTAATTTATTAATATATGCAAAGATATACCATATTTCATATAATGTTCTGTGTATACAGGTAACATTTATAGGTCAGAAGTGCCTTGTGCAAAGTTCAAAACCAAAATTAAAATGCTTTAATATAAATTAACATATATAAATATGCATACCATATGTGTTTCTAGATTATAATTGTGTTTGAGTTCTTCATGTTATATAATCTTTGCTCTGGGGACATGAATAAGGTGGGATTCTGAAACTAAATATTTCATGTTTACAGAAAAAGTATATGCACTGTTAGTTGGATGTGGGGGCCCTTGGCAGATGCCCTTGTTAACAAAAGCTATTAAATAGCTGGAGGCAGGGAGGAGGAGTAAATCCTCAAAGCTGTCTGAAGGGCTTTTGCCCAAAATTATTCCTGTTAAAAGAGGCAGGCGAGCATCAGCTGGCTCAAAAAGTAACCAAATGACTTCAGAAAATTCTTAAGTAAAGAAGGAAATAATGTGAAAAGAAGTATAAAAAACACAGAATCACAGAATGGGTCAGGTTGGAAGAGACCACAGCGGTCATCTGGTCCAGCCTCCCTGCTCAAGCTGGGTCATCCCACAGCACATGGCACAGGATTGTGTCCAGATGGTTCTTGAATATCTCCAGTGAGGGAGACTCCACAACGTCTCTGGGCAATGTGGAAATGTGAAACAGGAGACAGAGAGCTATGAGTGAAAGCAGATGACTGTCAAAACACTATTTTGACACTGTCATAAGTCACCCCTCTGGCATCACACCTCTGCCTCAGCCAGCAGGAGCAGCCTCCCTGTCAGATACTGTGAGCTGCCTGCCATGCAAATGGGCAGGAAACAGCATGGGCTGGGACAAGCAGGGACCATGGCTCAGGTTTGTCACTGCACATGGACTCGCAGGGCTCACTCTCCAGCATGTGCATTGACAGCTTGCAGGGAGCTGCACAGGGGCACATAAAACTAGAGCACCTGCATCTCCTTTCAGGAGGGTGTGCCAGAACCCTGCATTCCCAGAAGAGGGAGTGTGTACATTTCACCCACACATCCTGTGGGAAGAGGCAGATGTGGGTGTAACTCTGCATGTGCACGTCATTAGAGCTCTTTGGGATCAGTTATAGAAGGATGTTACAACATCTGTAGGTGTTTATTAACATTTTGTAGGGTCTGTTTTTGTGGTTTATCTGTTATATTTCTGGTACTGATCCTGGTCCTGACTTTGTACTTCACTGATGGCAGGTTAATTATGTGTAGTTTCACATACACAGTCATGTTAGAGAAGGAAAACAACCTGAAAGTGCAACTGTACAAACACAGGTGAGTGCCAGCTTGGTATTTGTAATACGTGGCATATTGAAGACCTTCACAAATCCACAACCTTGGACTTCTGCTGAAGGGGAGTTACAGAGATAATGGTTTCAGACTCTTCTCAGCAGAGCTACAAAACATAACCTGGGTGGTGACATGGGAGGTTGGATAGTGTTTAGAAAGACAAAAGAAGTCACTGTGCATGTACAGTGCTGAGACCGTTGCTAAGGGGGATTGTGGGGTCTCTGTCCTTGCAAGTTTCCAAGACTTGGCTGTACAGAACTATGACTGACAGATTTAACATTAGTACATCAATAAACCATTTTGATCCACATTTAGTTGCTCTGAGTGAAGCAGTTCAGGTTTTCTCTGTAACAGTAGTTAAAGACAGAAATGAAGAAAGAATTTAGAGGTCGGTTACACGGTGACGACCTGCAGAGAACAGCGTGTGAGAGGGAGGTGACCTGTGGATCTCTACTCTAGTCAACCACATGTGGATTTTCATATTTAGTGTATAAGAGGAACTATGAAATTCACTAATGAATTAAGGTGACAGTTAGTGTCTGTGAGGTATGGCTTGGAATTTTAGAAAGGAAGAAGTCAGGTGTGGATTTGAGTGCAGAGAGAAACAATGGACTCTACACGATTCAATGTGAATCAGGCAGAAGCCATTTTATTGATGAATTAGTGTCCCTAATATACAATTCTTGCTTTCCCTATGCACAATCGTGCATAATTGTTATTGGTTAAGGCCTATTTCCACACGCTACTTTATGCTTTATGATTGGCTCTTGTATGTGTGTCACCTCGTCCATCGTGTACGTCACAACTGTCCTTCAGTTTGCATTTTCTTATCCTTTTCTTCCTTTGCTTGTTCCTCATTCACATCCTCCCCAGTGCTGCTTGTTCCTTTCTCACAACCTCCCCATGGACTCTTTCCCTGTGTACGTGCTTAAGTCCTTCTGTCTTACATGCTCTGGTTCTTCTCTTTTATGGCTGGTCCACGATATGTCCATTTTCTAGTAAAAACATGGTTTCCACATTTGAGTAAAAGAACTAGGATGAAATTTAGTAGTAAAAAGCTCAAGATTATAGTTGGTCTGACAGGTTAGTGACAAGAAATTCTGATACATGTTGGAAGCTCATCAGGTGGATAGGTGATGAGTTCAGGATTTTAATTAATTATGTGGGCTTAATGTCAACTCAGCTGAATCACAATAACCATCCATGTGACTGCTTTGAACTCATGGTAAGTATAAACTGCATTTACCTAGGTGAGTCCCAATGAAGGAAAGCTACCTCACATTTGCTGAGCATGGTGTTAGTGGCTGGGGTGATGTCCACGTGCAGAATGTGTTAAGCTCCTATAACATCATCATCTGTCTGAGCCCCAGCTGCATGAGGTACAGTGAGCTGTTAAGGTTTTGTAGCTGTGAGCAAAGGAGCATAATTCTAGATATATAAATTCAATTTTTATATTCAATTTATTCCATGCATATAAGTACCTCAAAGGCAGGTGTAAGAGGATGGTGCCAGACTCTTCAGTGGTGCCCAGAGACAGGATGAGAGGCAATGGCCATAAACTAAAACACAAGAAGTTCCATCTCAACATGAGGAAGAACTTCTTTATATTGAGGGTGGAAAAAGCTGCCCCGGGAGGTCATGGACTCTCCCTGTCTGGAGCCATTCAAAACCCACCTGAACATGTTCCTGGGTAACCTGATCTAGGTGACCATGCCTTGGCAGGGGGGGTTGAACTGCATGATCTCCAGAGGTCCCTTCCAACCCTAACGATTCTGTGATTCTAGGATGTACGGAAATACATTTTCTGCAGAATTAGTGTTAGAACTATTGCATGACCTACTGATAAAATCTGGGAAGCGTGTTTGCAGTTTTGGTCACTCAGAAGGCTGAATTGAAAGAAATATGTACAGAGGGTGACTACTAGACTAATTAGGGGAATGAAGAGCTTGTTTTCAGGGAAGGAAGTAGAAAAAACATAGATTGATGAGTACAATGAAGGCTGAGATGATACTAAATATTAGGACTGTAAATACTCGGGAGAGAAAGAAGCCATGTGAAAGCTAAAGGATGAGATTATGACAAGAAGAAAAACATGAGAACTGGCCACGAATAGTGGTTAAATGTAGAAACAGCTTAAATGTTGAGATTCAAACTACTGGAATTAATGTAGTCACCAAAATCTAAATTAAGAAAGCACTGGATCATTGCATCAAGAGGGTCTGTATGATGATGGTTTCGTGTGTGATTACTGGCTGAATTTGATGACCCAGGAGATACTGGATCCACTTTTCTGTTTCAATGACATTAGTCCCGATATTAATGTCAGCATTATTATGTTATTGCATCTGTGTAAACCAACTTCAGTAAAGACTTCTTATTCTTTTTTTAATTCTTCCTGTGTTTAAATAGGACGTTCAGTTGAGGTAAACCCAGGAATTATTCATATCGAATTTATTTCATCATCGTCTCTTGTGTGTTTGAGATTCTGCTATATGAAAATAATATAACAAAGAGCCTTTTGTCTTTTATTCCAGTGGAAAGTGTCAGATGAAGGTTAAAAAAGTTGTTTTTGTTTGAGAATGCAGGAACAAGGAGTCATGTTATGTCATTTTCCTTTTCCTATTTCAAAGTAAGATACAAAATAATAGTGAAATACCAAAGTTAAATGGTTACTGGCAAGGCTTTCTCTGCTTCTCCATTTCTGTTCTCTATTTTGACCTTAAACAGCTGTCATACTAATGGATTATATGTTTATTTTTTTCTAGTTTTTCCTGGATAATGCTGTGATAGCTTTTCCCTCAGTTCTTAATTCATCAAATGCAAGTTTTTCTAATTCAAGTATTCAGACACGGTGGTGTATACAAAATAACTGTTTTTTCCTACCGGTAAGTTAATTTTACAATTCTTTGTTTGTTTACAACAATTACATTAAATTGACTGTTACCAGATCTGCTTGAAGTTAAACACCCACCCATTTTTAAGACTGCAGAAAAAGCTTGATTTTTTTTTTTTAGTCAGCTGCAACTGCATTTGAAGTAAGTGGGAAGTTAAATGAGATTAGTACTTCTGAAAATAGAGATTTTAATGAATGTCAGATTAAAAAAGCTGGAAACAGCATGATAACAAGGAAGCTTAACTCATCTGTGCTAACACGTTGCAAGATACCAAGATAACACACAGTGTCTCCAAAGCAGACTGTGCACTGAAAGCCAGGTTAGTCTGCAGACAGTTTTCCCATGGTGGGAATATTTTCAGGTGGCTGACCTGAAAATATTCACCACTTACATCACTGACAGTGGAATTGTCACACTCCTGTCATTGTGTATTTGATAAGAGATGGGGTGAGAGGGGTGGAAATAAAACTCTCATGTACCACTGTATAAACTGCTTAAGAGATCTGAGTTGATCTGAAGAAGATCTCTTAGTGTGAACAAAAGCACAACGGCACACGCAAGAGGAGGGGGAAGGACATTGCTGCGAAAAAGTGGGAGCTGTGTCCTAGAGAGCAGTGATTCTTAGAAGGACTACAAAAGACCTGCAGTTGAAAATAACAAGCCATATATTGTATCAAAATAGGTCAGCTGGGTTGTATGAATAAGCTGGTGGCGGCAAGAGGAGAAGGGAGATTATTTTATCTCTGTGGTGAAATAATGAGACCATTACCAAAACTATGTGTCCTGATTTCAGGATTTATAGCTTTTAAAGTATTAAAACACATTCTTTCATCTAAGACAATTCATCTTTGATAGACTGGCATGAAAAAATTATGTTAAAATTTCACTTCTGACATTAATAAATGAAAAATTTAAGTTAGCTAAAGATTTAAAAACCTTTAAAACATCTCTCAAATACACATTGTTTTCATCCTCAGACACTGCATATATTTCAGCTTGAAAAAGCTACAAAGTCCTTTTGAGTTACCAGTTTTGATATTTTTTTTCTTTTTTATTCTGGGAATAAAATTTCTCTCTCTTCACCGTATAAGATATTGAATACTTAAGCTGACAAATGTTTGTTTCCTTAAATTAAAAATTTGTTATTTTGAATCTGTGTGTTAGTTTCAAGCTTTATTCATGTCGATAAACTTTATGTGATTTATGATAGTAAACCTGACATCTATTGACTGTCATCTAAAATGAGTACATAGGAGCTTTGGGAATTACCTTAGCCCCAATTGAATTCAGTTCATTTTGAAGCAAAGCAACTGATCTGCCTCCTTCTCTACCCCCCAAAATAACTTTTTTGATTGGTATAGCTTACTTTTTAAAAATACTTAGCAAAGATTCATCAGTAAATTATAGGGACATTTTTGTGTTTAATTTGTTCAGTTTTGCTGTGATGCTTCTGTCATTTCCATGTAATAGAAGTTGATGTGTGTATCTGTTCCTGGGAAAAAATACAGTCTGGTGTCAGTGCTGCCACCTCCACATGTTAAAAGAAATAGAAGTTATAATACCGACATCTAAAAGATGCAGTTTTGGGATATATTTTATTTTACTAGGAAATTTTTTACAAAATGACTTTGTCCTCAAGTTCTTCTCTATTGACATATGGGAGTAGAACTCCTTCTTACTTCAGTAAAGGTCTTTACACCCACAGAACTGTAGGTCTTAAATTTTAAGAGAAGAGAGCAAATGCACTGGGCTGGATCCTAAGTGTGTAGTACCCGGGTGCAAGGCACCAGACTTGTGATCCCAGTAAGAGAGGCACTCGGCCTGTCAGGTATTGGTTAAAATACCTTTATTAGAGCTAGAACAAGAAAGAAAAAGAGGATAGATGGAGTTACACCCCTTCAGATGCTGAGAATCTTGATTTGTACAGCATGAGGTGCAGATTCTGTCTGTGGAGAGGTTACCCTGCATTTTCCTCCTCTGAGCTGTTAGAGAATTTTCTTAAAAGGAAACATTGCTATTCACTGCTTCAGCTGTCAGACAAAAATGACATCCATGAGAACTTGCTGTTGCACTGTTGGATAAAGCCAAGGCCGCATCAGAGGTGGCATCACACTGGTACCACGTGGGAAGTGCCTGCAGGCTCCTGGGTTGTGACAAGTTGGCTGAGCTGGCTGAGGTTGTCCTGTGGCTGAGGGATGCACTAAGCAGACCAGGGGTCTGCACCTGCTCAGCTTCACTGCTCTGCGGATTGCCAGACTCTCCAGGTCTGCTTTTGCTTACTGAAACACTGCATTGCAATGCAAGGTCTGCATTCTTAAATGTGTGGCTGTTCCACTCTTTTCTAATTCATCCACCCTTGTCTGAAATATTCCATCTATTCTATGTATTCCTATGGAACACTGTCAGAGACTGTTCCACTTGAAAATTTCTGGGTCTTTGTCAAACAGTATGTGGATTCAAGACTGCCTTTGCTTGTTTCCCTTTGGAAAACTGATTTCAACAGTAGAATGCCTTATTGACTCAAAAAAGGATGCTGCTATTTTTATGTAACACCAAATTTGGAGTGTGACCTCCTCTGAAATGCAGCTATCAGAGGAGTTTCATTTTTTGGTGATTCTGAACAATAGTTCTATCTATTTCTTACTTCAACCAGATCTCCGAGCAAATTACAGTAGCAGCAAAGATTGAGATGGTAGATCAATTCTGTCTGATGGGGGCTGTGAAAATTAACCTTCTTAGTGATCCTCCAAAATTAGTATACAGTGATTCAGGTTCTGTCAAAAGTACTGCCATCAACAAGTCAACAATAGTCTGAAAATAGCATGACTAGAAATAGAATTCTTTGTAGTTTCAGAAAAGAAACTTCCTTGCAAGGTGCAGGACTGTAATTTTCAGGAAGCATTTCTGGCAAAGGTGTTGCATATTAAAGACTAAGATAATGATTCTTGTGATGATTCTTGTTTTAGCATTAATTTTGATGCCCTAATCAATTTCCAGAAAGTATCAGGAGAAAATATTGTTCCAGGAATTTAAGTTCAACCAGACATATTTTTGTTGATATATATGACATAGGAAAGAAAAGGCTTTTATTTTTTTAGCAATTGGATGTGTTTTTATATGGTTACTACTCCACAGGATTTGAGAGAAGGATTTTTTATATTTATATTATGCATAGGTCCTGTTAATGGCTTTGTATTTTTCAAATCCTAGCTGCATTTCTAGAGTTTGTAAAATTGCATATCTATGAGGTTCATAACAACTGAATATTGCATCAGTTTATAACAACTGCAAATATAGGCAATGAAATTGTTGTTTTCGGGCCTTTAGACATTTTACCTTGACCCAAATGCTAGCAAGACATCCAGAGTAATCGTGGGACTCAAGCATGAATGAAAATTTTACAGTGGAACAGGAATAAATCTTGTGTCAGTCTGCTGGCAGCAGACTCCTACATTAGATTTCAACACCATCAGTGGTATCCCACAAATGCAGATAAGTAAACCAAAAGTGTCAAAGGGTGAAAATTAGGGAGCATAAATTTATTTTTATTGGCTGTCTATAAACCATAGTGTCCCAGATTGTGATAGATTGCACACTTCAGTGGTCAGTCAATAATTTGTTTTTTAAACTAGCCTGAGCATTTTATTATGCATGGTTTCCTACTCAAGAGCCAAATTCTAAATATTTTCCATTTGATTTCTCTTTGCCAGTATTTTATATACAGCTGCATATTAGGGCTCATTTCCTGTTCTGTTTTCCTGAGGATAAATTATGAGTTGAAAATGGTAATAATGTTGATTGCGTTGGTGGGCTACAATGTCATCCTTCTGCACACTCATGGGCCCATGCTGGATGACTACAGCAAATTTATGTATGCAATGGCACCACTTAGAAGGTAGGTGGCTAACTCCAGTCTTTCTGAAGTTAAATACTACCCATGGTAGTTCTTACGTCATGGAACATACGTGTTTGGCTATGTAATCTGAGTCACAATGTAAACTCATTGTCATGCTGAAGTTAATATTTGATTTAATGTCACACCTCAGAGCATTAGAATAAAATAAGTCTGGACAAGGCATTAAAATCACATACTATAGGAAATAGATAATGGTTTAATTTGCATTTTTGTCATAAAGGACATTACAAAGAAGTCATTATCAAGTTTGTTAAGCCTCAGGCTGTACATCATTAAGGCTTTTAAAGCATATTTGCTACAAGCCAGAGAAAATCAGCTTCCCCAGAACCAGTACATAGTCTTAAATCTTTACAAATGCAGGCTTAGCTATTGAAAAAATTAGTAGACCAACAGTTTGTATCTTTTTTATTTTATTTGCTGTGCTTGTGAATTGTATCTTAAGTTTTTCGTGACACTGCTGAAATCTTTGTTACAGGTGATAACATGTAAGACCAAAATTATGATTCCAGTTCCTGTTATTGCTGTATAAAATAATTTTTTGACAGCTGTAGTTTTTACCTCATTTTCAAAACAAAGAGGTGATTTTCTTCTGTGTAGGCCAAGTGTATGGCATATGCCACACCAGAAAGTCTGGATATTCAGAGTGTAGTTTCAATATCATTTTTACTGTGCTCTAACAATCATGGAAAAGGATCTCAACTGAATAATTTTTTTTAAAAGTGTAGGTTTTCTTTGCACTTAAATCTAAACATTAAATGGGAACAAACTCAGGTCTTTGTTTCCATTGCATTAGTGGAAAGGGTTATCTGTGTGATGGGATGGAGAACCAGGGGATGGGTTAGACTGAGGATGTGCTTCTGGCAGCTTTGATTTTGTCAGTCAAGCTCTGTGTCTGTTGGTATTTTCCTTCCTAAATCTCTCACCAAGGTTCTTGTTTCAGTGGCATGAGTAGGAGAGTTCTAGTGTAAACTGTTTCCCATTACCTCTAGTGACTTTTGCCAAAGCAGAGTTTTTAATAAACTCTGTACAAGATCTAGTTTGTGCCTCCTGTAATTCTCATGTGAAAAGGCATCTTGGGAGTTAGATGCTTTAGTTTCCATTTCTTCCTATTCATTGGACATGGTCAAGCTCTCCACTATGGAAATAGTGTTATTGCATTAAAAATCGATTTTTTTTCTACTTGTATAGACTAAGCCACAAATGCTCTACATTTGTAATTAAAAAAGGATATTATTTTTACTAAATCCTCATCTTATTATTAGACTTCAAAATGTAGGTATGTTTGCAGAGAATGTAGTAGAGGTAATTAAAGCTACATAACATAAATAATGATATTTAATCAAATAATATAGCATCTCATATTTAAATGCTCTTAGTGTACATACCAGAAAGTAGTAGATATAAATTGTGGTCTTATTTTTGTGCTTGAATTTTAATTGAAGTTTAACTTTGGAGCAGCTGGCTTTACTTAAGTTTTTATTTTATAGGCCAGGAATACTGAAGGACCTGAAGACAATGGGCTCAATTTCCTTGTTCATATTCTTCATCACATTACTGGTTTTGGGTAGACAGGTAAGACACACACTTCTCTTCACCTGCACCAGTGGACACAATGCCAGCTGCCACATGCAGCCTGTCACCTCCTCAAAGAAACACCTTTGTCCTCTTCTGTCCCATACCCTTGCAAAGGACTGTCAGGAGCATCTATGAAGCTATTTTCTTTCTTACCTTCCAATATGCCCTTAAAACTCACCAGTAACTATCACTGACATTATGCTGATAGTGTGCTGTGACTATTGCTTATCATTCTGACCCATACTGGCTCATAGCTTCCTGGTTTGCTCCCATCTGTCTGCATCCATCTGCTGTCTCCCTGGTTGCTTAATTGTAAGCTATTTTCCTCACAGTTATTATGGTTTGGTGCAGACACAGAAACAATATAGCATGCACACACGGAAGTGTACCACATGCTGAGGCCACAGTTGCACTAAAACTGTGACCCAACAGGAAACTACTCTTTTTATTACCCAGTTGTGCTTTTTCAGAACAAATGTGATGTCAACAGTCTTACCCTGTACTAAGCTGAGGGAATATGCAAGGGCAGTCTCTAAGTCCTCAGGCCTGTACAGGGTTCATGGCTAAAAGCTGCAATTCCAGCCCCTTGTGCCAGAACAATGCAGTGCACTTCTGAAATGGAAGAGACAATCCATGTGAGATCTCATGAACAGCCTGTGCCTTCACAGACTGCAGCCTTGGAAAGGATTTTATGCCAGACTGTCCTTAAATCATTCATTTACATTGCAATTCCTCAAAAGGTAATCACTGTCATTTAAATTGCCATGCAGGCCCTGCGGGTTACTACCCAAAAAATTCTTATCTGGCAGTTTCTGCAGTATGTATTTTAGTGGGGAACATCCTTCTTGATTTAGAAATAACATTCTTCATCTGCCTTGTTGCCAGCAGCACATTAGAGTTTGTTCATTTGATGACAGTAACAGAGTGGGTGTAGAGCACAGCTACTTCCCCTCAGAAACAGGGATAAGTTCTTCATCACGTCACCTTTAGTCCCTGTCAACCAAAGTGTCAGATGGAGGCAGAGGCTGCAATACCAAGAATAAAGGAGAGAAGGAATATCATCTTCACTGGGAAAGGAAAGATTTCTTTGTGGGTTCAGTCACATCAACGAGACAGTTTTTTTTGCAAACAACTACGGGTGTTCTGTCACACCAACTAAGAAATGATGCTGTAAGAGAAAAAGTCTTCATTTTCAGAGCTGTAGGTCCAGGATCCTTGTCATGATACCGCTTATTTATAACTCTTCAATCTTGCCTTTGATTTTTCTGCTAACTTATTCTCCCTTAAAGAAGAAGGAGAAAAAACCTACATTTTCAAACCCTCTCAAGCAAAGTCTGAATATTACTGGAAAATGTTATGAACTAATTTTAATACATAACTGGCCTAAGACTTGCCATTTTTAGTTACTGTTGGTGATATTGATTGGTAGCAAATCCTTGGAAAGAGATAGGGGAGGAAATCAACCTGCATAGAGTGACCTTTCCAGGGACATATACCTCCCACTTTCTGCCAGTTGGTATTTCTGTGGCCATGTTTAATAGCTATTGGCTCTTCTGCTTTCAGTTTCACTGTCTGATCCCTTTTTAACCCATTTTATCTTCCTGGTGTTCCCAACATTGATAATGAATTTCACAGTTTGATAAAAAGTCATGTGACAGCGTCTGTCTTTCTATTTTTAAACTTCCTGTTTTCTACTTTCATTAAGTGGTGCAGGATGCTGTTGAGCCATCTTGGCAGTGCCAACAAAGTCAAAATCTTCCTTACCCTTCTTCCACAGAGGGTAATATACAAGTAATTTCTCTGTTAGTTATTGCATTTTTTGCAGATAATACATACTTTTTCTTCTTTTGATATCTGATTATTTTTAAAATGCTACAGATAATAGCCACTGATGAAAAGGGTGGCCTTTCCACTTCCCTTCAGCTGCCATTGGTGCCCCTCTGTCCCCAGGATGAGTAAACAAAAAGTTTATCCAAACAAAAAGTGGATGCTTTCCTGCAAGCCTAGCTCTGTGAACCTGCTCACCATTGATCATAGAGATGCCTGTCCTGATGCAAAAGCAGAGGCAGGGAATATGTGCCTCTGTGGGGATGAAGAGAGGGAGAGTTAGTATAATATTTCATGGTTTATGAGCCTACTTAATTCTTTTAGCTGCACAGCCAGCATCACTGCTGGAAGAAGCAGACCTTCCCTCAGCTGCTCATTCTTATCCTTGTGTCTCCTCATTTGTACTGGCACAGCTCGCTGTGAAGATGTATAGTGGATCAAAATACAGAAATGGTCAGGCTTAAAAATTAACCCTGCAGAAATGATTGGCTTTGAGCCAGGTCTATTTTCAAGATTTATGGCATGGCCACAGCAATGCTTGTGCCAGAGGAATGGGAGTGAACAGACAAAAGCGAGGTGGAGAAAGCAAAGCTACTTTTTTTTGATGCCCCTGCCAGCATAGGCGACAACCATTTCCTGACACTGAGCAAAGTGACTCATTACACCCTGCATACAGATCCAGAGAGTTACTTGGTAATAGGCTGGTGACAGGCAGACAGTGTGCTGAGAATGGCAACTCTTGCACCCTTCCCTGGAGAATCCAGACTGGTGTGGGCTTGACTGTGACTTTAAACACTGTTGAGCACTACATCTCTCTTCTGATCTGCTTTGAATCCAGTATTGACATAGTCTGTGAATTCCTTTCTCAACAATACCTAAAATAATATGTATCCCGTTACTCTGTAGGCTGGCTATTTATTTTTTCCATGATTGGTTATATTGTAGTTATCCACAATGAATTTCATTGGTAGTTCTACTGCTGAGGTGCTTACGGCAGCTTCCCTTAGCTGTAAAAACTGTTGCTTTGTTGTTTCTGTTCTGTTTTTTAGTGAGCTATTATTCTGGGGAGGGGATTCTTCTCTTCTTGAACAATGTAGCCTCTTCAAGAGCCTCTTCTGAAAGAATTCAATGAAAACTTATTTCAAATTTCACTGCTAGTCACATGACCATTTACTTCTTTGTAGTAGATGGAGGCATGTTTACAGAAAGTATGTCAACTCTTCCAATTGTATCAGCTATAGCCAATATGTCTAAATAGCTCTTTTCCTTAGCACTCAGTGTTTTTTTCCGAAGTACCTTGCTCTATTGTTCCTGCTTCTTTTCCAAAGACTTGCGTTATATCCGTACCATTTTTCAGCTCTCTAACTCTCTGTCTGTTTTGAATGATCAGGATACCCATCACAAGTTTCATATCATGCAAACAAAAAAAATAAACAAAAAACCACCACAATTCAAAGTAAGTTAATAAGCTAGTGCTTTTTTTGTTTTTGAAATATGATATGCTGACTTTTCTAATTTCAAAGCAAATTGTAGAATACATTCTTATTTTTTTTCTGATTTCTAAGTTCTCTTTGGGTTTTTTTGTAGCAGCCTAAATTTAATTCAGTAAATAGTAAAGTAGTAAATAAATTATCTGTTTGATATTAGCTTTTAAAGAAGAAACATCCTTTTGAAACTTCACTTAGCTACCACCTTTTCAATACAAAGTTGGTAAAATGTATGGATATCTAATTTCATCAGGCATCCACTTTACTTTTGTCAATTTATGCTGATAATTTTGACATCCCTGTGTTTTATTGGATTTTTTTCTGCATGAATACAGTTGGTGGCATTTGAATTTACCATCTATGTGTATTTATACATCTAAGTTCTTGGATGTATAGATATCTAACACATATATATATATAAAGACATTCTAAAAAAGTGACTGCATGTATTTTGCATAATGTGAACTGTTCTGAAAAAAACCCTGTTCATGACCTCAAGCTTTATAGGAGTGATAATTGCCATTTAATACAGGCACAATGACAGGGCAACAATCAGATCCTATTTCTGAGTTGTTGCAGAAATCTGTTCTCAGGTTCTCTGTACCTTTATGATTGTCTGTACAAGTATTTAAGTCTCTGCCCACTCTTCATTTGCTTAGAATTTGCAAATATCCTTTAGTAACACATAATTATTTAAAATATCCAGCTTGTTTGTTTATTTGACGTTCAAAGTCCAGATTTCTGGGATGCAGTGTGATACATTCTAAGATGTCAGGACCCCTTTTATTTTCAGAAGAATGTCACCTTCGAGTCAGAATAGCCAGAATATTTCTTTTGCAGTGCATTTGAGATCTGCATTCTGTCCTTAGTAGTATAGGTATCAGCACAAAGAGAGTGTGTTAACAATGATTTCATGTTATGGATGTTCTCTTTCAGTTTTGTATTTAAATATCTAAATAGTACCTGGCGCTTATCAACCAATTCAAAGGAAACCTGATTGTATTTCTCTCTATGCATTTAAGTGGAGGAATCATTTCCCTCTTACTGTTTTTTCATCCTGCAAGTATTTGGCAGATGCATTTTTTGCTTCACCAGTTTTTTCTTTCATTGCCTTTTAAAAGCTTGCCAAATCATTTTAATACCATCTAATTTCAACTTTCTACTCTTATCTTTGTCTGTGATCTCAATACAATATGTATGAATCATTTTGAGCTGTGACAGCCACTGTCCAGTCAGAAGGACTTGCTCTCATTTTTTGTGTGAATGCTTACCGACTGCTAATAACACTAGCTAGCATTTTTAAGTTTTTCTATAATAAGATTGCCATCATAACCATATTATCCTGGTTAATAGCATAGTCTTCATTGAGATTGCCTGGTAGTGTTACACCATTAGACTACATTGAAATAGCTCTCGATTTTTATCAGCTCAAATGAGATAGGCCAGAGGAGGCTTTACTGTAGAAATAATGCCATAGAATTTATGACAAAACATTGACAATCTTGAAAGGAAGTGGAGAGAGCTCCACAAAAATTCAGTTTTATTAATTTTTCACCACTTTTAATTTTAAACAAGAATTTTAAATTTTCACTTTTAATGAAATTGGATCTCAAAACATACCAATACTGCAAGGATGTTACGTATTTTCATATAGTTCCAGGTATTGTTGTGGTTACCAGAAAGCTATTATGAAAACTGTGGGACAAAAAGAAAATCAGGATAAAGTATTACAGAAAGGAGTGTAAAAGCAACCAACCAACTAAAAAAAAGCAAGTTACAAAACGAAAGCTCAACTGGGTTGGCCCAACTGACTGGGCCATTTTTGATAGTCTGATCCTGATTTGATAAACTGAATGTATATTGTATCATTAGGCTGTTTTCTTTTTGCCAGGTTGGTTGCATGGCATAAGTTAGAGTTAGTAAAAGTTAGGGTCTTCCCGAAATGCCCATTATTTTAAGAGAAATTCTGCACTTACAAAATAATACTAAGTTGCAAAACAATAAATTGTTCCCATTACAGAATTTAATTTCTGGAATGAATTTCTACTAAAGTCTGCGAGCAGATAAATAAATCTTCCATTGTTTAAGGCACCTTGTGACTTTTCTTATTTTTTCCTGGTCCTTTTTGTTGGATTTGGTAAAATATATGTCACAAAGTATATGCTTGGGGTTTGACTTCTGTGGGATCTGGAATTGTATTTGAGTAGCCAACTAATAGCATTGTAGGGGTTGTATACTGTGCTTATTTTGTCTCTTAAACCTGTACTCCAGCAGGACAAGATGCCTATTGTTTCTTTACTTCTGTGTCCTCTTGTAACAGAATGAATATTACTGTAGGTTAGACTTCCTGTGGAAGAACAAGTTCAAAAAAGAGCGGGAGGAGATTGAAACCATGGAGAACCTAAATCGGGTGCTTCTGGAGAATGTGCTTCCAGCCCACGTAGCTGAACACTTCTTGGCAAGAAACCTGAAGAATGAGGTCAGCTGTCTCTGTATATCCTCTGCTCTGTAAGAAAGCAGTGTATCCTGGAAATACCACTTAATGCTGTTTTGAACAGTAGGTCCTTACAGTGAAAATATAGATTTACAGTCACTTTCATTCCCGCTTTCCTTCCTGTAAGGTTTGCTTTACAGCACTGAATGCACCGTAGTACCTTGAAGTTTTCCTAAGTGGCAATGCACTTTGCCTATTGAAGGACGGTAAAAATAGGTGAAGAAGAGGAATAATGGCATGGTTGAATCAACATGGGTTTAATTTTAAACCATATGCATTCAGATACTTTTTCCTCCATGATCAGAGTGGAGCTGCAACTAGGTTCTGAATTTTCTTCTGTTGACTGGAGAGCTTGTTCATTAGAGCGAAAATTTACCTTTTCCCTGAAACAGTGGTTATGTTAATTCTGGAAAGATGTTCTGAGCACTGAATTACCTGTTTACTCACTGCTTACAAACCTAATCCAAGCACCAGAAAAGTCACCCAAAAGATCCATCTTTACTTTGCTGGAAATTAGATCTGGTCTTAATATTCCTTTATAGTAATAATAAAGAAAAAGAAAAAAAAAAAAAAAAAGAAAAAATAAAACCATTTAGACAGAGTAACAGCTGTAGACATCTTAAATGTAAGAGTTTGAATTACTTGTGCGTGCCAAATAATTGTTCCAAAACTGACAAAAGAGGGCAGGGAGCAGATTAAGGGATTAACTTTTGATTTTCTGAGTCAAAAAGGACAATGTCTTCCCTTTCACTGTGGTTTGCATTAAGCGGTACTAAGCTATTGATACGTCATAGCAATACTTTAGTATTCCCTGCAAATATTCATTTGGTAGCTAAAATCGAATGAAAATTGCTGGGGTGTTCCTTTGAATGCAGTGAAGATTTTGACTGGAAGCCAAGTTGACTCAGCTCCAGTTCTCAGTTAAGGCATTAACCACAGCAAACCATCAGGAGATTGCTTTCTTGATTATGTGCTACTCCATCTCAGCTCCCCAGCAGAGCAATACCATCTGCTTACCTTTGTATTGGCAACTGGATTTGTCTTGTCACTCCTCAAGATTCTTGGGTTGGAATGAGTTTATTTAATTTAAGGAAGACCAGAAATCGTAATGTGCTGAGCTCCCCAACTCATCGTGTCAGGTGAAGTAAGAATGATTCGACATGATTTTAATGTCATCCATTAAAAAATACCCCTCAAGTTGTTCCTTGTTTTTGTTTCTTTCAACACAGTTTTCAAAGGAAGACCCTTTCAAATCCCTGAAAGTATTCAGTCTGTCATGTCTTCAGATTTATTTCAATGTCAGCAAAGTTGTGTTGAACCTTAAAGAACATTCTGTATGTGTGCATGTATATACAGCTAAGGATGTTAGGACAGATCAGGCCTTTGTTTCCTCTGTGTGGATACGTAAGTCAACACTGAAATTTGTCCACATTTTCCTTAGTTGCAAACATTCAAGTTAGTATAGTTTTACGTATGTTCTTTTCTGTTTAAAACAAATGCTGAGATTAAGATTAAGATAATAGATGAATATTCTGTTTCAAAATACTACTTCCCTTAGTATTTTATGCATGCAGCCGTGTGCAGAAAAAGAAAAACAAAGTGTGCTGCTGAAAAGCAGGCAGAAGAAATGAAAAGGGAAAGAGTGAATGAATGCTAACTGGGAGCAGTGGGGTTGTAGTTTCAGATGACCAACAAAGGTCTTTTTATAACAGGATATACATTGACTAATGCTAATACACAAAAAGCAAAGTTCCTTCAGAGCAAGTAATAAAGATTTGTTTGCTTTACCAGAACCTCCGGAGCTGGGTTTCTGCTTATAGTCTGCATGCTGGATACAAGACAGATTACTTTCCAATTGAGAGAAAGACAGGATCAAATATAAAATGAAAAGCAGGAAACAGGGTCAGGATTAAATATATCTGCACCTGGCTTGTGCAGCATTCTCCTTAATGCTGTTATCCTTCAGATTCCCTTTTAGTAAAAAGTGCTCGGGAGCCTTTGTGCTGCAAGCTTACTGGCAAGCCCATTACTGAGCAAGAGGAAGCCTGCTTCATTAGCTACAGGATGGAGCTAGCACCTTACTTAGAGCAAAACTTCTGCCCCAGAGAAGCTGACCACTGTACCCTTCCAAGAGATAGAATTGGACTGGTTTGCCTTCCCTATCCCAAGAAGATTTCAGGCATTGGAGATGAGGGGACAGTAAAAGGAACGTACTTGAATTTCAGATGTTATTAAAGAGGAAAAATAAAATGATTGAATGCAAAGGACAGGATGATTTTATTTTTGTTAAAAGAAGAAAAGCTGTTCCTTCCTAGAATGGTATTGCATTTGATTTTCTGACTAAACATTTTAGAGTGTACTGTTTCAAGAGAAGAACTCTCAGGAAAATTAAAGCACTTGATTGTAATATCCTTTATTGTTATGATCAAAATAATCTAGCTGGGATGACTCCTTAAAATTCTCTGAAATTTATTGTGATCGTCACAATTACTACTCACCTGGTTATAAATAGTACCGCTCGTTGTTGTTGTTTCCATGATGGTGCTATGTTATTGAGCATTAGTGGGGATGGATATTGCCCCAGTATTAGAGGGGAAGGAGGAGGAATGGGTTGCTATTACCAAAATTGAAATGAAGTTACAGGGAAGGGGACTTGAGGAAATAGAATTAAAGCTGAGTTAACCACAAAATGTAATCTCTGTACCTTGTTAAGGAAATATTCCCATATGACCATCCAGGAGCCACTCTGGCAGTCATACCTGCACCATGTGAGCTGGAACAGAATCCCCTTCACAGTGGGCAGCTCCAGTGAGCCAACAGGTGCCCTGCTTGACTCCCCACACACCACACACCACACACTCACAGTTAGACCAGGTTTCCTTACTGGCTTGACCCTTGGGTTTCTCACAGTCTCAGAAATCTGGATTTAATCATGGTGCAACAACAGAATAACAGCTTGAGCTGTGAACCCAGCAATATATTCCATCCCTACTGCACGTAGTTGTGGTGGAGCTCCAGTGATGCTATGGTTATAGAATCCTTAGAAAATACAGGAGCACAAAAATCTAGCAATAAATAATTTATCTCCTCCAGCTGCTCGTGTTCCTCCCTGTCCATCATTATTTTCATGTTTGCTCAGAAACTTCCCTCACACCTGTGCTGGCATGGGGCAGTCAGCAGTTTTCCCATAGTTCTGTTATTTTTTTAGTTATACATCAGCAGTAAAGATCCACTATGTCTGTGCATGTCTATATACAGGCACACCACACGCTTTCAAAAGGACACACTGCCAGTCTAATTGCAAAACCCAAGCTTTGCTAAGTAAAAAGGGAAATAATATCTTATGCTTCTTGAACTCACAGAAAAAATCATTTTCATATGAGTATTGAAATCCCTTTTTACTCAAATAACAACTTGAAGGTAGTTTTACATCAAAGTAGATAACAGCCTCTTTTATTGCTATGTCTACCTTTGTGTGTAGATACTATTTCTTTTTTAAGTATTAGTTTAATAAATTTTCTTTCTTTCTGTCTTTTTTTTTTTTTGGGATGTGAATTTGAACTGAAAGAAGAGATAGTCTAACATTCAAGGGCAGTGGAGAGGAAATTGAAGGGGTAGTGGGAGGTGGTCCTTTTTAGCACCAGAATCATTCTGTGTAGTAGAGATGCTCTCATTTCAGTGGTCACAGAAGGCAGTGCAGACTCTGCCATAAATGAGTTTCAGTTCAGGTGACTTCTTTCTTTTTGCCTCAGCTCCTTCTTATGCAAAAGAAACGATAATTATTTTGTCCTATTAGGCATATTGTCATTTTAGGTCAGGAACTATCAATCAGGGTCATATTGCATTATGCATTTGTAGTACATTGACTTTGTGATTTTGGTTCAGTTTTTTAGTTACTACAATAACAAACACCTAATAATAAATTGTATATATTTTTACAAAATACATTTTCAGCCATGCAAGCCAGACTAAATTCTCTTCATAAGAAGACTCAGAGATGGGCCCTATCTAATAAATTAGTGAACTTTTTGTTTCCACAGAGTTAATGTTCAGGAAGAAAAAAAAATCATGATAATATTTTCAACTGAATATGTTGAGTCTCTTTTATGAACAGGTTCATATATTGTTTAGAATTAATAAATGCAACTAAATGCAAAAAAATCCAACCACTATCTTAAGGCATTCCAACTACTGCAGCACCTCTGTTTTTGCGTCCTGGACACTGTATGTTAATAAGGAAACTTATTTACAGCTGGGTATGATAGATTTTTTTTCTTTATTCTGTTTTCTTTTGAACAGGATCTGTATCACCAGTCATACGATTGCGTCTGTGTCATGTTTGCCTCTGTTCCGGATTTCAAGGAATTTTACACAGAATCTGATGTAAATAAGGAAGGGTTGGAATGTCTCAGGCTGCTAAATGAGATCATTGCGGACTTTGATGATGTATGTACTTACAACAGTGACTGACATATGGTTTCAATCTTACTAACTCATGATATGCAACAGTCAGGAAACATACTTGAAGGGGAAAGTGGAAGAGCTGTGAGAAAAGAACTTTTGTGTGCCTGGTCACGTGGAAAATACTTACAGGGAGTATTAAAGAAAAAAGGTATTTATGTGGGATAAATCAGATATTGGTCTGACATCATACTGAATTGCTTTTGATTTTCTATAAGGAGAATCCTATATGTATACCTGACAGAAATTTTTATTTTGGCCTTTAGCTGCAGCTCATGAGGCAGTCACATCACATGCCATGTATTAACCACAAGTTCTAAATACGAATGTCCAAAGTCAGATACAACTTTTGTGTTATACCTGATCTGCACTGATCATTTGATACACAAGAAAATCAAAGGATTATAGAAGTTTTAATATTCCATTCTCAGAAGTTAGAAGCAAGTAGAGAGTATGACTACAGATGGATTGGGAAATGGCATCTATAAAGGCCTCACTGAGAACAGTATTTGTCTGTAAGAAAGTAGTTAGTGATGAAGATACCAGGAAAAGGTATTAAAATCATGCCGTGACTCAGAGAGCGCAGTCTGGATTTGTGGACCTGCAGCTATAGAGGGTGTTTTAGCAGTAAACCCATTTGGAGAGTGCTTTTAGCAGTTTTAGCAGTAAACCCATTTGAACAATGTTCAAAACAACCTGGGATATGAACTAAAATCCTCAGATTTTATACCCATTGGCATGGACTATTCCACTGGCATGGAATAGATGCTTACTTTCAGAAAGCTGCTTCAAGCTTAACTGTTGGCTGGCATAATGATCCAGTTCCAATATCACATGAGTGCAAAGTCTAATGACTTTTAAAAGCTGTATATAAAATAAGATGGAATTTATTCTCACTACTATAAATTTCATCCCTTTATAGTAAAAAGGTATTTTAGAAGACAGAAATTCCCTATCCTTGGAGTTCCGTAACCATTGTTTTAAGTCCTTCATCCTGTATATATTTGTGAGCCATTTGGGGTCTACATAGAAACTGTTCTAAGACTTGATGCTCTGATTGGTGTTAGAGTAACAGAGCTGCTGATGTGATTAAGGAATGACTGTCCTTGTTTTACAGTTATTGTCAAAGCCAAAGTTCAGCGGAGTTGAAAAGATAAAGACCATTGGAAGCACTTACATGGCAGCAACAGGACTGAGTGCTACACCCAACCAAGAACAGTGTCAGGTACAAGAAAATGTTCCTGCTTGATAAAAAGCATATTCAAATGAATGCTAAAATTCTGTTAATTAAGCTTCAGGTTATGTATAATAATGTGGCCTAGTTTTTTCTTACTAGCATAGATTGTATTGTACTGGACAAGTTTATACTTTAGTAATCTCTGTGAATTTTTCTTCACATTGCAGTTTGAAAATGCCACCTCTGTATTTGCTAAAACAGGCCTTCTACTCTAAATACAGTACAGCATTTTATTCCTATGTGCTGCATCAGTACTGGATTTATAGAGCATAAAAAAGATTGCAAGAATTAATGTTTTCCATTGTAAGCTGAGAGGGATGATTTGCCTTACTTGCTATACACTTACAGAACCCTCAGACTCAGTATTGAGAATGTGTTCCTTTGTTTCTACTTTACTTAATGTGGTGGGATTAGGAACTGCAGTCAGTGGAAATTAAGTTCAGAGAAGCAATTCATAACTTATTCAAAAACCTTGCTTTTGCCATGATCTTTACAGTACTACAGGTTAGTGACAGAGAGACAGCAATTAAGAATCAACACAGTCTCTGCCAAGGATTAATGTGCTCTTGCCAAACTCATGTTCCTTCTAAACACAAGCAATTACCACATAAACTATAGACCCTAAGGATCCTGAGGGCAAAGAATTATTTTAAATTAGCTCTGACATTTAATACAGAGGGTGAAGGGGATGAAAAAAATGCAGAACTGCAGACCGAAGATGTGAAGACATAGAGAGCTCTCAATCACAACTAAAATTAGTGTTTGCAAATGAAGAAATGTATCATTTGAGTTGTTTCCACAATCAGGGGGTCCACAGTTTAGCATTCCTTTGGTGATTGAGTTCACATTCTCAAAGGAAATCCACCAGAACTCAGCAGCCTTCATTCCAGATTCCCAAAGATGCACAGATCCTGCAGTACCTAGTGTGGCAGTGAGTGACTGCTAGACATACTGCTGGGAACCACCCCCAGCTTAAAACAAGCATCCAAGGAAGACTAAGTGCCTAAGGAAGGGGTCTGAATATATCAACTGAACAGGAAACCATCTGTTTTAGCTAGGAGTAAACTCCAAAGGAAATAGGCTTCATTTATCTAAACAGCTGCTCCAGCAAGCACCACTACTGTCCCACCCTAGGCTGATGCATGCACTCTGTGAATCATCTCTGAAGTTGTAATCTGTCCATCTCCTCTGTCACTTTATCTCAAGAATTGGGGAAGATTCAGTAATTTCTCATAGAGATCAATGAGTCCATGTCTTATGAAAACATTCACTTGTCAGGATCTTACCTTGGGCTGTGGGACACCAAAATCAATTTTCTCCTCAGCCTGAAAGGACTCAAAACAGTACTTAGAAATCAGGTTACTTTGTTATGTATGAGAGATTAAGTCTACAGCTTTTATAAGTGGTATAAGCTCTGAGCTAGTAAATAAAGGGGCAGAGTGGGGTTGCCCTCTTCCTCTTGTGTTTTACTCATTTTCAGGTCTGTTAAATGTTCTCAGAGGTACTTGCTTATCTGTCAGATTAGATTAGTGGAAGAACTCTTAAAATTGTGAATTTCACTGAATCTTACACATTTTAGAAGGGAGCTAAGCTGTGCAACAGTGAGGGAGGAATCCCTGTGTGGCTGTCCACAAGCATTATTTATTATGAAAGGGAGTACAATAGAAGCAGACACTTAGAGAAAATGAATTAACAAATTCTAGGCACACATAGATATTGAGTGCCTGTGGGATTAGATAGCAGCTATTCAATCACTTGACAATCAAAATGTTAGATTAGGCATGGTTTGGATCTATCACCTCTAAACTGCCTGGTTGTACACAAGTAAAATGCATCCTGTCCCTCGGCCATTGTTTGATCTTACTGATGCTGGACAGGGTACCACGTTCTACATTACTTTCTGCATCTGCCTGCTGACACTAGGCCATCCCTAAGGGCTTAAGTGCGTTCAAGTGTTCAACATATTTTGGTTGTATTCTTACAGCATCCAAGGCTCACGAGAATGATTTTACACTTTTTGTTTGTCTTTCGAATTCAGGAACCTGAACGACAGTATATGCACATAGGAACCATGGTGGAGTTCGCATTTGCCTTGGTGGCAAAACTGGATGTCATAAACAAGCATTCATTCAATGACTTCAAGTTACGAGTAGGTGAGTATCACAGGATTCTTAGGAGAATATTATGGACAAGGGGGAGGATTCAGTGTGAAGTACCATCTGATTAAAGTAGTAGTAGAACTGACCAAAAGGGCCATGATAGTAAACAGCACCATCTTTATCCTGTTTAAAAGCAGCCTACATGGTATTGGCCATCAACCCCAGCTCCTGAAACCCTACAGTGTTGCAAGGCTAGACTTAGAAAAGGGCAGTATTCCTATGTAAAGAATGGTTGAAAAAAAAGTGTTCACATGGCTCTGAATGGTTTTATGGTAACTCTGTAAAAATTATTGTAGAGATTGTAAGACACATACATTTTTTTGAAGTTTACAAATACCAAAAGAATACACAAGAAAACTCTAGACTGGGCTTTGCAAAACTATATAAATGGTTTTTCAGAGGACAGGAGCTATAAGGGGCCAGTGAGGCTGGAGTTTGAAATATTTTACATGTACTAAACTCAAGCAAGCACACAAAAATGCAGCGTTAGACAAGGGAGAATATTTGTCTTCTTTGTTATTCAGATAAGAGCAAAGATGACTAGTTATTTATCTTGGGAAGAGATATCCCTTATGTTTCAGTTTCTAATTGCTTCTTCTTGTGCATCATGGTATTTTTAAAAAGAAATAGACAGCTGCAGTAAGCAATAGAAAGAATGATGAATAAATGAATTCAGAGCTGGTCAAGAACCATATGTTCCAAAATGTTTATTTCCTGATAGCAGTACACAGCAGTTTCACAATGCAATATGTAACGTGGAAAGTGTGAAATGAAAACAGTAAACAAATATTGAAAACCCATAAATTATGTAAACGTGTCAGAAGTATTTGATTTCCAACAGTTATTCTCCTGTCTTGTCTTTTTCTTGCTGTGCCGCTTGCTTTTCCATTCGGCTGCTCCTCTCAAGTCTATTTCACAGTGCCACCCACTGGCAAAACTTGCTGTCTTCTGACTTGAAGCAGGGGCTCGTTAGGGCACTCCTTTGCCAATATGTTTTGTATTCCTTGCTAGAGCTAAAAATGACAAAGCAAATCAGAAGTATGCTTCCTTCTCAGTGTTACAGAACTTGACAGTTCTTGCCATAGCTGACATGGCACATACTTGCAAACACATTTATATCAGCAGCTTCAATACAGACAGAGAGCTGCTGGGTGCCGGGGCTGTGTCTGCAAACTGCTTGAAGCAGTATTGAGTCCTCTCAAGTGGAGATCATGAAGCAAATTTTCAAAGGGGAAAACCAAAACAAAACAAAACACTCACTCTGGATTTTTACAGTTCTTTGCTAAAGATTCCAGAGAACTCAGACTCCTTTGCTTCATGAAATGAAAAATGTTTTAACTCTAAAAAGGAACACGGGCCCCAAAGTGTATTTGTGCCACCTTAATCCAATATAGGCACCACTGAGATCTTCACTTCATTTTCACTTCTCTTCTCTACTTCTCACCACCTGATGATGAAAGCAGCTGAAATCCATACTAATTATAGCCACAGAAACATTTTAACTACTTCTGACCTAGTCCCCACTGTAAGGACTTGTACCCAAACTGCCCTTTGCAAAAGCCTCCCTTGGCCAACAACTAAGTCTGAAATTTCTGCAACTTATTAGAGGCCTCAGCTTTCATAATTTTCTGTGAGTACCCAAAATGCTAGTGTGATTTAGGAGGTACACACTGCTCTGACCTTGCCAGGCAAGGGAGGGAAGCACCTGGATGACATTTTAAGCATTCCTCCCCTTCTGCAAGTTGAGATGCTTGATTTATGAGACAAGCTCAGCTATGCTTTTGCAGCAGGTTTTGCACAGGTATTGCTTTCTTTCAGAAGAGAGGCTGGTGTGTTGTTTTCCATATAACTTCATAGTTAGAACATTCGTCTGTGTTGTAGGTGACTTAATTTGGATCCTGGTTTTGGGTGAGGCTAAGCTATGAGCCCAGGCTGTAGGATACTTCACAATGAGATATTCTCTGTCATTCCTGCTGAACAGCATTGCATTTCATGGAATGATTAAATATTGCCTTGGATATGAGAGAAAGAGACAGATAGATGATATCACCTTTTGTTAGAGCATTCACCTGTAGTGAGAGTACTATTCTTCCAGCCTTGCCCCAACAAACATTCATGTGTGTGGTGCAAAAAAGATCCACACCAGCAGGAATGACATAGAGCAGTATATCCCACAGTGCTTGGGTTGCCAGAACACATTCCTAAGAGATACTGGTAGAAGTTTCCTTGAAGTAGGAGGGATCTGAAGGTGACTCTTGAGCCCCTGAGGTATTCCTCAAACCATCAGCAGTGGTAGTTCAGGAAAAGGTAAAAAACAGAAGTCCCTTCCTGTCCATTGTATTTTGTAGGAAAGTCCCACTGCACTGCCCCATTTTCTGGACCATGGCCACACACATCTCTTCAATATTCCCTTCTAGCCAGATTGGGCTACCCAGCAGATGGGTTTTGTGGATTCCACTCTTAGTTCCCTAGAGTTTTCTACAAGTTGTATGTCATGAAGTAGAAAAACCCATCCATGGCTCAGTTGTTAATGCAAAGTGTTGCAAGGCCCAAGTCCCTTTGTGCAATTAACCCCAAGCACTTAGACAAATATGTATCAGGCTCTATTTGTTATCTTGTAGTCTTTGCATATTTTCCCAATTTAACTTCTACAGTCACGTTTTCCAGGGTTTCCACGTGGGCCGATAGTGTGGTTGCTAGCCTGCACTGCCATGTTACATACTAAATGAGCTCTGAGATCCCTCTCCATCCTACAATCACACTTTCATTTTTCTGCATGGATATATAACCCTAATGAAGGTTTCTGTCAATGAAGTAACAGAAATCAGTTATGATCCACTGAAATAATTTTAGAAGTCCAAACAACTCACTTGTTCAGGGTTTATTTCTCACTAGGTCTAACTTTGCTTTCCTGCTCATTGGTATGTACAGTTACAATTACAGTACATTTGATGCTGGTTAACAATAGTACTTTGGATTTTGCCTCCTGGTTTCCCTACTAGCAGAGTACAGCTCACTCCCTTTCCAGACATAACATAGGTTACAAACTGACTACAAGATAAAAAAATGCCCAGAGTCTAATGAGGGACTATATTGTTCTACCATATTGTTCTACTCCGTGCTTAATCAAATTATTTGAATATATATATTTATATTGCAGTTCTTTAGGACCATTCTGTGGTCAATTCAGCCTTCAGAACAAGGCTTCAAATCCTTTCAGTTCATTCACATTAGTTTATTCTAAATTTAATAAGCAAAGAATACTATAAAAGTAACTTGATGGGGCCATCAACTATTGCAGAGAGGAGAGGCCCTTTTCACTACAAGAAGAAATTTAAAGAAATTCTTCTATATCTGTTTTCCCAGAAGCTGCTGCTAACCCACAGTGTATTCCTCGTGCTACATAATAATGGCAGCAGCAGTTTATTAGGATGCCAGTGGTTGAAAATAGCAAGTTACTCAGGATGGGAGGGAGCTGTAAAAGTAAAATTAGATTAACTGACTTTTGGCATTTTTGTAACTAACATTCTCCTGCCATAAATGGTCGATAAAAACACGGTGAACGACTGTTTGCTGCCATACTCACTATTCAGCAAGGGCCAAATGTTGCGTTCATTGACTTGCTATATGCCAGATGCACTGTATGTCCTTGTTTGGTGGATCTTCACAAAAAACCAGAATCAGTTAAGTTGGAAAAGACCTCTGAGATCAGCCAGCCTGACCTATGACTGAATACCCCCAGGTGAACTAGACCACAGCACCAAATGCCACTTCCAGCATTTTCTTAAACGCCTCCAACTGGTGGACAGTGACTCCACCATCTCCCTGGGAAGCCCATTCCAATGTCTAGTCACCCTTTATGTGAAGCAATTCCTCCTAATGATCAACCTAAATCTCCCCTAGCACAGCTGGAGACTGTCGTCTTATCCTGTCGCTGCTTGCCTGGGAGAAGAGACCAACCTCCACCTGGCTACAGCCTCCTTTCAGACAGAAGTAGAGAGTGATAAAATTTCCCCTGAGCCCCCTTTTCTTCAGGCTAAACAGCCCCAGCTCCCTCAGAGGCACTCATAGGACTTGTGCTCGAGGGCCTTCACCAGCTTTGTTGCCTTTCCTTTCATTCCTAACATTAAGTTCTGATGTTTTCCAGGTATAAACCATGGACCTGTAATAGCTGGAGTAATTGGAGCTCAAAAACCACAGTATGATATATGGGGCAATACAGTAAATGTGGCCAGCAGGATGGACAGCACTGGTGTCTTAGATAAAATACAGGTAAGTCTTGATTGTGTCCTAGTGGGCTTTCACCTAAAATGGCAGAATGGCCTAAAGTTTGGTTCACCAACAGTTGCATGAGAAAGTGGCAACAGCAGCTCTGAAAGGTGATGCTAACCATCGTTTCATGAGCCTTACCATCACTTCATTTACACAGCCTTAGTATTTGTAGAAAGATGGGGAAGCTTGGGCCTACTGAAGTGAAAATAAGCTCCTGAAGTTGAGAGAAGTGCTATGTGAGGTAGGAAGAGTATTGTCCCTAGTTCAATTCATCTATCTACAAGATATCCTCTGTTGGCAACCCTAGGTACAGAAGTGGCTACAGCAAATTAGATGCTGGATATAAGTGATTAGAATGGGCATCCAGCAACAGACTGCTTGAAAGCTAAGGTGTTCAAACCTCACTTGAGACCCTTAAAGGCTTTATGAGCATTACAGCAAGCCCCCTATAACCGAACAGAACATTATGTTACCTTCACACCCTGGAAAAAGATTCTGCTTTGCTTTGTTATCAACACTGGCTGTATTTCTGTATTGTTGCAGGTTACAGAGGAGACAAACAACGTCCTGCAAACACTGGGGTACATGAGCACCTGCAGAGGAATAATAAATGTAAAAGGAAAAGGAGAATTGAAGACATACTTTGTACATACAGAAATGACAAGATCCCTTTCACAAGGGAACGTGGCATCTTGAAGATGCTTGTACGTGTCATCAGTACCATATTTTCAGGAAAGTATCACGCACTTTTTAACTACATTTTGGCCCTTAACATGCGTGCTATTTTCTGGTATGTGGCACTTATTTTAATATGGCTGCAGAATAGTTCCATGAGCCATCATTTTGCACCTTGATATTTCTATGTTCAAGGACAGTTGTGATGTACGCTATAGGGCTGGAAGATTGTACTGCTACTTGCACTGTTATTCAAAGACAAGAAAAGAAGGAATAGGAATCAAAAGGAGGTAACGCATCCTGAAAGGACTAAAGAGAGGTGTTAGTGACAAATGTGGGGAAAAAAGGCAATAAAGCTAGGGGTGCATACTATTTTCTGATGCATGGTGTTTTCTGGAAAATACAGTCGCTCCCCAATAGCATTCTCTAATTGGTATTAAAGTATACAGTATTGTAAATAAGTTTACTCTGTCCACACATGATTTGGATGTGATCACCAGTTGCATCTCATAGCCAGGGACACGTTGGGTGGCTTGCTGGCATTCTTTCTGAAGAGAGAACTAACAATGCTGGAATAGTTTTGTACAAACGTGTCAAATGTTTTGAAGCTATTGTCTTTTGTAAGGTTAATTCATTAAAAGTTTATATGTACTTTGTCTTACTGTTGCTGTCTCTTAGTTTTGCTTCCTTCCTTGGCTTCTGTCGCTCCAAAGCTGAGTGTTTGCTGCTGCTGCCTCTGCTTTTTATTCAGTAGTTAGATGGTGAGGTAGGCTACGGCCAGCTATCTCAATAGTCTTGGTCAATAATATCTGCTAGACTTGCTATTGCCTTTCAGAAACTAAATCAGCTCTACTGTCTTCAGTCATGGGTGGCATCCTAGGCACTTTGCAGTCACTTATTCTCTAGGTCATACAGAAGACTGACCTCAAATCCATAAACACAAGCAAAGTAGAGGATACTGAAAACAGCAGCAGTGCTGCTACTTAACAACTGGCCCACAGTGCTTAAACAATAACAAGGACAAGCTGTACAAGAGAAAAAAAAAGTTCCATTTTGCACTTTGACAACCTCTTTTGCCCTTGCATGCCTTTCACATAACCTTTACAATGCTGGATTTTGTGGGATATTTAAAGTAATAATCTCATTTATCATTTAAATTAATAATCTCATTTATACTCACTAGGACATGAGTATGAGCAAAATGCTATTTTGTGGATATTTGAGATTAATTTAAGTCCCTTTAAATTAAAAAGTTTCACACTTGCAGAGTTTCATAGATGAGCCAGCTGAAAGACAGTAAAAGTAGGTAATTGTACTACCTATGCTCCTTTGAAGCACAGATAGTAACAATTAAGTTTTGCTTTGTTGGAATCAATTTTTTTAGTCATAGTATCCTAACAAGAAAATAATTCTGTTTACAAAATAGCATATAATTACAAGATTTTTTCTGACTGATACCATATGAATATGGAAGTCAACTTATGCATTATTACCTCTGGCATGTTATTGAAATGTAAAAAGTATTCAGATTGCTCATTCATGAAACCTACATACACATTTGTATAGCATTGGTGTCCTTTCAGAAGTTCTCAAAATTGTGGGTCACAAATACATGGCATCAGTCCAGTCTCACTGAATGTGGCACAGTTTACTCACAGCAGCCATCTGCCCACTAGTGAATTGGAATGACAGTAGATTTCAAAGTGCCTAATTTGCTGTAAAACAGACAATCTGAATCTTGATCCCCTTAAGTTAGTCTAAAAGCAAAATGTAAGTTATTTCACTTATGTTCAACGTGACACACTTAATTTTTCATCCAGCGCTGGAGACTTTTAAACAGTAATTTTCAAGACAGGTGCTCAGTCTAATAAAATCTCATTAAAAAATATTTTTGTTGTCTTTATTTCTTCCTTTTAATTAATAAGATAAATGTTTTCCAGTGGAATTAAAGACTTTCTAAATAGCTCACATGGCTGCAAAACCAGTGTCCCAGTCATTGGCTAGCTGTCACTTGGCTGTGTCACTAAAGACTTCTCCTAAATCCCTCCTCGCCACTTGCTATAAATGTGTCCTAGGGACGTTGAAAGAAGCTATTGATCTCCTTCTTAGACTTCGAATGTACTCTGGGCCTTTAAAATCATTGTGGTATTACCACACGTCAATGCAGTAATTTCTTACTGTGGGTGAAAACCCTTACGTGAAGTTGATTCTATTATATTGTCACATATATGTGCAGCTTTCAGGTATAACCTGTGCCTTCAGGATTTTGCTTTCATTTGTATTCTTGCACATCATTAACAAACCTTGTACCTAACTTCATAGCCTTGTTTCTGTGATTTTTATAAAAGTTAAACAATATTATTTCTGTAAGCTATGAAATGTTAAAACATCTGAGCGGCGGGGAGCTGACTAGTCCAATGAAATATAAAGAAAGGTGTATATGTGCCCTCCAAGAGCATGTTGAAAATGCCCATGTTCAGAGCACTCATATTTCACTGGTGGTGTTCTCTCATTTTGTAGTTGCATTTAGATTCTTGCAGGCAAATCCTGCTAAAGAACAAGAAAGTGGGCAAAAGATATGCATATATTTGCCCACACAAAGAACGGCGCATACCATCCTCTCTCTAGCCTTCAGTTGCTGGGTATTACTATCTTTCTAGCTGAGAAGCTCTTTGTAGTTAATAAATACCTCTTGTCTTCCAATGCATTTTACATCTACTGTTTATACTGGCTTATTTTTTCTCTGTCTCTATTCGTTTATGAAAAGAACTTTTTCTTCCTCCTGCAGCAATCTCGGCCTCAGTAACTGGATATAACACTACTCCTGTATCAGCCTGTAGCCTGAAAAACTTTATGATAATGATGTAAATCAGTATTTGACATTCCATAGATTCCACATCACAGTAAGATTCATCAAGTTCTACAACTTCCATGTTGGTGACATAGTTCACAGCTCATTAGTGAACCACAGAGTGGGACTTCTAAAAGTACAACGCAAATGCATTTCACACTGTGAGGCAACAGCCAAAAGATCAATGTAAGAGTGATTCACTGTGGTCTAGGAAAAAGAAAATCAAATGGGAACACCTGGGAAGCCTGCTGGAATTCTTTTTCAAAGTCAGTGCTTTGTTCCAATTTATGGAGGGCTACCAAAGGACAGGAAGAAAGATTAGACTGGCAGATGTTTTTTATAAACTATGGAAATAGTTTGGATCACCTGTAAATTAATGCTATTTAGCTGCTGTTTCTAAAGAGAGACATTAGTGTCTTATTTATGCTATGTGAAAAGCATTTTTCATTTTCTTATATTCCTATATGCTTCCTCCATTTTGTAAAATATCTACAAACCTTCCCTTTTTCCACTGAGACACAGGTAGTTCAGTCTGCTTGTTTCTAAAGCAAAGTGAGGGAAGAGCTTTTGCAAGTCTGTCCTGTTTTGTTTTTAAAACCTCATATTGGGACAAATAATAAGCTATGTTGTCAAGATGCTTTATATAGCAGAAGATTTACTGTTAAAAGATAAGATTTTCTTGTACTTTGATACATAGTTTTCCTTCTTTTTGTGGTTATGTATGAACATAGATTAATTTTTCATTTTCAGATAGCAGATTCTCCTTCACTTGGTGTAGATAGTGGCCTTCAAGACTTTTTACAGGTGAACCCCAAACAATTTTAAGTCTAGGGATTTTTAGTTTTATTCTTCATTTCTTGTCTAAATTAGCAGAGTGATTCTGAGGAGGAAATAAATGTAGAATGAGATATATGTGCCTTAAATAAAACATGTAATTAAGAGATAATTTTTTGTTCTTTGAAGTAATTCAGATTTGTGTGGATTTGTCAAAAATGTTATATAAATCAACTGTAACTAGTTCACCCTAAAGTTTGCTACATATTAATTTTAAGCATTTTCAAATTCAGAGGCAGGAATTACTCAGGTCAATGTAATTTTTGATATGTCAAAATGCAAGATAAGGGCATTTTATTAATGTTTGCAACTATGAAGATATGAACCCCTTTATGTTGTAGAATGCCCTGTTTAAAACAAAGATTCTGCCAAGAATTGTTTGACATTTTTTGGATAGAGTATTTTCCAAATCTATTTGTAGCCATTGGGACGCTCTTCACGAACATCTCAGTTTTGACAGGAAAAAATGTGTGTGAAAGTATTTCAAAAGGTTGACATTCTTGTACTAGAATTTTTCATGTTTTATTCAAAAAAGTGTTATTAATAGCAATTTTTATGGAAGTTATGTCACCTCATGTATAAAACTGTATATTACTCTACTTACCAAGAAAGTTATTGAACAGAATATTGATTTTAATTGGAGCAGATATCAGTCAGCTATATTGGGTTGTGTGGCAAGGTTTTGGTAGCAAGGAGAGGGGGACAGGGTTACAGGGGTGGCCTCTGTGAGAAGTTGCCAGAAACTTCCTCATGTCCAAAAGAGCCAATGCTAGACAGCTCCAAGACCGACCCACCGCTGGCCAAAGCCAAGCCCATCAACAACAGCTCTGGGATAACATATTTAAGAAGAGATAAAAAATGTGGCAGAATCAGCAGCTGCAGGGAGGAAACATCTCTGGAAACACCAGGGTCAGTGAGGAAGGACGAGGAGAAGATGTTCCAGGCAGCAGAGCAGAGATTCCCCTCCAGTGGGTGGTGCAGACCATGGTGAGGTAACTGTGTCCCTGCAGCCCTTGGAAGCCCATGGTGGAGCAGAGATCCACCTGCAGCCCACGGACAACCCCACACTGGACCAGGTGGATGCCCCAAAGAGGCTGTGAGCCTGTGGGTAACCTGTGCTGGAGGAGGCTCCTGACAGGACCTGTGGGCCCATGGAGAGAGGAGCCACTCTTGTAGCAGGTTTGCTGACAGGACCTGTGACCCCATGGGGAACCCGCACTGCAGCAGCCTGTTCCAGAAGGACTGCACCCCATGAAAGGGACCCACGCTGAAGCAGTTCATGAAGAACTGCAGACTGTGAGAAGGATTCAATGGGAGAAGTTCATGGAGGACTGTCTCCTGTGGGAGGGATGCAATGTTTCTGAAAAGCCTTCCTGTTTGAGGTGGCAGTCAGTCAGTAATTAGGATCTAGAAAAAACAAGCACTTCTGTGAAACAACTGGCTTGACCCAAAGCTATGGCAGTAGAAAGGAGACAGGTTTTGAGCCATTTTTGTTTCAGCCTCTTTCAAGGGCCATCCAATGGAACATATTCGACAAAGACTGTCTCTCCTTCATGGCTCAGCTGAAGGTCAGGACCACATGGCAATCTGATACATGTTGAGGTCAAAGAGCTAGGACAGGAGAGGGCTTGCTAAGCCTTAATTTGACAGCAGGTTACTCAGCTCTAAGTGACATGAGTTTGAAACAGGCACCTCAGCTTGTAGCAAAAAACAGCTACTGTTTTTTCTGTGTATCAATGACCTGTCCAGTTATATGTCCCCCGTCCTCTTGTGTCCATCCTGTCCCCCCCAGTTATCATTGTCTCCTTTGTGGCCTCTCTCTCTGGCTCCACTATTATTTGCTTCATATTTCTTTTAGGGCATTTTTTCAGAATTATTGCACAAGCCAGTTTGACATTCCAGAACAGTGCCCCTACCTTTGAGACACTTTATGGCTATAGAAGTACATACCAACATGTTCAAAGCTCAGACATCTTAGCAGTGGAACCTGAGGGGGTATTACTACTCTCTAAAAAGGCAGGCAATTGAACTTATCATCACCAAAACACCAAATTCAAAGCAACTTTTAACGCTTTGGTGTCTTAGCTCAGATGTATTTGAATGCATAGTTTTCATCATATGGACTAAAATTGCTCCAGTGTTTACATGTTCGAATTGAAGTTACTAAGGAAACAGACTGACCTTCCATGCTATTTCGTAACAAGAACATACACTTAACAGTAGCATATTAATAAAGTCTGGTTGCAACTGGAACAAACCCCCCTGGGCATTCATATCCTTCTTCTGGGCAGTCTGCAAAAGGTGACCAGGAAGAAAAGCCTTTTTAAGTTTCAAATAATTCTAAAAGGATTTTTACCTTCACTGGGAAGGAAAAATTAAGTGAAAAGCATAGTTTTTAATTACTTCAAATGGGCGGGGGGGAGGGAACAACAGTATTCCAAATCTGTAACAAGCATCTAGCAATATTTGTGACAATCTATACTGCATCCAAATGCTGTAATTCAACTTAATGCCATCAATTTAATGTTAATCAAAACAAGCTACATGAGAACAGTAGAAAGAAAACTGGAGAGAAATCTTTCAGATCTGACTTCAGAGCTCTTGCCTAGCTTAGTTGATATCTGTGGTGAACAGTTTCTTGTGGCTCTATTTATAGCTGCAGTTTCAGCTGAGCTGCTTTTTATAAATGGGCTTGCTATCTCTCTGTGCTCGGACTAAACTACAGAAAAGCACTTGCACAGTGGCAAGCGGGTCTCTGCGTAGGAAGCTGATGTAAGGCAGCTGTTGGATTTTCAATTCCACTGCTCGCTTACACTGTGCTAATTGGCCCATGCTACAGGAAGAAGAGGATCTTAATTGGTAGAGGGACATTATTAGATAAGCAGATGGAAATTGTCACAAATTATTAAAAAAACCACCCACATCAGTCTGCAGATTATAAAGCCTCCATGCTACACTCACAAAGAAGCAGGAGTCTGTGTTATTCAGTAGGTTAGTGATGGTAGAGTGGCAGCTACGTCATAGGGATGAGACTTTTGTAGGCCTGAATTACTGCGTGGCTCCAAGATGCCTGAAACAATCAGTTGTGAAGATTTCTGGTACTCTGAAAGTTGGGGGATTTTAAATAAATTTTGGATGTTCAGTAAAATTCAAGATGCCTGGGAGAGTGCTATTGTGAAAGTGCTTACCAAAAGATACTGGTAGCAATAATAATAGTAATGCTGTGCCCACAGGACAGTAGCTCTACAACTGTGGTTACAGGAAACAAAGATAAACTAAACCAAGCTGCTTGCAGATCCCTAGGGACCACAGTAAGAAGCAGCATGGGCATAGTTACATATATGTATTAAACCAGGATAACCATGGGGTGAATATCAAACCTAGGAGCCAGGTACTACTAGGGCAGAGAAGTTTTACAGTTGGTCTGAGATTTACATGCTTATTTTCAGTGTTCCCAACAAAAGTGTGTGAGAGAATTTTCCAACTGCATTGCCTGAAATGTCTGAGCATCCCATGCTGGATTCTGCACCTGGGATGGGGCAACCCTGGATGTACATACAACCTGGGGAATGAGATGCTGGAAAGCAGTGCCATGGAAAGGAACTTGGGGGTCCTGTTTGATGGCAAGGTGGATCTGAGTCAGCAGTGCCCTGGCAGCCAGGAGGGCCAACCGTGTCCTGGGAGGCATCAGGCACAGCATCGCCAGCTGGGCAAGGGAGGGGATTGTCCTGCTCTGCTCTGCACTGGGGCAGCCTCACCTCGAGTGCTGGGGGCAGGTCTGGGTGCCACAATTTAAGAAGGACATTAAGCTTTTAGAGAGCATCCAGAGGAGGGCAACAAAGATGGTGAAGGGCCTTGAGGGGAAGTTGTATGAGGAGCAGCTGAGGGCACTTGGTCTGTTCAGCCTGGAGAAGACTGAAGGGAGACCTCATCACAGTCTACAACTTCCTCATGAGGGGAAGAGGAGGGGCAGGCACTGATCTCTTCTCTGTGGTGACCAGTGACAGGACCTGAGGAAAAGGCCTGAAGCTGAGTCAGAGGAGGTTTAGGTTGGATGTTAGAGAAAGGTTCCTCATCCAGAGGGTGGTTGGGCACTGGAACAGCTCCACATGGAAGAGGTCACAGCACCAGCCTGACAGACTTAAACAAGCATGTGAAAGCCTTTGCCCGAGTCGGTGATCTGCTGTCCGAAGAGAGAAGCCCAAGCTCCTCAAGACACTGGCTCCTTATCCTGGTGGAAATTGCATGCTGTGGTGTAGTTTTATTCAAGTTATCCACTGAAAAGGGCATGTGGGGTCTAGTGTAAGCTGTCACAGTAAAAAAAGTCAGTCCCTTTCTGCCAGGCTTTGCTCTAACCTTCCTCCCCAGCTTCCAAGGACACAAAGGACCAGGGAGCGGGAGCCGCTGCACAAGACTGAGACCAAAACTCCACGAGCCGGTGGATCCACACTTGAGGCTCGGCAGGGCTCTGCGGAACGCCCCGAGGCCCCGCGGCCCCGAGCCCGGCCGCGCCCGGGCCGGCTCCCGCCGCGCTGGCCCGAGGGGCAGCAGCGCCGGTAACGGCGGCCAGGGCAGCATGGCCGCGCCCGGCCCGCGCACGCCGGCAGCCATCGGGACGCGTTTGGCACAGCAGGCGCTCGACAACGCGCCGGGGAGGAGGCGGCCTGCCCTCAGTTCCTTCTCCGCCTTCAGCTTCGTCCCGCCCAAACGGGAAGGGCCGCCGGAGCTCAGCTATTTCAGCCGGCCGCGCAAGGTGCGGGAGGGAGCGAGCGAGCTGGGGTCGGATGGGGGGCAGCGCAGGGCGGAGGGACGAGTTCTCCCCGCGGGTCTCTGCGCAGTGTAGACACTCTGCTTGGACCCGGTGCAAGGGCTCGGCTCTCATCGTGAGGGACCGGGTCAGACAGGTGCCTAAAATCGTCATAGCATCACGGAATGGACTGGGTTGGAGGGGACCTTAAAGATCATCCAGTTCCACCCCCCTGCCATGGGCAGGGATACCTTCCGCTAGACCAGGTTGATCAAAGTCCCATCCAGCCTGGCTTTGAGCACCTCCAGGGATGGGGTACCGACAACTTATCTGGGCAACCTGTTCTAATGCCTCACCACATTCACAGTGAAGAATTTTTTTTCTGATACAAAAATGCAGCGGATTAATCTCTATCACTAAGCTATCTAATGCCAAAGTAATAGGTTTCACCATGAGAGGCCTTTGCAAAGTGTGTTTGCTATTTGTGGATGGCAAATGAGAGTAATGTCTTCCACTGGATGACAAGAGAAGGCAGAGACATGGTTTGCCAAGGATTGAGGATGGACAGGCCACTTGGTAGCAATGAAATGTGAGGCATTTTTAGGGGGAGCACTAGGAAAGGCATCATTGGTCTCTAGGGTTTGATGCAGCACCAGTGGATTTTCTCCTAACACACTCTTGGGAACCCTTTAATAAGGAAACTTCTCCATTTTAATTGGAGGGAAAAGATTTTCAGTGTGCATTGCATAAATTTTCCACAATGCTCAGCTTTAGTAAAATCAATAGAGCTACTCAAAACAAAACATCACTATATGCCTCTGTAACTGAATCCTTCTGAAGGTGGTACACTGCCACTCAACATGTAGTAACTCAAGTACACTGGCAGGGAGTCTCACTCCTTGCTCTGCTGCATTATGTCACCTTTGTTCCTCATTCTGTCCTCATATTTAAAATCAGAAATTAAAACAATCTTACACCCTCCGCCTCAGCTTACCTACAGTTCCTGGGTGGTGAACTTTTCTCTCTATGAAGTGTCATGTGAGACATTGAAGTTAACAGGCTTTTTTGTCAAAAATTGGCATAAAAAAGTTCTGAAATACCTATTATGTCAGTGTAACATGGCAATGCTATGGCAATTTATAACAATAAATACAACCCATGAATCCCCTGCTCACCCAAGTGACAAGCTGCTGAATGCGCCAAGCACCGGGCAGTGCTGACTGGTGGTTTGTGAGAGTTTGCACGTCCTGTGTCCCTGGGTTGTGGGCAGGGTACATACCAGACCACTGTTCTGTGCATTAAAGGAACAGCAAATTTCCTGCATTGACCACCTGGTCCTGCTAAAAGACAAGTAGATTTCTAATGTCAGACTCTTTTGTGTTGATTCCAGCATTTCCTTGGGAAGGTGATCTGACCCAAAGGTGAACGGGCACAGTTGGTGCCATGCTTCACAAAACAGTAGGGAAAGAGCAAGGTGAGGGCAGGCCAAAGGGCTGGCGTGGTGCTCTTGGGGCTGGTGGAGCTCACAGTCTATCCAGTCTATCAATGGCTGCAGAATTAGCAGCCACATGGTAGAGCTTTTCCTTACAGTATGGTCTGCTTTCACACTCAGAACGGCCTGGTTTGTGAAAAATGCTGCTCCAGTGGCGTGGAAACAAAAAGTGGTAACAGCTCTTTAATAGGTTTCTTCACAGCCCAGGCCTCAGCCGCAGGGGACGAAGCAGATTCAACCCATTTTTCTACACAATTTAGGAATTAGATAATTTGAATCTTTTTATTTATACAGCAAAAGGAATCTCATTCCTTTCTGCAGCTTAAATACCTAAAACCAACTGAAGCAGAGAGAAGTAGGAAGAAGATGGGCTCATTGCATGGCCAGAAGCTAGAAATTCCTGCCTTTTAATCCCTTGGCTGACAGTTGCTCCCTGGATTGCTTTACATAAGTTACTGTAGCCAATGTGCCTGGTGTTTCCTCTTCTGAGACGTGGAGAAAGCTATTACCTATTTTATGTGTGTCCAGAATACCAATGAATGCTTGCAAAGCACTTAACTTTAGCAGCAGTACACAGAGGATGCCTACCCTGAGTGCACATTTATCATCAGCTCTGTATGACTCACTTGCTCTGATGGGTTTAAGAAACAGCTCACCACCACCACCACCACCACTATCACCACCCAGGCCAACCAAATTATCATTTACAACAAAGAGAAACAGCAGCAGAAAGTTATCAGTATATTGAGCAAAGAAGTGTTGTCTCTACACATCTGGCAGAAAATCTTAAATAGGTATCTGGGACCGAGGTAGTTTTTGATATAACAGCCTGGCTGACTATCTGCAAGTTCCAGAAAGAATGAATTATGTGCTCTGACACAAGTGACAAATAATGCCAGATGAATAACAGCAAAGAGCAAATAACATTTCTGGTGGTGAGTACAAATAAAATGCCCACTGAATGAAACTGCTAGCATGGGGAGGAAAGGAGAAGCAAGGAAGCACAGAAATAGTCATGGAGATGACAAATCATGTGCAGGGTGCTCTTGAACGTGCCTGAAATCCTATGAAGCTCAATGGTTTCAGAGAAGTGAAGGGATAGATGGGCTAAATACCAAATAATCTCTCCTCTTGGCAGAACCAAGCAATGGAGATACCTTTAGGAATAAAGCCTGAAATTACAGCAGTGTCTCACTAGTGCTCTTAACTATGGTGTCCTTTTAATGGAACCACTATAGCCTTCTTGACCTGCCATGACTTGACTATATTTGGAGAAGTCCATTGTAATTCAAAAGACTCAAAGTACATGAGATTTTCAAAGGTTAAATTGGACACACTGTAAAATTGGAGGAGAAAAAAAGCCCAACAAAACGCACCATTTTTTTAGTCAGCCATGCACAAAGCCAGTGATGACTGACATGTTTAACAGAATATGGACCTTTTAATGAAGTTCAGTAACAACTGGCAGCGAATTTCAGTAGGGATTTTGCTTTTTCTTTTTTCTTTGAAAACTTTTTTTGGTTTTGAAATTGCTTTGATTCCACTTATGAGAACTTCTTGATTGGATTTCACAAACGCCTTTGTTGGAAGAGCAGATCTTTTATGTTGCTTATTTGGATGCAACTGTGTCAACAGTTAAACAATAATATTCTGGTTTTGGGTGTGCTTTATTTTCATGCCTGACATGTGTGTCATGCATACTACTGGATCACTGGATTATCACTGTGGCATGTTTCTCAATTCTGCTCTAATCAGAAATGAAATTATGTTTACAGTGGAGAATCCCTTTGTCTTTTTGAAAATGCCTGTTTTGCTTTTACTTAATTTTGCCAGATCATTTGACAAATACACGAATTTATGAAGGAGAAATTAAGTGCAGGAAATTAAAACAGATCAGTTAAATTTCCAAACATTACAACAGATTACAGGGGGGGAAAATGAAGTAAAATACCACAAGAGAAATTTCAGAGCTGAACAAACTTAATAAATGATACCACGTGTCATTAGGTAATTTTGCAAACTATTCCAAAGGAGGGGCCCAAACTTCCTAATGAAGTTGTCATCACCTCATGCAATATATGCACTGTTTAGGTATTGATTTGACTACATGTGTTCTGTAATCTACAAAGTAAAGCAATTCTGTGAATTAGTCTTTCTTCCCCTTTTCTCAAGACAGGAGATTTTTTCACCTATGATGCCGTTTTTGGAATAACAGAAGGTTACGACCAATATCTTCCATGCTGCGACAGAAAACATGCAAAGGGTCGTGGCCTTAAAATTCATGAGGAGGTAACCCTTTTATAAATTCGTAATTATCTTTGTTAAATGTGTTTTGTACTTTTTGACATGACTGGAGGCTATAGGCATTGTTTTACCCTTTATGGTGCAGCCTATATGGTAAGAAAGAAGGAGAACATCATTGTACTCAGCTTGCAGGTTTAGGAGAAAGCATTATCCCATGAAGACACCCTAATTAGCTCTTGCTCTTTCATATCCTGAAGATTTCCAGGACAAGACATATGCAAGTTAAAGCAAGGGGGAAGAGGCAGATCCTCTCTTGCAGAGTTCAGGGTGTACTCTGAACCATCTGTGCCCCTCAAGAGTTGCATTTCAGGTGGTTCTGCAGTTATTTCTGTGATGCTTGAAAACTGTTCTCCCTGAGAGGACTGGATTAGGAGGCCATGACTTCACTTACTGTCCTCTGACACCCACCCTCTCTACGCCAGCATTTGCTGTGGAAGGCAAGTCTCTAAAGCTGGTGAGTTTGTTAAGAAAACCTATACCAGATTGCCCTGCAGGAAGGAAATTCATAGGGAGCTAGTGCAAAGGTGTGGTCAATCAGAACACATGGGATGGGCAAAGTATTTGAGGCCAGCAGAATCCGGGTTTGATGTGCACTTATAGGTAAATATAGCCATGGTTTTACACAGCACCCTTGGAAACAGAAATACTGTCATATGTATGCATAAATATATATGCATGTATTTTTCCATGCAGCATCTGAATAATACACATATATACAAGTGTCTGTATATATAATTATATTTATACATACACACACAAAACTGCACATAGAGGCAGAGGCTGTCAACAGCCAAATGAAGTGTAACCTCTGTGTACTAACGACCTCAAAATCCCAGTGGGTTCATGGGATATAATGTGATGGCTAGGCTAAGGATGGCTGCTCTCATTGAGGGTTTTATGTATAGAGAAGGAAGAAGGAAGAGCAACACAAGAGTTCAAATTACTCTAATTTCTGTGTAATAAAATTGTTTTTTTCTGACAAAGCCCACTGCTTGTGATTTGTCTCACTAGCAGTTATATATGCCAGACATTTCAGTGCAAGTGCATAGCCATAATGCCCTTCAGCTCTATCAGACAGTGCAGGAAGTATTAGATGCTCCCAGAGGAATCCCAGGAGTGCCCATGAGCATCACCTGCTCATGCCTAGTAACTCAACTGCAAATCTGTGTGAGGCCAAAAGGTATGTAAATGACTACTCCAAGTAGAAATTAAACTTTTTATTTGAACAAAACAAAGACAACCTCCCTCCCCTTGTACCAAGCCCTACCTCCAAGTGAGCTCTTGCATCAACAGAACTCACTTTCCTATTGGTTTTCTTCCTAGAGCAAACTTGTACAGGCCAGAATTCATACCAGCTCTGCTGGGCAGTGCACACAAGGGACTGTCCAAACAGGTGTCCCTTAATCCAGCCCTTTAATTAGCAGGGAGACACATCAAACCCACAGCTGCTTAATACTACAACATGATCCTCTTGCATGTCATGACACCCAACACTGGATGTAACCATAACTAAGTGCAAGTCACATACTCAGTTCCTCTTTACTATCACAGTGGCCCTCTCAGACTTTATATAATAATAACTAAATTACAAAATCTAATAAATACAAATGCCACAATTTACATCTTTCTAGTACAACACTGAAAGCAGACAGGCTGAACCCTCCATAGTACACTGCTTTACTTGAAGTGGAAAAGTAAGGGGCAAGCAAGCCCCTCATTTCTTGCAGATAGCCTGGGTGCACTCAGGGAATTCAAGAGTACAGTGACACATACTCAGTTTAGCTACATGCAGCTGAGTAACTGCAGTGGAGTGTGTGCACAGGGCTGCCATTGCTGATTGCAAGTGCTAGCAGTGCTAGAATTACACACTGCGAAGGCGGGTAGCAGGATGCTTCCCAGCCAACTGTTGGAAAATCTGAAACCCACTGAATGCCAAACCCACAGAGATGAAATGCCAGTGTGCACAGTCAGCGCTGTGCTACCAAGGATGCTGAAAACTGAATCTTACTTATTTAAAAGGAACACAAACTATTGGAATTACATACTTCTGTGTATCATTAGCACTGTAAACCCTGCATTGCTAGCAAAGCCTTTCTTGATGGTACAAAGATTTTTTAGTTTCTCATTTTTCAATGTATATCCACAACTAGGGCATGGAAGAAAATGGTCTTAATTTTGCCTGCCAAACTTCTTGACTTGATTTTCATTCTTCTGGGGTTAAAAGTTGGTATACTGAATAGTTTTTAATGGGTGGAGTAATGTTGGCAAGAGAACTGGGGGATAAATGGTTGTTTTGAAATGAGCTTTTCTATTGAGTGGGTTAGTTAGTTAGTTTTTTTGTTTGTTTTTTAAAAAAAGAGTTTACAGTATCTTTGCAAGAATCTCAGGTTCTGTCCACGAGGCTGGAAATGTCTCTTAGCTGACTGCCTTGCTATGAGATCCCTCCAATCTGAGCTCCCACCTGCATCCTTGCAGGACATTTGTGCTGATTTGTTCAGACTTGTGTGTGTTGTAGCAAAAAAGTTTATTTGCTTGCACTTGAACTATGGTGTGGCATCTGCATTTTGATTCTCAGATACTATTTATAAGACTAGATAAACACATTGCAGACCAAGCTTACTGTGTTAGTCAGTGTGCAAACATACAAGCAGCCTGATAAATCTGAGACCTTTAGCTAGGAAAAGAAAAACAAACAAATCCTGTCTTTCCCTTCTGACTCCATAGCTCCCTGTTGCTGTAACACAGGAAGGAACTGCAGATTGCAGATAGTGATTGCAGAGTCACTTAAAGTGCAGCTTACTAAGAAGCTTAAAATCTTTTCTTGGTCAGGTTATTTTTCATCAAGTCCACTTTCCATCATTACAAAGCAGTTACTTCCGTAATCTTACAGCTACAAGTATTTTTAGTAAAATCTTTCATTGTGCAGAAATAAAGTAGTATATGCTTTACTTCCTTTAGGGAAAGCTTGCATGGACTCATGGTTGCTCAGGGTTTTTCTTTAGGCTTTGATTTTTTTCAAGCTGTGCTTTCACTGAATTGTGCAAGCAAGGTAGGTGTTCCTGTAACAGGGGACACAAATCTCTCCTATTTTTCAAATGAATCATGCAACTTAGTGCACAATAAAAATAAAAATATAATCTGTGCTTTTCTAGCATTTAGTTTGCCAGTAATCACATGGTAATCACATGTGTGTATGTATTTGTGTAAAAAATTATCAGTCCACAGCTCCATATCTTATCATCAGTGTCATCTAGGGACACATTCATGTTTATTAAGATACATAAAAAACTAGGGCAGGGATAGAACAGTATGGGCACTAAACAAATCCATATAGCAGATGCTGTACAGTTCTGTCAGTTATTTTACCCCTGGCCACAGCACATTTAGCAATAGAAAACTGCCAAGTTTTCTATTCACTGTGTGATTTTCTTCTAAGGGGACTTTTGTGTTTTCACAGGAAATGGCAAGACCTGTTCCTGTGGTGACATCTTCACAGTATGGGAAGCGTGTAAATAAGCCCTTAGACCCAGCAACCAGAGAGCATGTGAGGGTTTATAGCCTGCACGCAGCAATCTACGGAGAAAGTAGCCACCACCCTACTCATTGAAAAAACCTTCTCTAGGCCTGGATCCATGTGAAATCTCTCGTGTCTGTCATCACCAGCAACATTTATCTGGAAAAAAACCCCACGTTGAAAAGCAATATGGTGCTTTTGCCTTTTCCTCTACAGTTTAGTTAATGAGAATGATCTGGATTAAAAATAGGGTGAAATAGCAGCTGCACTTTTTCTCATGCTAATTAAAATGCATGTCTTCTCCTTACATTCTCATAAAAATCTCATGAAAAGCAGCACTGACAAGAGCTGAGCATTTTAGGCAGCAACACTGGGAATGAGACCTGTTGGGTCAAAAGCTGTCTCTGCAATTCTGGGCACTGCTTCTACATAACCCTTCACAGACCTAACATTTAAGCAAGCTTGCCCCTCAAGGTATCAGTGGTCACAGATTTTTCAATCCTTACAGAGTTGCTAGAGAATTGTGGGACATTGTTTTATGTGCACAGCAGCTGAAACAGAGATTCAGCTCAGAATTTTCTAAAATGGATGGGCTTACGTGCTTAGCGGTTTCAGTAGACTTCAAGTGGAACTTGAATTAAAAGGAACTTCTGAGTGCTTTGCATTTGAAGAGACAAAATCTGGGTTTAGCTGATTTCAGATATTCATTTCACTGACTTCCACTATAGGAAGGTCTGACTGATTTAACAAGAAAAATCATCATTGGTTCTGTATCCAATCTGGAAAAAAGGGGTAAAAAGAAAAAGCAATACTAGCAGAACAAGCACTAAATAATTTGGTAGAAAGTATGGAAAAAACACAAGGATTTGAGCAGTAGTCATTTAAAAAGCATGTTTAGCACAAATGTCTAAATCTGATTAAACATTTAATGCCTTGTACTTTCATGGAATCCAGTACTAAAATGTTAAGGTAATTTCAGGAGGAGTTTCTCCTGCAGGGTATGCATCAATTTGGTTCTCAAGAGCCATTGATCCTGTTGTTTAAAGCTGAGGCAGTATTGTTCAGAAAGGAACAGCCAGAGTGATCATACCAGAAAAAGAACTGGAAGTCCACAGCTGTGACTGACACTGGTTTTGTCAGGTATTTAGACATAGGAAATCTATGTAATTTGTAAATACATTGAGACTCCTAGTGAAAAAATAACAGAAAAAAAACCTTCTTAATTTGGGACCTGAAAAAGTAGTAAATTAGGCAATCAATAGCACTTGTTTGGCATGATGTGAGAAGCAAAGCACATAGAGCAGCCCATTCTGAGACATGTTTGTTACTTTCATTATTCATGACCTTCTACATGCACTGGGCTATGGACAAGAGGACATTAACTGCTACATTCCTTTTCAAAAATAAACACTTCACTAAACAAATTCAGCAGCATTAAATGAAAGGAATCACAGTAAAACAAAGGGAGAAGGAAATGTTTTGTAATACCACAATGTTTTTTCAAAAAATTAGCACCAAAGTTATACCAGCAAAGAATGAGATGGAATATGGCCATATTCTTAGCAAGTTATTTTTACTTTGGGACAGTCAGTACAAATTGCTTCTTTTAAGTAGCCTTTATTTACAAACCATCTGTGTTGGAAGAACTATGGGAAAGCAAATTTGTTTGAGAATACCACCACCTTCTGGCCTGTGTGAGAAAGGCATCACCAGTTCACTTCCACCACGGAGAAAGTCAAACATCAAAAGACCAGTTTGAGTTTTCCTATCTCATTTCTTTGCTTATGTCACACCCTTTTCATCCCTACTCACTTTTGAAGGTCTTTCACAGGTTGTTCTTCCCACTACTTGTTTCTCATTCAGTTCTGAATGGGTCACTTCTTCCTTCAGTGCTCAGTGTCAAAAGAACACCCTGACAGTTTCTTCTGTGTTAGGGATAAGTTCCTTACAGATGTTTGCAAAGCCATTTCAGCTGCTCTCCTTCGGTTTCTCTTTTGCTAAAGTGACAAACTCTTAGGCTACTGATATTCTGAATTTACCATTACACTGTTAGAAAGCATCTCATTACCTTTTGGTGCTCCCTCACCTGCCAGTGTTGACATACTACTGTGAGGAAGGGTTTTATACATGCAACAAATTAACACAAACAGAATGGACAGCATGACACAATGTAAATCATATTCTGGATCTGAATTTTGCATCCAGTAATCTCCAGAGATTGACAGACACCTGCAACTCACAAATTATTTACAGTAGCCTTGGAAGGAAAAAATGGCCCCATTCTGTATCTACTGGTGAAGTATACGGAATGTCCATGATGTGAAAGTTTCACCTTTTTTGGATCAAAACAACAGTGAAAATCAAACTAGGTGATGCTGGGAATTCTGCTTTGCTACTCATAAATAGTAATTCTACACAGAGAATTACTAACCAAGCTAACCAGAAAATGTGTTTTACATGGCAGCTCATCAAGTATACATGATGTGATCAGAACTAAAGCTCTTGTTTTGCCTTCATCCGTCTGCAAAGCAACTCACTGACCCAAATTAGGGCACACTGGTTCCAGCTGAAGTGGGTACTGGTTCTGGTTCTCAGTTCCAGAATTTCTTTTCATACATAAAAAAGGCTGCCATGGGACATAGTTCTTGTGACCTTCAGAGCATAGAGTTTCTGTAACCTGGAGGAACTCTGGAGTGTATACATGACCCCATTTAGACAGTTTACCTAAAACGGCCACCAAAGGCAAAACTACAAATAGAATATATCTGGAACACTGACTGGCTGGCCCCACAGGGACGGTTGTGCGTGTCCATTCTCCTGTGGCAGTGTTACTTTACAAAGTAAAGCAAATCCTTTTTTATTAAAAATGCTCTCATTTTCTGTAAGGCATTGCTCTTTATTGAACAGCACTCTACAGCTCTTAAATAAAACCAATAAGCCAATGCTGTTTCTACAACTACTTCAAATTTTAGTTTTATGAAACACTTGGGAAATCACATGAGCAGCTGTAAATAAATTGCACAATTCCTTCTTATACTGTCAAAAAAAGCCCTGATTAGTAGGTATTCTGTAGGCATATTCTGTCCATTCAGACTGGCCAGTATCCTTGAATAGCCATGTGCTGCAGCTGTAAATTAGAACCATTTAAAATACGAGGGAAAAACAGCACTGACTGTCTGGCACTTATATCTGTAAAATTGTAATAAATATTGACACAAATCTTAAGAAAATATGATCCTCTTTATTACTCTTTACATGTTAATTGTTCCAAATATTGGAAGGTTTCACATTCAGAAGCTCAGATTTTCTGAGGTGGAGTTATATAGAAAAAAAAATTATTCTTCCATGCACAGAATTTACACTTTGTAGTAAGGAAGTTCAGCCTGTGATCCAGTGGTATTCTCCAGTGTCAGTTGCTGAGTCCATATGTACAAGGAAAGATTTTTTTGTGTAGATAATCTGCCACTTTTCTGGTATTTTGTAGATTTTCTATCTCAAAAAATGGAATCTGGAAACAAACCAAAAATGATTGCTGGAAATACCTTTTAATAAATAACTGAATAAGACCGATGTTCATTAAGCAGATGCAAAATTACACATCAAATATCTTTTTTTTTGTTTTAAAATTAAAGATTTAATCCTAAATATATTATTGATCTGTAAAGGACCTGAATAGAGATTACTGTGAAACAAAGAGTGGTATCTATTACAGGTTAAACTAAGCTAAATATTATGGAGTTGGGCATACGTAATAAGTGATGATAAGTGGAAAATAAAATCTCAAAAAACTAAAAGCAACAGCTTTCATTCAAGGTATGTTTAAAGAAAAAATATCTTTTATTAACAGGCAAAATAAAGGTTGTACTCTGTTGTGAAAATATTATTTACAATACAAAGCAGCTTCTTGTTTTTAACTCCTCTTTTTAAACTCCAAGTTCAAACCTTTTAAAAAAGTATTTGATTAAAAATTTCAATTCTAATGAACTCTTACACATCATTTTCCTTTAAGTCAAGATTTGAATCTTAATCACTGAAGATTATCTTCCTAGCAGCAACTATGTGGCAAAAAGCACAGACAGAGTACACTAATTAATCTAAGGAAGAAAAAGGTATTTCTATACACCCTCAAAAAGGCAAAAACTAGGCAGAGAGAACATAATATAGAAAGGACAAGACTACATCTGCTTTAGGAATTAATTCAAACTGCAGTTTTAAATATTGTAAAATAATTTTTTACTTATTTTGTTAGCCAGAGCAAAAGTAAACCTTTATCTTTGGACTCTACCTGCACAACTTCATAACCAAGTAACTGAAGATGTCTCTGTTTAATAGCTTCTTCTCCCAAGAGATTGTGGCTATGAGCACAAAATCTATTCTGACCATCAACACACAGGGCGATTCTAAAATCAAGCATAAGTGTAGTATCAAAAAAAACCCCAACAAAACCACAACAATCAGCTATTTTAATCACCATAACTGCTGCAGTTTCTAAGAAGCATGAGACAGCACCTCCCTCTTACACCTCGTTGAATCAGATGTAGGATGGGAGTTACTTAGTTCAGGATTATTTAAATCACTCAATTTAAGAGTGGGAGGTGAAACCCTGAAACTTAGTGAAACTGATCTGAAAAGGTTTTTTATTTGCTCTGAACAAAAATTACCATGCAAGTTAATGAGAGCATGATATTTTTAATGCTATGATTAGTAAGCTGTTTTGAATTCTTCTAGAAGGAAAAATGTAAAAAACTTTGCCTCAGCTAGAAAACATTTTAGCAATAAATAGAATTTATTTAACTTACTAATTTACCTGTTAAATGCATTAGAGTTCAAGTTAAGTTTAAGCTATGTCTGCATAAGCTACACCTGTACATATGGTTGGCAGCATGGATTATAACTATATTTTTAAATCTTGGTGATAAAAATCCCATCAACTTAAACCAAAGTTTGTATATCTACTGTTAAAAAGTTGCTTAAATTTTCAGTATGTTAACTGTATTGTGACTTTATTTACTTTATGAAAGCTATTACTTAAAAAAAAGCCACTAAAGCTCATTCTTAAGCATTTAAGCATGGGCTCTTGGAAAGAACTTGTATTAGTCTCTGAGTCTTGTGAAAGTGTCCTGGTTTCAGCTTAAACCTCAACAGAAGGTTAAGCTGGAAAAAGCCTAACCTCCTCAAAGTCTTTTGCTTTATTCACAGGATTGCAGTTGCAAATACCACACCAGCAAGGTTGTTTAACTTTGTATCCAAGGCTTCCCAAAGTAACCCCTGTTTAACATACTTTTAAACACCTATGCATTTGTCAATGAAAAAAACCAGCATCTGTAGCAAATATCCTTATTATACAGGATTCCTGGCAGAAGTAAGTTTGTGAACTCAAACTGATTTAAACTCTTTTAAATCTGTGCAAATACACTCATTTAGAATTTAATTTTAATTTGAAAATTAATTACAGAATATCAAAATACATTACTATAATCCAAATAAGGATCACTTGATTCTGTCACTGAGTAAAAAGACTAACTGTCTGACACTGTATAGTCAGGAGGCAAAACAATGAGCAAAAAGCAGATTGTTAATTTTGTCCTTTTGCCAGCAGTTTTGATATGAGACCTGAACTTTGTTGAAGTCAATGGCAAAACTGCAAATAGCTTAAATTTTGCCAGGTTTTCACCCTGGATGCTCTTTCTTAGTGTAAATCAACATTTTACCAGTGGTTTCTTTTATTCTCTTACCGTCTGTATACTTCTTCAAGTTGGGCCGCAGGCAATACAAAACCTTCTTCATCTAATTTAATCTCAATATCTTGTGTAGATGAAAAAAGAAGTGACATTAAAAGTCATTTCTTATAACAAACTTTCTACGGCAATTCTCATCCTCTCACAGTTGTTTTATTAAATAACTGTAATACTATCACAATTTTTTTTTTTTTTTTAATCACAGAGGCTAGCAAAAGTTGTATAGACTTAACACAAATGAGTGATAATTAGTAACAGTTCAGCCTTTCATAATGCTAACAAGCAAAGTAGTATTCCAAGTCCACTAAAAATTGTAATGCAGTTAAATGGCACTTTGCTGTGCTAGCTAGGGTCTCTGGAATTCTGAGGGCCTTGGGGAGAAACACACTCTCTCCTTCTTTGCTAACTTCAACATCCCCATGAAAGCTGACATGCAGACTAACTCTGGAATCATGCCCTTTTTTTATTTTTTTTTAAATCCCTCTGACATCCATGGTGTCCAAGACTCCCTTCCTTCAACATCTTATTATCATCCACCCCTCCTGGGCACGTGCCTTTCGTCATCATTGCTTTCTGTGTTTCTTTTCCTGCTGCACACAACACTCTGCTTTGCTCACTCCTGTCTTAGAACCCACAAACCATGACCGAGTGTGTAGTCAGTAGCTCTTGCTGAGGGGAGAGGAGCCCAGCTGAGCACGGCACAGGGCTGACCACCTTCCAGTCCTCCTTTTTTTCTACTCACCACTAAAGCAGGGAGATCAGGCAAATGGCATTGCCTCATTTTACTTTGCATTATACAAATTGTTTAATGGATAAGGAGCTGATAATAAAAACACAGAATACAAGCATTAGCAGCTGTTTTCAGTGCAGACTGGCTGCGTAAATACCAATTAACACTGCAGTGCTTTTCTCTCCATTTTCCTTTCTCTGACTCTAAAAATTATTTACTTAAAGTTCCCAAATTTCAGATATTTTACAGGATTTTGTATCCCAGTTTACTTTTTCTGTATTTGCAGAATTTAGAATGCCCGCAAAAGAAATTAAAGCTTTGGTACCATACACACACATATTTGATTACTAATCTAAAGAAATGATACTTACCAACTACATAGAAATATGGTGTTGATACCTCTGATGCAAAATAGATTCTTTTTTTCAGTAAATAAAGTAATCCAGTCTTCACTCTTTTAAAGAGGTGAACATCAGGAGAACTGTGAAGCGTAGGAAAGGCCTTTACTTGATACCTTGAAAGGAGTTTCGGACCCTACGTAAGCACAGAAAACCAAATCAAAAGGGAGATAACATTTTTGTAATTACCTCACACTAACAGAGCAAAATGTATTCTGTGCATTTCAAAGTCAAGTCTATTGAGAGACCTACAGTCTTAGGTACGATCTGCTGGAAACCTAAAAATCACCCAACCACCAGAACATCCTCAGGAAGCTTCCATGCTATCAACGTTCATGAGAAATGCACAGCTGTTTCCATTCATACAAATATATCAAGTAATTCAATCAGGTAGAAATGCCCCATATTGTCATCAAAGAAAGTTGTTTTGTCCAATTCCAATGTTTTTATGGGAAATACACTCAACTAAGTATAAACAGGGCCCTAATAACCTTATCTCCTCTTGTTAACATCACTTCTAGTTTCACATGTACTGTACCTCATAAAATGGGCATTCCAGGGTGACAGTCAGAAAAAGCTGGGTTAGCTGGGACACAGCAGCTCTGTTCAAACCAGGTGGCTGAGCTGAAACAACAACATTCAGGTTTTCAGGTGTACCTTCAACAAAGTATCTTTACACAAACCATATGCAGAAGTTAGGAAAAGCTATTCAGTATAATGTGCAGAAAAGCTACTTAATCATTAAAATTCCCAGTAATTGTTTGAACGAGCAGAAAGATCAGTATGAAATCACATAGGTAGAAAAATGAGAAAATTATTTACAGAAATATCAACATAAGAATATACAGCTAGCAAGATCTTAGTTAAAACTGTCATATTGTTTCACCAAATAAATGAGGATCCAAAAGATGCAGGACATTCTACAGAGAAGAATAAATTTGAGTTGAGGTCTTAGATAAATATCTCCTTCTTATAACTTCATTTTCCCCAGGTTATAATCCCAGGATCTCACTGTTTCCCCCTTTTTTTTTTTTTTTTTTTTTAATCTGCAAGTAGTGGATAATACCACATAATTTCTGGACATTTGACTGCTTGATAAAAATCAATTCCTTAAGGTATTTCATGTTGAAAAATTAAGTGACCAACGTTTCTAATCACTTTAACAACTTTACCTTAATTAATAGAGCAATCTTAGCTGAAATCTTATTAAGGCAGTCATCTTTCTCGCATAGCATATATCTCTCTACAATGACCCTAAAATTCTTTACTATCAAATAGGGAATAACTCAAAATGATGTGTTGTTCATAACAGATTTGTGTCTAAAGGCATTGAAATGTGCAATAATTAGAGCCAATAACAGGCTATCACATGGGGGATGTTCTAGCATCCTGTATAAGAAAAAGGACAAATATGGGGAACACCAGGTCACTGTATTCTAGAAAACCAGAAGGATTAACTGAAATAATTCCTTTAAGGGAATTCAAGTCTTTGTTTTAAAACTGTACAGTGCAATTTTGAAACTCATCTAAATGACAGAACATGAAAGACAATGGCAATTGTGACAAGGAAGCAACAGCCTTTGGCCTCCTGATCACTATTTTCCAGTCACTTGGATCAGGTCACTGTTGATTTGACAAATGAAAGCGATAAAAAATGGGTGCTTGACAAGAAACAAACTACATAATAGAAAGAAATATGGAACATCCCAGGAGAAACTCTGCTCCTTACCTTGAAGCTTTTGCAGAAAATAGGGACTAAATACCTTTGGCAGAAAATTTATTGGATAACGTTGAATAAGGACACATGAGTGTAGCAGGTGCAGCAAGGTGTGAGGCTGAAAGTGCCTCAGGCGGGTATGCAGCACAGTTTCAAGCTTCCTGAACAAGGAAGAAGCACTTGGAGGCAGATAGTTAAGAGTCCCAAAGGGTGTAATATATGCAGCAATCTGGTCAGTGGTAAGTCTGTCAGCATTGGAAATGAAACCTTCTGCCACTGCATCAAAGATGGGCTTTGAAAGGATCTTCTTTCTGCAGCAATACTGCATGACCTTGCTGACTGTTTGAGGATGCATGGTGAGGATGGACTTGGGGATGTGTCTTTCCAGTGCCTCTGTAAAAACTTTCACTTTTTGCCCAAAGTACAGGAAGGCTTCCAGTACATTAACCAGTTCATGATCTGTGAAATAGGGAACATGCTTCACAGAATGTTTACACAGTGCTGTGACTAAGGGAACTGCCTGAGTCTGACTAAGAACCACCAGCGAATTCAGTATTACACTTGCGAAGTTTGGGCTTAGCTGGGAAACCGTGCGTAAAGTGACACTGTTCAGTCTGTTTAGCAAGTTTTGGCATTGTTTCCCTTCCCTGACAGTCACCTGCAGTATCTTATAAACCATCACTATTTCCTCAGGACTCCATCTCTCAATGTCTTTTTCTTGCATGTGGTTCACAATTTGTTCCAGCATTGCACAACTTGGGCCTTCCAACTCAAGCAAACTCTCTCCAAGAGCACAGAGATTTTCAGCAGTCAGCTGTCCCTTACCAAGCCTCTCCTCGCTCTCTGAAAGCAGGCTTGCCATCAGCGTGCTCTGCGGATCTATACGAAGCTTTATCAAAGCCTGCAATGCATTCAGCAGTCCAGTGTTTGACAGTTTTGAGGATTCAAATTCAAACTGGAAGCATAATGCTCTGAAAACTTCATTCTCTAACAGTCCAGGGTTTTTAAGACCATTGTCATCCACCTCAACTTCAGAAATCCTCTGCAGGGCTCCTGAGGCCATAGTATCAGACATGACCTCTAGAGAGCTAAGAAAGTAAAAAATCTCTTTTGATGTACAAAGGTTGTTCAACTTCTTGAAAAATAATTGCTCATCCATCCACACATTATTTGGTTCAGTACAGTTCCTGATATCTCCACGAAGATGCACAGTTTCATTAACAGAAAGTGGTTGCATCTGCAGTTTTAAGTGTTTTTTCCTACAAAACATATACTGAGATTTATCTTTCAAATACAGCATCCTCACGGCCACGAAGCTACACTTTTGGGGTTTTTGCTGGCCACTGATGAAGCTCAACCTTTTCCTTAGGGTCATCAAAGCGGACCTGCTTGCTGCTGTGCAGCATGAATACAACTGGAAACTTTTTCGGCTAATCAAAGCCATATTGAATCAAGTGAGTTCTGAAATGATACCTAGGGGAAGAAAAATAGATATGTAGTCTGGAAAACAGCACCACGGTCCCTAAAATGCAGGAAAAAAAACCCCCAATCCTTTTGGTGGCTGGAAAGACGGGTACGATCTCTCTCCCATGGCCACGAGCAGAAGGCAATGCCAGGAGCAGAAACTGACGGGAGCAGCGAGCCCTGTGTGAGAGGCTGCCGCGCGTCTCTGCCCCGTGTTCCCACAAGGACGCTTTGGCAGAAGAACAGGAGACTGACACGATCGCTTCCCCGGGCAGGAGCTGCGCGACGGCGCTTTGCCTCCCACCGCCGAGGCCGGGGCGGCACCGGCGGGGCCCCTCCATCCCCCTCCGCCCCAGCAGCTACTGCTGCTACTGCTGCTACTGCTGCTATTGCTGCTACTGCTGCTACTGCTGCTATTGCTGCTACTGCTGCAGCCGCTGCCGCGGGCCGGGCCCGCGCTGCTCCGCCCCGGAGGGCACCCGGCGGTGCCGGGGCAGCCGCGACGAGCTCACCTCGGCAGCCATGACGGGCAGCGCGGCGCCTGCCGGGCCCTTCCGGCGCCTCCGCTCGGCGCGCCCGGCTCCGCCCCGGCCCCGCCTCCGCCCCGCCGCTGCCGCTGCCTGCGGCCCGGTCCGGCTCGGCTCGGCTCGGCTCGGCTCGGCGCGGCGCTGCCCGGGCGGTCGCGGAGCGGGGGCTGGCGCTTTGCTTCGGAAGTGGGATTCGTGCCTGTGTGCACCGCGTCCTGCAGCGCAAGTACTCCTGTTCCCCGCTCCGGGGGGCACCGGGGCCGGGCGGAGAAGGTGCGCGGGGCGGAGGGGTTTATGTTTCGCTTTTTATATTTGTCTTGGCCCTAGAGTGAAAATGGTTCTGAGCAAGTCGCAGGCTGTTGGAAAAGTGTCTTGGGAATGACTTCGTGGCTCAAGGCACGGTCCCACAACCCGGATTAAAGCCACAGAGGAGTGCCTGAAGCTTTTCTGGTTGATGACAGAAAGACGTTGTTTTTCTAAGTTTCAGAGAGATGAAACTCCTCCATGTGTGCAGTGCAGCTTGAATCAGGATCATAGGAGTTTATCCATCTGATGACATAACTAACAGTTTGCGCACTGAAGTTTCTTGGTTTTTTTATCCGGTCCGTGGCCGCGCAGGTCACATTTGCCAGGGCAGGTCCATGAGGTGTGTGAGTCTGGCCTTGCCGTACAGCTGCGGCACTGCTGGGGCAGCACGTGTGGTTCAGCGGCTCCCACAGTCTGTTGCCTTAGGGGGCTGGTGGGCTCCCTGCTAATATTCTGTGGACTGCTAGGTTTCTGATTTTTCCAAGTATTGGATCAGATGAGCTGTAATTTGGAATGCCGTCCTTAGCTTCATGTTAAGCCCTGGTTTGATCCAGCAAATCACACGTTGTTTTCACAGCTTAAACGTTGTTTTTTGATGTGCATCTACCAGCACAGCAACATGTTAAAGTCTGCTGGTGTGGTACTACTATTAAAGTTACAGGGATTCTTTAGAAAGCTCGATAGTTCAAGAATTACCTTTTTTCTCCCTATTTATTCCAGTTGAACTTGTATCACAAGTGGAAGTGGCATAGCATCTTTAAAGAGTGTATAGAGCAGCAAAGCAAGAGCAGTGTGGACAGTATGCTCATCTGAGAGCAAGTGTGTTCCTGGGTTGTGGTTGCTCATCTGCAGGTAGGCATGACTGATTTTTATCTCTTTGAGCAGGCACCACTTAGCAGTCTGTGCACAAAGATCTTATGGTTGATGACAGAGAGAAGACTTGTTCACAGGGTGAAATTCTTCAACTTGTGCAGTTTAGATCAAATCATGATCAAAGGAGTTTATTGATCTATTGTTGACGTAAGTGTTAAGGAATTAATAAAGTACTGTTTAATCAGTTAATTGAATTATATATTTAAGATCAATAGCAACAATGCAACAGATATGATACTAGGCACCTAGAAAATGTTAATAAATGCCTACAAATATTTGAACAGCTTTCTGTATCTAAATCCAAGGAATTGTCTAATTGTGCTCTCTCCTGCTGCCTCAAGGATGCATTCACACTGTTGCATACACACACAGTACCCTGTCTCAGGAGGTCTGCATGTGCATCTCCAGTATTATCTGCCCTTCTGGCTGTGCTGGTGCTCTTGTTTCCACGTGCCACCTGTGGGAGGTGTGATTGTTCCAATTTTTGTGTCTCTGTGCAATCTACTAGTCCACTCACCAGGGAAAAAAAGCCTTTCCTCAAGTTCCCATATATGCACTGAAAATATGTGTGGCTGCTTTTTGCATCCTTTAGTGTTGCTGGAGTAGAAAGCTCACAGTGTCTTACGGGAATCCTGGCTGCTCTGCCTGACCTAGGCAGAGAACATGGCACTGTTAGGGCAACATCTGACCATGTCACACCACATCCTGACTGCTGTTCCTTCTGTTGCCCTCTCCATTCCCCCTGCAATTGCAAATCTTTGTGCTTCTGAAGCACTAACAGCTTCCCAAGCTGACTCTTGTTCTAACAGTCTCATGTTGGTAATGCCTGAGCTGTAATGTTGGCAGCTTACTTCTCAGCTTTTCTTATACAGAAGGATTCTGTGCTATGGTGTCAGAAACTGATTATCTTCCTGCCTTTTTGAGGTATGAGAAAGAGTGTAGTAATGAAACACCACCTCATCTTTATTGGTTTTATCCATTTGTAGTTGGGTGATGCCACCTGCTGACAAGAGAGTTAGGTGAAAACACAGCACATGACCAGGATGAATCTGTATTACTACAGGGACCTGAGGGTATTTAAAATGTATTTACACTATTTTATATGAATCATCATGATTAGTGCATTTCTTTGTATTTCTTCTGGAAAAGGAAGGTGAAAAATCATTTTGTGGATTGTTTTGTTGTATGCACCTTCTGTGCACACATGCTCATGAAACCAGTTACATAAATGAATTTATTTAGAGGTGACTGTTAAGGTCATTACTAATAATTTTAGATAATATATATAATTAATTTAAAATGAAAGCTAAAATGGAAAACAGAGTAGAAGAAAATACAATGAAAACCTCAAAATTTTCTAGTAATTACATTTTTCATGAAATTCACATATGATACAGGCACTCTTAAGAACCTATCACTTAGTTTTGCTACTTTTGATGTATAATTATGCTTTCAAAAAAAATTCCTGTAAGAGAAGCCTTCCTCAGTACTGTGAGGAGAAATATCCTGCCATATGAATAGAATACAGTATTCTTATACAATTGAACTATGTTTGTTTTCCCTTGAGAGAGAAAAGAGAGGTACATCAAATAATGTAGCCACAGGTTTCCATAGCTCAGTGTGTCTGGTTAGGACACTGAATGCTTTCCATAGTTGAAACTATGTGAAAGCAGTAGGTGAAGTACAGCAAACTGGGCCCAGGCACATGAGAGGTACCTCAAGATGGGAACTGAAAATTTCTCACTACTAATTCTAGGTATTTGAGTTCTACTGCACCTCCTTAGCAATGATAAAATATTGACAGAAAATTAATTTGCAATACTCGTGCTGAAGACATTCTGCTTCTCTCATTTACTGCTGTCTGAAGTTACATTTGTTGTGTTCTCTGTGTCAAAATAATGGAAGAAAACGTCTCACATTCAAATTTTCCTGAGACTGGTGAATGGATAAGGATATGCATTTCATTCATCCTGCCACTTGTGAGAGACTTGGTGACACCACAGCAGATTTCTCTAAGATTTTTTTCTTACTTTTAGGAGAAAAAAACCCCAGAGAGTCAATTCTATAGTTCACAGCATCACAGAATAGTCTGAGTTGGAAGGGACCCAGAAGGATCATAGAGTCCAACTCCTCCAAAGTGAATGGCCAATACAGGGATCAAAACCAACACGTTGGTTATTAGTACTTTGTTCTGACCAACTGAGCTAACCTCAGGGTCAAGTTGCACTTGGGTAAGAAGCTCACTTTTGAAATATGAAACTAAAGTCAGTGATTGTGCTCCAAAATACATAGTGGACAATAAAGTGTAAAGTCACTCAAGCAAAAAATAATGATTTCAAAGTAGAAGAACTGAGAATTTTAATTTTTTTCCTCAGGCTTTGTAGTTTGACTTCACCAGGTCTATGTTTTGTTTTGTTTTCAAAGACAGCTCAGAGAAGTGAACGAAGCAGTCGCTAACTTGAAATGGAAAATATATAAAAAGACAATAAAAATAGTATGTATTTTCATAAAAAGAGTTTTCATATTGTATTGTTTACAAACTAGATTCTTGATATCGGAGATATTGCAACATTACTGCAGCATCAAGGCAGTACAGCACATAGGACCAATACCATGTGTCCCTCACAGCCTGATCTACAAAGTTTGGTTGTGAGAAATGCCTTCACTTCAGAGTAGATGCCTCATTTCCAAGTTAAACACCAATGCTTCTGTCTTTAACTGTCTCTTTTTAATCTCACAAGCAAAGTAAAATCTTGCTGTTCTGCTTACAAGAAATTCACTTTTTAAATTCTTTCTTCCCCTGCAGTGTCTCTAAAAAAAAAAACCTCAAATGTGCTGTGAGTCAAAAAGGAGGTTTTTGCTCCTCTATGCAACACAAAAGGGGCAGGCAAAAGCCATAGCTGAGGAAATATGGCAGCAAGCAGGTGCCCATGGACTTGAAGCTGATATGCACTGTATAAATGAAATGGATAAGGTGAGATACTCCATACTGTTTTGAAAAATACGTATTGAAGAACTGCATTCTTCTTTGCATGCTTGAGTGGTGGCTCTTGATAATCATGAAGGCTGGCAGATGCACCCACCCAGGGTACACCATCTAGTGTCAAATTTTTGTTCTTGTGAATCAGTAATTTCCACCAGTACTTACAGTCACTTAATAGCCTTCTGCCAAAGATACATCTTGTGATTTTTCTTATTAGAACTGTATTTAATAAATCTTTATCTCTCTTCTCACAATGATTCAGTGACTTCTTGAAAACTTTTTATGTATGCAGTAGTGAAGGAATTTTGTATTTACAGGTCAAGTCTGCTGTTACTAGAAACGATGGTTTTTTTCTTGTTTATTTGGTTGTTTTGGGTTGGGGTTTTTTTGTTCTGTTTCTTTTGTTGCATTGATGTTCTGTGTTCTGTTAACTGTGGGCTCCAGCATGGCTCAGAGCTTTTGCAGGTCTTCTTATGTTGCTTAGCATGTGCACTTACTTCAATTCCCACAGGACTCACTCAAGTTACGTTCTAGAACAAAATAAAAAGCTTGGCTGGAACAAGGAAGTGGCTTTTTATTACTTGCTGTTATCCAGGAGTAAGAATGTGAAAACCTAGTTCTGTAACTGAAAGCAATATGGACTGTAATTTCCTTCACAAAGTACTCTCAACTGTATGTCCTCAAACAAAAACATATTAAAAAAAACCAATCAAAACTTGATAGCCTGGTATTTCATATGAGAGGAGGATAAAATAACATCTAAAAGAGTTTTTTTATGCACTTGAAAATGTGAGACATTTTGTATGAATGTGCAGTGAGTATGTAGCTGAGTGTTACAAAGAGACTTTTATGCAGCCATCAGGGAATGTGAAGATTCTCCTTATAGTCTTCTCTTTAATTTCTTCTGCATTTGACAGGTTTGGAGATTAGTTTCAGGAAGGTGGTAGTCAGAATATTTCTAGCCCTGTTATTGGCCTGCCACTTAAATGAATGTATTTTGCCAAATTTGGCAAGACAATTCAGAGCTGCAAATTAATGATGAATTCAGAATCTGAGAATTGGGCACTGAGGAAAAAAGTAATTTCTGCAGCTTTGTAAGTTTTATCACATAAGCTGTTTTTTTCCCTACTTGTCAGTTAGAAAGTCTGTCTTTATGTAGCTATTGGGTATTTTGAGACCTTGTCATCACTTAAAGGGATTGCTGTGAATGTCTGTGGATGGAATAGGTGGTTACAGAGTCAATAATAGTAATGTGATCCTCTTGCCATTCAAAAGTGAATGGTCAAATACTGCTCAGGTCTCAGGAACACTGGCTATTTCCAAGTAGTGCCTCTCACCTACAGTCTCAGGGGTGAGATAAGGTCATAAATCCATGGCTGGTTATGGTTGATTACATTTTATGAAGACTGAAATGAAGTGGAAGTGAGGTAGGAGCAGTAACAAATGGGAGGCTAAATGGAGATCATCTTGGGTCACAGTGCATGTAGTCAGCCTTGGATGAGTTACCTGAATAAGTACATTTGTCATGGTATGATATGTATTATTCTTGATAAGATGAACCTGGCTGGCTGATCCCATCCTCTTCTTTCAGTAACCAGGCACAGCTCGAGCAGGCTGCTCACTGCTCTTGTGTGGCATTTCTGTCCTCAGCTGAGGAGAACGTTTGAAGGAAAGAGAAAGAATGAGACAAACCTGAAACACAAAGGATGTAGGAAGAAGTGAAGGTAGAGTGAAAAACTGTGTAGTTGTGTTAGGTTCTTGCTGGTCTAGTGATGTAGCAGACCTCGCAGTAATTGACACAAATTATTGCCGAAGCTGTGTCACCTAATATTTGGTTTCCAAAAGGTGTCTAAGTTTGCAGACAAGAATCTGCAGTGGAATAAGCAAGAATTTAGTGAGCCAGTCATGCCTCTGTTCTAATACACCACTTCGTACTTTCTGAGCTTGTATCTTCTTTGGTTTTTTAATGGAGCTCATTTTATTGTATATTCTCATGTGATACCAGTAGACCCTTACTTTCTTTACCTGAAGAGTTTGCTTTTGTTTGTAAGTGCAGTAGTTACTTGTGGCAATGCACTGCAGAAGCTGTGGGTCTGTACTTACCAAATCAGCTGTGGAAGTTTTGAAAATCTGAGTCCTTATTGCAACAGAACCCTTAAGGTGGTTTTTTTGTACAACTGATAGCTCAGTTTTGAAAGTCTCAGGATTTTGTGAGTACTTGGAGTTTGCCTGAACTTACGAAAGACAAAAGCTCTATTTGAATCGTTCCTGGAACACAACCCACTGAAGTCTGGCAAAGTACCCAGGGAATATCCTTGCATGCTTAGTCTGTTTGCTTGTGCTTCTCTAGGCCTCTGCTGTAGGCCACTGCCAGAGGCAGGACATGCAGTAATTTAAGTTTACCATGCAACTGCTTTTAGGTTCTTCAGGAAAGATTTGGAAACAATGCCAACAGTAAAACACCTTTATTGTCTATTTCTTTGTATTCCTAGCCTTTTTGGGTTGTAGGTGTTAAGTAATTTTTTACATGGCTTGACAAGGGGATAAAGTTTGAGTGATTTATTGAGGGTGGTGTTTAGAACATAACTTCTCAAAATCTGGAGTTTTGAATTGCAATCTTGAAACGGCTCTAAGTGAAATGCAGCACCTCTTGCAATCTTTCTTTTTATTTTCTTATAACCCTATTATTTTTATTAAACTTGGAATGCTGGGAGATGATTTAAACTGCAGCCTACAGGGAGCAGTAGAAGGAGCTTAGGTTGCTTATTATGGCAAAGGGGAGGCTAAGGAGTGATCTGATAGCAGCCTGTGTGAGCCAGACTGGACAACAGGAGGCCAGATCCATTGGGTGTTGCCTGAGAAATTCAGATTTGACACTAGTGAAGAAGTTCTGCATGGAATAAACTTCCCAGAAAAGGGGAACCTCTACCCTTAGAAGTTTTCAAAATTCAGCCAGTTACAGCTGACTGAGCGCAGTGCTGGCAGTTAGTCCCACTTGGGGTATGGCGTGGGACTAGGTGGCTTCCAGAGGTCACTCCCAAACAAGGGCGTGGAGCTGTGTTTCACAGAGGTCACTACCCACAGGCCATACAGGTGCTGCGAGAGCGATTTGTGTGGGTGCCCTGACCAACAGCACGCTGGCACGGTGCTCCAGCCTGCTAAACATGGGGTAGTCACAGACTCTGAGTGCTTTTTACTTCAGAAGTAATAAATGGTTGCATGAGATCTGAATTTGTGGAACTGACACATGGTCCCTACTACAGGCAGTTCTTGTCAACCTGGTGTAATGGGAGTAGCCCCCATGAAATTCTGGGAAATATGGGAGACCGGTATTAGCAAAGGAGAGAGAAGCGAATTGGGCGCAGGGTGAGTGGGCTAAAATTAATCAGACTGTCGAGCTCAGTGTCTGATTATGACTCTTCAGAGCTACCTTAGTTCCCCCAAAAGCACTGGGAATTTTTTTTTATATGATGATCTCAAAGGTCTTTTCCAACCTAGTTAATTCTGTGATACTGTGATTCTGTAACATGGAAGTTACCAGACAGGACCAAATGATACTTAAGGGAACTTAGAAATGATCCCTACAGTTTGTATGGACACACACACCACTTAACTGTGTGAAATCAGGATTATGGCTATATATGTGATTTTGATCATATATACAAGAATACCTTTTCCACTTGACAAATAAAATACTGTAGGAACTGTGTATTTAAGCTGTCTGAGTGCAGTTGTGAAGTATTCTTCATGTGTGTACTAGCCTGCTCAAAATGCTGCCCTTGGACATTTTTATATGGGGTCATAGGATATTTCAGGTTGGCAGGGGCTTCATGTCATTGTCTTGCAGCAAAGTCAGTTGAGGTCAGAGCAGGTTCCTCAGGGCTTTATCCAGTCTGGTCTTGGAAACTCCAAATAAGATCATAAGTTGCATCCCCAAAATGACTTGTATTTATTTGAAAGACTTCCTGTGGCTTAATATAGGTAAGATGAGATTAAGTGGTTTTCTATGTACCCTTGGGAAGAGGAAAGGTGGCAGATAGAGTATCTAAGGCCACAGATAGGTATCAAATGGCACCTTTTAACTTAACGTGTTCTATTGCTTGTAGTATAACCTGGAAACAGAAAAGGATCCTGTAGTTATTGTTATTTCCACTACTGGGACTGGAGACCCGCCAGACACTGCCCGCAAGTTTGTAAAGAAAATTCAAGACAAGACCTTGCCTCCTGACCATTTTGCACATCTCCAGTATGGATTGCTAGGTGACTTGGTATTTTCTATATTATTGCAGAACTTGTCTGTAAGTGAATAATTTTTGTATTTTTTACTTCTGAATAGGTGTTTTGGGGTTTTTAAAGTGCTTATAAAACATTTATTTTTATAAACAGCAGTTTTATGTAATGTCCTCTATGAGCAATAAAGGAAAAACATCACAGAAATTTTCTGAATGTAAGCTATCAATGTAATTTTTTATAGTTTAATTTTCTTTGCATAAAGACCGTATGATATGTCTATAGCTGTGTGAAGTTTAAATTTCATGTCAAGTCTCTATAGAGATTAGTAAACTAGATTAGTTTGCTTGACTGTGTGAGTCACTGGGCATTTTTTGCTACAGAGGGAAAGGCCGTGTAAAATGTTCTTAAAAGTAAAAACCTTAAATCTTCCCATCCCTTTAAAATTTGCAGTAATATTTTAGTTTTGAATGTTGCACTCATCAAGAGAAGGAATGTACCTTCAGCTTAAAGATGGATAAGCAAAATACAGATTTGGCAAAATGTACGGTATAGCTTGAGCTGATGGTAAGGTTAGTTTGTTGAGTTTTGAAATTGCATTTATAAAAAAACTCCAGAAATGTCTATTTAAACCTAGGTTATTTTTACCTGACAAGTGGAAGTTGATAGATGGGAGTGTGGAAACTTCTAAGTTTCTAATAAGGAAGGGACCCATTAGAAGGAAATTTATATACTGGATATAAAATGTGGAAGTGTGAACTATATGCATCCTAATCATGTAGCATTTTAAGAAGCTGTTATGCTATTGCCTAGTTGCACATTCCAGTTTGTGAAATGGTCAAGTTTTTCATAGCTGACTGCATGCATATGTGTATGTATAAAGATAAGTATTGTATTAACACTGAATTTTATTGTGGCAGAAATTATTATGGTGTCTCAATTACAGTGTAATTCAAGTTTAACAAGTTATTAGTCTTAAAATACTTTCATGGTATTCATCTCAACTGGTGCAATGAAATGTTTGCTCCAAGTTCTGTACTTAAGAGAAAGCAGAAGTCCTCTTAAAAGGAAAAAAAAAAGGCTATTATAAGGAGAGAGGAATGGTCCATTATTAGGGGGCATCGTGGTTTAACCCCAGCCAACAACCAAGCCCCACGCAACAACCAAGCCCCACCCAGCTGCTCTCTCACTCCCCCAACCCCTCCCTGGTGGGATGGAGGAGAGAATAGGAAGGGTAAAAGTGGTAAAAATCGTGGGTTGAGATAATGACAGCTTAGCAGGGAAGGCAAAAACCATGAAAACAAGGAATTCATTCACCCTTCCTCATGGGCCGGCAGGTGTTTCAGCCATCTACAGCAAAGCAGAGCTCCATCACACATAGCAGAGATTTGGGAAAATAAGTGCCATCACTTTATATGTCTTCCTCTTCCCTCTTCTTTCTCCAGCTTTTTGTACTGAGCATGATGCCATATGGCATGGGCTGTCCCTTTGGTCATTCTCTTGGGGTCATCTCTCCTACCTGTGTCCACTTTGTGCACCCCCACCCTCCTCGCTGCTGTGGTGAGGTGAGGAGGAGAGCCGAAAATGCCTTGGCTCTGTGTGAGTGCTGCTCAGCAATACCTTAAACATCCCTGAGTTATCAACATTGTTTCCAGCACAAATCCAAAACACAGCCCCATACTAGCTGTGATGGGGAAAACTAACACTATTCCAGCCAAAACCAGCACAAGTGGAAATAATAAGGATCTAGTGGTTTGAAATTGCACACAAGAAAGGGTCAGGCTGTGAAAAATTCTGATAGCGATAGTGAGCCAGTGGTGTGGATTACTTAGAGAATTTGTGAAGGTGACCTAAAACCAGTGGTCTTTAGGATTATTAGACAAGCATCTCGAAAGGATGATTGATCACTTTTAGGGTGGGTCAGTGATTTAGCTGACCTCTTAAAATACTGGATCTTCCATGAACATGGCTCCTGAGTGCACTGACTGTTAACAGGTAACAAAGAGCATCTTCATCTTAAACGTCTTCAGAACAGTTAAGGGGCAGAAAAGCCAGTGCAGAGGAAACAAGATCTACAAAGAAGTCTTTCATTCCTGAGGAGGAAGTTGCTGGACCAGATTCCCTCATGCAGATTTTTCAGCTATCTTGTTTAAAATCACTGCTATGTTTGATGAGTCTTTTTTCCCCAAGTTCCAATATTTTTAAATTTCTTTTAATACTCCCTCTCTTATGTTGCTGACATTGTTAACAACTTAATCCTGAAAGTGAGATAATTTCTTTTGGTAATTCACACAGTTTATCAGTTTTACTCTTTTTAATTATTTCAGTTCCTTACGTTTCTCCTGTTAGAGGAATTTTGTATTTTTTAAAAGCCTCAAACTAAAGCTGTATTCTTCTTAAATATGAAATATTGAAAACAAAGTGTTTTCAGTGTATTCCTCTGTCTTACATTTGGGAAGGAGGAGCCACTTTTTCAGCCCTATTTTGGGACAAACACAATTTTGTTTGAAATCCATATATACATATTTCTATTTCAATGTAGCATCTGAATAATACACTTACATATGCAAGTGTGTATGTATATATAGATGTGTAGTTGTATTTATCATAGAATCATAGAAAGCCTTTATTGGAAGGGGCCTTTAAGATCATCTAGTTTCAACCCCGCTGCCATGGGCAGGGACAACTTTCACTAGACTGGGTTGCTCAAAGCCCCATCCAGCCTGGCCTTGAACACTTCCAGGGATGGGGCTTCCACAGCATCTTTGGGCAGCCCGTTCCAGAGCCTCACCACCTTCACAGTAAAGAATTTCCTGCTAACATCTAGTCTAAACGTACTCTCAGTTTGAAGCCATTCCTTCTTGTCCTGTCACCACATGTCCTTCTACAAATCCCCAGTGTCTTTCTTGTAGCCTCCCTTCAGGTGCTGGAAGGCCACAATTAGCCTTTTCTTTCCTAGGCTGAGCAATCCCAAGTCTCTCAGCCTTTCCTCCTCGTAGAGGTACTCCATCCCTCTAATCATTTTGGTGCCCTGCTGTGAACTTGCTCCAACAGATCAGATTCTTCAGTTTGCCTGCAAGAAAAGTCTGTCCTGTCTTTGTCTGTGTAGCCTGGGTGGCTGGCTGATTGACACAATTCCACTTTCCTTGAATTTGCTAGGTCTGGGAGATTCAGAGTACATGTTCTTTTGTAATGGTGGAAGGACAGTAGACCGCCGACTTCAAGAACTTGGTGCCCAGCACTTTTATGACACAGGATTAGCAGATGATTGTGTAGGGTAAGAACTGAATTTTAGTTTTTATTTGGATTTTATTTCTTCATGATGCAATGCTTGATGTTCTGAGGCATTTGGAGTCCATTGAACCTGGATACTCAGCACCTCATAGAAGTGAGTTCTGCCTGAGCACAGTATGTCTATTCAATCTCAATTGCCGTTAAATAAAACTGCATTTTTAAAGTGTGAGGAGACACTAATCCCTGGAAAAATAGTATTTAGCAGTTCTAGAAATTAAATAAGTCAGAATAAGTGGAGGGGTTTGAAAATGTAGTCTGTTTTCTCTTTTTCCTTTTTTATTCTTTTTTTTTCTTTTGGGGGTGGGCAGAGGATCACTTTGGAGGACTTATGTAAGAAGATTTTTCTGTCTGCTGTAGAGGAATTATGTAAGAAAACAACTCCCTGTTCTGTTGCTCTTTCTGGCCAGTAGGCTGCAGTCTTGGCTTAGTTATTTTGAACTGCTGCTTATATTGGTTCTGTGCATGATGATGCAAAGCAGTTGAACACAAACATTGTCATAACCATAAAACTTATCTCTTGTGTTTTGAAATAATAAAAATGGGCCATTTGTGTAAGCCATTGATATTGCTGTTGCACAATGAAAAGTTGCATATTCAGCTGCCATTCCTTCAACTTTATGACAGAAAGTTCAGCATATGAAAATAAAAATAAGAAACTGGGAAAAGAGCAAGGCTGTTATACATTTTAGAGTCTGTAAATTTACATAGTGATAACGACTAAATAATTTTTTTTTCTGACAAGTAACCTCGGTAACAGCTACAGATATATATTAGAAATGGAAAGTGAATGGTGCTTTTTTGCTTTTGTGGTCTTTCGTTATTTGTAAATTAGCAGTCCAGGAAGTCACAGTAATTCATCCATGCATTTCTTATTTTTTTTCCCCCTTCATTCCCAGTTTGGAATTGGTGGTTGATCCTTGGATTGATGGACTTTGGCTTGCCCTCAAGGAAGCATTGCACTTGCAGAAAGAGAAAGAAGGCATGAACAGTGCTGTCGATGCTGTTTCCAGCTCTCTCTCTCCCACTCTGCATACTGTGCATGAACTAAACCTCAGCTCTGAAATACAGAACTTGAAGCTAGAAGATGGGGGAGCAAGGGGTTCTGATGTTCTGTCACAGAAACTGGATGACATCAATCTTGTGGCTCCAGCTAGAGACACCGAACCTTCACTCATTCATTCTGTCCCTCCTGTCTCTCAGTCTGCTCTTAATATTCCTGCCCTGCCACCAGAATATATAGAGGTGCAGTTTCAGGATGCCCAGGATGAGGTAAGGACTTCCCTTTGAGTGTCAGAAGCCTCTAGCTTTTGTAGGAGTATGAGTGTATACTCCTACATATGGCTCAAAAGAGCTCCTTACATAAAGGAGATATATCCCCAAGTGCAAGAGGGTTTTGAATTTTAAGTAAAAAGTCCATTTATATTGAATGTAGCTGCTACCATATGGGTTATGGACACTTATGTCAAGATATAATTCAGCTAAATAGTAATTTGGTATTACACTGTCAGGAAGGCAAGAATTCAAATCCTCTGTGGCTTATGTTGTTACAGTGAAAACATCTTGGTGTAGTGAGGAGTTACAGTACAGTTTTTGTTTAAATTTCTAGTACTTTCAGAATGCACTAAGAGGCTGTAAAATTGCTCAAAGTCTTCCTGCATACTTAGTAACAGAGAAACTTGTCATTGTGAAAACATGATCACTATTTTACTATGGGAAATGGAAGATGAACTGTAGATCAAAAGCCAGTATGCTTTTCATGTGAAGCCACATTGAATAAAGACCTGCTGTACTAAGAAGAGAATTAGCATGAGCTGGGAATCATCTCCAGTTGGCAAGAGTGACTCAAACTTTTCTGGTTGCCTGTAGAGGGCAGATGTTTCAGTTATCCATGCAAGGAAGCAGTGAAGTCTTGCTGCTCTTTAAATGATGGGGAGCCAGGAGCTGAGTGTGGTAACACAGCCAGCATTGTTCCCCACTACCCAAGCAATGCAAACCAGGAGGTGGCAGCCAGGGTCAGCCAAGAGTACAGATCATCAGGCAAGTTTGTGGGAATTGGGCAGCTCTGGGCCCAAGCCAAGAAACCGGTCTCAATTCCAGGCGTGGATCAACAGGATCTGTGTCCAGTCACAGGCATGGTTGAGGCTGAGCTGCCGACCAGTGCTGCTGTAATGTAGCTCAGGAAAGGACTGAAGAACCAGTACTGAGCTGGGATGGGGTTTCTGGGCCCAGTCCTCTGGTGTGGCTGCTGATGATCACGGAAGCCCTTTAGTATCCTCTGGACTCTGACACTCTGTTGAGACTTAATGGAAATGCTGAGAGAATCACTTAGTCTAGCTAATACAGTTATGTAAGAGTGTATGGATTTAAACACTGGGTAATTTTGCTTTTCTTTTAAACCTCGTATTGTTGGTTTTGTGCGGGTTGTTAAATTTAATAATCCAAATTAAATTCTAGGAAGTTTCTGATTTAGAGGTACTCTTCTATTAAAGACTAATAGTTGGGTTGAATGTGCTGCTTAAAAGATCCTATATTCTTAAAGTCAGCATGTATTCAGACTGATCTCTGAAATAGTTCATCAGGTTCTAATACTGATGCCTTAACTTTTCTGTATGTAGAAAAAAAAGTTAATTTTGCTTTTGAACAGCAAATGAAAAAAGATGAATCTGCTAATTTGGAACTCAGTGACAGATTAAAGATTATAGTCCAGATTTCAGATATAAAACAGGATGGTTGTCTTGAATCCTGGAAAGAATCAAATGCATGTTTGTGGTTTTTTCCTTTGGAACTATTTTTGACATAGTTGGCGAGACCTTGTCGAAAAGTAGTATGTAGGGTCATGTTTGGTTTTGCAGGTATCACACAATTCATGTCCTCTTTTGGTATCTCACATTGCAACAGCAGCTATGGGTACTTTTTGCCAAGCGCAGCTGAAGTTGGTGTGTTTTGAAGTGCATCATGTTGAGGTTTGGATATCTCCAAACAGAGACTCCCTGCCATTTAAAGAAGGCCTGGTAAACGATCTCTCCAGTTACTTAAATGATCTTGTCTTGGGCTGTTGAGTCTCAGGGTTGAATTAACAAGCTGCTGCATACTGGTAGCAGAGCAGCAATGGTCTTAAGCATTTGTGGGAAGTGTAAGATAATACAGTTTAGCTGAAATCTTGATTTCATTATGCCTCAAATTTGGCTTGTGGGGAATACAAATGTAGACAATTACCACAGTCCAGCTGATGCACAATGGCTTGATATGGCCCAAGCCATTAATCAGCATGTCAAAATCTTAAGAGAACAAAGAAACTTCCGACTGTTCTCAAGTGATTCTCTTGTCTCCTTTTTTAAATAGGAAATCGTCAGATTAACAAATATTCTCCTCTTGGTGGGATGATTCCTTTACGTTTGACAGAGTATTGTTGTAGGCATTTGGTATCCTTCCTGCCTTTTTTTATTTTTGTCTGCATTGATCTCATGTTAAACTTGCTGACTATAGTGGTGGAGAAACGAGGGCTGTAGTCTGATCTTCAAGTGACAGCCTTTGACATATGTGACCTGGAATTATTCTTCGTGCCCATTTGTCATACTTGGGGCACATTTTTACCTCTGTAGAAATGTTGGGTTATAACATGATGCTGTCTTGTGGAGTGGGGTTTGCTCATTAGCTCTAATTTAAAACTACTCTTACAAGTTGCCTATAATAATAGCCTTATATTGACCCCAAAGCCTCAAGCTGTAAACCTGCAATGATGTAACTTCTGTTCGTACTTCTTATGTCCATTATATACATCTAGTAATCCTTTAATTAGGCAGGAGTTTTCTGGGGTTTAACATAAATGCCATTCTCTAATTGGCTATTTTCAAGGCAGTTCTTGAAAAATGAAACAGCTCGCTGCATTTGATAATAATGTAGGCCCATTAGACTGTTCAAGCCTACTGCCTTTTATAATTGAATGTATGCCAGTAACTGCTTAGATGTGATTTTTTAAAAAGAGGAGCAAAACACTCTATGTATAGAGAAGATTAATGTTTTTCCTTATTGAGTAGTTTTCCGAGATTGTTTCCAAAAAACCTGTACCAACACCAATTCCTGTATGTCACAGTAGGATGTCATAAAGCTGATTTGCATTTTTAGCGTAAGTTTTTTTGTTGTCTTTTTCAGAATCCACATCTGCCTTCACTTACCTCAGAGGGAACAACCTTTGAAGTGCCAGTTACAAAAGCAGTTCAACTCACTAGAGAAGATGCAATAAAAACTGCATTGCTCTTAGAGCTTGATATTGCAGTAAGTTGGTGACGGCTTTTTCTTTAGTGAGTTAAAATAAAGGGTGAAAAGCATGTGTGTTATGTATAATAACTGAGGAGGAAAATTATTTGACTGTTTAAAAAGAAAAAATACTTCTCCATACAATAGGATGTCAGCTTACGTTTATCCATTTGTAAATGTAAAGTTTGATTTATTCACTGAAAAATAGGACTCCATGGAAGTCAAAACAGGAGCAAAGTGTAAAGTTAATTTCTTTGTTGTTCTGTGGATATCATGTTGAGTGAAATACCTTTATGAAGGGAATTTGCAGTGGAGAAGGGCAGTCAGGCAATATTGAAAATGAATAATCTTTCAGTTTATAAGTATACAACTTGAAGAATATGCAGAAACTGTATAGCGAATTATGACTGTTCATAATGGTGAATAATCTACACAAGTAGTAGGTTGAGTGATAGGAATTTTTAGTTCTTGAACACTGTTTCTGCCTCTGACACTCATTTGCTGTGACTTGTTAACATGCTGTTCAAACTGCCAACCTCAGTTACCCTCAGTTAAAAAACTGGTTTAGTTTATTCAGTGAAGATCATATTTTGTATACTGGTTTGAAGATGAAAAGCAGGCAGAGAGTGCTCGATACTACTTTGTAAGAAATCTTTAAAAGGAAAGTATGTTGCTTTTGAGTGGTTTCCCAAATTTATAGAATATTACTTTTGAGATAGTGTGATTTTTGGCAGTACCTTCTGTTGGCCTCTCTTAGCCTAATCTGTCTCAATATATGTGAGGCATCTTTAAATCTCAGTTATAAGTAGATTCTATTAAGTTTTGAGCAACTGATTCTCTGAGCGACATGTTTTTTTGCATGTATTTGTATGTATAGATACATTCGGTCATCAGCACCCACTGAAAATGTAAGCATTTCCTTGCCTTTTTCACCTAACATTCAGTCTGTGTGTGCAGGTCACTTGCCTGATATATAAGGGAAACATAATGATGCAAGTATAATTCTGCATGTTCCTTTAACAGGCAGAAGCTTGAGTTGCACACAAGAGTTTCAGCAGTTGCACACAAGAATCTCAGGCAGCTAAGTAGAATCTAGGTCTTAAGATACGAATTTTCACTGTGCTCTTGTCTGGCTATTTTTCTGTTTTTCCTTCAGAAAATAAAAGCAATTACAGTCGTTTCTGTCACAATTCATCAAATAGTTTAACAAGCAAATTTTCTTTTAGTGATGATGTATCTCTGTAAAAAGTTACATTAATTATGAGGACTTCATTTCTCTGCTCTTCTCAAACCAGAAAATGTAGTACATCAGTAATTAATGATCTGGGCTGATTATATAACACAACCTCTTAATACGTATTTATTTTCCTTTTGTTTGGGCTGCTCAGCAGTTCTCATTAAAGAGTGTCCAAATATTTAAACCAGATAAGGAAAGACTTTTTCTAATTAGTAAGGTTAAGCCTGGAAAGGAAACATGACTGTTTCATTTCTGATGTGCTCAAAACAGCAAAGTGTTAGTTCAGAGTAAAAGAATATTTGACTTAATGTGAGCACAGTAGTAGGACGATTGTGTTCAGGAATGGGAATGCCTTGGTTTGTGATAACATTTAATAGAAATATTTCATGTTTTAAAACAGGATACAGCCTTTGAGTACCAACCTGGAGATGCCTTCTGTGTAATATGTCCCAACAATGGCAGTGAAGTGGAAGAGCTTCTTCACATTTTGGGACTTTCTGAAAAAGGAGACAACTTGGTTTGTGTAAAAGTTAAGCAGGGCACTAAAAAGAAAGGTATGGTGTGATGCACCGGTCATGGCCCAGTGCTCCCTTCTGTGTTCGTAGGAGTTGGTGTGCGTGGTTTTGAACATTTTTCTCTTTCATATGGAAACACAGCTGTGTTTTTGTGGAGGCATGTTGGAAGTCACAGTGATGTGTTAAAAAAGTGAATGCATAAGAATGCTGCTGATTTTACTATAGCTGAAAAGATGAGCTCTTGACTGGGAACTGCAGCCTGGCTTTGGCATTCATCCATCTTGTTCTTACTCTGTGCTCCTTCATGTTTATGGAGATAAGGCTTTAATCACATAACATTACAATCCCCCACTTGAAAGTAAAATCTCCTTGCACAACACTGCATGTCAATCTGTTTTACATCCTAAGAGGGCTGCACTCCTCAAGGACAAGCCTTAGTGCTGTTGCAAGGTGCCTTTTAATAGGGTTATAAGTCTATGGATGTGTTCTGCTAAGTCTTATGATGCCATGCTTCAGGAAGAGTAGCTGCAGGTTCAAAGTGTGCCTGTGTACTGCCAGCTGGACCCGTGTGAATTACTCCATTCTTGCACTGCATTTGGTGTCTTAGTGGTGCTGCTGAGCTGTGCCTTTATTTCCACAGGATGGTGTAGAGCTCTTTGTTATTCTGGTTTATAGGTAAATCAGTTTTCACTGTGAGATTCCCTGCATCTTTGAGGGCTGCACAAGTTGTCCATTAAGTGTGAGATGTGTGATGCCACTTTCATGTGTTAATAGATGCACATTTTACTTTGTTTTTTTTTCTCCCACTGAACTAGGAGCATCTCGTCCACAACACATCCCTGAAAGAAGCACTCTCAAATTCATTCTAAACTGGTGTCTGGAAATAAGAGCAATTCCCAAAAAGGTGTTTATGTGTTTTTTGTTCTAAAGAGAAATTAGTAATTCTATGCTATGGGCTCTTACAGATCTGTCATTGCTTTATGTGTAGTTATGGTATCTCTTAGTGAATAAGGATTGTCAGTTTGTATACTGCTGTTTGTACTTTACTCTGAGAAATGTCAGTTCTGGTAGTTTATCTGGCAGACACTCCTGTTCTGCAGTATCTTGGATCCTGACTAGTCTGGAAGTAAGTAGAAAAGTATTAGGTAACTTGGTGCCAGATAACTGGGAAGGCTGACTGAACCCAGCCCCATAATTATTTTAAAGAAAACAGTCTTTCTAATCAGAGGGAGCCGCATCTGTCAAGTTCTGTCGCTAAAAAGACACGTTGCTGTATGCAAATATACCAAAGTGTCCTTTACATTAGCTCAGTTGGTCAGAGCATGGTGCTAGTAACCCTGTGTGGGTCATTCACTTAAGAGCTGGAGTTGATCATCCTTGTGGGCCCCTTCCAACTCAGAATATTCTGTGAAATCTCTGAAATTCTAAAGCTTTTCTTTAGCATTTCAGTAACCTAGCAGAATTCAAAGAAAGATTTTTGCTTGCATAGTATTTGTTCTCACAACATATATATATTATTTTCCTTTTGTTTTGTGCATGTAAAAAATTCAAAGCTTGTAACTGAAAATGCATCTGTATTTCTGGTATTGTCAAAATGTATTTTAAAGATAACTTTGTATGAAGGATGAAGCTAAACGATTGTGTGGTTGGGTCTCTGAGGGGAATCAGTCTTTGGGAGGACCTTTTTACTTAATTTAGTGGATTTTGCAGCAGAAGAGAATCTTCTTGTTGTTTCAACCTTTTCAAAACCACATTTAATGATTTTGAAAATTTGTCTCAGCAATAAGAGTAGGCAGAGGGTACTGGCTGGGGAATATCACTGAAGCCAGTTTTTATAACCTGTCTGCTGTATTAACTGTTCAGCCTAAAATGTGCTTTATGTAACTCCATACTCAAAACTATTATCTGGAAGCTCTATGGTTGAGTACACTCACATTATTTTCCAGGTATTCCTTTGTGTATAATGTATCATCTGATTGCACTTGGTGTTTTCTATCACTTTTCTTCTATGCACTGTGTCTATTTCCACCTTCTTTTTTTGAAAAAAACCTGTAACTATTTACAGCTGTTTTTCACCTTATCTTACAATGCTCAATTTCATTTTCCTTTAAGAGAAGTTTACAGTACCATTATGTACCATAAAGCATAGAATAAAACACCACAACAACATTTACATGACTCATTAAATACCATACCTTATTTGTAGTCATACCTCTTCAAGGATTTTTGTTATTAGTTTCCTGGCTTCTGTAACTTAGTAAATGGTGTTTTGTCTTGAGTGAAGTTGTGTTATGGAGCTGCCTAACTAAAGTGTAAGTAGGGGCAATAAGAACACCTTTCAAAAACCTGGAATTTTGGGGGGAATGGCTTGTGCCTGTTTTTTTATCTCTTCCTCGCTCAGGCTAAGTAGGATTTTCTGACCTGCTAGCTTGTTGCAGCCATTAGAAGAGCAATCAAAAAAAAAAAAAAAAAAAAAATTGAGAAATAAAGTGTATTATCCATTAACCTAATTCCTGTCCCCAGGCAACCCAAGTTTTTCCCAGTTTTGTGACCATTTCCCTAAATGGACAAGTTTTTTCATCCTTCCCTCTTTTCTTTCTTCCCTACAGGCATTTTTGCGAGCTCTTGTAGAGTGTACCAGTGATGCGTCAGAGAAACGGAGGCTTCAAGAGCTTTGCAGCAGACAAGGAGCCTCTGATTACACTCGCTTTATTAGAGATTCTAATGTTTGCCTCCTGGATTTACTTCATGCTTTTCCAAGCTGCAAGCCTTCACTTAGCCTGTTAATTGGTAAAAGACTGATTTAGATTTAATTAGATTTGGTTTCTGAAAATGCGTCAGAGTAAATGTTCAGTTTCCCAAGAAAGGGGAATAACTGTTCAGTTAACTACTTTAGGAATGTTATAGTTTCTATAGTGATCAAGCTGAAACTGTTGTTGGGGAACAAAGCTCTCTTCTACAGTTTGTAGTCTTTGGCCTTCTTTCTGCAAACATTTCGGTTCACACCAGTGCTTTAATTGACTCTGGATTACTCCTGTACATGAAAAGGAGGCATAAGGTGCTTGCAGGAGTAGGGTCTTTACGAATTATTTCATCAATTGCTTACAATTAAAAAAGACTTATTTTTACAACTCCTAATTTCTCTGCCTACGTGGTCTTTACTTGCACTTTTACCTGTTAAAACAACATGGTTTTCCCAGTATATTTGTGTTTATGTAATGTCTAACACACTCACTGGGTTCCTGATATAAAATACTGAAAGGATGAGATTACAGCTCTAACCATGTCAAATACATCTGAAATTACTGGCAGTTATTTTTCAAATTAAAATCCAGAGTTTCTTAATATGTTTCATAATATGAGTAAAAGAAATTGCTTGCTTGTTTTGCAGTCATTTTGTCCACACTTACCCAAAATTTCTGAGTGGGTTTAGTGTCTTGTGCAAGTGATTTCACTGCACTAGCTTTTCTTAACTCCACCCAGCAACTGTCTTCTGTAGCAGAGCACCTTTAAAATATGTCAGGGTGTGCATGTACTGACAAAAGGGTAGTTCTGTTTATGTATGTACATAATGTTGGTATAAATGTGTGTGTGAGTGATATATATATATATAGATATATAATGGGCGTCTTGTTGAAAAAATTCCCAGTTGTTTTTTTAGCTGAGATTTCAAAACTTTGCGTAGGTAATTAGTGATTTGAAACTGAGCTGGCACATCTGCTTCCAGGACATTATATGTAGGAAACTTTCAATCAAGCAATGTATATTGTGAGAGCTTTTGAGCTCATGGAGGAAAGGTGGGGAAAATTAAATTTCAAGCTTCACCTCATCTTGCTAGCTACTGGCATCTCTTCTGTACACCTTACAGTCATTTTTATTTGACCAAGAACTCCATAAATTAACTGTTATGGTCCCGTCATATAGGATCTCTAATTGATGTTCCACAAGGTCTAAAACCCATTCAAAATAGAGTTCAAGTCTTAATTGCTTGTTTCTCAATCACAAACACTCAATGTCACTAGAATAAGATTGCAGTTAAATTAAAATACCTTGTAATCTGTTGTAGTGTAAACACTCATTATATGACATTTTCATTGGGGTGAATCAAATAAATTATACATTTTTTTTTCTGTTCTTCAGAACATCTTCCTAAATTACAAGCCAGATCCTATTCAGTGTCAAGGTAATGAAATACTCAAATTGTATCTTCTTAGTTATTTAGGTATGGGGTTTTTCTCATGCATGTTTCTGTGCATTATAATCTGAAGAAGAAAGAGAGAAGTGAAGGATAAAACGTAGTTGTGACCCTATTGCAAGAAACATTGTTGGGCTATTCCAAAGAGCATTGTTTTGAGTGTGTGGCAATGCTTTTGATAAAGCTCTTAAGAACAAGCTCGCACACACCTGAATCTGGTAAGAATTTGGATTCCCTTCTGTAGACACTGGCCTCTGAGTCCAACCTTAAGACAATTTCAAACTATAAATATTATGCAGTTAGCTGACCACTGAGAATCTTGGTTCCATTGAAATGGTTTGGGCTGCAGATGGACTCGCTGCAAAATTGTACAGCTGTCTCTCAGGTTTTGGATTGGTTTTTTAATATTTTTGTCTTTGTAGTTCAAACTTGTATCAGCCAGGAAGGCTGTGCTTTGTATTTAATGTTGTGGAGTTCCCTGCCAGTCCCTCTAGACCAGTCTCACGGAAAGGAGTATGTACAGGGTGGCTTGCTGAGTTAGTTGCACCTCTACTGCACCCCAGTAAAAGCACTCTGGATACAAAAGGAGAAAGCTCTTCAACTGAAAAGGTATGAATATTGGATATAAAGTCATTAACTGTTGCATTTATGCATGTTTGAAACAACTGCGGGTTTCTTTGTTCACTGCTGTGATGTTGTGCAGATGTTTTGTCAGTATACACCTTAATTTTGCAGTTCTACCCTACTTCTGTATAACATGTCCAGAACTTCATTGCTAAGCACTAAACTTAAATTTTACTTACCTATGCGTACCTGAACTGTGAAATTTTTCCACTGCTGAAAGGCCGGAGTTGTTTTCCACCCCTCTGCAGTCCTAAGTGTATCTTGGAGGATGTTTTCATGGACTAAACTGCCACTGTACAATTAAATGGTTGTGACTGTTTTCATCACAAGAGAGAAGCACTTAGTCATTTCCAGAAAAGGGTGGCAGATAATAGGGAAGATACTGTAAAACTCATGCTTCTTGTCAGGTCTTCCAGAGTTTGCAAAGGCCAAGTTATTGAATATGACACGGGTGTCAGTCACCTGTGGTTTTTTTCTGATGTGTATTAATGATTGTTTGGCACAGTGGGTATTACTGGGAGAAGGTACTTTTTTTTCCCTTCTTTTCCTTTTGTGGCAGAGATTCTGAGTCATTAATCGATCTGCAATTTGCTAGGTCTAAGCTAATTATTAACAAATTGGGATTCTACTATATAATTGATGTATGTGATACACATATCTTCTTTCAAAAAGAACTACTGGCAGCCTAATGTATATTTGATTATGAAAAATGGAACAAGCATAGAATTCGGTTGAAAGAAAACTGTGCCAATAATTCAAGATGTCAGTCAGACAAAATGGAAAAAAACACCATACAAGTTATCTTCATTTTTTAAAACTAATGCAAAGATTCATATGTGCATGATATATCTTACTCCAATGTTCATGTCTGCTCTTTATTTAAAATATAATTGATTTGAAGTTAATTAAAGATCAAACAACAAAAAGAGGTGGCTAAAAAGAGAAAAAAAAATTATTACGAAATGAGTCTGTATAAAGTTTAGAACTATTTCCATCTGCTGCACAAGCTAGAATTCAGCATAGAAAAATGTGCAGCAATGCACATAGATTGCAGAAATATATGGAATAACAATACAAAATAGATGACTGTGATCTTATGCAGAAATACATTAGATTAATTGAATATACTTTACAGCATAAATGTGTTTACCATTTGCAGTCTGTTTTGAAAGAATGACCAGTTTGGAATCATTAATAGGGTAGCGAGCCTCCTAACTCAAGTGTGGTTTGAAGGATATATATAAGTATTGGTCCCCACAAGCAAGAATTATTCTATTTTTTTATCATCATGAAACCAGGAAAATAATGCTCTTTAACATTGTTGTATCTGTAGTGAATTAGAATATAAAAAAATTAGTTGTGCTAAACTATTCAGATTTACACAGCAAAGTTTAAATAACTTGGTCTAGTGCCTTACTCCTTCCTTAAACTTGAAAGTAAATTCAAATCCTTTCATAATTAATGTGCAAAATAAATTGGATGTTTGCTTATGACGTTAATGGATGAAGCTCTGCTGTGGCTGCTGTTGAGTCTTGAATAATCTTTTAGAAATGAAAATAGTCATCTCTTGTTTTCCATAGATTATGTTGGCCATGTCTCAGAGGGTAGATATGGAGCTCCTATGAAAATATGTCTTCCTTTCTGACACAGATATGCAAATCAGAATTACTGTTTATCAGTGGGATTCTGTAAAACATTTCCTGAGATCTTTGAGCTCTTATGTGCCTCCCCTCACCCATATGCACTTTTGGAAATCATGTCAAACTTTTATGAAAATTAAGGAAGCAAGCTCTGTACCAGTAGGCTTCAATTCACTATAAACAAATCCTGACCTCCGCTGGATTATTTTTAGATGCCCACAATGTAAAAAAAAGTTGAGTTACCTTTAATAGCAATAAACAAGCTCTACTTCCCTTTGAATGCTAACACCAAATTTTCCATGCATTCTGTAACAATATTCCCCAAATTTGTGGTGCAATCAGTTCATGTTCATGAGGTTTCATGTTCAGAAACTCACATCTGCGTGGTTCATCCCAGTTTTCCTTCAGATGGATTAATAGGTTTGTAAAATAGGTTTTGTTCTGTTTTGTTGGTTTTTTTTTATTTTCCCAAAAACTTCTGTGAGGTTCCATTCTAAATGTCTGCGTGGAATTAAAGATGAACTCTGAGGCTCAGGATTTGGAAGGGTGTGTGGGTACATATGCTGTGTAAATACCCTGAAGGTTCTAAAAATGTCGTGGTGTTTTCACTGCTTAAGAATACCCTTCAATTATATTTTATCTAATTTAATTTTAGATAACTATTTTTCCTCGTCCAAACAATGCTTTCCACTTACCTGCAGACCCATCTGTCCCATTCATTATGGTTGGTCCAGGAACAGGAATTTCACCATTTATTGGTTTCTTACAACATAGGTATGTACCAAGTTGTTACCTGGAGAGCAGCCTTTTTATGTTGAGGAAAGAAACAGCCTGAGGATTTGAGTTTAAATGCAGTTAATTTTTTTTTTTCCTTTTTGTAATGGTGGTATGCTGATTATAAGCAGTCTTAATTTTAAACAAGCATTGCTTGTGTGTTTACTTGTTTTTCAAAGGAGTAAAACTTTTCATCTAACTGTATTTACTATTCATAGTAGGTATATGAGAAATGGGGTGAATTGCAGAAATAGTAATAAGAAGTTAAATCCTTTATCTGTTTGTGTTGCTGGTGGAAGTCCTGTAAGAGAATGGTAGTTTTTAGGAAGTGCTGACTGGCTTAAGTTTGTTATTCAAAATTCAGTTCCTTGAGAAGTGGCATCTGTATTAAAAGGCATGATGAATGTCAAGTTTTCTCCTGTATTCTCCTGTTTCTGTGTGGTTTACATTTTGATGTTTAAGATGAGAAGCTTGGCACCAGAACCTTCAACTCAGTTGTAGTCTTTGTGTTTGGGAGTTTGTGTGTGAGGGAAGGTGGATCTCTTATTTTCCCTCTCCAACTCCAGCAGTGTAATTTTGCAAGGCAAAGAGATGTTTGTTCAAAAAGTGACAGCACACCACCAAAAATATGTAAAAATTTGATCATTCTGAGGAAATGAAGAACGGGAGGAGTAAAGTATTTGGGTGGGAATGGTTCTAAGTTTTAAAGGTAACCAACATGACTTGTTAGTTCCAGCAAGATAATGGAGTTTATTGGATCCTATAACAATTATTTTTGAAACATTTTATTTGAGAGAAAAGTGAGGTTTTGATGTGCTGTTTCTAGCTCCATGCTTTGCTTTAACCAAATCGTCATGTACCATCCTTGCTCCTTAATTTTGATTCCCAAATATACCTTTATCTCTCAGAAGTATTTTGCATTTTATTTTAAAGTATAAATGAAAACTCTCTTTGAAAATGTAACTAGAAAATGGCAGCTAAAACTCCTTTAAAATAATACTTTCAGCATTATTCCAAGAAAATGAAATAATATTTCTGATGATGTGGAAGTTAATAAATTATTATTCACAGAATCTAGCAGGTATCTACAGCTAAATGGAAAGCCTTCTAAAACTGCTCAGTTTTCCCAGGTGGTTTTACAGGGCTTCCAGTGAAGGATAAAAGGTAGTGATCTCCTTATTCAGCAGTCAGGATTATTTTGTGGGATGTTTGGAGTTGCCAGTCTTGACTATTCCAATATGAAACTGTGGCCAAAACCCCATAAATTTGAAGTTCATTGATTTTGAGCTGGTCCAAACGTGAATAGTCAAGAAAATCAAATAAGCAGGGTTTGACTTTGATTTAGCTTAAGTCGTTTCACATTTCTGCCAATCCAGTGGTTTTTTAAAATACTACTTTAAATGAAAATTAGGTTATAGATGTTTTAGATTCTGCACTTGATAAAACAGGCTTGGATTTTTTTTGTCTCTTTAGGCAAAAGCTCAGAGAACAACATCCAGACTGGAAATTTGGAGAGACATGGCTGTTTTTTGGTTGTCGGCATCAGGATCGAGACTATTTGTTCAAGCAAGTTCACTATTTAACATCCATTTTTTTATTCATGAGGGAATGCTCATCTCTGAGCCATTGCTAACAGGTTTTTATTACCTTTCAGAGATGAGCTCAGATGTTTTCTTGAAAATGGAACGTTAACTTATCTCAAGGTTTGTTTCTCGAGAGACTCTTCAACTGTGGAAGTAGCCCCACCTAAATACGTGCAAGATGTCCTTAGGCTTTGTGCTAAGGAAGTTGCCAGAGTCCTGCTGAAAGACAGAGGTTACTTCTATGTATGTGGGTGAGTAGGAAATGGACTGTTGTGAAAGAGAGTAGCAGAAGTTTGAGGCTTTAGAAAGGCTTAGAGCTGTCTGAAAGAAAGGACCAATATCATACTGAAAGAGCCTTCCTGGAAAGCCTGAGTGTCATCCCTATGTCCGCTCTTTTCCAGTATAATCTTGAAATACAGCTTGTAACCACACAGTTCCACTGATTGTTTTAGTTGCTTGTTACTTATTTTCCCTTTTTTTGCTCAGTATTCAGTTAAGTTATAGGAGGTTTCAAGCTAATAGATTTCTCTTTAGAAAATGACATATATGAATAGATGTGATGAGAAACTGCTCAGCTGAGAGACAGTAGCAGTCTTCTGCTGTATTCCAGGTTTGGGTGCTCCAGAATGCTAAAGCTCTGTCATAGTAATAAATTTTACAGTGGGAAGTTCTGTTTGTGGATGCTAAACTTACATGGAGGTTCAAGATACTTAAAAAGTTTATTGATAAATGTACAAACTGTTTAAATATAGGGCCTGATGTAAATGTGTTCTCCTGCAGGTATAAATGTTAGCTATTGGTATTAAAAATAACATTATTAATAAGTGAGTGTTTTGGTAGAGGTTTTTTGTTGTTTGGGTTTTTTTTAATATTGGAACCATGTAGTGATATAATAATAACTCATTCAGCAGGTCCAGTTCTTCCTTAAAGAAACCAATTATTCTCCAATAGCTCAACTAGGGTTGCAAGGTTTTTTACTTACAAATTACAGCATGCCAAGAACTATGTAGTGTTTAATTGAGGGAAACCCTAGTTAATGTCAATGCTCAGCTACATGAAAACTCTGAGAATCATGCTGTACAATATAAAAGCTGTATTTTTGTTCGGGATTTTTTTAATGATCCTTTCCTATATTGTCCTCTGAAGCTATTGATAAATGGAAAAATACATTATTATGCATTTTCCTCCTCTGTTTTTTATTTTTCAGAGATAAGAAGCATATGGCTGATGATGTAAGCGATGCCGTAGTAGACATTTTAAGCATGGAAATGGAAGCTGACAAATTGGAAGCAATGAAAATTCTGGCTATGCTTCGAGAAGCAAAACGATATTTGCAGGATGTTTGGAGCTAAATATTTAGCTTTTCCTGTGCCTTTGTAATACAAAAGACTTCCTTTCACACATATATTTTTGACTAAAAGTTATTGTCAAAATTTCTGTCGGTAGTCACACACAAAGGTTAACTTTCTCTATTGACCTTTCAAACAGGAGCATGAAACCTTTTAAATGACAACAAACCAGGCTGGCCTTTGAAGTATATGGTTTTTTAGAGATGTTACATAATGGGCTGTCTCAGTGCCTTGATTTTCTCATCTTAAGTTTGGGTTGCTATATAAACTAAAAACTTCTGCACTTGTACAAGCATAATTGTATGTTGACATTACATCATGTATCTTTTCCTATAATGTAGACATAAAGAAGCTACAGAGTAAATATGTTACACACTGATCTGTGTATCATGAAATACATTACTGACTTGCCAAGATTTATTTGACCACTTTCTAGATACTTCCTGAGACCGCTTATATTTTTTCATCTTGCACAATGACAGTGACTGCCAAAAGGAATGAATGTCCAGGATGTTGCACAGAAAGGTTACTGAAGAATTTCAACTCAGAAGTTCTCTTTAAATAATTAGCTTTTTCATCACATCATTACATCATGTCTCAAAATTTGCAACACGCCATTCTACTACTTATTAGATCTTCCTGCATAATGCTTTCGAAATTGTTTTCTATTCCCGTCTCTGAAAGGTTTGTGGTTTAATTTATGAGCAAACTCACCAGCTGCACTGAATTTGGTTGATGGAATAATATTGCTTGGTAAATACTTTCTCAGATTACTAAATAAATAATTTTAAAATTGAAGATACAGTAAAATAATGGTGGTTTGAAATTAGTTGCATTTACATGTGGCCACCCACTGCAAAAATCAAGTGGCCGAAAGCAAATCACTGAAGTGTCTGGTCTTCCTTGTAACAAGGGACATTTGGAGTACACACAGGTGGAGAAGTAAAAGTAATTAATTTATGCTTCTCTTCAGAGCCCTGCTCTCTTCTCTCTGCTTTTTTCTAACTTCTAAACATCCATGTTGTCTCCTCAGTCCCAAGTCATGCTTCGACCTTTAAAGATAAACGCAAAGTATGAGAAAATATTTTAGACAGATCATCGTTTATTTCCTGGGGGGAATTGTTGTTTTGCTTTGACTTACACATAATCAGAACCACATCACTTACTGCAAGTTTTGTGGTTTTCTGGCGATTATTAGTTAATTGGTAGGTAAATTTTTTTTAAAATGGAAAAGTTTGGATGGTCAGTCAGAATAAAATCATTGTGTTTAAAAAAGAAACATTCCACTGAAGTGTCTGGAATTAAGGTTATGATACAACCTGTGCAATGATTGTTTAAATAACCTTGGAAGACGTCAACTAAAATTTTGTGCAGAAGTTCTTCATCAGAGTGCTTATATCAATCTCCGTCAAGTAATCTCTACAGAAAAAACTCCATAGGGAGAGGTGGCTTGCAGTAATTGCAAACTGCACTTTTAACCTCTGGCTCATAAAGAGGAAAACAAGTGCTGCTTTTTTAAAAGCACTCCAATTTTAAACTTTCATGGAAATGACAAAGACAATGCAAATGTCAGCGTTTTGCATTAGTGAATCAGCTTTACATATTTTTGAAAATTATTAATAAAAGAAAAAGCTACCAGCATTGGAATAGTAAAGATAAATCTTTACCTTCTGTTGGATCGGTTTGTTTGGAAGAAGCACTTGTTACATGATGTGCATTCTCAGATAGAACTTAGGGTCTTCTGTTCCACTCAGAAGCTCTTGGAGATTACAGGAAAAGCAATAATTTTCTGACTGCGAGTTGCAGCTTTCCCCATATCTCTTATAGGTGCTCATTTTCCTGTCACTTAAATCCCACACTACGGGAGTTGCAGTGACCATTTTGGTAATGTTGCAGGTCATTGCATGGCACCCTTTGGGATATTTACAGCTGAGTGTCCTTTTCTGATTATGTGTGTTGCATTTGACAGGGTTTGATATACAGCTGGTATCCATGCATTTCACCTCTCCTTTATCAATCCTCTACAAAATTAAAACATTTGGATTATTTAGTGGTAAATCCTTAGTTAAGCATGTGAGCTTTATTATGATCTCTTAGAACCACAAAAAATGGTTGCAGGTTATTCTTAAATTTATAACTGCATGGTGCAAAGTCCAAAGCTCAAACAAACTAAAATAACCCCAACAAACACCACTGTGTTACCCGAGGAGGAAGTATTTCTTTCAGTGACATTGAACGAGGAGGACTTTTAAGATACAGGAATCATGGAGATGGAAAAGGCTTGCAGTAAAAGCTTTGTTTTTCTTAATTGAATTGTGTTTCTCTATAATTAGATAATGCTGATTTATGACTCCTCCTCAGTGTTTCTTTTAGAAAAGCATATAGAGTGAATTTTACAAAATATCCTAAACCTAAGTGGGGATTTTTTTTTTTTTAATGTCTTTCAATTTTCTTCTATTAAGAGAAATACCATGTATGTGCTTTTCCTCAAAATTACAAAATTCATTACAGAATACCTTTGTTATTTAAAAGAAATAGTGAAGATGGTGTGCTGTTATATTTAAGAGGTTTGTGGTTGTCATGTTGCTAACAAGAACTGGTGGTCGTGCTAAAGCTGCTGTTCCAGAGCATTCCTTATGGCCTATTTTCTCATTAGATTTTTAATGCTATTCTGGATTTGTGAAATAGGGTCAATACTGAAATTTCTCTTTTAAACTGCAGTTACAAAAAGAGGGTTAACTTCTTAAACTGTTAAATTCATGCTATTTTTTTCAATTTGCTGCTTCAGAATTAAAGCTGACTTTCCTGCACCTGGAAGCAGAAGTAGTATTGGCGTGTTTCTTGCACCTGTTTTTCCTTTCCTTTTCCTTCCCCCTTCTCTCCCAACTTTTCAGGAAATCTAAAATATTGCCAAAATAGAATGAATAGGCTTTTTTAGCAGTTTCTGAAGATACTGAGCATCTTGAGAAGTTTCTTTTGAAAAATTAAAAAGCCAGATGAAGGAAATGGCAGAATCACAGAACATCGCTCATGTGTCCACTTTAAGGGTTGAACTTACTGAATGGCACCTTAGGTATTGAGTGGCACAGGGATGAGGGGTTGGGGAGTGGTTATTGGGAGTAAAAGTACAAGTTGATTAGGTCTCAAAGCAAAATAAGCTTGTGGAGTAAGGTGGGGGCTGTGTTGCAGACAATAGTTTGTAGGCAATTTGGAAATAAATAAGTTTTTCCTTTCACCATTTCCAGTTACCAGCAACCATGATTTGTGATGAATCAGACAGTGTTTTACACAAAGTGAAATGTTTTGTTCTAAGGAGGTTTAGATGACTGAGATGAAACTTTTTGAGTAGTTTTGCAAACACTGGTTTATTTAGTAAAATTGGCTTGTCCTCCATAAACACTTGTTCTGCTCAACTTTGTGAGCAGACTAATGTCAAGTGGTGTGCTGTGCTTGTTGAATCTGTTTCAAACAGAAGCCTTGTATTTTTCATCAGTCCTGGGGAATGTGTACAGTATTGCTGTCTCCTTGTTTCCTTTGGAAGTTAGGCCCCAAACCCACAATTTTTAGCTTAAATGTGTTCCAATTTTACTTTTGGAACTGCAAATGGGGAATAAAAGTATTAGTTAAAGAAAAAGTAGCTCTTACCAGTAGTGTCATTAGGAATGATGCTTCTAAGTTTCTTCCTTTCTGTCTTTGGTACTTTTGTTACTCTGTCTGAGAGCCCAAAGTAAAGAAGGAGATGAAAAAAGCCTCCCAGTTCAGATCACTGCCTAATAGGGATTGGCATAATGTGTCTACCAGGGAATGTTCTGTCCTCAAATTTCATCCCTGAAATAATGCACTTTTAAATGTATTTTAAAATAACCCCTCAAGCCTATATATGCCAAAACTTAGTGTTTTGTTGTCATCTAGGTTATCTGAAGATGAGGCCACATATGGGAATGTGTACCTTTTAATATGTGTGAACCCACAACACAGATTTTGTAGTAGAGGCCTTGTGTCTGCAGCCCCCCAGCCCTGATTTTACAAATGACTGCACATGTGTACATATATCTATCTATCTATCTATCTATACAGAAGTTCTGCAGTCATGAGCTATTCCTTTCTCCTTTGACATCCTTTTCACTCTCCAGTTACTCTCAATGTAGCTATACAGCTGATAATTAACACATCAGCTGCTGCTTACAGTCAGGAATGTGGTGAAGTCATGTTGTGGGATTTTGTATATTTGTTTGCTTGGTTTTTTGACAAGGTGGTTTTTTGGTTACATCCACTGATAGGTATTAGCTCCAGATATGTCCTGCTTTTTGGGAGACTCATGGACAAAATTATTTCTCTCTTCATTGCCTAACAGAAATCTCCATGTGGCTATTTCTTCTGATGGAAGTGTCTTCCTCACCCCTTCATTCTTCTATAACTATTTTAATATATTTATCTTGTGCTTTCAGATTGTTGGGAGTTTTTTTATAGTGCCCAGCAATTATAGTTGGTTTCATTAAGACTTTTAAGAGCATTTACTGGGCAGGTTATGTTGTTCAGTTTTTACTCAACCAGTTAGATCATGACAGTGAAAGTGTTACTATTGCAATGCATTCAATGAAAAAATTACCTTATTTCTGCTTGCTAGGTGTTCTTCAGTTTCTTGCTTGTTCTTTGCCCTCATTCATATCGCTGCACAGGGCAGGAGATGCATGGCATGCTGAAGTTAGTGGCAGTGGTACAGGTTTGATGTGGACTCTTCCATTAACTGGTGTTTCATTGTGCTCTTAGTTACTGTATTGTATTTCATACTCTGGAAATGCCGTCTCCTTTGAAACCTGCCCTGAATGTAATGCAAATTCTTTTCCAGCAGTGATATTTTATGCGGCCTAATAGCAATTACTGTTACAATACAAAGATGTGTTGTCACATAAACCATATGGAAAATACACACTGTATGTTTTATCTGAATGTTGGGCTGTATCCTTGCTAATGCTGCTTCTCAGATGATAATACTTCTGTGCTGTTGAGGATAGAAATATTTTGTCAGGCTCCATGCTTGGCTAAAGTAGCGTCCATAGCAGATGGCTGCATCTGAAGACTTTGTGCGTTTTAAAACCTTGGTCAACACCATGCCAGAGATAATTTTAAATGTATCTGACTCACAAATACCCTGTTTGAATGGACAAATTCAGCTGCATGTCTAGGTAGTGATGAATTGTGCTAAATAGACCTATTCAGTCCATTATTCTGTAGCTGAGTTTTTTAAAAGAAGAATAAAAGAGCAGCAGATATGAAATGACCTACCTGTAATTCAACTTTGAGCTTTATGGCTCCCACAAAGTCATATGCTTTCAATTTTTATTTTCTGCTATGTAAAAATTGATGTTCTCATTGCATATTTATGCGTTTAGCAGTTTGGTATGTTGATGGCTTTGCATAACCAATTTATTAGTGTCTCAGTTTCACTGGATCTCCTTTGCATAAAATGGACTTTTTTTTTCTTTTCTGAGTAGCTCTGTCATTCTGCATCTTAACCTGACAGCTTCAGATTTTTCCCTGCTCCTCAGATGGAAAAATTCTGTGACTCCATCTCTGGATCCATTTCATTCACTGCAGTTACGCATCATCTAAGTTGGGAAGACCAAAACTGAATCTAGTAGTCCAGTTCCAGACATGACAGTGATTATACAATAAATAGCAACAATATTCTCAATGTAATTTTATGTTCTTTTCTGGGTTTTGGAGTGTCGTGGAGGAATGAAAATGGGAGAATCACTGCATGCCTGCTAGTGATTATAGGAAGAATATTACATCACTGAAAGTTATGATCCAGAAGCCCTGGTCATGAATCTACATTAGCAGAGTAATATGAACTATTGATTTGAATCTATAAATGGTACTATTTGATAACAATGGTTTAAGGTAAGAGCTATAGACAATTTTAATGAATTCTGAGAGTCTGCTCTCTAGTTGAAGAAAATGTGTAAATGTAAGAAGCTACTCAGTATTATTAGAGTTGCCTTGCATAAAGAAATCAAAAAGCTTTTAAATTGATGGCAAAAACAGTATATCAATTTGTTTAGTCTCAAACCCCTATTCAAATATATTGCATATTGAAAGAATCAGAGTTTTACAGAAATGCAAATTACAGTGTTGAAAAGTTGATTCAGCACCACTACAAATTACATTCACTTTCATTAGCATTTGAATAAATGCTTCACTTGTGGTGGAAAAGGTTTGTCACGTTGACAAAGCACTCCAAGCCAATTGTGCTTATTAAAAAAGAAGAGGTTCTACTGTTGGTTTGAAAACAGCAGTTTTGTAGAGCTCCATCAATCTGGAATACTCATTTCTAATCTGCTTTTAACTCAATTGCTTGGATGATTGATTTGATTTTCCTTTTTATTTTTTTTTTTATGCATTTTATGGTAACTTGCTAGAAGATCAGCAGGGCTGCTTCCAGTACTTTCTCCTCAATGTTTTCAGTTTTTCACGTGTTGTGAGAAAATAGTGTCACTTGCCCTTGATTTACGAACATCAAACCAAACAAAAGCAGAATTACAGGGCTGTGACTGCTCAGCATTTTTGGGTGGAGGCAGATGTTGAAACAGGCACTTCTGTGTACATCTACATCCTGTGTGTCTGTAAAACTCCAGATGAATGCCATCTCCCTGATTGTGATTCTTACAGATCACTGCTTTGAGACTAAGATAATACTGCACTCTCTTTCTTTTGGTGGGAACAGGTTCTTGTAGATAAACCACTCTTCATGTCACCTTTTTGTGGTCTGCAAGGATGAGAAAGGAGCAGTATTTGAGCTACCAAAACTACGGTCAAATAACAGCTTGTGGCACTTGGAAGACTGTTTTAAAGGCAGCATCTCTTTCCCTTTTTCATGTTACAGTTCCTAAGCGTGCTGGGAAGGGGTGGCATTGCTGCCAGTGGAAGTCCCAGAGGCACAGCTTAATGGTAGTAAATTGTTATATTTTCCTTGCCTAAAACAGCTAGAGCAAACACAAATAGGAGGGGGAGAAATGAATACTGTAACATTTTCAAAATAAATTGTTGGATGCTGAAGAATTCCACGCATTAGTTTTTAATAGATCTATTCCTATGAGAAGCAGAACACACTGATATTTTTCTAAGTTGTTGTTGAAAAATTCCCAAACAGAAAGGTAATTCCTAAGTAGAAATGGCTGTATTTATCTACCAATGGCCAAGTTTGTTAAGGCTCTTACAACTTTGCACACGGAGAGTTACTGAATTTTAATGTAAATGCAAACATTTTTCATGCATGTAAAAGTTCCTACCAAAGTCCATTCAGAACTCATAGGCAATAGGAAAAATAATTCTCTCATCAGTTTATTGTTGTTTTGCTCTTTCTTTTTTAATGAGGTGTGTAAAACATCTTTGTTTTCTTTATACACATGCATGTATATATCCAAGTATAAAAAATAAACATACATATATTCAAGTATCAACATATGTATTTTTATACAAGCATTGCCAAGATCTCCATACAGTTTTTGTCTTTGCTTTACAGGTGACATGTTTTGAAATGCCTGTTTGGATAACTGTGTCCTTCAGTTTACATAGCTGTATTATACTATTAAACATATGCAAACCTTTATTCAGAAAAGGTCAAATGAATGCTTTCAAGAAAAAATAGCTCCTGGGTAGTTTCCTCCATTTATTGGTATCAAAAGAATATAGGATTCTCATTTTTCAGAGAAAAAGAAACCTAGAAATGCACAAACAGTAAACAAAAAGGAGGACATAAATCTGTAAACTGCTTTACGTATGTGGTGGAAACATTTATTTCTCTCATTCATCATTTCTTACAGTGCCTGTAGCATGCTAGACGCTTTCAAACACATGAAGAAACACGACTGACCTTGTTCATATTAATCTCACTAACTGTAAAGGCTTTTGTAGAGTTTCATTTAATCAACTGACATTACTGTAAAAATTTAGGAGAATGAGAGAATCTGTGTATTCTGTGAATATGTTATTATCCAGTGTTTCTATTTATGTATTCAACATGTAGGTTGTGAGTCCACTCTACATTATCTCTGAAAGGTCACGACAACCAGGAGCAATTCCTGAGGGCTGGAGGAAGGAAATATCACCTCAAGATGAACCACAAGGAAGGTCTGAATAAGGTCAACTTTGCCTTGTTCCTTGAGAAGGTGATAGAGAAAATCCTCCTGGAAACCATTTCTAAGGGGAAATTGGTGATCTGGATTAGTCGTCATGGATAGTGAGGAAATAGCAGCTGACCGATGTAGTAGCCTTCCAAAATAAGATGACTGACTTGCTGAACCAGGGCAGAGCAGTGGATATCATTGGAGCTCAGCTGCAATAAGGCCTTTGACACTGTTCTACTGATGAAATTGGGTCTAAAGAAATAACAGTGAGGTGGCTTGAAAACTGGCTGAACTGCCGTTCTCCAGGGGTTGTGATTAGCTCAGCTGGATGCCTGTCACTAAAGTGCCCCAGGGACAATATTGGATCTAGTCCTGTTTAGCATCTTCTTCAATGCCCTGAACAATGGAGCAAAGTGCAGATTCAGAAAGTCGACAGATGATGGAGAACTGGGAGTGCAGTGGTATTTGATAGACGAGTGTGCTGCCTTTTAGTGGGGGGCTCTGACAGTCTGGAGCACAGAGCCAGCAGGAATCTCTCTTGCAAGTGACCTTTGCACGTGGTTGTCTCCAGGCTGCCGCCTGCTAGCACCTCTCTAACAGGCAATGTGGTTTTACCCAGATAGCTTCGGACTAGGGCTTCAGACATTGTAAAGATATTCCCCCAGGAAACCTGCAAATGAAGAGAGTCCTGTAGAGGTTACCCAAAGTTTGCACACCAGGGAGTCTGAGCTGTTTGTTGATGCCTCTGATATGAGCATTATGTGATGTCTGTGGTCTTTTGCTTTTCTGACACTTGGTGCTTTCTGAAATGTTCAATATTACACGTATTTGGAAGGGACAAGTTGGGGGAGGGAATTTAATGGACCACTGCTGCCATCTATCCAGTAGAACCTTTCCCCTGATGTTTGCTTTAAAAATTACCACATTTGTTTCCTAATAAAACTTCTATGTTGGAGTTCAACAGTATTTTTCCATTATAAGATTTTCAGCAGCAGCATCTTAAGCACTGGTATGTGACTACATGTGATTGTGCTCCTGCTTTGTTTCTGGCCAAAGCCAGATTAATCTCCTAAAAGAAAATATTCAAGGCATGGTATGAACTTCTGCAATTCAGTACATCTGGGCAAGTTTGTCCTCATCAGAGCTAAATTAAAAATAAACTGGTTGATTGTGAGTCAGGCTGCAAAAAAAAGGGTGCATGCAGGCTTCAGAAAGACAAAGTATACATGCCAGCTGGCCTAATAAACTGCATTTTGGTTTACGTTTTTACTGCTGGGTTTGTGCAAGGAATGATTACATTGCTATTTTTTGAACCACTTATTGAGGCTCTGTAGCACTGAAGAATAGTCAGCTTTGATCTGGAAAGAGATCCAGGTAATTGTGAGTTTCAGATGACCTCTTATATTCCTAAGGCATCTGAAGAGAGTGGTTGACACTTACTTGTAACATTGATGTGCAGGGTAGACAACATGGTTTTATGTTTTATGGCAATAATTCCAATGGCAGCATCGAGGTTGGAATTCTGTCTTTCTTTTCTGGGACTTCTGTTGCACTAAAGTGCAAAGCAGCCAGGAGTCAGCAATGGAAAAACTTTTTCCTGTGTATTTCAGAAATAATTGCTATAAAATCCCCATTTTTTAATAGAATACTGTATTTGTCTCTTAATTAATTATTTTTTTTGTCTCTGAACTCATGCTGGGGAGTTTCTGCAGACTCTGGTTTGTCCTCTGCAGAGGATATGCCCTTCTTTTTCTCTGACAGAGCATTCAGAATAAAGAGATGGAATATTATTGTTTTCTCTAGCACTGATACTGGTAAACTCCTAGTGAATATGATGGAGATAGCCATGTCATCCTTTGGGTTTGTTTAATTCCAGGTTCAAAAAATGTCCTGTCAAGGGAAACAAAAAATATACACACATGATATACACACCTTCAGCACTGGTTGTAAGATGACAGCAGAACGTGTGTGCATCCTCTTTCTTATCACCACCCATGCAGGGGTTGTGTGTGTGTAAATCATCCCCAGGCAAGCCAGCAAATAAGCAATCAATGATCAATGTAGCGTACACAGATTTTTCTTGCTGTGAATCTGCCCTTGGCATATTCATCAGCCTTTTTTTGAGAAAGGAGGAGAAGGATCATTAAAGCAGGTATAATGAGTATTGCTTTTCAGTATACATGGTTTTCATTCTCGGATTTTTGTCTCCTTGCTGCATGCTGGGGTTGAGAAGATTCCTTGACAGAGTGCCTGTGATTCATTGCCTGCATTGTTCAGAGTAAACAGAGTGGCTTTCCTGAGACAGACAGCCCAGTTTATCTCTGCTGGCGAACTGCAGCAGAGGAACACAATGAAGGCAGTTCTGCCGCAGGTGGACTGACTCTCTGAGGATGCAGAGGATGCTTTCACTGCTGTCAGGTGCTGCAGACTCTGCTGTCTTGCAGTCAGATTTAATTTGTGGTTGAAGTTAGATAAAAATTCCACCAAAGTCAGCAATATGGGAAATGTGCTGAACTAACACAGTCAGTCACCTGCTTTGAAGGATGTGTGCTTTCTGACCAGCTTATGTTCCTGGTGAGATGCTGTTTCAGAGAGTGGTGTGCGCATCTTCCTTCAGTGATTTCTGTGACCTCTCTGTGAGAGTGTGTCCCTGTGTTGCACACTACTGAGGATATCAGCAGCTTCCTGCACTCCTCAGACACTCTTGCCGTGTTACACAAATACAACATCACTGATCCCTCATTGCCTGGGCCATGGGCAGTTGCAGCACCAGAGAAAACATTTTGATGGTGTTTATAATACCTGCCTCCTTTAAGGTGGGGAGTGATGAAAAGGGCAAAATGCTTCTGGAAATGGCAGCCTGTGCGATGTTAGAAGAAGTTGTGTGTCATTGTCTTGTAGGAAAAAAACCCTAAGGATATCACAAATTTGCTAGGGGGAAAAATCTAATTGCTTTAGAGGAAATTGTTGCTATAATTAAAATAAGGGAAAATATGAATATAAGAAGTGAACAGGGATGGAACTTCTGAGCAAATAATACTGTCAATGAGCAGAAATTTGTACTTGGACACTTTCAGTTATGCTCTAAATTAGATCATGAGTGGATGGCACAACCTCTCTGTAACTCAAGTCTTTTGTGAAATCATTGGTGAAAAAATTATAATGTTAAGGGTGAAGCATAAAAGAAATCCTTTTTGTCTTTATTACAGATGACTAAATACATTTTTTGCAGTGTGCCATCCTCATTGTGTCATGATTAATAATTATTGCTATGATCCATTGTTGCCTGTTGTATTCTAGTCTAGCTGATACCTGACATCCCATTTCTGCAAATTTTTACATTCGATCTGCTCTACTTACCTGCCATTAATTATATACTCTTCTACTCTGCTCTCACAGTTTTATTTGCCCTAATTGGGTCAGAAAAAGAGCACAAGAGCTGTAACTAATTTTTCTCCTTTTATTTTTGTGGTTGTATTCTTCTGCTCATGTGGACATGCAACAATAGCACCTATATCATAGAGAGAGAGAGAGCAAATAAAGAGATACCCATTGGGATGACCTTTGTAAGGAGAGTTGAAAGTATCATGACAATGTTCAAAAGTAAATAAAAGATCACTTTAAAATAAAACAGTAGGAGCAAAAGCATAATGAGGCTATCCACTGATTTAAGTTCATAACCATTTTAGAAGAGCTGAAAATGATTGCAAGTCTAGATACTGTTTAACAAATT